>NC_140949.1:24404895-25107395 GCF_014529385.1 Adiantum capillus-veneris | reverse complement strand
ACTTTATGTACCTGAGATCAAGAAGAATCTTTTGTCTGTATCTGCACTTGCTAGACTTGGACTTGTAGTCAAATTTGTTGATGACAGATGTACAGTTCATGATCTCAGTTTGGTGATGAAATCGTTACATCTGGGCTTTTGTGCGGTGGACTGTATAAGCTCACTTTGTATGACAAGTGTGGACAAAATTTTGCAAATGCAGTTGCAGATTCAAGGGCTATTTCTGATGCAAAACTTTGGCATGCACGTTTTGGTCATCTAAATTTTGCCAGTTTGCTGCATTTGCAGAAATTTGATATGGTTGCTTCTTTGCCGCCTCTTGAAGCACCTGTCAAACATGTTTGTGAAGGCTGTATTTTGGTTAAGATGCAGCGTTCTAAGTTTCCAAAGGATGGTTCAATTCGGGCCACATGCAGGTTGCAGCTTGTGCATATTGATGTTTGTGGTCCCATGCAAACTCCATCCTTCGGCAATTACCTTTAACTCATGACTTTCATTGATGATTACTCCACGCATGCATGGGTATTTTCGCTTAAAGCAAAGTCCAAAGTTTTTATGTGCTTCAAACAATTTTTGGCTACGGCTAAAAATGTCTCGAAATGTACTATGGGCACCCTCCGTTCCGATCGAGGGGGGGAGTATATGTCTCATGAATTCAATGTATTTCTGGCTAGTCGTGGGATAAAACACCAATGTACAATGCCTTATACACCTCAGCAAAATGGTGTTGCTGATCACTTACGGAAATGGCACGATGTATGCTCAAAAGTCAAGCTTTGCTGCATTCTTTTTGGCTTGAAGCCATTATGTATGCAACACGAGGCCAGATATTCAGTTTGCAGTCTCGCAGGTCAGCAGATTTATGCATAGCCCAGGGTCTAAGCATTGGCAGGCTATCAAGAGGATTTGTCATACCTTAGTGGCACTTTAGATCTTGGCTTGTTTTATCCCAAGGGGGGATCATTGCCGCCAGATTTACATGCTTTTTCGAACTCAGATTGGGCTGGTTGTTTTGACACGCGAGTGTCCACAAGTCGTTTTTGTTTCATGCTTGGCAATTCATGTATATCATGGTTGAGAAAGAAGCAACCTACTGTGGCCACTTCGAGTTGTGAGGTTGAGTACACGGCAGTCTTCACAGCTACGGTTGAGTGTGTATGGCTCAGACGCCTTATGGCTGATTTGGGTGTTGGACAGGACACTGCCAACACTATCTACGGTGACAGTTAGAGTGCATTGGCAGTTGCGAGGAACCCACTTTTTCATGCTCGCACAAAGCACATCGAGGTGCATTACCACTATGTCAGGGAGAGGCTCTCAACAGGAGAGAGCTTGGCTTATGTGCCAACACAGGACAACCTTGCGGATCTTTTCACAAAGGCATTGTCTCGTGAGAAGCTCGAAGATTTCCGCAAAGCTTTGGGCTTACTCCCCTTTGTGGACTGATCATGTCCTCAGGGTATGGCACTTCCCTTTACTCATGTGCCAACTCTCGTTCACCGCATCACTCCAGGGGGGATTTGTTACCATATACATGTGGTAGTGATGTGTGTGAACACACTAGGACCGCCGAGGCATTTTTTCCCTCTTTAGGAGGTTTTTTCCCCCATGCATTGTATATATGCCCATCACTCTAGGGCTATCTATCTTTCCATTGCACACTAAGTAACACACTCTCTATTGTGTGCCTTGAGCTTCCTTCGTATTCTCCAAGCTGTGTGTGTTTCTCTGCAACCCTAATTCCAAAAGCTACAGGTTAGTAAAGCCCCCATGTGTGGTAGTGATGTGATATGGCATACTTGGGAATGAACTTGCTGGAGATTCCCACTTGAACTATGTAGCCATGGGCTTTGGGTGGTGACGTTTCTGTCAATTCAAAAAGCAAGTCTAGTTTCTATGGAGAAGTCATTGCATTTTTGAATGTGATCTGCCATATTTTCCTCTCTCTCTCTCTCTCTCTCTCTCTCTCTCTCTCTCTCTCTCTCTCTCTCTCTCTCTCTCTCTCTCTCTCTCTCTCTCTCTCTCTCTCTCTCTCTCTCTCTCCCCCCCCCCCCCCCTCTCTCCCCCTCTCTCCATCCCACGCTCAAGCTGCCTACGGCTGCGACCCTCATCGACCTGCCTTTTTGGTACTGCACAAGCTGCCTCCCTCGACCTCGGACATCAGATCCAAACAGTGCTCTATCTAGCTGTGTATTGCGTTATGAGCCAACAGGGGGATGGCAGTTTGCAGCTTCGTCTTTTCGACTTTTCTGGGGGTCAGCAATCTGTAGAACCATCTCTTTATCTTAAGCATTAAGGTCATTTTTGAAAGTCCGCAAGAGTGGGGTCCCGCAACAACTTTTTCTCAGAAAGTAGAGCTTGGCCATAGGTTCAAAGGTTTTTGCATAGCCATGACTTCTTTCAGCACACCAATTTCCGGCACACGCAAGAGTTTTCTTGCTGTGGCAGCTACGCCCAGGAAGGATCCCGCCGCTCGCCAAGATGTAAGGATCACGGCTTTAGAGGTTTAGATCCAAGAACTTTCTTTGGAGAATGCTGGGCTGAAAAACGCTTAATTAAGCTCGTGGACACAAAGGCTAAGGAGAGTGAAACTTTGCTCGCAAAGAAACTCGAAGTTGAAGCTGCCAATGAGGCAGAGCATAAGAAGATTGACAGCAGAATACAAGCTGCCTTACAAGGATGCCAAATACAAGAATCTCTTGCCCTAAAGATTAGGATTGGAGGACTCTCCTCGCCATGGTGCACTAAGGAGGATACCCTCGAAGAATCCATCATCAAGCTCAATGACTTTCTTCAACCAATCAACATCGAGCCCGACACTATCTTTTGGATCAACGACACACATAGGCGTGTGCCCCATGGCCAATGCATCCTTATTTCAAGAACAAAGAAGAACGAATGAGGTTGCTACGTCAATCCTATCATCTCAAGGGGACAATGCTTTGGATCACTGAGGAATTGAATGCAAATCAACTCAAGCGTAAAGCAAGCGAGCTCAAAAAGATGCATGAAGCTCGTAAACAAGGTAAATCGGCAGTCTACCGTGGTGGTAAAGCCATCATTCAAGAGTTTTGAACTCCCAAGACAGCTCCCCCTCCACATGACCCCCCTTAGGTTTTGTTTTGTTCTTATAATTTTCTTTTTTCCCCTTTTTCCTTTACCCCATATGGACCCTCAGTCCCGAACTGATATGAATCTAACGCTTCCACCCCGAAGGAACATATGTAATGCTTTTATTTTGGTCCCATGGTTCATATCTGACCTCCATGCATGATAATTAAATCTCTCTCTCTCTCTCTCTCTCTCTCTCTCTCTCTCTCTCTCTGTGTGTTCATGGAAAATAGAGTTGTATTAAATCATACTAAAATACCCATATTTTGTTGAAGGTAAGTATGTGTGTGTGTGTGTTTTATATATACATAAATACTTACACATATATTTATGTGTTATATATATATATATATATATATATATATATATATATATATATATATATATATATATATATATTTATTTATTTATTTATATATTTATATTTATATTTATATATGTAAGTATCTATGTGCTATATATATATATATATATATATATATATATATATATATATATATATATACTATATATACATATACATATACATGTGTGTGTGCGTGTGTGTGTGTGTGTGTGTGTGTGTGTGTGTGTGTGTGTGTGTGTGTGACCTGCAAGGAGTTCACGTTGAATGGAATGATAGTGCAATTCGACGTCTTTGAAGCCCATCTGCATATGATAGGAGTATCATCATTTAACTCACATAAAATACCTCCCCAAGCTTCTTTAGATGCATCAGAATAAACAATAAGTGGCTTATTGGTAGGAATTTGAAGAGGAGGGGGAGATGCTTGCAGATATGCTTGATTTGTTCTATTGTCTCGGAAAGTTTGTCAGACCAAAAGAATATTTTACTTCTTTCTAATTCCTTAAAAGGAAGTAAATCTTTGGCCAGATGAGGAGATTGAGGGGCAATCCATTGCAGGCAGCCAATAAAGGATTGAACTTCCTTTCGATCATTAAGTTGATTTGGATAATTCTGAAGTTTCGTCAATACATGTTCCTGCATTTTAATACATCTAGAGGAAATTTCTACTCCCAGAAAAGCCACATGTGGTTGGCATAGCTCAATCTTTTTTAGGTTGAGGACTGATCCTGTCTTTTGTAGTTTCTGTATAAATAGATGTAAATGCTTTATGTGACTGGCAATATCCTTGGAGTAGACTTAGGATGTCATCGATGTAGAGAAGCGAAAATTCTTTGCAGTCGGCGAATAGGATTTCTATCCATTCTTGACACAAAGATGGTGCTGGCTTCAAACCCATTGGAAGAACATTCCATTCATTCATACCTTGTGGTACCACAAGGCTAGTTTTGTACCCTTCTTTAGGTTGAATTTTGAACTGCCAGAACCCACTCTTTAGATCGAATTTGGAAAATACCTTACATTCTTTAATTCGCCTTAGCAATTCATCCTTTAATGGTAGAGGAAACCTTTTAGGTTCTAACCAATCATTGATTGGTTTATAGTTGATTACTAACCTATTTCTTCCTTGCTTTTGTTTTGAATGATTGTTGACATAGAATGCTTGACATGCAAAAGTGTTATTAGAGGGAGAAATCAAACCATCTTTGGAAGTTGATACCCTCGAAGATTCCATAGATCGAAACTATTGATGCAGTTGATCAACTTTGAGATTTACCTGTTGAATAGCGTCGAGGATGGCTTTATCATTCTTACTGCAAGTTTGAATATATTCAGAGGCCTCATTCATAGAGTGACAGTGTGAAATTGAAGCCTGATTCTGCTGCTTTTCATTTGGTTTCCAAAAACCCTCCTCAGCTTTTTGGTAGGATTGTGAGGGTTGTGCTCTCTGTGATATCTATGAAGGTCGCAACCCTGGATGCATAAATTTCTTCCATTCATCTTGCCGAGCAATGAAAGTGGCCTGTTCTACCATGTTTCTAAACAAGGACAAAGGAGTATATTGTCGCTGCTCCTTTCTTGAGAGATTTAGCTTTAGTGGTGGTTGTTGGCTTTTCCATGATTCTGTTTCGTCAAAAGAACTAGGGCTAGACTCAGAGCTGGGAGAAACATACCTTTTTTGCTTAGGTAATGAAAAAGTTTTTCTCACCATGTTGTTAAGCCTTGGTTGACTATCATTAAAAAAAAATGGTCCTTCAAAATGATCAGCCAAAGTTGATTCAGTATGATGGTTCTTCATCAGAATCATATTCAGTATATTCAGCAATATGGACATCTTTAGTTTGCAAAACATTGCAGTAGATTACCTCATATTCATAATTATCCCTAAGTACTGCATTTCCAAATTTTCTCTTTCTTTGAGGGAATTCTTGAGCAATATGCCCTGGTTTGTTACAGATGTAACATCTCACCTGCTTTCTTTCTTCTTTGTTGAGCTTTTGCTTGCTTCGTGCTACCTTGAATTTCTTACCATACTTGCTTTTGTGATGTTTGATCTTGCAGTTGCACTTTATTTTGTCTTTGCATCCAAAGGATTTAAGCTTTGTCTCTTTATCACAAAAACTGGAGTTGAATCCTCTTACCTGCTTGATTTCTTTTTTAATCCTTATACTAGCACATTCAAGGTCAGTAACTTCATCCACAAAAGAATTGATTTGTGCTAGAGAGATATTTTCATCAAGGTGCAAACCCGCTGCTTTGATTCTTTCTTTTACTATATTTGCAAATGACTCAAGAAATGAATTGATGTAATACTATTTGTATTCAGCTTTGAAATATCCACATGGAAATTGATACATCAGATGTGTCATGTGTTGTTGGTATTTTTTTAATCTAAGTCAAATCACATAGTTTACTTCGAAAAAATGCCTCTTTGTTTCGTTCCTGGATTTTGTTGGTTGACCCCAAAAATTGCACGACCAGTGCTGCAAAGAATAGTGAAAATTACATTGTCGAAATTTTCACGGACCTCTGGTCCTCCTTGCATAATGTAAGCTTTGTTGTCTGTGCTTAGGTCATCCCACCAGGCTCGTAGCATACCTTGAAATCTAGCTATAATCATCGACATTGATTATCTTTGGGTAAGTTCTTTATAATGGATTCCGTAATGAGCAAAATTGTAGATGAACTCAAAAACCTTCCATACTTGTTCTTGAGTAAGCCCATCAATATCAAGAATAGTCATGTCTCCAATCTTTGTAACACCTTTAAGAGTTGTTGCAAAAGATGATAAAGGCGTTTCAACTTTTATCTCATCTGTTTCCATTCTGATTGGATTCAGCTTCCTAACTTCTTCTTCAGAATTATTATATGACTCATTATCAGAAGACACCTCAGGGGCTAGAAATATCTGAGGAAGGAAGATATCTAATTCATCAAGATCTTCTTCTTCATATTGCACACATCTATTATCTTGAAATAATATCCAGTCAGAATCTTCTAGTAATATTGTTCTAACCACTTCACCCATCCATTGTCGTTGTTGCCAGTTCTACACCTAAGCATTTACTCCCCATCTTCGATAGCGGTTAAATCCATCTTGAACATCTTCGTATGCAAAGGGTGACATTTCTGGTGGAAAATGTGTTACTGACTCAATCACTGGTTCGTGAAGGACAACAAAAAAAATCCTTGGGAAATCTTTATGATTAGGGCTACCACCAAAACTAATTACTTGCTGTAAATTTGCTTGTTGTTCCTCAACAATTTTTTCTTTACCTTTTTTATCAGGAGGAAATACCCCCTTGGGAAAAAAAGTAGGAGCAGGGGACAGAGAAAGAAGAGAGAGGTTGGACAACAACCTAATATTGAAGTGCAGAAATTTCTTTTAAGGGATTGGTATGCCAATTAGAGGTGGACTCCAAAGGTTGAAGAGGTGTATTGGGTGCTAGTAGAATATAGGGAAGGCTATAGGAAAGTTTCTTTTCTTTGATAGTTGTCTTGGTCAAGAGATCAATTCCATTAGCAACAAACTCAGATGCAATGATTTTATTGTAGAGTTTGCATCTGAATAGCCCTTCATAATCTTTGTAAATCTCTGGATGTATGCAAGCCAGCAACGGAGGATTCTGTCACCGATGAGAGGTGGAGGCAAAAGAATAGTTGCAGGCCCGAGAATCAGGTTCAGTGAATTGCATCTGATAGACAGGTTTCGCCAAGACAGAAACAATTTCTTTCTTAGATCTAGATCGACTTAGGACCTTGTATTGATCAGTGGATCCAAGCCGCTAAATGTTCACCGGCACTGGTTGTTGAACTTCATTTAACAGAGTTTTAGAAATATGTAGTTTCCATTTGGATGGAAACTACACTTCTTGCCAGTTTACCATTTCAAGTAATGTTCCCTGAGTGGTATCATCCACTTTAATCATAACAATATTTTGTCCTTTAGTCTGAAATGCATCTTCTCTCAGGTAGCCAGAGTTATACATAGAGGGAAGACAGGTGTTGACAGTTCTAATGATCATTGCTATTTGTAAATGATATGAACTATGTTTGAGGTCTAGGCCATGAGTTTTGATCAACAGAGAAATGACTTCATCAAACTATTTATCAGTCAGGCTTCAAGGGAAGTTTGGAAAACATTCAATGTATATAGGACCATTGGATAGGCTACCCTGCAGAATGTTGATAGTTTGATCAGGAAGATTTATGTGCCTAGTATCTAGCAAGGCTCCAATGCATGAAACATTAAGACCTTTGCGAAACAAAGGTATTATACCAACATCTATATATCCAATATGCACAAATTGATGACCTTTTCTCAATGCCTTGTTTCTAAACTCGGAAAGTTCCTCAAAGAGGTGGATTATGTGATTATCTGAATCACTATCCCTAATTGTTAACTTTCCATGGGTTTCATGATACATTGTATAAGCAAAGAAGGCAAATACCTTATTATGTTAGTACACTTGAGAAGTAGAAACCTTTGGTAGACTCCTTTTTCCAGAGGGATTTGTTTCTTCTAATTCCACATTGTCAGATAACAGCTTCTTGAAGGAAGATATGATCATTGCCATAATGACTATTGAATTATACCTAAGAGATGACTAGCTCCCTAGGGTGTCAATGGATTGAGGATATGCAGAGCACTAGATAGTGAAGTAAGTGGAGTTTGAAAGAGCTGATGATGTCTGTGTCTAAGCGGCACCAAGCCTAGTGACGAGGGTGACGAAATAGCGAAGGAAGCTCCAACACAGTCTAGGCAATCCTCACGAGCACTCAGAGTTTACTAGTGATACCTCACACGGTTAATCATACTCAATAAGCACCAATGGCTCTGATACCAATTTAGGGTGAAAGCAGGAAACACAGAACTCACAGAGTGACAATGGACACACACAGAGTAACAACAATGAACACTGATAAAACTGAAGAAACTTCTATTGCTAGAGATTTCAAGGGGTAAAACACTCAGAGCTATAGCGATAGTAAATATACAAAAGAACTCCCCTACAAAGACTGCAAGGCCTCCTTTTATACAGGATTGAGCACTTGAGTAACTTACAAGCTGGGCTACATGTCCCATTATTCTTTAAAGTGACTTTTCAAAGTGAGTGGGTATTTCAAAAAGTAAAAGTAAGTGGGTATTTCATCAGGGCTAAAGTCACTTTTATTCTTCGGTGTTAAGTCACTGATTAGATCATTTTGATACGGGAAAGAAGATTAGCCACGTTGTTCGTATTTCTTGAACACATATATATAAATCTATATATATATATATATATATATATATATATATATATATATATATATATATATATATATATATATATAGCGACCACTTTGTAGAGGGGGACACGATCATGTCGACCTGCATCAACCCGTTCATAGCCGGCATCAAACAACTCGTGTTGGCTTGAGATGAACTTCTCCACACTATAGCTCCTGCAAATTCCGCTTGTTAGGCCTACTGCAAGTGCAATTCGCCATCTCGTCGACTGTGTCAACAAAATTCATTAAAGCTTGTGTTCATACCATATTTAAAAAAAGGTCACCCCATTTGCAAAAGGGATTTCACACCCCAAGTTCGGTGCTCGTCGATGCTCATAATCGATTAGCAAATCCAAGATCAACAAATTGTGAATTTCCATATTGCAGGATATTGGCAAGTTGTTTCTCGAAATTTACAAGCTACAATCTGAACGACGTCACAATAAAAGGATATCTTAAAACGACTCGCAATTTTTTGAAAAGCGAAGGTGTGGCAAACTGCTACCGATTCAAGAACATCTTAAGATTCTTCCATCACCTTGGCAACGGTAATTGTATCCAACAAAAGGCTCTTCAATATGGCATCAAAAGTGGATAAGTTTAATGGATCCAACTTCCACACCTGGAAAATTAAAGTAAAGGGATATCTGATGCGCAAGAATCTGTGGAGCGTCGCCGCTGTCAACCGATGAAGCAGGCATAACAACTGCAGTTACCAAAGTGTTATCTGTCGACCAACAACGCAAGGACGAGCAAGCATCAGGTCTTATTCTGACATCTCTCAAAGATGATTTTATTCATTATCTGGATGACATGCAATCTGCAAATGCTGCTTGGATGGAACTAGAGAAAGTGTTTGGTCCTAAAGCCAAATACTCCAAAATGAGCCTTAAAATGGAGCTATATTCTCTTTCAATGCGTGATGATGAAAATATTTCAACTTTAGCTAACATACTAAAAAGCATCCGCACTGAGTTAATTTATGTGGAAGCTCTTGTCCCAAATGAAGATCTTATAGCTGTTTTTTTGAATAGCCTACCTGCATAATTTTGTCAAATTGTCACTATTTTAAAGGAGAAGGATCCACTCCCTTCTTTGGATGGTATTGTTAATCCATTACAGGAAGAAGAGAAACGAGTATCACGTATTAGTTCTTTCGTATACCAACTGCAAATTCAACTAAGACGACAGCTTCAACCAGGCCTACTACCAGCACTACACCTTGTGAGACATGTGGACGCAGCAATCATCAAACCAAGGATTGTTTCAACAAAAATCCTTGCATCCAATGTGGAAAGACTAATCATCCTTTGGATAAATGCTTTAAGAAGAATAAGCGATAAATTAACATGGTTGAAGGTTTCTTCTGGCTTCTCAACATCCCTACGACTCCACCGCCACGTTGCAGGTTCTCGTGCTACTCCACGGCGCAGCTACTGCTGTCTCCTCGAGCTGCTCCACAGTGGTACTAATCGGGTGACTGGACTGAGATGTGACTATGCTACAACGACGCAGATCAAAAGGAGATACCGCTAATCTCCCCCAGTGTCATCCCGTGCCCTGTGTTGTCATCCCATGCAATCTTCACCGCGCTGTCTTCCCGCACTCCGTGTTGTCGTCCCGTGCAGTTTTCACGTCGCCATCAGCTGTGCATCCCGGCTCTTCTACAAAGTCTCCAGTATCCAGTAATAACCTGCATCCCATCGTTTTTTGAGCACCCTTAAGCTAGGCCGTGTTCCCACCTGGACACTCCGATCTCCCACCCGTAACTAGGGTGCGAGGTAATCTCCTTACCGAACCCTTCCTTCTTTTTTTATTAATCCTTATGGCAACTCCTTCCCCTGCTTTAGCATCGATGTTGGGATCAAACCCTAACCTACCCCAATGAAAATAGAGGGTAATCCCAATGCCTCGCTTCCGGCTCCGTCCATTTCGGCCTCCCATATCTCTGATATGACGGCCCACACCACAAATCTTCTAACGCCCACATCCACTTCCCCGTCCCTTGTAATTCCCCTGAAACCCAACACCCTCTCTAAGGGTAAATCTACTTTCCCCGGCTTTAACTTGGCAGCAAACCTCATCAACCTACCCTCTCCAACGTCATCTCTTCCTACCTCCTTGAAAAGACCCTTTTTAGTTCGGAAGAAATCTTCAGCCTCACCACTAACCTACCGCTTGAAGATCTTGATCAACTCTCCCTTCCCGTGACAAAAAACATTGGCATCACTAATCCCTCTCCCTCACATCATCCCAACCTTACTTACTCTCCACAAAATATACATGGCGGCGTTTTCTCCAACTCCTCTCAAGGCGGCCTCCTCACAAGTCCTCCCCTTGCTTTCCCCTCCTCTTTTGGTTCTCTCTCTGCAAGCTCTTCCTCCCTTGCGGTTGCTACCTCTCCCATTCTACCCCAAATCTAAAAACCCTTGGAATTCAATAGAATTGTTTCCCTCTCCTTGGTGGAGTTTAAGGATCTCAATCATAAGCTTAGCAAAGCCAAATCACACCTTTCTCATTTGCAAAACCTTCGCTCCTTTCAAAAAGCCCTGCATAGCCTTTGTATGAAGCCTCCTCGTCTCACCTTGGATGACTCTCAAGCTCAAGCACTCTTAAGCGCCAAGCTTAATGCCCTCAATATCCAATTCCAATTAGATTGCACTAAAGCTTACATCCAAGCCCAAGATTTACTTGTCAATAACCTCCAAAAAACCCTTTGATGAGTACTGCGATCTTATGGAAGAGAGGCTTTCGGACCTTACCAAAAAGCTTGCACCCACCTCTGTCCCAAGGGTGCTACCCACAACTTGGGAGAATCGACTCTTTCTTTGGAAGCCAACCTCCCTCAATGAATTTGATGCACATCTTCAAAATGAGATGCTCCAAGCTCATTTAGCCTCTTCCTTAAGCTTAGCGGCACACAATGCTAGGAAAAGGTCCCAATCTTCCATCTTGGAAGAAGTGGAGTCTCTACCTAAGGAAGAAACGGTAGGTGAATTGGTACTTCATGAAGTCACCACCCAAATGAAAAGCTTCTTTCACCCCCCCGAAAGAAGCCCTCTAACAGATCCCACTCAACCACCTAGAAGCCCTCTCCTGTGAAAGTTGTCTCACATAACACTCGACAACCTTTCAAGAAGCCTCCCCCTTTGAATAAAACTTGTAAATTTCACCTATCAACCCTTTAAAAAGCCCAAGCCCTCTCCCCCATCAGGCCACCCTTGCACTACCTCCCCCTCCTACAATCCTCCAATTATAACCACTCCAAAGAAATATTGTCCTTTTCCTTCCTCATCAAACATCACCCCCTTACCCTCTTTACTCAAAACTCCCCGTTACCCCTCAACTCTTTCACACCACAACCCAAGCCTTTGCACCCGAAATATAGCTTACCTAAAGCTTCAAAATACTTGCAATGGAGGAGAGAGAAGTAGGGAAGGAGCACCCTACCACTTGGGTCCATTTGCTCTTCTCTCAAGCCACTCTCTTTCCTCATATTTGGACCCCTCACTAACCCCCACCTCTTTAAGATTTTGACTCTTAGCAAAATTACCACGTTTTCCATTGAGCACAAGGTTACTAACCTCTCCTTCCATAACCTTTATAATCATTCCCTCTCTCCCTCCGAACAAAGGCTAGTAGGCCTTGGACTCAGTTATATTCCCCCCTCTCCCCCACCCCCCTCTCCTCGATTCTTCAAGCTTATTCTAATTTAGAAAGAGGTTTGCAACTTAAAATGTTTTTTTATAAAGAACCCTCTCTTCCTCCCTCTCCTTTTTCTATCCCGAATCCTCTTTGGAATCCTCCCTCTCCCTCCACAACTCTTAACCAAACCTTTAGTCTTATCTCTTCTCTCCTAGAACCTCTTCTATCCTCTCTTCCTCCTTTTCACTCTAAACCTCTTTTAATGAATTCCATCTCATCCTTGAGAAGTGATCGTAACATCATTATCAAACCGGCCGATAAAAATCTAGGACCAGTTTTCTTTTCTAAGTCTTGGTACTATAATGAAGCTTTTTGTCACCTTATGGACCCCCTCACTTACTCCAAAATCTCCACAACTCCTTTACCCTTTGTGCAATCCCTCCTTTCCTCCATCATCACCAATTACCCTCTTCTTCCCTACAACGAAAGAGTTTTTATCCTTCCTCCTCACTTGAAAACCCCAAGCCTTTCCCTTTCTTCCTTTTACCTAAGATCCACAAACCCATCCTCGTAGGCCATCCCATCTGCTCTTACAAAGGTTACATCTTGGACAACGCCTCTGAGTGGCTCCATGCACAACTTTACCCCATTCTTCTGTCCAAAACACATCACCTTAAAGACTCTCACTCTCTTGTTTTAGACTTAGCTTCTACTACTTTTCCTCCGAATATTATCCTCTTCACCTTTGATGTTGAATCTCTCTACCCTAGTATCCCCATCAGCCAAGGCCTCCTTGCCCTTAAAAGTTCCATCCAAGGTTTCTTCCCTTCCCCTAAGGTCAACTTCATCTTATCCTCAACCACCATTATCTCTCTTTCAATGGAGAATTTTGGCACCAAATTAAAGGCACCGCTATGAAGTCAAACTTTGCGGTTGTGTATGCTTGCCTTTTCCTTTGCTTTTTAGAAGAAGGCATGAATCTCCTATCTTCCCCTTCCCTTCTCTACTTTAAGAGATTTGTAGATGATGCCTTTGGAATTTGGGACGGTCCTCGCTCTAGCTTAAGCAAACTTCTCCAAGAGTATGGACACCCTCTCCAAGAGCATATCAAAATTTCCCTTTCAATCTCCTCTCAAGAATCTTTTATTATGGACATCCATTTTTTCAAGGGATCCTCTTTTACCACTTATGGGATCGTTGATACCCATTGTCAATAAAAAAACATAAACTCCTACAACTATATCCCTTGGCAATCTTGGCACCCTACTCACCAAAAGATTGCTTTTATTCTCTTAGAGCTTAGGAGGTACATTAATAGGGAAAGCTCTCTCTCAGGCTTTATCTCTATTTGTAACCTCTTCTATACTAGGCTTAGAGCAAAGGGATATCCCTCCCCCCTGTTGAAAGCTTGCTTTCTCTACCTTTCCTACGATTTAAGACCTCTCTCCTTCAAAAATTGTCCAATACCAAACCTTCTCCTACCATCATCAAGATTCCTTTCTCACCTCTAATCCGCCATCTCAACTTATCTCGTTCCATCAACCAACCCCTCACTAATCTGCTTAAATCCAACACGGACCTTGCACACTTGCCTAGACTTTTGATATGTTGGATTAACGTGCCCAATCTCGGAACCCTTCTCTCTAAAACCCCTTCTTCTTTTCCTGCCAACCCCCCCCCCCCCCCCCCCCCCCCCCAAGGAATTCCACCCATAATTGACACAACCTTACCAACTAACTTTGGCCTCATGTATATATGAAACCCCTATAAACTCCAACAATTCCCTAGACTAATTCAAATTCCTTTGTTGACTAGTCCCTTTCCTGTACAATTTTTCCACTAGTTTAAATGCCCTAATAACTGTCCACCTTTCCCTCCCTTTTTTGTAAGTACCCATTTAAGATGAGTAATAACCTGTCTGTAAGTTAGCCTATCCCTCTTCAAATATGGTACCACAATATTTTTTTGAGCCACACCACACCTCACTATTTATATCCCCTCCATATCCTCCTTTTTTGTTTACACCACTGATGAGCTAATGAAAGGGAAACGCGTTTGGTGTATAATTGTTTTTGCTCTACCACCCCACCCCCACCTCCTTTGTCTCTATCCTTTCTCGCAAGACTCGCTCGCTATGATTTCTTTTTATTACATATACACACACATATATATAGCGGCCGCTTGCAGACACACATCTATCACACACACACACACACACACACACACACACATATAGCGGCCGCTTGTTGCAGAGGGGGACACGACCATGTTGACCTGCATTAACCCGTTCATAGCCGGCATCAAACAGCTCGCGCTGGCTTGAGATGAACTTCTCAACACTATAGCTCTTGCAAATTCCCCCTGTTAGGCCTACTGCAAGTGCAATTCGCCATGTCGTCGATTGCGTCTGCAACAAAATTCATTAAAGCTTGTGTTCGAACCATATTTAAAAAAAGGTCTCCCCATTTGATCTTAGACCTTTAAGCAAAAGAGATTTCACACCCCGAGTTCGTGCTCGTCGATGCTCATAATCGATTAGCAAATCTAAGATCAACAAATTGTGAATTTCCAGATTGCAAGATATTGGCAAGCTGTTTCTCGGAATTTACAAGCTACAATCCGAACGACGTCACAATAAAAGGATATCTTAAAATGACTCGCAATTTTTTGAAAAGCGAAGGTGTGGCAAACTGCTACCGATTCAAGAACATCTTGAGATTCTTCCATCACTTTGGCAATGGTAATTGTACCCAACAAAAGGCGCTTCAATATGGCATCAAAAGTGGATAAGTTTAATGGATCCGGCTTCCACACCTGGCAAATTAAAGTAAAGGGATATCTGATGCGCAAGAATCTGTGGAGCGTCGTCAAGCCGCCGTCAACCAACGAAGCAGGCACATCAACTGCAGTTACCAGAGCGTTATTTGTCGAGCAACAACGCAAGCATTAGGTATTATTTTGACATCTCTCAAAGATGATTTTATTCATTATCTAGATGACATGCAATTTGCAAATGTTGCTTGGATGGAACTAGAGAAAATGTTTGTGCCTAAAGCCAAATACTCCAAAATGAGCCTTAAAATGGAGTTGTATTCTCTTTCAATTCATGATGATGAAAATATTGCAGCGTTAGCTAACAGACTAAAAAGCATCCACACTGAGTTAATTTATGTGGAAGCTCTTGTCCCAGATAAAGATCTTATAGCTGTATTTTTTTAATAGCCTACGTGTAGAATTTCGTCAAATTGTCACTATTTTAAAGGAGAAGGATCCACTCTTCTTTGGATGGTATTGTTAATTCATTGCAGGAAGAAGAGAAATGAGTACCACGTATTAGTTCTTTCGTATACCGACTGCAAATTCAACTAGGAAGGTAGCTTCAACCAGGCCTACTACCAGCACTAAACCTTGTGCGATATGTGGACGCACCAATCATCAAACCAAGGATTGTTTCAGCAAAAATCCTTGCATCCACTGTGGAAAGACTAATCATCCTTTGGATACGCGAGATGGTTAGGCACTAATGCTTCTCATAGAAAGTGATGTCCTATGGTTTTTCAGTTTGTCTTTATGTTTCTTTTATGTCTGTCATTTGTCAATAAAATGTACGCGTTATAGACACTACCACAAATAAAAGTGGTAAGACCACCCTTTTTTTGTTTGGTCGAGTTCTGGTCTGTTGTTGGGTATGCAAGCCCAGTGTGTCAAGTGTCAAGCCTGCGGGAATTGCCTCATAAGGCATGCAGTTAAGAGAAGCGGTTTGCATGGCATGGCCACTTTTTTATATTAAGCTTTTATAAACAAAAGAACTCTTAATCAAGCATAGCATGTAGTTTTTGTTTTTCTTATTGTGTCGAGTCTCTCTACTCTCGTTTTCTCTGCACCCTCCACGCTATGGCTACAAGGCATCCTCCTCCCTAGGCTACTGCTTCATCAACAAGCTCCACTTCTTGGTCATGTGCTATTATTTACAATATGTCCTACTTATAGTACGACATACAAAAGATATCTCTTTAATAGAGTTCCTCAATACAATAAGGGTCAAGCTCCCCACAAAGGAAGAGATTGAGGATGCACTCGGTGATTGGATTATAAAGCCAAATGAAATAGAGGAGCAAATAGATTAAAAAAGGACAATCATTTGCACACACAAGAGTGACTTTTGCTATTATAATAACGTTCTCCTGGAACGCTTTCAACGACGTAGTCACATCATTCAAATAACTCTCAACACAAATGTAGACAGTGTGCCCGAGCTCCAAGCATGGATTGAAGATCCCGACTTCCATGCAATTGATAAAATAAGTAAAGGAGCAAAGGTGATGATAACATAGAACATAAACTTAACAATTGGAGCAGCTAATGGATCACTATGCTGGGTGCTGGGTGCCCCACAGTTCCAACATTGCAATACTCAACTAAGGAAATATCCTCCAAAATGAAGATAGCAATGTCAATGCAATTAAAGTGATGCTAGACACATCAATACAAGAACTTACACTACGATGATCAAAGCATAGTAGGTGGACATTCAATGGATGTTGGTACCATAAGTCCACTTTTCCTATAACTCCTGCATATGCTATGATTGGACACAAGTTCCGAGGGGCCACAATCAACATGAATGTCATGATCATTGTAAAAGAAGTTTTCACGCCACATGCCTTTTGTGCGTGATGCTAAGCAAACATGACTACATTTGCTACAACTCCCTATCCTAGAGATGTTTGCACCATCTAGATTTTTAACCATCCAATCATAAACACTTTTATTCTTGATTGTCAATATCACTTTCTCTTTCCAAGAAAGTAACAAAGTCACCTATTGCCTTCCTTGTATATAAAACAAAATGTTTTGTTCAACTACTTATCGTTTCTTATGTCAACTTGTCATGTTCATAATATTAAATTGTCAAGATATCTTGTCTATGAGTTGTGCTCACTTTGCTCCACCTCTTACAAATTTTTACCTCTTAACCAACTCAATTTATTCATTCATATTTATATGATTATGATATCTAATGCTTCAAAATTGCTACAAGAGATTATCAAAATAATTATTTGCCACTAAATTAAAAAATGGATCACAAAAAGGTATATTTTGCAAACTTGTTAGGTTTTGCATCTATGTATTGTATTTGTATGCCATTCAATCACTCAACTTATTGTACAACGCTTTAAGAAATTCATGAACATACCTAGCCCATGCTGCAACCTAAGAGATTCCACCTCACAACCTAACATATGAGATTGGGCCTCAACTAATGGGAAACTAGACGCGTACGTTGAGGGATTCAAGACTTTTCAAGAGACGTAGCAACTTCATGGATGAGTGCGACACAAGATAGTAGCGTCTAAACCAAACGATGGCCACATCAAACACGAACATGATGACATGTACTATTACATGATGACATGATGACATGTACTATTACAAGAAAACAATCCAATACTTTGTGTCCGTCATGCTAATTGATTTCTCTTTACAAACTTCAGGCCTCATTAAGAAAATACTTGAAGATCTCAAGACTCGGTGCGAAAGGGATGAGACTATGTTACGCAATGTTGAAGCGGAACAACTCCTTGACACAAAGAGTGAAGGAATTATAGTAAAAAATGGAGGAGTTGTGATTCGGATACAACATCGATTTTGATAAAGTAACAAAAGCTAGTTAAGAAAACTATGCCGCTATCTTGGAGAGTGAACATAAGGCAACTAGATATGGATAACCAGCCTCACCGTATGATCCAATTACAAGTGACCAAGGTAAGTATGGACAAGAAGTAACTAACTTTCATTCATTCTTCCCTGTCACCATAACTCTAATGCTAACTTGACGAATGTGCATGATTTGCGGACTAGAACACTCATTGAGAACCAGAGACAAGCATCGTTCTTCCATCCCATAAAAAAGCAACGATACATGAATAATACATAGTCTACATTATACGATGCAAGCAAAATGATAGGAGATATGTCGAAGCTATAAACAATATCCATAAACGCATTCGCCATCACAAACGCAATCTCCCCCAAAAAATGTGAGCAAGATGTCCATGCACATACTCCTTTTGAGGAAAAAATTGAAATTACCACTTTAACAACTTGAAGCAATCAACATAAAGCTAAAAACTTAAAGCAGTTCTATATTAAACACTGCAAAATAACAACTATATCAAGTTATAATGTTTGTTTTAGACATCCTCCAAGGTTGAAAAAATATTATTTTTTGAAAGATCATGAAAAAATATAGTGACATTTTATCGTCTTTATTTTATTGTAGCTTTTTATCTCTTCATTCCATATGTTCATCATTAGCCGACATTGTTTATTTATCTCCATTCAAATGATTTGTGACATAACAACTTCTTAAATGCTTCGATTTAGATGCTTCTTATTTTCTTCTTTCATAATGGGTGAGTCAATTCTAGCTTATCTAATTAAGCAACGATTAGAATTTGAGATTGCAATGTATGAGTTGCAATTTTGCCTTCGCCCAAAATTGAACGAGCGGATGCTCATACGTGCAAAACTACTAACCATCTGTCCAATATAGCTTGTAATGTAAATGGCCTATGAACTTTGAGAGTAGCGGAATTAGGAAATTAGGTGAAGCACTTTAGAGAGATTACTTTTGTGAGCATAGCAGGTGAACTTAATTGATGGTAGCAACATAAACATGGTACTTAGTTAACTTGGCATGAACAATACTTTTGCAAGAGAGAGAGTTTAGAGAACATGACAATAGTTGAGGACCGGATTCATATGGAGCCGGTCCCCCCTCCAATAGGCATTTGTATTATAGTTTCTCCCATCAAGAGAGACTTGGTACATTACAATCTTTGTGTTCCTTGTGACCTATGTGATGCAATGAAGATGGAAAGTTGCATGCATCACAAGCATAACATAAACTTGTAGAAAGCATTAACTATCCCAAGGCCTCAAACACCTTCAAAGGTGGAGAGAGCTAGCGGGGAATGAGGGTAGGGAAGAGGAAGAAGAAACATTCCATAGGAGAAAGAAATAGTTCCTCACTTATCATTACTCTTCTTGCTAGCATACATAATAGCATAGTAATGGAGATGGAGAAGATGGCAAGCTCAACCATTGAAGCATGGCTCTTGGTTGGATTTGCATTCCATAGCCAAGAGTGTTGATGTAGGCTCTCACTTCTCACAAGCTTGGAGAAGGAGGTGGTGTTCATCAACTTTCACCAAGTGAGAATGTCCTTGCAAATAATTGTGTGTGTGGAGTATATCCCCCTAGCACCCCCCTTGCTTGCTTGGGGCGAGTTTCAACTTTTCCACATGCTACAAGCTCATTGGACCCTTCTCCCCCTAGCCAATCACATGCAGCATGCCGTCAAGTACATGGGCAGTCTTTTGACAAGTGTCCTCCTTACCCCTTAGAGAGAGAGAGAGAGAGCTTGAAACTATCTAGATATTTGTTGGATGGAACTAGAAGCTCATTGGACCCCTCTTTATCCCAACCAATAGCATTCAAGCACACCATGTAGTTAAGCTAGTGAAAGTCTGACATGTGTCCCATGTGCCCTTTTAGAAAAGGGGTGCCCCTTGGGTGAGTGGAAGGTTAGGTCAAAGATTCCCCTAACTTTGGGACTTTTATGCATAGGAAGCTTCTCAAGCAACTTCCTCATTAAGTGTGTAGGGTTTCTTTTTTACTCAAGCATCTTACCCCCCATGCATAGGAAGCTTCTCAAGCAACTTCCTCATTAAGTGTGCAGGGTCTCTTTTTGACTTAAGCATCTTACCTCCCATGCATAGGAAGCTTCGCAAGCAACTTCCTCATTAAGTGTGTAGGGTCTCTTTTTGACTCAAGCATCTTACCTCCCATGCATAGGAAGCTTCTCAAGCAACTTCCTCATTAAGTATGACAAGTACCTTAGTCATCAAGCATGACAAGCACCTTAGGTGGAGTTCCCACCTCAAGCTCAGCCCTAGCTTGCCTATGGTCAAAGGCAAGTTTAGGTCGGGTTCCCACCTCAATGCACATCCCTAACTTGCTTAAGGTCAAAGACAAGTTTAGGTCGGGTTCCCACCTCAAGCTCATCCCTAGCTTGCTTGAGGTCAAAGGACTTTTAACACTAACCATTGGAGGTCTTTAATGAAGCTAACCCTAAGGTCTTTTAATCTCCATTAGTTAACCTTGCTCTTTGACAGACCATCTCTCATTTGAGCCCCTTTACCATTGGCCCCGTGTTGAGATAGATCCGTAAGCACATGTCTATATTCTAACCCTTGTTCACGTTTATTATCCCACATTAAATGATCAGTTTAATATGAGAAAATCATTTGGGTTGGTTAGATATTAGATATTTATGACATAGCCCAATGTTTCTACAGTTGTCTTTTCATTACAAACATTAAACACTTTCATTAATAAATATCGTTTCAATTTTGTCTCTTTTCTCAACCCAAGTTATGTCCATCATATAGTAAAATACCCATTGCCTACTACATTTCAAGGTCTTCGAAGTTCTCCCTTGCTTCATTCTATTCTATATTCATCGACATTATTTTCTCGGTTCTCTAAATCAAAGGGTTGTTAAATCGTGTCAGTGACTTCTACTCACGCTACTCCTCTCCAAGCGATGCTGATAACGAAGCACTCCGGTTCTATACTTGTAGTTCCTCGAATCTATAAGAATAAAAAATGTTAATTGCGTATTGGAAGAGGAATTTCAACATTTTTTGCAAGCACTATTGGGGCTAAACAAGGATGTTTGTTGTCACCAACTCTCTTTGATCTATGTGTTGATCAATTGGAACAAATGGTAGGTAAATTTGTGTAGCAAGAAGACATTGAAGAGATTACTATTTGCTATGCGGTAATCATGCTTTGTTGTATGCAAATAATATAGTGATTCTATCACACACTTTCGGGGATGCACAAAAGCTTACGGTTGTCCTAGAGAACTTTTGCTTGCGTAGTGGGCTGATTGTGAGCGAATCCAAAACAAAGGTTAAACCAACCATTAGAAGAAGCTCTGCATTGTGCACTACAATGAGACACTTGAAGTTGTTGAGAGCTTTAAGTTCATTGACATTGTGGCATGAATGTGATATGCATCATTTGCAAGTTGGGAAGAGAGCGCACTATGCATTGGAGAACATGTATAATGCGAGGGATGCCAAAAGTTGGGTTCTCAAGAAGTATTTCTTTGACACATTAGTGGCAGGAAGTTGAAGTGTGGGGTGTGAACATCTTAAAATATCCTTTGAAAGAGTTTGAGAATGTCCAAAAGCATTTTCTTACAAACTTTCTCCAAGTTAAGACACAAACACCATGTATGCTTCTACTTCTTGAGTTGGGATTTGAGGTTATGGGCATGGAAAGGGTTGCGTAGTACACGATAAAGATGCATTAATTGACTTCCTACAATTGCATGGAAAGCAAGCAAAAAATATCAAAAGACGCATAAAAGCAAGATCTTGAGTACCAGATGAATGTAAGCAGGGGTTTGGGAGATGGGATGCAGTATACTTGCTACATGATGCCCCTGCAGACGTCCAAGCGAACGAAGCTTTTCTACAACGCCAATGTACTTGGGAGAATTTCGGTGGGTTGCGCTTCATACCTTACACCACTCGCATTGCCCCCAAGTATAAAACCATGTTTTTTGCTGAAAGAGGAAACTATACTCACCCTTATATGCTTGAGACTATCCCCTTGTTAGCAATACACACTATCGCAGCCACTTGGCTTAACCCCCCCTCCCTTTGATGTCAGACAGGGGCAATGGAGAAGAGTCAAATTGTCTCTGCACATTATACTCACTACAAGTTCGAGAGTCTGGAGTACCGCACACTATTGTGTTGAGCTTTTGCTCACATCCGAGCTTGCTTCTCTCACATTTTCAACCATGACCTAGACCTACAAACTTTCCTCTCCCAACCACATTGTGGGCTCTCTTACAATTATCATCACCACAATCCTGGAGCATCAAGAATCACTTATCAGCCCCATACATAGTACATCCCATGTATCTTTGGTCCCGTAGGTCATATTTGAACTCCGAGGATGATAATAAAATCTCTCTCTCTCTCTCTCTCTCTCTCTCTCTCCACAAAGGCATGCTTGCCATCATGAGCTTCTTCCTTCTTCCTTCTTGGTGTCCTTGATTGCACTGTCATGGTTTGTGTGTCTTGTTGGCTATTGTAACTTGTATCCACTGTTGCACATTGTTGCCATGGATTTTGGCTATCTGGCTAGCCACATCATTAAATTGTTTCACATTAAAGTGTTTGTCTTCATATGAATCTTTGAGTTTGTAGCCTTTTGAATTTTCTTGAAGCAGTAGGTGCTACAATTTTTGAAAAAGAAAATCCTGGCAAATCTTGGTAGATGCAGGCGGAAAAAAGTGAGAGTGGAGGTCCCGACTACAGCGCGCGAAAGAGAGAGAGAAAGAGAGAGAGAGGAGGAGGAGGAAGGGGGGAGATGCGAAGCGACGTCAGCAAGGGCAACGACCACGCGTAGGGGAGCTGACATCTATGGACGCAGAGGAGGTATGGGGTTTTTTTAATTTGTGGGTTGCCTAAGGTAGCAACATCGAGTGGATGTTGGGTTGGCTACCTGAGCTGCATATGACGCATTCATGTACATGTTGCGTGTTCGAATCCCTCATCCACCTTTTATAGAGATGATAGAGATCTCATATCAGTCTTAGCATTGGGACATAAGGATGGGATCGAAGGAGGTATCGCATGAATTAATGAATCTACTAACATAATATGGCGGAGGTAGTAACCCTTTACAGATGTCTCTACCTGCGAGATGAAGGCTAAATGCCAAAAGTGAGAGAAGCACGCGATAAAGAGGGGGAGTGAAACTTGAAAGAGAGAGAGCTTCGGCGGCCGACCGTACTAGTATAATAAAAGTGAAGCCGTTCGTAAAGACTCTTTATTTCAATTTTCCTTGCTATACGACGTTTTCACTAGGACGTTTTCACTAGTACGTATGTACCATTCTCTGACCATGCCATAACCATAAGTAGCCTGGAGGCCCTTTATAAGTGGGGCATATGCGCACGCATGTTCTATATATTTTTGTATAGGCGTGTAAAATTTTTTTTCTTCTTTCTCTGCATCAGCGTCCTCCATAGCCGTGGCCTCCAAGCGCGCGTCGCCCTGTCCCGCGCATCCGGAGGTGCTTTTTCTCCATCGCCGAACACTTCTTCCTGGCGCTTCTGCAAAGTAACACTCGCTTCTCTCACCTTCCCTTTGGCGTTATTTGTTTGCAGAATTCCGTCCGCAAGGTCTGCATATTACGGATGACCTCTAAGACGAGGGACTGACTTATCGGGCAGTTTCTGCATACGATCAGAGAAATTAAAAGTAGAGATTTCCATTTCTGCGCAGGTTCTATTTCACAGTTCAAGAAGCCTGCAGCAGAGCGTTTTCTTCATGGGCCAAAGGATCTTTACGGGATAGAGCTCGTTTTAGAGAATTTTTTTGAACGTTGTACGTTTCTTTTCGTCTGTCTGCTTTTACACCCAGATGAGACCGACAGAAAGCAGCCGACTCCTCCAAGCAAAATAGAAAGGCTGTTCATTTACTTCCTGGGTATGCGCACATACACAACGTTGCTGAGGCCTATAGGCAACCTGCTTCAAACTACTGGACGCCTGAATTTCCTATAATGAGCAATGGGGGTTTGCCATCCCGCTCCCAAAGGGCGGGTCGCAGTAATAGTTTTCTTCCAACCTCGATTCGTGCCATCTTTCGCGGTGCTACTAGCTTGGCTTCTACAGTGCGCTCTGCTGGCACATCTGTTGCATCATCAATTTCTTCTGCAACAGATGACCACCAAAGAGAACAGGCATGTCCATATTGATCTCATTATCGAGCTTTATGTTTCTTTTTTTTTTTTGTCTAATGAGGCTCTTTTTTTTTTTTGTTTCTTTGCATATAAGCCGTGCACAATTACATTTTATGAGTTCAAATAGGCATTAACTTGTCACTGGAATTCAGTCTATGAACATAAATTGAAAGGGAGTGTGATGCAGAGCTCAGTTGCGTCACCACTTATTTTTAATGTAAATATCCTGCTTACAGAGGCACACTTAAATTTCAAACTGTATAGAGGTTGAACACCCAATTCTTTAATTTGTAAGGCAGGCACAATGACATTGACACGCTTGTTTAAACAATATCCGCATATAACTCAAGTCTCTCGTGTAACACAGACCTCATGTCTGTGTGTGAACAGTTTTTTCTTGTGAGTTCAATGTCAAAACCTTATTCAGAGTGTTGGTGTATGCTCATTCACATGTGTTGAGACAAATTATTATCATATACTTTCTTGTTGTCTAGGTTATTTTCCATGGATCTTTGCAGCGTCTCTTTTTACTCTTTTCATGCAATCTGCAGGTGCAGTGGGCCGGCTTTGACATGTTAGAGTTTGGACCAGACCGTTCTCAAAGGGTGCTATTGCTTACTTATGTGAACGGGTTTCAAGTTTGGAATGTGGAAGATGCAAATGATGTGTGGGAGCTTGTTTCTAAGCGTGATGGCCCCGTTGCACTGTTGCGGGCTCAGCCACAGCCCATTTCAGATGCATGCGATACTGCTATGGATGCTGCTCGGCCATTGTTATTGGTTGTAACTAGTGATGCAACAGTTTGCCGAAGTAATGGTATTCCTAGTAGACCTGCAAATGGTTACAATGGGGTTGTAGGGAGCCCGCCTGCTTTTGGAGAGAATCACTTTGTTCCTACCCTCGTCAAGTTCTACTCTTTCCGGAGTTATACTTATGTACATACATTAAAGTTCCGCTCCGCTATTCATTCTGTCCGTTGCAGCATACGAATAGTTGCAGTTGCTACTGCTGCACAAGTATGTTGCTTGTGCCATCGATATTGTACTGACCGTAGATGTATAGCTTTTCGTAAATGCACCTGTTATTCGTTGTCGAATGTTTGATTCTGAGGATTGCTTAAATGTTACTTTAGTATGCTCTCTTAACAGTTACTTCTTACTGCAGATCTACTGTTTTGATGCTGCAACACTTGAGAACACTTTTAGTGTCATCACATATCCCTCACCACCACCTGGACCAAATGGCTTGAGCTTAGGTTATGGGCCAATGGCTGTTGGTTCCCGATGGTTGGCCTATGCACCGAATCAACCACTTCTCTCGAACACTGGGAGGGTTTCACCTCAACATCTCAGCCCATCTCCTGGAGTGAGCCCATCTACATCGCCTGCAAATGGTAGTTTGGTTGCGTATTATGCAAAAGAATCAGGCAAGCAGTTTGCAGCCGGGATTGTCACTTTAGGTGATCTAGGCTACAAAGCATTCTCAAAGTATTGTACTGATGGCCTCGGCTCCCCTGAGCCTGGGAGTCCACTCCAAAGAAACAACTGCAATCTTCACGCAGAGCATGCAGGAACTGTGAGTTTGAGGAAAAGATTCTCTTTGCTTGCACTGCTCAGTCGACTTCGTTTTTCTTCTGACAACTGTTCTTTTTCCAGGTGCATGTGCGTGATTTTGTGAGTAGAGTTCTGGTGGCACAGTTTCGAGCTCATGATAGCCCACTCTCAGCACTTTGCTTTGATCATACTGGAACTCTTCTAGTTACTGCGTCTATTCATGGACATAACATCAATGTGTTCAGAATATTGCCAGGTCTCAATACAAATGGGATTGTTTGTGATGCAACAGCCTCTCATGCACATCTTTACAAGCTCTCTCGGGGTGTGACTAATGCTGTAAGTGGCATGGTTCATATGTTTAAAAAAATTCTTTTGTAGTATTTAGTCTCTTGAACAAGTATTCACAACCATCGAAGCCTATTTCACTTTAATTTTGAGTGGGGGGCAAGTTTCATGTGAACAACTCTGTCTTTTCTCTTTTGGCTGTCTTATGACCTTGGGTTGGAGCATCGTGCTCGCTCTCTGTTGCGTGCCCCATCTTAATGGAGACTTGGTTTCTGAGTCTCGTTTGCTTCTCCCTGTGCCTTTTAAGTACTTTGTATTGCCATTTGTTGAATTTTAGACAGGTTCTTAAAACGACTCCAGTGTCTTGGGCTGGGGCAGTTTTGGCACAATCCACCTGAAGTAAGCAGATTTTATTGTTGGGGAATTGCTACTTGTATGTCACAGATCGAGGATGCTATTCTTACAAATTGGTGGCCCAAAAGCACTTGCTCTAAAAGCTTGTGTCTAAAAGCATCTGCATCATTAAGCATGCGTAATCAGCCTAGCCAGCAAAAAACCCGGAAATCCATATGACAGTGCCATGTGGCAGCCAGCGCTATTTACGGAAATCTACCTCAGCTTTAACTTTTTAGGGTTTTAGGCCCCTTGCCCGATGCTTCACAAGTTCTTTAAGTTTGGTGGGTTAGGTTTTTAAAATCCTAACCCGCTTTTTAGGCCCCTTGGTCACAATTTGTGCAGTTCTTTTGGGTTAGAGTTTTTCACCTCTAATCCCTTGTCCTCTCGACCTTTGTCCAATTGTGCCATGTCACCAACTTGTGACATATGCTTGCTTGAAAAAAAAATAAAATTGTAATCGCCCTCGATTAAAAAGCCGAAAGACAGAAGCTTTCTTCAATATACACTTACTCTATGTACCCATGCACTAGACTCCACAAATCCCTACAAAGACATCGGTCAGTAAAGAGATTAGTCACTGATCAATCACATTTTTGTCGAGGGCCTCAGATACAAATCATGATCATTGTAACATATTTAGCAATCATATCCATACCACACTAATCTTTTTACGAATGTCTTGATCTACTAAATCTCATCGTTACTATCAGATATGTATCCTTCCTTTTCACATTTCAAGCAACCCATGCCCATCCCCACATGATAGTATGTAACAATGTTCCAAGACGTAGAAAAGAACAGACTGACCAGACTTTTAGCACTTCAATAACAACTGAGCCGAAAGAGAGAGAGAGAGAGAGAGAGAGAGAGAGAGAGAGAGAGAGAGAGAGAGAGAGAGAGAGAGAGAGAGAGAGAGAGAGAGAGAGATCCACACTATGCATACAAGGGTTGTCTCCACATTATGCATACATGTTCATAGACCCCATTGTGCGTACCGGATCCACAATTTGCTTACATAGGTTGTTTCAATTCTCTCGCTCTGTTCGAAAAAAGCCCTATCCACAAATTCGTACCAAATCCCTACTCACATGTGCACCTGCTCCGTGTACGTTCGCGCTCCTACTGCTCGCGCTTTCAGGTCCAATAGGCTACCTCGTAAGTCAGCGCTTGTGCGCGTGTGCACACACACTTTTTTTTGTAAATCTGCTTTGATTACTTTACAAGTGGGAAACCTCAAAACGAGGAAAACCCACGAAAAGAAAGGGATACAAAAATTTGAGCACTATAAGGCTCCGAAAGCTAGAACCAGTCAAAAGTAAATCCTGTAGGCATCAAGAGTGATGTCTCCAACATCATGAGCAAGATGTAGTGCTTCACCAAGAGATGATTTGAAATAGTGTAAGGGGTCAACATAGGTGCCGTGGAACATTAAGGAGTTCCGATGGTGCCAGATAGTCCACAGGGTCCAAAATCTGACCCAAGTGAAGAACACGGCAAACTGAGAATGCGATGGCCGAAGCACTCCAAAAAGCCAAAAGCGTCTATGAAAAGAGCCGGAAGGAAAACGCAATCGAAGAGCAATCGACACTTGCCGAATGAAGGCTCGGGAGTGGCGACAACGCCATAGCAAGTGTGGCACGGTCTCCTCAGCTTCAAGGCATCTGGGGCAGTGGGGAGGTGCAATATGCCGAGTATGCAACACACTGCCAACAAGTAGAGCTCCCACCAAGCATTGCACAAGAAAACCTGTTCCTTCAAAGGTAGATGACTCTGCCAAATACGAGACATTGTGTGTTGCCACCACAAGGATGACTCGGAGAGCAACCACAACCGATTACCATGATGCACAATCTATATATCAGACTGAAGGATGGCATATACATTGCCAGCTGAGATGCAGTCCAATCTAGTCGTAGCCAGATTCTAATCAGAGAAGAGAAGTGAGAGTCCACACCAAAGGAGGAATGGGTGAGTAATCAGCAAGCATCCTTATAATTCTCCGCCAAAGAGAAGAATAGTGAGGACCCAACCAAAAGCGGGACACTGCATCAGCGAACGAAATAACATAACCCGAGCCATCCAACACCTGATGCACTTGACAGATTCCTTTTTGGGCAAAAAAATATGCTTGGTGAGGAGATCGCTGAACCAAAGTGAAAGCGAAGGCCCTGCTCCACTGCAGACTCTCCAAACGAAGAGAATTACTTGCAGCTGATGGTCGACCATTCCAAGCCAAATGCGAAGTGACAACTTTCCAATCAACAATGAGAGAAGAAGTAAAGGGACATCCAGGAATGTGTCCTTCAAGCTTCACAAAAACAACATCCCAATAAGTCGGTTGCCAATGACCAAAAGCTGGGGTGACAATGTGCGTACACAAATGTGTGACCATGAGAGTCCAGGGTTGCTGTTGCTCCACCAAGACAGGCAACATCATAGCTTTCTGGGCCAAAAGATGACGTTGCAAGTCCAAAATATTTAACCCTCCAAGCCGCTTGGGAGAACATAGCTTGTCCATAGAGAGAAGCTGAAGACCCTTCTTGGTAGATGAGGTCCGCCAAAAATGCTCTAAAATATTGGACATGAGGGACTGCAAGCGCAACCAAGGCCAGGATAACAAAGGCAAGTAAAACTGCACATAAGCCACAAGCATGCATTGGACAATCCTGAGACGTACATGAAGTGGCCACGTGGACACTTTCCAATAATTTGACTTGGAATGTAGACGTTGGAGCACCCAATCTAGTTTTTGCATAGCCGATAGATTCCAACCCAACGGATAATCCAAATGACGAATCAAAACATGTGGAGGAACAATCTCCCCAGGCCATAATATCCGATGCCAGTCACACTCCTTCAGAGGCAATAGCTTGGATTTACTAAAGTTAACTTTGAGACCCGCCGCCAATCCAAACAAGTCAAGTGAAACCGGCCCGTAGGGTGGTAGGCGTTGGCTTTCACCCGAAATTCTTTACTTTATACACACACACAGAGCACTTTGCAAAGAGAACCTGCGACGGGAGTTAACACTTGAATACACACACGGCTCGGCAGCTAGAATGCTCCGAGCAGATGCCGACAACTTGTAGGCCCCAAAATTGGCGCCCCTTTCGGTATTTCTTTATCCTTTAGGAGGGTAAATTACAAGGTAAGGTCCTGGGAATCCTTCACGTGTATCCACCTACATACCATTTGATTTGGCCAAATTTCGGCAGCATAACAGCCCCAAAACTTGCGCGAAACCAATTCCCCTGCTGGAACTCGCTTGCACTGTCGTATACCCTCTGATTCCTGTCCAAAAACAGTAAATTCAGCACGCTGTATTTACTGGTTTTTGCCCTGTTTTCAGCCCCAAACAGTCCCCTAACTGTCCTCTGCCAGTGGGGCACGATTCCCAATGGTCCTGGCGTCCGTATGGCTGAAAAACAGTAAATATACAGCGCATACACAGCGCTGATTTTGCACCTGTATGGTGAGGTTATGACCCTCACCAGTGCCTGCTTTGGAGCAGCAGCTAGCTACCCCTGTTCCTGCTCAAGGAGGCTCTTGCCTCAGCACAAAAGCATGAACCCACACAACTGTACATCAATCAAATGAGGAGCCCTCTTGTGGGGCATCACATAACTGCACGTAGGGGAGAGAGAGAGCAGTGTGTAGTGTGCATGGCATCACTCCTAGCACCACACTGTATATGAGAGGGAAAGGAAGCACTCCATAGCTCTTAACCTGTGACAGGTTGCAAATGAGGCCTCTCCCAGCATAAAAATCAGCGCCCATTTTTCTGCAAGAGGAAAGTTCACGAAAATGTGACACTTGGCGTATTTTCAAGCATTTTCCCGTTTCGGGTTTGCCGCTTAAAAATATCCTGACCGGTTGCCCAGTTGACTTCGCGGCAGAGTTATAAAATGTTCCCCTAGTCATACCGGAGGTAATGACGCGAACACATTTCACGGCCCAAAATAGCAGTTCCCTAAATTTTAGGAGATGCTTCCGTTGGGCTACCACTGGTCTTCTGACCATCTATCCTCATTGGGACCGCATCCAAAAGTGCAATGTGGCCCAAATGTCGGATACTTTTTGTTGGTAGTCCCACCTTGACTTTACGCCTTAATTGAGTTCACTTCCTAGTATCCACCAACTTGCTAAATGCGACGGGGGAACCTATATGATCTTGCTCTGAGCCTAGACATCCTCTTACCATACGAATTCCAGTGCCGACCACTTCCCGTCTGCGGGTGAATCTACCGTTCACATTGGCCATACAATGTCCGACCGTTTGCTACTTCAAAAGGAGGGTCTCAAAACAAATAAAATAAACCCCATTGGAAAGAAACCAACAACCAAGGTTAGCAGTTGCCACATCTCTGTGACATGGTTAATAACTGCCACGTCCTCGTAGGCTACTACCCGTCCATCTTGCATTAGCATTGCTCCGATGCTACTGCCACATGCGTCACACTGGATCACAAATGACTTCCTGAGATCTGGCAAAACAATAACTACATCTGAAGTCAACTTTTCCTTTAAGAGACTAAAAGCTGAAATCTCTTTTTGGGTCCATCTGAAAGTGACCTCTTTCTTTTGCAATGCGTGAAGAGGCGATGCTATCTCTGCAAAATTTCTGATAAACCTTCTATAGTAGGAACACAATCCCAAGAAGCTTCTGACATCGTGCACAGTCTTCAAGTCTGGCCATGTCTTGATAGCTTCGACCTTTGCGGGATCCATTCTAACACCATCCTTTGAGACTATGTGGCCCAGAAAGTGGATGTCTTCGAGGAAGAATTCACTTTTCTTAGGATTGACAAGTAACCTGTGACTGCGCAGCTCTTCGAACACAATGGTCAAGTGACGCCTATGCTCCTCTTCATTCTTTGAATACACAATCATGTCATCGAAGAATGTTCCAACAAACTGTTGATGCGAGCGGAAAATCCGGTCCATCATTCTGTTGAACGTGGCAGGAGCATTTGTTAGCCCAAACGGCATCACTAGAAACTCATAAAGACCAAATGTCGTTCTAAACGCAGTCTTGTGCACATCCTCTGGGCTTATACGAATTTGATGGTACCCACTCTTAAGGTCTATCCTGCTGAAAATTGCAGCACCCTCTAAACGATCGAGAATATCATCAATGCGAGGAATAGGAAACCTATTCTTGATGGTATTCTTATTCAACGCACGGTAATCAATACACATGCGCCATGAGCCATCCTTCTTCTGCACTAGGAGCACTGGGGAGCAAAAGGGTGAAGAACTAGGCTGAATCAGCCCCTTCTCTAATAACTCCTCAACTTGGCCCATAATCTCTTTCTGCTGCGCCGCACTAACCCTGTAGGGAGGTCTATTTGGTGGGCTACACCCTGGCACCAAATCTATCCGATGGTCCTCAGGTCTCTCTGGCGGCAATTGCGACGGTAATGAATCAGAAAAACAGTCACTAAACTTTTGCAAAAATGCTGACCTTTCTTTATCTAACACAGATAAATTTGATTGATCACTATCTGAGACATTACGTGCAAAAATCAAGTACACAAAAAGATGATTCTTTATTACAGAAGTGATAGCAGAAGTAGATACAATAGGGACTGACTCTCCTTTAAGCTTTACATCCAAGATGTGAGTTTTGCCCCTATGCTGTACAATGATCTTTTTGTTGTAGGCATCCAAGACTCCATGCACTCGGAACATCCACGGGATCCCCAACAAGGCGTCACAACCTTCTAGCGGCATGATGTAAAACTCTTCAGTGTCCACATACGACTGAATATGCAGACGCAGTTTTCCAATGATGGGAGTAACACACTTTGAGTGGCCAGGACATGCCAACCCTACCTCTGCGGTGTACCCCATCTCTTCAGCTCTGATGCCCAGCTTCATAGCTAACTCTGGTGAGATAAAGTTGGCTTTGGCACCTGGATCAAAGAAGATGAGTGCCGTCTGATCCCTAACTTTACCCCATGCCCTGCATAACTCACTGGCATCTGTGCTGGGCCTGTCACCCACCATGTCTGGCACTAAACCTGCCGTGGGTTTTGGCTTCTTGCCTTTTTGATCTTCTTTATCCTCTGAGTCAGTTGGCCTTTTCCTTTGTGGACAATTGATAGAAATATGACCAGGCTGCTCGCATATAAAGCATTTGTTCTCAGCCATTAGGACCTTCTTTTCCTCGAGCGACTTGCGCACAAAAGGCTTCCTTTTCTGTTTCTTTGCCTGCGCTCCAGAAGTCCCAGCTGAATCCTTGTCCTTGGTTGCCTGTTCTGACCCCTGTGACGCATCAGGAGCCGTTTTCACAAAGGGCTTCTTCGCTGAATTTTTCTTTTGCTGCCCTCCTTTCTCGTTGCTCAGAAACCCACTGTCCTCTCCTTTCAACAAGGTAAGACCAGTATTAGCAACTTCCATGAGCTGGGTGAGGGTAGCCACTCTGTTCTTGGTACAGTAGTCTCGAAGCCCTTTAGGCAGCCCACAACAGTACTTCTCTATCTGCTCTGTCAATGGCACAAATCTGTAGGAGGTCACTGAGAGTAATGCTTTACAAAACCTCCTATTGTACTCCAGCAAGCTCTTGCACGAAGCTGCCGTAAGCTGGTGCTAATCTGTCAGGACATCGGCTTCAAATTCATTTGATAGCCAAGCAGATGCAAACATTTGCTTGAAGTAAACCCAAGTGGCGGGTGCTTGTCCTTGCATTAACAATGTCGTCCACCATGTAAGCGCATTGTCCTTTAAGAAAGTGGCAGCTTTCCTAACCTTCGAGGCCTCTGTAAAATTCCCTCCCGCATAAGCTGTATCAAGCTGCTGGAGGAAAGTGAGTGCCTTTGTCTTATCCTCGAAACCACTGAAGGTACTGAACTTTACCGCTGCACCACCTTCTTTGTAAGCCTTCGGCTTCTCTAGTGCCCCCAAGTTGTCATACGGGATGGTCTGCAACATGGGCACTGTACTAGGCATGATCGGCACGCCTTGGACATTCACATTTTGCGTCAGAGGTGCAATATCTGGCTGCTGTCCAGAAAAACCAGCCATGCCAAAATGACCCTGTGGCACCCCAAACTGGCCCTGGTTGCCGTGGTAACCTTGCTGCATGCCGATAGTACCATACATGGGGTTTGGCATGATGCCTTGCATACCCCCGAACACTGTTCCTGGCATGTACGGCTGACTTCCAGACGCATAACCAGCCATACTTTGGAACACTGATCCACCCCCGAAATACCCAGGATGTACCGTGGGTGGTGGAAAAACTGAGTGCATAGCCTGGTATCCAGCTCCCTGTCCATTCAAGACAGCATGCTGGCTCTGAAAGGTGGCGGGCTGAACTGGCATAACCTGTGGAATAGGCGTTCTAGCCACCTGTTCAAGCACGGGAGGAACCTGCTTTGGAGCCCCCGACTCTGCAACATGCGAGTGTTCCCTTTCCTCCTGCGCCTCATGAAGTACCTGGGCTTGAGCTTCAACAAGCTCCGTACGTGGCGTAGGTTGCCTATTTTGCTGTTGCACTGGTGGCGCTTGCAAGAATTCCATAAACCTCGGATTCTGCACCAGCTCCGAAAAGACATTCACCGCGGCAACTAACCGAGTCTTAAACGCATCATCCTCAAGTTGCCCTGTCATAAAGCCCTGTACTACTGGAGGGACATTCACGTTGACAGGAGGTACAGACTGACGTGGCCGTGAGCTCTCGCCAATCTCAAAAACCATAGGAATCTCCTGCCTGTCCTTTGAAGAGGAACCCTCTTCGATAATTCCCTTCCCCTTGTCGGCCATAGTGTAATCCCCGTGTTCTTGCACTGTGTGTCTTTACCCTGAACAATCCAGGCTCACTCTTTGAGGAAAAAGTGATTAATATCCCGGCAATGGAACCATGGAACCGGCCCGTAGGGCGGTAGGCGTTGGCTTTCACCCGAAATTCTTTACTTTATACACACACACACAGAGCACTTTGCAAAGAGAACCTGCGACAGGAGTTAACACTTGAATACACACATGGCTCGGCAGCTAGAATGCTCCGAGCAGACGCCGACAACTTGTAGGCCCCAAAATTGGCGCCCCTTTCGGTATTTCTTTATCCTTTAGGAGGGTAAATTACAAGGTAAGGTCTTGGGAATCCTTCACGTGTATCCACCTAGATACCATTTGATTTGGCCAAATTTCGGCAGCATAACAGCCCCAAAACTTGCGCGAAACCAATTCCCCTGCTGGAACTCGCTTGCACTGTCGTATACCCTCTGATTCCTGTCCAAAAACAGTAAATTCAGCACGCTGTATTTACTGGGTTTTGCCCTGTTTTCAACCCCAAACAGTCCCCTAACTGTCCTTTGCCAGTGGGGCACGATTCCCAATGGTCCTGGCGTCCGTATGGCTGAAAAACAGTAAATATACAGCGCATACACAGCGCTGATTTTGCACCTGTATGGTGAGGTTATGACCCTCACCAGTGCCTGCTTTGGAGCAGCAGCTAGCTACCCCTGTTCCTGCTCAAGGAGGCTCTTGCCTCAGCACAAAAGCATGAACCCACACAACTGTACATCAATCAAATGAGGAGCCCTCTTGTGGGGCATCACATAACTGCACGTAGGGGAGAGAGAGAGCAGTGTGTAGTGTGCAGGGCATCACTCCTAGCACCACACTGTACATGAGAGGGAAAGGAAGCACTCCATAGCTCTTAACCTGTGACAGGTTGCAAATGAGGCCTCTCCCAGCATAAAAATCAGCGCCCATTTTTCTGCAAGAGGAAAGTTCACGAAAATGTGACACTTGGCGTATTTTCAAGCATTTTCCCGTTTCGGGTTTGCCGCTTAAAAATATCCTGACCGGTTGCCCAGTTGACTTCGCGGCAGAGTTATAAAATGTTCCCCTAGTCATACCGGAGGTAATGACGCGAACACATTTCACGGCCCAAAATAGCAGTTCCCTAAATTTTAGGAGATGCTTCCGTTGGGCTGCCACTGGTCTTCTGACCATCTATCCTCATTGGGACCGCATCCAAAAGTGCAATGTGGCCCAAATGTCGGATACTTTTTGTTGGTAGTCCCACCTTGACTTTACGCCTTAATTGAGTTCACTTCCTAGTATCCACCAACTTGCTAAGTGCGACGGGGGAACCTATATTATCTTGCTCTGAGCCTAGACATCCTCTTACCATACGAATTCCAGTGCCGACCACTTTCCGTCTGCGGGTGAATCTACCGTTCACATTGGCCATACAATGTCCGACCGTTTGCTACTTCAAAAAGAGGGTCTCAAAACAAATAAAATAAACCCCATTGGAAAGAAACCAACAACCAAGGTTAGCAGTTGCCACATCTCTGTGACATGGTTAATAACTGCCACGTCCTCGTGACATCAAGAGTATGCATAATTTGTTGTACATCCTCATAGTGGTTATGAGGCATAAACAAAGAGTCATCCGCATAAGCCTGACCAGCAAATTGCCGTCCCGAAGGTAAAGACAGGCCATGTAGCCTGCCACTGGAAGTCAAGGAATCCAAATACATAAACAAGGGGTGAGTGGCAATCGCATAGAGCATAGCACTCAAAGGGCAGCCCTGTCTCACCGACCATCCCAAAGGCCAAGATTCTGTAAGAGATCCATCCAGCAAGCCCGCAGAAGTGCTATGTGCATACAAGAACAGCACGACACGGGATATCCTAGGCCCAAATCCCAAGTGTTGCATGGTGCCCGCAATATAATCCCAAAGCACAGTATCAAAGGCCTTTTCAATGTCAACTTGCATGACCAATACATCCTGTCGAGTGTATTTTGCATATTCCATACCAATGATGACATTCGCGAGGTTATCAGTAATTCGACGTCGTGGAATGAAGCCGTATTGAGATTGATGCAAGCCTTCATGCAAAAAGCAGTTGAGTCGGTTAGCTAGCATTTTGGCCATTAATTTATATACCACAGGCATAAGTGTAATAGGCCGCCAATGAGAGAATTCTTCGCACAATGCATGCTTAGGTATCAGCTTGAGCAAACCTTCTTTCCAAGAGGAGGGCAATTCCTGCTGTTCCCAAGGTGTATTCATCATGAACAACAGAGGCATCTTCAAATAATCCCAGAAGGACAAGAAAAATTCCACAGAGAGGCCATCCCAACCAGGAGCCCTCCATCGACCCAAATCAAGCAAGCTGGCATGCAATTCCGGCTCAGTGAAAACAGCCTCCAAGTCTTGAGCCTGCCGCATCGAGAGGATGGGAGTAACATGGGATAGAAACATGCAACGCGCTTGACAAGCAGCGCTCGTGGGAGAAGAAGGGGCCTCAAAAATCTTGCCATAATGAGAATGTAAGGCGAGTGCTAGCTCTTGTAAAGTAGAGGTCCATTCCCCTGACGGTAATTTAACTCTTCGTATAGCTTGAGACCGCCTGGAGTGATGCAAATGCCGGAAAAATTGTTTAGAAGAACAGCCTTTATCTGCAAAAGCTTGTTGTCGAGCTCGAGTTTGCCATTTGGCCAATTTCCTCTCATCATTGTGCCGTAACACAGCGCGAGCAGAAAACAACTCAGTCGCTTGAGTGTCAGTAAGAGAAGAATGATTCGCCAAGTGTATTAGTCTGCTACAAGCATCCTTCGCCTGAGTAACCTGTTCCTTGAATTGTGACAAATAATCCTTGCCATAATCCTGGATAACACATTGAACACGCATAACAAAGCGGAACCAGGCTATGTCCATATCAACATACATCTGGGAGATCAAAGGCGGGACGATATCCACAATCATAGCCCGAAAAGGCTCATGCTTGAGATAAGCATTATTGACATGCAATAGCCTCTTCTTGGGCAGGCGATTATTGGCATCAAAAGTGTAACCGGCCTGTTCAATCCAAAAAGGGCGGTAGACTTTACTTCAAACCTTGATTTAGCTTTCACCCATTATTAGTCGTCTATTCTACCTGTGCTATAATGACACAAGAGAGGGGAATGGGATACAGATGCTAGAATGCATCTGTATGCGAGTCAGACACCAGATTGGCCCCTAAATAGGTGCCCCTTTCGGTATTTCTTTATTCTTTAAAAGAGGGAATAAGAGCTGTGGTTCCCTACAAGCTGCCCGGCACAATCTGGGCTGAATTTCTTCTGTTCTAGCTCGATTTTGGCAGCATAACTTTACTAGGACCGCAGTATCCCCACGCATTAGATGACTTTCCCGACGCATACGGACACTTTGCAAAACCTGGCGAGAATCTGCAGCACGCTGAATTCTCTGTTTTCTGCCCTGAAAATGCGCCAGATCACCTGTACAACGGTCCCCTTGCGTCCCCGAACCTCCTGGGGGTATTAGGGTCCGTTTAAGGCCAAAACCCTAAACCTGCAAAAATACACAGCAGGCTGTAATTCCCTGTTTTGGGCTCCGTTGTGCGTGCCGATCGCATCTGTATCAAGTCCTCGAGCTCCCGCACTTGTAGGGCTACTTGCCCTTTGAATCGGACAAGATTTCGGGCGTGAAACCTCTCCGAATTCACCTGTACCTACGGGGGATTAGCCGCTAGCTAATCCAGTACCTGTGCAAGAGGCTCTTGCCTCGGCAATCGCGCATGAACCCACACAACTATACATTGGTCAATCTGATGAGCCCACTAGAGGGGCATAACCATAAAGAATAGGGGAGAGAGAGAGCAGTGAGAGGTGTGCAATTCATGACATCCTGCACCTCACTGTACATAGAGGGTAAGCCAACACTCCATTGAAGCTCTCCCACCTGTGACAGCACTCAAAAACGAGCTCACAGCTGAAAATCACGTTTTTGCCTTCTCTTTAAGTAGTAAACTGGTCTCAGAGTGCCAAGTGTCACTCATTTGTGCATTTTCCCGCTTTAGACCCTTGGGTCTAAAAATATCTCACCTGCAGCCTTTGTTGACTTGGCCAGAGAGTAACAAAATGATCCCCATGTCAAACTGCACGTAATGACGCGAAGACATTTTGCCGTCCAAAAATAGCAGTCCCTAAAATTTAGGAGTTTGTGCCATTACATTCTTCTAGGTCATCTGACCCTCTTCGTACACTGCAGCGACACCCAGAACTGAAATGTAGCCTATGTAGCAAAGGATTCCGCTTTGGTTGGCCAATGTCCCCACTTTGGCTAACCATAGTCCTTGTCCAACCTTAGTGCTCTTTAGCCCTCAGGCCTGGACTCTCTCTGAACAGTTCCACACTGGCTATGCAATGCAGGGCAGTTAGATTTCCAGAGGGGTGTTTCCAAAAGGTAAAACAAACGAAATTCCCCAAAGAAAGAGAAAATAAACAAAAATGGAATTGCCACTGGCTGGTGACATACCCCCCTCTTGAAATCTCAAACGTCCTCGTTTGCACCTGTCGTACATGGTCACAGTCAACCCTGATGTATTCAACACCTCGTCGACACATGTACGACACATACATGCTCATTGTCAACCCTGGTGTATTCAACACCTCGTCGACACATGTATTGCCTGCGTGTGAACCCTGTCCCAATGACATAGTGGAAGCGTCACACTCTGCCATTGCTTTGAGTCCATAACTTTCCAATGACAAAATGGAAGGGTCACATTTTGTCACTGTCTTTTAGTACACGTTGGATCCAGTAACCTTTCGAGCATACCCAAACCGACAATTTAAGAATGCAGTTACACATGTACTCTTCAATAGAAATAATTGTTGTACCCTTGACAAACTGACAAGAAATACTCACTTCTATAGCACTAAACAAACTTTTGGACATTCCATAAGAGCAATTGCCAAACTGACAATCTGTACAGCTCTAACATTCATGTAACATGCACTTCATTTGAGCTCACTGTAAGTAACATGTACATCATTTCTTTCAGAAGCCATTGTCACACTGACAATCCATGTAGCTCTGAATCTCAAGGGGTCAAGGTAGGTTGCAAACCAAGTTTTAAGTTCCAATACTTTTAGTGACTCTGCAAGTTCACTTTTTTCCATCCACTTGACATCCAGAGGTGAATAGCTTTTGAACTTGACCAAGTAGCACCTTGCAACCTTGCCTTTTCTTTTCTTTCTTTATGTGCCAAAATCTGTTCCGGGACCAAGATCTCGTCAAGTTCCTCGACTTCCGGCTGATCTTCAACTGGCATATCTTCTGGCACATCACCCACATAGGGTCTGAGAAGACTCACGTGAAATGCATTGTGAATCTTCCAACTCTCGGGCAATTTCAGCCTTTATGCAATATCACTGATTTGCATACTGAGCATCGAAAACAATCTTTCTCTGCTCTCCATCTTGATGTTTGGAGATTAACGTGTGATCTACCTTTATGCTGTCACTTTTATTGGGCTGAGAATTCTCTTTTTGACCCAATTTTGGCAGCATAACTATAGTAGAAACCTTCACAACCAAAAATCCACATATCCAAGTGATTATCCACGCATAATAGAGCACTTTTGCAAACCTGTCCTGGAAATTCAGCACGCTGAATTCTCTGTTTTTAGCTCCTAAAATGCTCCAGATCACTTGTATTACTGTCCTCTAGCTTCCCCGAAGCTCTTGGGACAAAAAAGCGTCAAATAGGGTCAAAACCCTAAATCTGCAGAAAAATACAGCAAGCTGTATTTCTTCTTTCGGGCTCTGTTTTGCGTGCCAATCGTACCAATTCATAGCCTTTGATCTTCTGCATGAGTAGGACTACTTGCCCTTTGATTTACACGAGATTTCTCGCAAGAAATCTTGTTAAATCATCCTGTACCTGTTTTGAATTAGCCTTTAGCTAATTCGGTACCTGTATGAAATCATTCCAAGTGGAAGGAGTCTGTCCTTGTAACAACAGTGTATTCCACCATTGACTTGCATTTTTTTTTTTAAAGAAAAGTGACAGCTTTCCTGACTTTAAATGCTCCTTCCAACAAATGCTTTGTCAAACTGTTCGAGGAAAGAGTCCTCTCATCAAAGCCATTGAATGTGTCAATGCACTCACCGATCATCTTCTTTGTATGGCTTTAGCTTATCCATTGACTCCAAATTGTCAAAAGAGACAGTTTGCATAATGGGTACACATGTGGGAGCCATCTGTACTCCCTGGCCAGTAACATGTTGATGTCCAGGTGTCATATTCACTGATGGGATTGAAAAACCAGCCATACCCAAGTTGCGTTGTGACACCCCAAACTGACCTTGTGTGGCCTGAAATCCTGGGTGCAAACTAATGTTTGCATACATGGGGTTGGGCACCATGCCTTGCATACCCCTAAACACTGTTCCTGGCATGCCAAAGCTGCCTTGAACTTGACGCGCTATTGATGAAGATTATATGAACTCCATAAATCTTGGATTCTCCATCAATTGTTTGAACATGGTCACAGCAGTAACAACGTGCAAAGCTTTCTTTGTTTGGCTTGAACTCTCGCCAATTTCATGTGCAGTTGGAATAGGCTGTCTATCCTCTGAAGAGGAACCCTCTTCCTTGTTGCCATCCATCCTGTATCCAAAGAAAGACTCGTAGCCTTTCTCACCTGTATCCAAAGAAAGACTCTCGTAGCCTTTCTCACCTTTAAATCCAAAGAAAGACTCGTAGCCTTTCTCACCTGTATCCAAAGAAAGACTCTCGTAGCCTTTCTCACCTGTAAATCCACTCGATCTACTTTCAAACTCTCTGTGTTTTCAAGGTCATCCCAAACTCTCTGTGTGTGTTTAACCCAAACTGACCAAGGCTCACTTTTTGAGAAAAAGTGATTTAATCCCGTCGATGGAACCATGTAACCGGCCTGTTCAATCCAAAAAGGGCGGTAGACTTTACTTCAAACCTTGATTTAGCTTTCACCCATTATTAGTCGTCTATTCTACGTGTGCTATAATGACACAAGAGAGGGGAATGGGATACAGATGCTAGAATGCATCTGTATGCGAGTCAGACACCAGATTGGCCCCTAAATAGGCGCCCCTTTCTGTATTTCTCGCCAGGTTTTGTAAAGTGTCCGAATGCGTCGGGAAAGTCATCCAATGTGTGGGGATACTGACTGTGAAGGGTCCTAGTACAGTTACGCTGTCGAAATCGGGCCAGAACAATTGAAATTCAGCCAAGATTGTGCGGGGCAGCTTGTAGGGAACCACAGCTTTCTTTCCCTCTGTTAAAGAATAAAGAAATACCGAAAGGGGCGCCTAATTTAGGGGCCAGTTTGGTGTCGGTCTACTCATACAGGTGCAATCTAGCAGCCTGTATCCCTCTCCTCTTTGTTGTGTCTTGAAAGTACAGGTAGAATAGACGACTAATTATGGGTGAAAGCTAAATCAAGGTTTGAAGTAAAGTCTACCGCCCTTTTTGGATTGAACAGGCTGGTTTCAGAAACACTTGTTGGTGCTGCGCATAATCACCACACCCTGCTGCACGTAACCACCTGCACTCACTGCACATAACCACTTGAGAGAGAGAGAGAGAGAGAGAGAGAGAGAGAGAGAGAGAGATGAGATAAGATGAAACGATGTATTAACGTCTCTTAAAAGGCCAAAATGACTTATGAGACCAAACTGTTACAAACTGGTGAATCTGATACCATGTCTGGGTACAAAAAAAGAGATTGTAAAATGATTTTAGGAGTGCTACTAGTTGGAATTGTGTGGGGTATGTGTGATCACTGATACAATGGGTGCCCAATACAAAAGGGGGTGATATAATGGGTCATGAGTCTATCCTCATCTGTACTCTGGATGTCGAGAAAGTATGGCTTGAATCCTCTGCTGTGAAGCTCCTCTCCTTAGTCGCGGGCGTCTCGATCTCATTGGCTCTAATGTTCCATCAATGAGAGTACCGCGGGTGTGAGTATGAGCTGAGCTTTGTAGTGGTGGCTGTTGCTCTATCTGTCTAGTGTGAAGTGTGACAAAATCGGTAATCTGTCTCTGGGATTGTCTCTCTTCAGACCTCCTCAATAAACCGTGTGTGAGCGACCCTATCTCATAGTACAATGTGCACTGACATATTTAATGCATCTCCGTCTTTGGCTCTGTATGGCATAGGCGGCATATCCTGTTGGCTGCTGGTATCCCTCTGAATCTACCTGGTGGGAAGATGTTCGTATCTGACCAATGGCACACTGTAATCCATGAGATAGATGTGTATCCATATAGCTGGGTCGAATCACAAACCCATCCCTCGTGAGTTGGAGAAGATGCTCTTTATAGAAAGCCATCTTCTTACCCAGCTCTATCCATGTCCTCCTAGTGTCCAATTGGGTAAGATCCTGGAGAATGAGTAGTAATCTCCGCTTGTGTAAGAGACAGCAATGGTGCATCGAGGGAGTATTGGGAGGTGGGTAACTTGTCCATGCTGAATCCTTGTATCTGGAACCTTGGTGACATCTGTGCATACCAGCATGATATGTTCCCCTGTAAAGCTAACTGTCAATCTGGCATATTTATCGCTGCTAGTATCCCATAAGCTGTGCCTAAAGGAGACTGATCTGGTAAGCGTCTCTATCTCCATGGGGGGGCCTCCTAACTCTGCTCTAATGATCTCAAGTGGCACGAAGGCCTTGGCTCTAATCAATCGAGAGATCATAGATACCAAGGGCCTCTCTATACCTCTCCACCCATCCTGACCTACAGAGGGTCCTCAAACTTGAACCCATAGACCATAGCTGAAGCTTCTAAGGTATCAAAGACCTAGAGTTTTGTTTGGGGTTCTTGGAATTGAACCTGCGAACACATCCTCTCCAATCCTCCCAAGGCCGCATACGCTCGGGTCAATCTAGTCTCTGCTGCTCTCTTCAAAGAGAACCTTGGTCAATGAAGACTACCCCAAGATAAGTGTACGCATCTGTGTACTCCACAATCTCCTAACCATAAGTGAATGTAGGTGCTGATCTTCTGATCCAGTGCGGCCCGGTGTTAAACACCATAACCTTGGTTTTACCAAGGTTTACAGACAATCCACTATCCTCTGCAAAGCTATGTAATGCATCCAACTGTGGTTGCATACCCTCCGGTTAGTCAGATATCAACACAATATCATCAACATATAGCAACAATGGAATCCATTTCCTTGCCAGTTGGGCACCTCTGTCACCCTCTTTGTCAATATAATCAGACACCTTGGGTCAATCAATATCAAATAGAATAGGGGACAATAGAAAACCTTGTTTCACTCTAATAGTGGAGCGCACTAACCCTCTGGAGTGCGTACATGTCCCACCACTGATTTGTATATAGCCATGATCCCCAAATCAACTCATTGGGCACTCCCATCTCCTGTAGTGAGGTGGCCATTGGATTGTGGTCAGTTGTGTGTGTGTGTGTGTGTGTGAGAGAGAGAGAGAGAGAGAGAGAGAGAGAGAGAGAGAGAGAGAGAGAGAGAGTTTTAACGTCGTAGGAAACTATCCCAAGAGACCTTAAATATCTAGCCGACGAGGAGTTGAACTCAAGACCTGTTATTCAAGAGGGAAATGGCATAACCAATCTACCACACCATTTTCCTCTTATTATAAGCATATACACACCCACACACACACCCCCGAGAAGAGAGAGTTTCAATGTCATAGGAAACTATCCCAAGAGACCTTAAAGATCTAGCCGACGAGGAGTTGAACTCAAGACTTGTTATTTAAGAGGGAAATGGCATAACCAATTTACAACACTTGGGTGATAGAAAGGTTATACCGTTTTCCTCTTATTATAAGTGGGAAGAGAGAGTTTTAACGTCATAGGAAACTATCCCAAGAGGCCTTAAAGATCTAGCCGACTAGGAGTTGAACTCAAGACCTCTTATTCAAGAGGGAAATGGCATAACCAATCTACCACACTTGGGTGATAGAAAGGTTATACCATTTTCCTCTTATTATAAGCATATACACACACCCGAGAGAATGAAATGAAATGATATATTAATGTCTTCAAAAGGCCAAAATGACCTATGAGACCAAGCTGTTACAACATAGCGAATTTGATACCATGTCCGGAATAAAAAAGAACTGAAACAAAAATACAACTACAATGAGAGAAAGGGGGGGGGGAAGATAGATATGGTAGAGATCCATCCTCATCCGCACTCTGGCCGTCGAGAAAGTATGGCTCGAATCCTCTGTTGTAGTCTCTGTCTATACTGTGTAGCTCCTCTCCTCAATCGCGATCGTCTAGATCTCCCTAGCTCCAATGCTCGGTCTATGAGAATGCCAGTAGTGGTAGAGCTTTGCAATGGTGGCTGCTCCTCTGGGTGTTCAATATCTAGTGTAAAGAAATTTGTAATCTGTCTCTGGGACTGTCTCTCTCCAGCTCTCCTCAGTAAAGTGTCTCTATGCCTGCGTAACTCAAGTAGATACAGTCCAAGAAATCTCTGATCCCTATAACTCATGACCCTAGATAGAGGCCCAAAACCCTCTCTGAATAGACAATGGAAACGGCCTCGTATCTCATAGTACACTATGCAATGGCATATGTAATGTAACTCTGTCTCTGGCTCTAGATGACATAAGCGGCATATCCTGCTATCTGTTGGTATCCCTCTGAATCTGCCAGTCTCAATCTCGAGTTGATGTGAGGATGTGTGTATCTGGTCAATGACACAACGCAAACCATGAGAAAGATGTATGTCCATATAGCTAGGTCGAATCACAAACCCATCCCCTGTGAGGTGGAGAAGATGCTCTCTATAGAAAGCCATCTTCGTGCCCAACTCTTGTACCAGCTCTATCCATGTCCTCCTCGTGTCCAGCTGGATCAGATCCTGACGAATGAGTCTAGTAATCTTCACCCGTGTCAGAGACATCAAGGGTGCCTGTAGAGAGTACTGAAAAGGAGGCATCCTGTCCATGGTGAAGCCATGTGTCTGAAACCATGATGTCATTTGTGCATACCAGCATGATGTATCCCCCTGTAGAGCTAACTGTCTGGAGGACTCTAGGGCCAACCTGGCATATCTATCTCTGGTAGTATCCCATAGGCTGTGTACAAAGGAGACTGATCTGGTAAGCGCCTCAATCTCTATAGGGGGGGCAACTAACTCCGCTCGAATGATGTCATGCGGTCCGGAGGCCTTGGCTCTAATCAGCCAAGAGATCATAGATACCAAGGGCCTCTCCATACGTCTCCGGCCTTCCTGGCCTACAGAAGGTCCTCAAACCTGCACCCCATATAGCATAGTAGAGGCAACCAAAGTATCAAAGAGCCATAACTTTGTCCTAGGTTCTTGGAACTGAACCTGCGAACACATCCTCTCCGATCCTCCCAAAGCCGCATAAGCTCTAGTTGGTCTAGTCTCTGTTGCTCTTCTCAAAGAAAATCTCGGCCCAGTAAAGACTACCCCTAGGCGAGAGAGAGAGAGAGAGAGAGAGAGAGAGAGAGAGAGAGAGAGTCGTTTCTAAAATGTGACCAGATTATACAAGATATTGCATTCAGTGAGGACGGCCATTGGATTGTGGTCAGTTCATCAAGGGGAACAAATCATCTGTTTTGCATATCTCCGTTTGGTGGTATGGCAGGGCCACTGGCCCATAGCGCGGCCATGGCCCTTGGACCAGTTACACCAATGCGGGTGCTTCCTTGGTGGTGCAGCTTGGGTCCAGTAAAGTCTGCACAGCAGGCTTCATCACCCCCACCTCCAACTGTCAGCTCTTCTGTTGTGAGCAGAATAAAGAACGGAAATGCTGGTTGGCGGGGTACTGTAAGTGGTGCTGCTGCAGCTGCAAGTGGGAGGTCTTCAAGCTCGATGGGAGCGGTTGCTGTACTTTTTCATGATGGACGAGGTCACAAGCATGATGCGGAGGCAAATCAAACCAGCTTAAAGGAGCAGTTGTGGGTTCTCTCTCCTTCCGGACATCTTATTCGGTATGCCATCCATTTGTCGGCAGTGACGGAAGGATTTTCAGATGGTGTTACTCCAGCTGAGGGTCCCAAAGATTCTGTTGATTTAAGGGTAGTGGTTGAACCACTGGAGAAGTGGGACATTTCTCGAAAGCCAAATCAATATGAGCGAGAGGAGAAATTAACTGATCCAAACCCTCGTGGTTTTATGCATGATACTTCTGGAAGTTCTGGTGGTGCAAGCATGCCATTGTGCTGTGAGAATGGAAAAGACGAGCCGATTCCTGATGAAATGCACCGCTTGTTTCTGTCCAAAGCAGAAGTACAAATGCATCATTTCAGGCCACCTTTATGGGCAAAGTCTCAGGTATGAAGCAGATATTTGGTGTGCATTGTGCTATCTAATTGCTTTTGCTCATTGTGTGTGTGTCTTCAATTGATCTGTGGGTTCACTATGGAACAATACTAGATATCATTTCATGTCTTTGGTGGATTGGGACATGATAATGTTGGTGGAGAGGTTGAAATCGAGAAAGTTCCTACTCGTATGGTGGAAGTAAGGAAGAGAGATCTTGTGCCTGTATATGACAGGCTCAAAACGTATCAATTTGGTGATGATACCAGGTTTGCTTTTCATCACTCTGTGACAAATTGTAACTGGCATAAAATAGAATTGTCTGAACATGAATGTTTCATTGTATGTCTGCATGTATGTGCCCAGCAATGGTCCTGACTTCAACTTTTTATGCATGTTGTTATGTTTTTATCTCTTTCAAACAAGATAGATTCACGTTTTTTGCTGTAGTGATGTAATTAGTGTTGTGTAGCTTCTCTGCAAGCTTTTCTATGCACTGTAGAATTAGTTTCAGCCCATCTCAGTTGTTGACGGATTTCAGAGAGAGGAATGATTCTTGGGGAGGTACATCAAGCTCTCACTATGGCATCAATTACGGATTCATCCGAGCCGATGCTGGGGGAATACCCATTCAGCGCAGCAGCAGTGGTAGCAGCTGTGGTTCAGAGGGAAGCTTATGCAGTGGCCCTTTACAGAATGGTGTTCATCATGCATATCAAGGTTTGTGTTGCACCACTTTGCCTTGCATTATTGGGCATAAAAACTCCATTTCTACATTTGAATTTTAGATTTGCTGCTGAATTTGGTGCTGTGTTAACAAGTGTGGATTTGTGTGTATGGGCACTTATTTCAGAATCGTTTCCGTATCATCAACCAATTTTTGAATCCAAACAAAGACCTGAACAGAGCAAATTGCAGGAGACTAGTTTTTCTGGCATAGGCGCAGTGGTCGACAAAATTAGTGCGACTTCAGTGTCCACTGTTGGATCTCCATTATATGTATTCCCGTGTTCTGTTTCTCATGATGGGGCTTCGAACTTACATGTAAGAGAGAGTGCCAGCAAGGAAGAGGGCCACATGGTGAAGTTGAACAGTTGCAGCAGTGATACTGGTAGTATTTCTAATGGCTATTTGGGTGGTTACAACCGGATGAGTTCTGTAGCTCCAAGGCCTGACAGCGTACAAGCAGAGGAAGGGGCTTGCCATCCATCAGTGACTTCTAATGCTGGTCAGGCTTCTCCTAGGGCATCTCAAAATGTTGAAGGGAAGTTTGATTTGCAGAACTTTGATGCTGCGACGGAAGATGTGGTGAGCACTGATGGAAATAGTAAAAGTGAGGACTTTGGGGGGGAGCAAGCAGAGGATGGCTGGGAAGGAGCTTTGTTTCCATTTGCGGAAGGTATGTGATGTTTTATTTATTGCATTCTTGGCTATTGGTGAAAGAGAAGTTCTACCTGGTTTTTTGATCATGTGTTCTTCTCTTCAGATAGTAAATAGCTGATGCGTGGTTGTGTTGCCTTTTCAGATTGCTGAAACGCGTGATTGCATGTTGCTTATCAATAATACACCCATGCAAGTATCATATTTATTGTGTTCCGGTTTGTACACTTGAGCCTCTGTTATTCGTGACAATGGCTCATTGTTTCTCCCATGTAAATAACGCCCCTGCACGTACATGAGAAAGTAGCTTGACACATTTGTTCCTGGGAGAAAGAAATACCCTGTCAAGAATAGAAGACACCTGTTTTAAAAGATCTGAAACCAAAGCTTATTCTTTACAAGCTGCAACCATGGATTTGTGGAGGGGTTTATACCACTGAATTGTAGAGAGAATACGCACCCACCTTGTTCATACGAAAATTCAATCATGACTTGTTCTTTCGATTCCCAGTTGTGGTGCGACGACGAGGCGCTCTTGGAAGATGACAAAGCCCATTGGTGGCTCATCCAATCACTGTAAATATTCTTGTGAATACCTTTAGCTAGTTCAGGCCTCTGCCTTGGCTTGATTAAATTGTAATAGATTGGATCCAAAGGGTTCTTAACAATTATTTGTAAACTTTATAGTTTTTATACCTGTAAGCATTTCATCATCGGAACTTGTTGCAGACTTCTTGTCCCTTTTCGGAGAGTTGGACTGTCGTATGCTCTCACTTGTAAACTTCATACAGTCACAAGGGCATAATCTTTAAGCAGTTCATGCCATGCCTTCAGCTGATAACATGAGTATTTTTTGTTTCTCCAGTCCTCTTGCTTTTCCAGTCTTGCTGCTAGCAGGAGGCAACTGAGCGGTGCTTCACAGTCGACAGGAACTTTGGAATTTCCAGTTTGGCGCAGAAACAGGGTGCTCTTTTCATTCTGTGCATCGGAGATGAAGGGAGTCATATTTGGTGCAGCTTCATGGTTTGTCATGAAAGTATTGATGTTTGGCTTGTGAACTCTCTTACTTGAAAGTTGAGGGGTATGAAAGGTTGTGTGTATGTGAGTGTGGTTTCCTGTATTTGATAGTTACGTTAGGTGCCCCCCCCCCCCCCCCCCCCCCCCCCCCCCCCCCGCGGCCCCGGGTGCCGCAATCCTCCCCAAAAAATAAAATAAAAAAATCCCACCTTATTGGCCCCTCAAATTCTAGCATCCAGTGTAAGATAAACATTACAGGCTGATCTATGCAGATGCAGACAGTGAGATGACAGATGCTCTATCCCCAACCCTCGATCCTTTGCATCTGACATTGAGTGGTACCAGTATCCTCAATCCCCAATCCTCTTACTTTGTTAGTAGCAATTTGTGGGCATTTCTGTATTAGTTTCTCTTAGTTTATGTTGCTGTAACTGAGGGCTGGCTTGCAAATGTCGGAGGCGGCAGTGTTGCATACAATAGGGTGTTCGCTATGATGTTCAGGTATGTGCAGTTTTTTAAGGCTGTTTGCTATCTTTGAGTAATTGAACATCTTTTGGCATATCCTTTTGTTAAGTGATGCACATCCTTTTATATTCTAATGCTTCCATTATAATGTGATTAGTACACCCAATGGAGAGGACGAGTAGCCATTAGCTTTCATAAAAGGTTAGCCTTTGAAAGACTCAATGTGGCCATGTTGGAAGGTTAGGCTTCACCTAAGTGGCCTTGCGAAAGCATGACAAATTTTCATCTTTGGAAAAGGTCGGTGATATCAAAGACCAATCTTTAGTTACTGACGTTATTTGCCTTACATCTAGGATGTCTTGGCTGATTCCACGGTTTATGTAAAGGCTTCTAGTGTAACCTTTTTGCACGTGTCAAAAAAGTAGACCAACATTCCTTGAACTAAATAACTCTTCACTTTGTAGGGTGAACAAATTGTCCATTAAAGGAGGTTGCAAGACCATCAATTCTTGCAATTGAGTAGACGCCGTGGTCAATGTCTTATGCACTTCAGTAAACATCTTGCTCAGTGCAACGAGCCTTGAAAGAAGAATTTGCAATGAGCATATAGGTAGTGTTGACCATGAATAGTGTAGTCCGGCTTGCCATTAGGTATATGATTTTACATGAGTTGTGTCCAAACACATCGGGGACACACAAGATTTACATGATAGCATTTCCTCCCTTGCTAGCAAACAATCGGTTGATTTGAATTAAGATCGGTATGTGAATCATTTGATTGGCCAACGATAATGCCTTGAATAATCAGGAAGATGTTAGGTTTGAAAAGCATTCAAGTCATACCCAACCCAACCCCAAACAATATGCTAGCATTGTGAGTTTTGCACGTTCTCATAATAAGTGATGAAAGATAATCCTTCAATGATAAAATTAATTGGGTCGCAAGCTACATATCAAATTATATTATGACACAATGCCCTCATGTTTGTGTGTGAGAGAGTCATACATAAGTAATATGGAATTGACACATTACATGAGATGAACCCTTTTTAAAAGAAGCACATTGAATACGGAAAGAATATTTATATTTATTGTCAAGCAACATGAATTACTTATTGTGTATGCTATGTGTGTAGAGTTATCTTGCATATAGCATGCATTGTTGTATTGGAGACAACATTTAGTTAGCAAGCTACATTGCCTTTTTCAATTAAGTTTTTTAAAATATATTTTAAAAGGCGCTTTGGTGGCTTTTCTTCCGACTAAACCTTATAAGTTCGAATTGCGTACAGAATGAACATCAACCAAAGACCTTGTTGTTGCTCTTTACAAAGTGTTCACCTAGCATGTCATTGTATTGGCACGTCTCCAAGACCAAAGTGAAAAGTTAGTAAACTTGAATATACTAGTGAGATACTTGTCGCCTTGGCTGTGGTGGCAAAGAGACATAGCGAACACATCCTTTCAACTCACAAAGATGATGATAAATAGAGTTTGTTGTCGAGATTGTTCCAAACATGCATGGGTAGGCCATAGAGCACCTTTCTTTCAAACAAAAAAAATGAGAAGTTTCCATGGTTGTAGGTTTAAGAGGCGCTACAATGTGATTGCACATCATTAGAGTCAACCAATCTTTCATAATGTGACACGCCTTCAAGATGCAAAACAAGAGTGATTGTATCTTAAGAGAAATCATCACTCCACATTTGCTAAAATCGTCTAGCCCTACCTTTGTTCAATATATTTGCATTGAATGCTCTAGAACATCATATATTCCTACTCTACAATCTGGTGGTGTGTGTGTGAGAGAGAGAGAGAGAAAGAGAGAGGGAGAGAGAGAGGTAGATTTTATTAACGTTCTCGGGGAGTGGAAAATGACCCATGGACCAACCATGCCGATAATATTCTCCTTTCAATCGATGTGAGGGATTGTGAGACAGATACATACATGTATATATGGCCACTAATGCTCTGACATGTATCAGAGAATGGGGAGGCCCTTACCCAGCAAGATGGGGCCATTACAATCTATTCAACCCATGGCTCCGTTCATGAAATGGGGAATTGATTTCGTGAGACCCTTCAAAAATATGGAGAATTACAAGTATATAGTGGAAGCAAGTGACTACGTCACCAAGTGGGTAGAGACTAAGGCGCTCACAAATAACACAACCAAGAAAATAGCCAGTTTCTTGTATGAGCACGTTATCACCAGAGGCATTGCTAGGCATGGCTGTCCACTGGAGTTAGTCAGTGACTAGGGCACACAGCTCTTGAATGATATAGTTGAGGCTCAGACGGAAGTATTTAAAATCAAGCATGGAAAATCAACGACCTATTATCCGAGATGGAAGAATGACGATAAAAAATGGAAAAAAAAAGGACTTGGTGTTGTGGTTCCGTGGGAGAGAAGAAGTCCGGATGGTCTGGAGGACTCTGGACCCTTTGAGCTCTACCAAGTTTATGATAAGGGTTCAACCAAACTCAAAGACCTTCAAGGATGTGAGCTCCCAAATCGAATAAACATGGGTGATATGAGGCCAGAGACCAAGGTCAGGGTGATCAAGGGGAGGACAGGGTACCAGAGAAGGAGATAGAGACGCCACCAGCTGAGAACATCTCAAGTAAAAAGGGCCAAAAGGATCCACACCCTGGTACGCACCAAATCCCAGCAAGGGAAGTGATTATGACTAGGGCTAGGCGCCAATGGCAACAAGCCGATCATGGAATGGAGGAGTTGCGTGAGAATGTCAATGTAGCAACAATTGGGCTAGAATCAACAAAGGAAGGGACATGCCGGCTCGCATTTAAGAACCACTCATCATACACTATCACTCTCATGATTTTAGTGCTGTTAATTGTAGGATTGTGTGCACTAGCATCGATGACAGATGGCATGCAAGGTGGCCCAAGAAATCTAAGAGTGGAGTAGAAAGACCAAAACCATTGACGGTTCTACACGCTCATCGTTTTCTTTGTATGCTTGGCACATCTTGCTCTCTACACTCTTCGCGCTACTCCTCCTCCTCTTATGCTACAAGCAAGTACATTGCAAATCTATTTTTGTGATTTTGCACTTTGGCCGCATCGTTTAGCATCCCCAAAGCTATGCGAATCAAGGTGGCCAAACTCGATACAGAGGAGCAAGAAGGGTTTGAAGCAACAGGGTTGTTGGGCTTATATGCGAGCATGCAAAACCAGGTGGGCGGGACCATAGCCAATGAAGCAGTACAGAACTATGGTAAAGACATGCGTCAGACAATAATCAAAGGCATTCGTGTAAGAGTCACCAAAGAATCTCTAAGTCAACACTTAGGCCTTCCAACACAAACGGTGGGGTAGGCTTGGACACCTAACATGTTGGCTCAACACGTGGGCGAAATAGAGGAAAAAGTAGCCAAAGGAAAGAAGGGAGCCCGGGGGGTCCCATTATAACACCTGAAGGAAAATGCCAAATTAATGAAATTTGTGGCCCAGGCAGTGTGTTTGAATAAGGACAATAAATACGTCTCGGAACAAGTCTTCTTTGAGGTGGCTAGGGTGTTCAATGGGGGAAGATGTGATTGGAGCAGACTACCAGAGAAGGCCATGATCACACAAATGACATCCATCAAGGAAAGGGGAAAGAAATTGTGGGGCAAAAATTGTATACATGCGCTTCCATATGGTAGGAACTATACAATCAAACCAAGAAGGGGGAGGCAGGGAAAAAGAGGCCTAGCAATGACAAAGAGACCTCTAAAGGAGGAATCTCAGCTTCTGAGCAAAAGAATCCAAAAATTGGGGTGAAAAGATCAGTATAGGGAGCAAGACATGGGGATACTAGCTCATTAAGGCCCCTTGGCATTGCTACATGATCAGAAGCCCGGCGAAGTAGGCCAATGAGATCTACACAAGATAGTTTAAAAGAGCTCCTAGGTCCCTTAATAACCAAACCACTGGCCAATCAGATCTACACAAGATAGTTTGAAAGGGCTCCTAGGTCCCTTAATAACCACACACACTATACCCCTTAAGAGTGATGCAAAACCCCGTAGACAACGTCCCTATACTTATAGTAAAACATTTGCTAAAAAGATCAAGGAGGTGATAGAAAGCTTAAGAAGCCAAGTTTATCTATGAACTGGGCCACATAGATTGGGTGTCACCAATTGTGGTAGTACCAAAGAAAACAAAAAATTAAGTGTATGTGTGAATCTCAGACACGTAAACACAACTACTATCAGAGACAACTATGATCCCGTGCTAATTACTGATCATGTGATAGAACGAGTTGCTGGAATGGAAGCTTATGGCTTTCTTTATGGCTTTTCACACTACAACTAGCTCTCTATAAAGCCAAAGGATCAGTATAAGACATGTTTGCCACATAATAGGACATATTTGCTAACAAAGTGATGCCTTTTGACTTAATGAATGCACCTACCGTATTCCAGAGGCTAATGAGTCATGCTTTCAAGGAATATCTAACACAATTCTTAAACATCTATATGGAAAACTTATGCGTGCATTCTCTCTTGAGAAATGAGTACATAGAACACTTGAAGAAGAACTTTGAGAAATGCAGAACCTATCGTATCTGCTTAAATCCCAAGAATTGTGTCTTCATGGGGTAAGGCAAGAAAAGATTTCGAGGCACATTGTGTCCAAAAACGGCATTTCCATGGATCTCGATAAGATTCATCTGATTGTAGCTCTACCACGATTGACAAAAGTAGGGAGGTACAAGTCTTCATGGTCCATTGCCGATACTATAGAAAATTCTTACGTATGTTTGCAATCATTGTCAAACCTCTCTACTCTCTTAGTACAAAATATGAGTGGACTAATGAATGTGAGAAGCATTTCAATTATTGAAGAAAAAATTGATTTCTGCTCTGATTTTGAAAGCTCTTGATTGTCAAAGATCTTCTACGTCACACATTGATGCATCAACTTATGCTATAGGATGCATTTTAGTGCACCTTATAGAGAACAACATGGATTTTCCTATGAGTTGATCCAGTAGATAGCTGAATAGTGCAAAAAAGAATTACACAACCACAGAGAGAAAAGAGCTAGGAATGGTCTATGTGGTGAAGAAGTTCAAACATTACCTTCTTGCTGACAAATTTGTGATTTTTGTGGATCATCAAGCACTACTATACTTGGTGAACTAACCTTGCAATACAAGATGCAATGTTTGATGGTTCATTATATTGCTTGAGTTTGATTTCACTGTGGTGGTGAAAAAGGGGACCACCTATAAGAGAGCTGACCATTTCTCTAGATTGACACATGGAGAAGCACCAATCAGTGTTGATGATGAATTGCTTGATTTTTACCTTTTCAACCTTGAGATGGTGCCAAGATGGAGTGAACATGTCATACCTTTGCTCACCATTGGCTCACTATAGGTTGAAAGGCAGACACCAATCATTGAGGAAACCCAAACACTTGTGCTAATAGCTAGAAGACTATACAAGCTAGGAAATGACGATGTATTGAAGCTATGTATAGAGACAAATGAGAGAAACATGTACTTGAGACAAGCTCATGTGCAAAACACGAGGATTCACAATGGGGAAGTGCAAACATTTTAGAGATTAATATGAATGCAAAAATGTGTTCATGAATACACTATTTGATGCAACATTTGTGCAATGAAGGTGCCTGTAGAACATGCAACACTATTCATAGGAATGGTTGTACCTAAGCTCATACATTGTGAATTACCTGACGACAAGAACCTTACTTGACGGGTTGGGCAAATCAAGAATAAAGTCCATTTAAATCAAGACAGAGAGTTATGTGTGGATTGAGAATCACCTCTACAAAGGAGGAAAGGACAATCAATTGCGGATGTGCAACACTAAAGGTGAATACATTCTGGCTCTGAGAAAGATCATGCAAAAGAAATTATTGTTGCAAGAATTTGGTGGCATACCTTGTGCATGGATGTTGAAGCATATAAGAAAAGGTGTGACAAATTCCAATGAGCAAAAGTGCCTATGCAGAGAGAAAAAATGCCTCTAAGACCAATGATGGGAGCAAGAGCATTTACCGACTGTGGCTTAGCCTATGTAGGATTGATAGAACTTCTTGCATATTGTACACATGCTCAATATTTTATTGTGGCCACAGACTATCTGACCAAATGTATCAAAGCAAAAGCTACATAGAAAAATGATTCAAAAACTGATAGTGCAATTCTTGTATGCGAATGTCATTACAAGATATGGGCTACCTATTAAAACAGTTAATGACATTGAATTTTTGTTGGGTGAGTTCATTGTAACATCACAAACCAGCTCTTTATCACCATCAAGCTAATGCAAAAGTGGAGAGAATGAACAAAATCCTATTCACAATGCTCACAAAAGAAGTGAGTGAATTAAGAGCAGACTACGACCAGAAGCTCTATTTAGCTCTTTGACCATATCGAGTCACTTATAGAACATCAATTGGAATGAAACCTTTCAACTTGGTGTTTGGACTTAATGTTATGTTGTCCATAGATTTCTTGATCCCCATACTTCGAGTAGCCAAGGACTTAGAACGAATCAGTCACATGAGCTATCAAAAATATTAGATGTTCTCGAGAGACTCCATGAAATACACTTGAATTTAATCGCAGGTATCTATGCACAAACAAGGCATATGAACGAGTTTCACGATCAATTGGAATCAACAAGGAGTCTAAAAAGCGCCTCGTGTGCACAAGTGGATCAAGTAAAGGAAACCTAGTGAGAGGGAAGATAGATAGTGTAGCCCAATGAACTAAGCTTATTGCAAACTTGGGAGGAATATTACGACAAAATGAGCCACAAGCACATTATGGAACCAAGGCACTAGATGACCTCCAGGCCAACCCAAGTGTGGAAATGGAGGCACAACTCAGAGCTATGATGGTGGCCATAAACATTATAACCCTCCAAGCACAATAAATGTTCAAGAAATTTTCTAAGGGACCATCCACTTCTAGAATCAAGGAGGACTTGACATGAAAAAATAAATAGCTAGAAGAGCTGGTGAGGGATTTGGAGGGACAACTGAAATCCTAACAACAAGAGAAGGAAAATTGAGAGGCAAAGAACAAGCAATGAGCCAAGACCAAAAAGAAATTGAAGAAATAGGTGGCCCAGGCTCAGAAAGAAGTGGATCAACATAAGAAAACAACTCAACAAGAAACTGCCAGGTCCAAGGATACTTCAACTTGGGAGTGTGGCTAAGGATACTAGAGAGCATGAAAGTACTAGAAGAGGAGGGGAGGGTGAATAGTGATCAATTACAAAGTCTCATGGAGAATTCTATGAAAGTGATAAATCAACAGAGTTAGGAGTTTTTAACAACAACTAAGCAAGAAGGAAATGAGGCAGCCAACCAGCCAGCAAAAGAATGAAGACGACAATGTGAATGAGAATGACAATGTGGGATGAGGATGAGGATGAGGATGAGGATGAAGAGGATAACGAAAAATCTTATTCTGAAAATGATGATGACGATGAGGAGGAAGAAGGAGGAGGGAGTAAAATATGCAAGCAACAAAATAACGGGCAATTTGAATTGGAGGAAGAACTAGAGAAGGAAAAATTACAGAAGGACACTTCGGACAGAAACAAGAGAAACTAGAAAGGGACAATTAAAGGATAGAAAAAGAGTAATCAAGCTGAAGCATGGTATGCAAGGAAACCTCTCATTGTCAAATTAATTAGCAGGGTAACAGAGGAACACAAGGAGCTGAAGCGGTTTAGAAGGGACGCCAAGCTTAGCTAACTCACTAATGAAGGGGTAAAATGTGAGGAGGAACTTGTAGAGTTAAAACACATGGTGAGAAATTTCTTCAAGAAGTGGCTGCGGCAATGCCCCCATGATAAGACTAAATGCCACTTATCCCTCACCACTCACATACTCAAGTAGTGGAAATGCCACCCAAGGTAATTCCAACAAAGGAAATGGGATCAGGATCCAAGTGGACCATTTTCAATTTGGGAGCCTGTTAGTGGACTTGGAATTACTGATGGGGGATAGGTCCAAGTATGCATGTATGAAAGATTGTAAACAAGCTATCAAGGAAATTAAATGGCAAGCTCATCTAAAGAGAGTGGGCTTAGAACAAGAAATACAGAACTTGGATAAGAATGATGCAAGTTTTTTGGAAGAGTGCCTGGTCAAAGTCGTCTAGTTACTAAAGTGCTGGTACTAGTTGGCGAAGGAGGAGGTACACTTGATGGAAACATAGGTAGAAAAACTCCCAGATAATCCTACACTGATGTATGTGATAACACCGTCAACTAAAGCCCTACCTAGATCCTATCTAGTGCTATGCCCAAAGGTGATGGATCTAGCAAATGTTGAAGAGTACGTTATGCCGGTGGAGAATTTTTTTGAATGGGGTGAGCAAATGGAAGAAAACCACAAGGTCATAAAGCAGATTCTTCAAGAAAATCCAGAAGGGGATACATTCAAAGATATCTTCGCACAATGGACTCATCATCAAAACAAGCTGGTCAAGCTATGCAATATTGTGCTGTAGCATAATATTTTAGCACAAAGATGCCGCCAGAGAAGCAAGAAACGACCAATATGGAGCTAGATGTGTAGTGGCTGCCTAGCAGAGAGGCTACTGAAAGCAAGGGTGGAAACCAATCATTGCCTTTGGGACTTGGTTGGCAACCACTTATTCGTGCACTCATGTAGCAAGAGCAAGGATAAGATCTGATTTGGCAATGGGAGAATACAAAATAGAAGGAAGATTAGTCTCTCTCTCATGAGACTGCTGTTCTGGCACATATACACACAGCCAGACAAGTGGGGCCCACAGTCACATGGCCTGTGTAGATAATGACTTCTTCATTTCTAAATTCTAGAATTTCTCCCCCCTCCTCCCCTATATAAAGAGGGGTCACCATCACACTAAGGACACACACCATCACCAAAGAGTACACTATGCAGTGTGTGTGCCTAGTGCACACACACACACCCACACCATCACCATCACCGCAATCACCATGCTCGTCTTAAGCATGACCTCTACACCCTTGGGCTATGGAAGATGAAGGGAAACTAAATGAAGGATGATGGCCGTAACCCTCGTGCGAGTCTTCGCCATCAACTCCCACCTATCCGCCATGTGCTCTACCACGCTCTCCCTTCTCATTCCCCTACCCTATGCTCCCCATTTCATCGCCTTATTCTCTAAATAAAGCTTGAGGTTTTGTGAGTATGTTTTCTTGCAATGTTTTGCCCATGTGAGGTGTGCGGAATCGCCACCTAGTCTTGTGTTTGGAGTGAGCTTGTGTATGTGTGAAGGGTGTGCGGATTCGCCATCCTTTTGTGGTGCCTAAGTACTAAGCCGCTATACCCCCTCCCTCACTCTCTCTCACTTGATCTCATTCCCTTTCCTCTTCATCATTGCTCCCAAGCATCCATCTCTCTTGGATGAAAAATTTGTTATGGTGGTGTGTTGTTTGCGTCCTATCCGCTGAAGCTAGGTGGTGCCCCCTGTTTGCTTTACCATGACAGGCTCGAGGCGCGCCATTCGGTCCTTGGTGTTTTAGAGGCCGTCGGGGTTCGGGGTTTGCTTTGCTCCCGTCATTTGGTGCCCCCACTGAGGATCTTTTCATGAAACCCTTCAGTTTACAAGACTGAAACCCCTAAACTATTGTGAATGGATGAATGGCTAGCAGGATTTGCTAATTGGACGACAGAAGAAGAAGAGCTCCAAGCACAACTAGACGAACTCTGCATCTCCATCGAAGCTCGAGTGCCAGGCCTAACGGTAATCGATTTGCAGTGGGAGAGTCAACCAACACGCCAAACCCAGTGGATATACATAGGCCAAGTGCCAAGAAGAAGAAGGAGAAGGTCGAAACCATGTTCGCAACCTACAACCAACCCACAACAACAAAATGGAAGGAGCTCTACACAATAGAGAATCAACACTATTCTACTTTGAGAATCGGGTAACTCAAGTCACCGAGGTAATTATCACAGTCAGTTTTCAAGTCGCACCTGATGCTGCAGCACAGATAACGGAATCATTGGCTCACACTCTCACTAGAGAAACTAGGGATCTACTGAGTTTGTTTCAAGAAAGAACACCACCCTCTCCCACAAGCTTAGACAGTGACTAAGCACCTCTAAGCTTCACATGAATCAGTACAACCTACCTCAAGACAGATCTCACATACCAATACGTGTACGCTCAATCAAGGTAATACTGGATTTGAAGGCTCACTACCAGCACGTCATTGACACCATGCTGGGTGGGGAGCGATTTTTTGAGGTTCTGGCATCAGATCAACCATTTGTCCTACCTTTGGTACAAGGCAATGTACCGTTTGAAGTTTTAATCTATGTCCTAGTATAAGAGGGTATACACGCCTCCTTGTAAAGAAGAAAAAAACTTTTGCAAGTTAAGCAGTGTGTCTTTCTAGCTCTCTCTCAGTAATCATGGCAAGTGTAGCATTTCCAACATTTAAAGGAAAGAAGGGGGAGCATTTGGTAACAGACTTCCTAGATGACTTTGAAGTAGCATGTGTAGTGAGCAACAAAGATACGGATGAATCCCGGGTTAGAATCTTTAAGCATCTCATGAAGCTAGAAGCTAGATCATGGTACAATGCACTTCCACAAGCAACCAAGGATCACTGGGAACCCTTAAAAACCGCTTTTAAGAGGCGCTTTGGGGGAGGTACCACTTCAGAAAAGTTGTGGGACAAGTTGAGAGACTTTAAGCAGGAGGGTCTTTTAGAATATGCCACCTATGAGTCCAAATTTGTGGATTTGTGGGAACGCTGGGTTGAGTCACTGGCAAGGGGGGAAGCTACACCCGATTTCCTAAAAAAAGATCGGTTCACGCATGGCTTATGGCCACTTCTCAAGGAGAAGGTGAAAGGTAGATTCCCGGCTACGTACGAGTTAGCCGTTGAGATTGCTCGCCTTAAGGACAAGAAGCTGCGAATGAAAGCCAAAGAAACCGAGTCAACAGAAACAACAACATCACGTCGACCAGCAACTACGACAACCACCATTCCACCACCACCACCGACTCTTGGGGTAAGAGATGACCAACAAGATATGTTGGCCCATATTACTGACCAACTGCAGAATTTGTCTGTCCACTTAATACAACAAGGGAGGAGTCAAGAAAGAGATCAAGACCCTGGAAGAGCACGACGACAAAACAGGGAGTATCATTGCTACAACTGCGGAGAAGACGTTCATGGTATGTACTACTGTCCCAAACCACGACAAAACTATAATAGAGGAGGTAGGAGGAACCAATTGTCACCCCCTAGAGAAAGAACACCCCCACCCCGAGCACCAACCCCACCAACACAAATTCTACGTCCACCCCAGACACCACTACAAGCATCCATTCCACCTCTTCCACCAGCCCCACCACTTGATCACCCTGTAAACATCATAAGGCTAGAAGAGAAAGGAAAAGCCGTAGTAGTGGATCCACCCAGAGAAAACGAGAGGGACAAGGGTAAGGAGAAGGTAACCTTTTTAGAACCACTTGAGGCCATGACTGTGAAAAGAGCTAGGAGGGAGAAGGCTACACAATCAGATGATGAGAGAAGCATGAGAGGAGAAACTAGCAAGAGGCCATCCAGGCCACGACGGAAATTGGGCATCATCGACTTCCAGCTAGGGGAAAGTTCTAAGCCCTATGATCTAACATTGGATGTGGCAGATCAAGGATTGAAGATTACATGGCCACAACTGCTACATCTTGTACCTAAAGTAAGGCAACAATGGTCTAAAATGGTAAGTACAAGACGCTCCAAAACAAAGGTAGCCGGAGCAATTTCGGGATGCAACATGGATGACATCCTTCCAATTGTCGACGTAAACATAAAAGGAAAGAGGGTTGGAAACACCTACATTGATGGAGATGCACAAATCTGTGCAATGAGCGAAGCTATGATGCTTCGATTAGGGCTCGAGGTTGACAGGCCTTCTCCATGCAAGGCAAAGATGGCAAACAATGCAAAAGTAAAGTGTGTGGGTGTGGTAAGTGCCGTGAAAATCAAAGCTTTCAACACTGAGGTAGAGGTAGATGTTTTTGTAATGCCTACTAAGGGGGAGGGCTATCCACTAATTTTGGGAAGGCCATGGTTGATGGCCATGAAGGCAAAACAGGACTGGGGTATTGGCCTTCTACGCATGACCGGTAAGAAAGGGGAGACAATCTACTACGACATGAGGATTGCTGATTAGAGGTAGATTTTTTGTAATGCCCTACTAAGGGGGAGGCTATCCACTAATTTTGGAAGGCCATGGTTGATGCCATGAAGGCAAAACAGACTGGGGTAATCCTTCTACGCATGACGGTAAGAAGGGAGACAATCTACTACGACATGAGTTGCAAGCAGAAGCAAATGAATCTGGAAACATCGGCAATAAACCACAAGCGAATCTTCCAGTTCTGAGGAGGAGACCACATCCACCGACGAAAGTGACAGTTCCATTGATGTGATGGGTATCATTATGAAGGATCCACAAAGGGTAAGCACAACTGGTGATCCATCACCAAAAGGGCAACCTAATGAAGAGGAGAGCAAATCACCTGGCCTAGGAGGAAGTAGGTTGAAGGGTATGTTGTCTACGGAATTAACACTTGAGGAGAAAGATAGTTTTTTGCAAATGTTCATGGGATTTCCTAACCTGTTCATTGACAACTATGAAAGAATCACAGGCATTACAGTGGTGGAACATCATATTAAGCTGAAGGAAGGGGTAAAACCAGTTGTGCAAAAGCTACGACGACTGGGGGTCATACAAAAAAAGGCACTCTTGGCCGAGGTAAGGAAACTGCTGGAGGCGGGATTCATCTATCCTGTAGAAAACTCAGAATGGGTGTCACCCGTAGTGGTGACGCCTAAAAAGAATGGTAAGTGGAGGGTCTGTGTTGACTACAAACCACTAAATGCAGCTACAAAGAGAGACCACTTTCCTCTCCCTTTCTTGGATGAAATTCTGAATGAAGTAGCGGGTTTTGAATACTATACCGTCTGTGATGGTTATTCTGGATACTTTCAAATACGCATAGCCTTGGAAGATCAGCTAAAAACCACTTTTATCACGCCATGGGGTTGTTTTGCATACAGGGTTATGCCATTTGGTCTCACAAATGCACCTGCCACATTCCAAAGATATGTCACATATGTTTTTCAACCGTTCTTTGGAACATCCATAAGAGTGTTTATTGATGATTTTTGTATATATAGCTCCCGTATTTCCCATTTAGAAAAGGTAACTGAAGGTTTGGCCAGGTTGCAGAGCCTAGGTGGGCAATTAAATGTGGATAAATGCCACATTGGGGAGAGTAAAGTCATTCTACTAGGCCATGAAATTTCAGCAAAAGGTATCAACGCCGACCCAAGTAAGGTGTCCGCACTCATAGCCCTACCTTCACCAACGACCGCACGTCAACTGGTCTCTTTTCTACAGAAGGTGAGATACTTAAGTAGATTCATACATCTACTATCACAACTTGTTCTACTACTGCAACAACTCACTCAAAGATCAACTTTCACTTGGGACGAGGAAAGCGAACATCACTATAACAAGGTAAAGGAGGTCTTAGCCACTCTACCAACTATCTCACCACCTAAGTGGGATGAAAAATTCTATGTCACCTCAAGTGTTGGTGTTGACTCATTGTGGGCTGTGCTACTCCAAAAGGATACGATGACATCTTTCATGAGGCCAATCTACTTCTCTAGTCGAATGATGACAGTAGGAGAGAAAGGTTTCACCCATGTGGAACACTTAGTCCTAGCTCTTAGATTTGCAACTACAAAGTTTAGGTCATATTTGCTGCCTAAGCAATTTGTGATTCTAACCACAGATGAAATATTTCCCTATGTTGTACAACACATGGATGTGTCTGCTAGAATTACTAAATGGCTAGTTCGTCTGCAAGAGTTTGACTACGCGGTACAGGTAGAAAGCACGACAAGGGCAAGTTTGGAGGGACTCATGACCTACCAAGTCTTTGAAAGGAAGGAGAAGCAATCTAAGGAAGGAGAAGTCCGATTACCTCCAGTACCACCGATGGTAGAAGGAGCATACTCTCTCTACTTTGATGGAGCCTACAAACGAGCGTCCGACAAAGCAGCTGCAGGCATAGTGGTCTTTGATGACAAAGGGACAAAGGTATTTTCGTTGGGCCAATTGTTAGATTCACATTCTAACAATGAAGCTGAGTATGCAGCACTAACCAAGGGTCTACAATGGTGCGTCTCGCAAGGTGTACAACGCCTTAATGTATTTGGGGATGCTCTACTTCTGGTAAGGCAAGTAAATGGAGCATGGACATGCAAGAATCCTAGTTTAAGGACTCACTTAAGTGGTGTAAAAACCTTGTTGGGTAAGTTTGAAGAAGTTCAAATACACCATAACCCAAGGGCTCAAAACCAAGAAGCAGATGCCCTAGCAAGTGAAAGACTACAGGAAGTGGTGGTTGGAGCAATAAAACTAAAGCTCCCTCTATTTCAAGGCAGTGATGCCTTGCCTGACATCATGCATTTTTTGGAAACAGGGGAATGCCCATCAGATTTAACAAAGGGACAGAAGCAATGGCTGACGCGGAAGGCCACAAGGTATCGACTCATCAATGATGGTTTGTATTGTAAGGGTAAGGACCAAATACTCAGGAAGGTCCCTCTCTCTCACAAAATCATGGGAGTAATTGCTAGCTGTCACGACGGGGTTTGTGGTGGTCACTTTGCCCTAGACATAACAAGTAGGAAAATCTTGCAAGCAGGCTTCATATGGCCTAGCCTCAACCGTGATGTACACCATTGGTGCAAAACGTGTAAGTTGTGTCAAAAGGCCGGCACTAGGTCACTTATGCCTGAACCACAGACACCTATTCTCTCATATGGCCCATTTGAAAAATGGGGTATCGATGCCATTGGGCCATTACCTAGGGCCAACTCAGGAAAATTCTACATTATCATGGGGGTCGACTACATGACTAGATGGGCAGAGGCTACAACCACCACTAGAATCACAGCGGTAGAGGTAGCTAAATTTATCTACGAGCACATATGCTGTAGGTTTGGCACACCTTTAGAGATCATCTCTGATAGAGGGCCAGGTTTCAGAGTAGACTTGGTAGGAGAATTAATGCAAAAACTGGGCATTACAAGGAGGCACTCTTCACCATATTACCCTCAATGTAATGGCCTAGTTGAAAAGGTAAATGGAATGGTTTCTAAAATTATTACCAAGCAGGTAAAAAATCATCCCGGAGACTGGGATAAGTATCTACTACCAGCTTTATGGGCCTACAAAACTTCATTTCGTACATCCTTGGGATTCACACCGTATCATCTAGTATTTGGTAAGGAAGCAATCTTGCCCATTGAAGTGCAACTACAAAGTCTCAGAGTAATGGCAAGCCAACTTAACCAACCCAACATGCATTTGAGAGATCACATCATCAACTTGGAAAGACTGTAGCTGGACAGAGAAGAAGCAATAAATTATTATGCAGCACAAGCAGAGCATAGACGGCTTAGCTTTAACGAGCATCTCCGGAAAAAAGAATTGAAAAAAGGAATGTTGGTGCTCCGCTACGACAATCGCTTCGACACGCGCAAGGATAAGAAACTCCTGCTCCGATGGGAAGGCCCTTTCATCATCAGGAAAAAGTATGCCAATGGAAGCTACCAGCTTATGGAGGCTGATGGAAAACTTCATAAAACCAGGGTAAATGGTTGGCGACTTAAACCTTATTTTCTTCGATTTGACCAGGCTCCACCAATTGACATTCCAGATGAGGACACACCATCAGCCGCCACCTCCGACGATAATGATCAAACAGATGAGCTAGAGACATGAATGACTCTAGCCAAAAGGGGAGGGCTAATGATGGGGGCTTTTCACAAGCCAAGCTCCCATACCCCTCTTCTCTCGTCCCCACCCCATGAAAACCCCCTCTTAGGGAGGGAGTGATAAAAGGCATTGGAAAAAGTAAGAAAAAAAAAAGTATGATTATGTAAATATATAAGAAAGGTAAAATAGGCCACCTCATGCCTGCGGGGTAGCCCATCCCCACCTTGCCTCCTTTTTCTTCACTGTTGCCCCACCGGGTGTCCCTTTTCCTCTCCTCCACTCAAAAGGTCAACCCCCTCTCTCTTCCCCTTGTCCTTTCTCCTTTCTCTCTCCTCTCAAGCTACCCCACCTCTCACCAATAATGCATTATAACTCACCAATAATGCACCCTAACTCACATGCAACTTACCCTATCTTCCAAAATAGTATACCCCACCCCCTCTTTCTCTCTCCTATCATATCCCATGACCCAAATACCCCCCTCTCTCTCTAAAGGGCGCCATGTCTCTTGTCTTGTAGCTAAATAACCTCCCCCACACTCACACACACTCAGTTTCACTGAAAAAGGTGCCCACAGACCCATCCCCACCCGGTGGTTACCTGATTTTTCTTGTGTTCACACACATCTGCACACAGATTCACCTCTGAACACACTCCCCTCTCTCCCCTCTTGTAATTACTTTATTCTCCATGTCACCTCTCACTTTTTTTCATCAACCCATCTCTCTCTCTTAGTCTCTCTCTCATGAGACTGCTGTTCTGGCACATATACACACAGCCAGACAAGTGGGGCCCACAGTCACATGGCCTATGTAGATAATGATTTCTTCATTTCTAAATTCTAGAATTTCTCCCCCCTCCTCCCCTATATAAAGAGGGGTCACCATCACACTAAGGACACACACCATCACCAAAGAGTACACTATGCACTGTGTGTGCCTAGTGCACACACACACACCCACACCATCACCATCACCGCAATCACCATGCTCGTCTTAAGCATGACCTCTACACCCTTGGGCTATGGAAGATGAAGGGAAACTAAATGAAGGATGATGGCCGTAACCCTCGTGCGAGTCTTCGCCATCAACTCCCACCTATCCGCCATGTGCTCTACCACGCTCTCCCTTCTCATTCCCCTACCCTATGCTCCCCATTTCATCGCCTTATTCTCTAAATAAAGCTTGAGGTTTTGTGAGTATGTTTTCTTGCAATGTTTTGCCCATGTGAGGTGTGCGGAATCGCCACCTAGTCTTGTGTTTGGAGTGAGCTTGTGTATGTGTGAAGGGTGTGCGGATTCGCCATCCTTTTGTGGTGCCTAAGTACTAAGCCGCTATACCCCCTCCCTCACTCTCTCTCACTTGATCTCATTCCCTTTCCTCTTCATCATTGCTTCCAAGCCTCCATCTCTCTTGGATGAAAACTTTGTTATGGTGGTGTGTTGTTTGCGTCTTAGCCGCTGAAGCTAGGTGGTGCCCCCTGTTTGCTTTACCATGACAGGCTCGAAGCGCGCCATTCGGTCCCCGGTGTTTTAGAGGCCGTCCGGGTTCGGGGTTCGCTTTGCTCCCGTCAGCGTGTTAGGTGACTGACACGGAGAATCTCTGCCAGTGATTCTATAGCTGGACAACACTTATAGTGCCAGCCTAGTACGCTTCTAGCGTGTTCATACTTAGTGACCGCATGTACATATGTGCTACTTTTCAGCTTTAGCACTTAGTCATTTTGTACTCTTTTTTCCATGAGAAGAAGAAGAAGCTTTCCATCTCTGTGTGCTTTGTTCTTGTCTTGTGTAGCTCTCTTGCATCCTCATTCTTTACATGGTATCAGAGCCTAGTGCAGGCAAGAGAGGCTAAGAGAGCAAGAGCATCACAATCCCTTCGTTTGAATCCACGACCAGATACCGAAGTTTTTCGTACAAGTTTCTGAACAGGTCTCCAAAGTGCAGTACACAGAGATTTACTGTACAAGTACAGTGGTTGTATGTACACTTGATTGTGGACACTCGTTGAGTGTAGAAAGTGTTATAGGTACCACGATAGCAGGTTCAACAGATTTGCAGGTTTTTGCAGATTGCAGCTATTTTGTCTTAGTGCTTCAAGATGTCTGACAGTTTCAGTCAGATTGTTACTGAGAAGCTTGAGAAAAATAACTACCTTGCATGGAAGTTCAGAATAACTAATTTCCTAAAAGGAAAAGGTTATTGGGACTATGTAGAAGGAGACAATGAAAAAGAACCAGAGATTCCCGAGGCAAATGCTACAGTAGAACAAAAGAAAGATTTGAGGGACTGGCAACAAGGCCAGAGCAAAGTGATGTTTTGGCTTTCTATGAGTATCACAGATGGCATGATGAGCTATCTACATGATGCTGAAACCCCCGCCATTGCATGGAAAAACTTAGGCAGAGTGTTCGAGGTGAACACCAAGGCCAGGAAGCTTCAACTAAAGTCAGAGCTAAATCAGGTTAAGAGGAACAACCTCTCCATCAATGATTATGCTTTGAAGATCAAGAGTATCATTGAGGCTCTTGGATCTATTAAAGTCTCAGTGGAAGACGATGACATTGTCCATGCATGCTTGGATGGTCTAGGAGATGAGTATGTACATTTCAGGTCTTCCATGAATACAAGAGACGACATCCCCGTGTTCCAAGATTTGATTTCTATGCTTATTCTTGAGGAGAAGAACCTTGACACATCTTCTTCTCATGGCAGAAATAATTCTGAACAGGCCTTCTATTCTAACTCCAACAGAGGTAGAGGTAGAGGTCGTGGTCGAGGCCCAAGGGGTTGCATGGGCCAATTTCAAGAAGGTCAATCAAATCAAAACAATACATGTGGCAGGGGAAACCAGTCTCAAGGCAGGGGGAGTCAAAGAGGTCGTGGTGCAGGATCAAGCAGGCAGCAACATACTGCAGATAGCAGAGAATGTTGGACTTATGGTGAAAGAGGTCAGATGTCACGTGACTGTCCAAAGGGAAAAGCAAGTGGAAAGAGAGGATAGGGCAACTATGCATCTACTAGCAGAGATGCAGATGACAGCAAAAATGAGCGCATGTTTGTTATGCAGCATGTAATGAATACAATGACTGCAGAGAATTCCACCCAAGATGATGTTTGGTATGTGGATTCAGGTGCCTCTAATCACATGACATCTCGTGGAGAGTGGTTTAGAGATATGCACAAACCATATGTGTCAGGTTATGTGCAGACAGGAGATGACACAGCTCACCCCATTGCTCATGTAGGGGACATACCTCTAAATACGAAGAGTGGCAAATCAAAGTACTTAGCAGATGTACTTCATGTCCCAAACATTACAAAGAATCTTGTTTCTGTTGGACAAATGGTTGAGCAGGGTTTGCAGGTTCGCTTCAATCCGAATGGCTTTTATGTAGAAGATTTCCAGAATGGCTGTAAGCTGATCACAGAGGGCAAATGTGCGGGTAGAATGTTTACGCTGAATGTAGACATGCCTGAGGTAAAAGCTGCATTACTTGCACAGGGCACAGGTGTTGTGGCTGATGTTGACATTTGGCACAAACACATTGGCCATGTCAATGAGCAGAGATTGCGTAGCATGCAATCAAAACAGATTGTAAAAGGTTTGCCCAAATTCAAGGTCGATGGTATACATAAAGTGTGTGGAGCATGCCAGTTTGGAAAACAGTCAAAGGGCTCATTTCCACATGAGCGCAATGTATGTAAAAAGCCACTTGAGGTGGTGCACACAGATGTTTGGGGTCCAACCAATACTGCAAGTATACATGGTTGCAGGTATTATGTCTCTTTCATTGATGACCATACAAGGAAAGTATGGGTCTACTTCATGCGTAACAAAAGTGAAGTGTTTGGTCACTTTCAGGACTTCAAAGTCATGATTGAGAAGGAGACAGATATGCAAATCAAGACATTGAGGTCAGATAGAGGGGGAGAGTACTTCTCCAACGATTTTTCAAATTTTTTGCGAATGCATGGTATACGCAGGCAGTTTACATGCAGATATACTCCACAACAGAATGGGGTCGTAGAAAGGAAAAACAGGCACATTGCAGAGGTTGCACGTGCATTGATGAATGAGAAGAACATGCCTCATCATTTCTGGGCTGAAGCTGTAAATACAGCTGTGTTCATTATGAACAGGACACCTACAACTGCGGTGCATGATGTAACGCATGAGGAAAAGTTTACAGGTACAAAGCCTGATTTGGCACACTTGAAAGTGTTTGGCTGCATAGCTTACGTGCATGTACCAGATGAGTTGCGTAGGAAATTGGATCCTAAAGCAGAGAAATGTATTCTTGTGGGATATTCCCTTGAACAAAAGGGGTACAAGTGCTACAATCCTACTACACGAGAATTATTTGTGAGCAGAGATGTAGTCTTTGATGAGATGAGCAACTGGTACAGTAATGCACATGGCACTATTGGGGCTGATGTAAAAGATGATGTGGTTGTACAAAATGTGAGGCCACAGTCACAGGTTTTGAGTGGACCACAAGAGTCGTCTTCTCGTGGCTCTGTTGAGAAGCCATGGAATGGTAGACTACGTACGCAGGTTACTCCATCAGCAGGTACAGGGAATGTATCACGAAAAGGAAAGGAAAAGGTTGATGAACCTCCCTTTATGGCTGATACATCATCAGGTTTTTCACATGTAGACATGGATTCAGATGGTTCTGAACAAAGTCTTGATGAGGAATTTGGAATTCCGGCTGTCAGGACACCTGGTGTAAGGAAAGTACAAGATGATGCTAGAGGGCAAAGGAGTGACCCAAGACCGCGCAGATCTAATAGAGTCAGAAATCCAGTTCAGAAATTGACTTATGATGGGTATCTAGTGCATCACTAAGCCTACATGGCTAAGGTGATACAAGATGCGGAGCCCACATGTTTTGAGGATGCAGTTGGAAATGTGCATTGGGATGATGCAATGAATGAAGAGATGGATGCATTGGAAGCAAATGGCACATGGGAGTTGGTGCCATTGCCAAGTGGCAAGAAATCTATTGGCTGTAAATGGGTGTATAAAACCAAGCATAAGGCTGATGGTAACATTGAGCGTCACAAGGCAAGGCTGGTCGCAAAGGGTTATGCACAGACGTATGGCATAGACTATGAGGAGACCTTTGCTCCAGTGGCAAAGATGACGACTGTGAGAGCTGTCATAGCAGTGGCTACATCTAGAGGATGGATTATGCATCAAATGGATGTAAAGAATGCCTTCTTGAATGGTGAGTTGCAAGAGGAAGTGTATATGGATCAGCCACCTAGTTATGTCGATCCAGGTTACCTAGATTATGTATGTAGGCTTCTCAAAGCTTTGTATGGTTTGAAGCAGGGCTCTAGAGCATGGTATGACAGGATTGCCAAGTATCTTGTCAGTATTGGTTTTAGGAGAGCTCATGCTGATCATTCACTCTATGTATGTGAGAGTGATGTGGGGATTGTGGTCATTACCATATATGTAGATGACCTTATTATTGTGGGTGACAATGCTATGGAGATTGACCATGTGAAGGGTCTTCTCAAAGAGGAGTTTGAAATGAAAGATTAGGGCGAGTTGCGCTACTTTCTTGGCATTGAGGTGATCAGGACTCCAGAGGGAGTATGGCTGTCACAGAGACAATATGCTTTGGACATGTTGTCAAAGTATGGTATAGCTGATTGTAAGCCAATTTCTATTCCCTTGGATGTGAATGCAAAGCTGAGTGCAGAGAAGGGTGATGTTGTTGAGGATGTCAAGATGTACAGGAAGATTGTGGGTAGTCTAATCTACTTGACTATCACGAGGCCAGACTTGAGCTACACAGCAGGCTTGGAGAGTCAGTTCATGCAGCTTCCGAGGAAGCCACATTTGGATGGAGTACGACGCACACTTTGGTATGTGCAAGGGACTCTTGACTATGCATTGTTCTATGCAGCAGATGCCCCATTAGCATTGTATGGGTATACAGATGCAGATTGGGCAGGTAGCATTGTTGATAGGAGATCTAAAAGTGGCTTCATGTTCTCTTTTGGGAGTGCTGCTGTTACTTGGAGCAGCAAAAAGCAGCCTACGGTTGCTTTATCGAGCACAGAGGCCGAGTACAGAGGTGCAACAATTGCAACGTGCGAGGTAGCTTGGCTACGCACATTACTTGAGGACTTGGGAGTGCAGGTGGACCATCAGATTGTCATTCGTTGTGACAACCTCAACAGCATGCTGTTGGCTAGGAACCCAGTGTTCCATGCCAGGACCAAGCACATAGAGGTCCATTACCACTACGTTCGAGAGCGAGTGTTGGCGGGCGACATCGACTTGGTCTACGTCAGCACAGAGGAGCAGATAGCGGATATCTTTACCAAGGCCCTCGGAGCTGAGAAGCTTTGACGTTTCTCGACTATGCTTGGACTCTACGACATGCAGAGCTCAAGGGGGAGTGTTGAGATGTCGAGCTCTACATCTTGAGTTGGCATCCACTACGGGTCTTGGCCGCTTACGACATTTACTCACTGGCGCGTTAGGTGACCGACACGGAGGATCTCTGCTAGTGATTCTACAGCTGGACTACACTTATAGTGCCTGCCTAGTACGCTTCTAGTGTGTTCACACTTAGTGACCGCATGTACATATGTGCTAGTTTTCAGCTTTAGCACTTAGTCATTTTGTACTCTCTTTTCTATGTGAAGAAGAAGAAGCTTTCCATCTCTGTGTGCTTTGTGCTTGTCTTGTGTAGCTCTCTTGCATCCTCTTTCTTTACATTGCATCTGTCATATGGAAATAAAATTTAGAAGATACTATATATGATGTTGTTGTGTGGGACTTCTAAGAGAATACCCAGTCATGAGAGTTAAAAGAATATGTAGAGTTTTGGCTCCAAAACATTAGTAATATTATAAACAAATCATAAAAATCAAATTTTGATGAATAAAGAGCAAAGACTCAGTTTTGATCTACATGTGTACGAAGTCTTCTCTCTCCTTGTCTTGTTTTTAGATGGATCTTCTTAATCATCTAGATGAATTTCCAAGTGATTTTGCACGAAAAGTCTTTTTCAATTATGCGGTTAGATTTAATGTTCATTGGAGAGTTGAACTGTTTCGAGCTCCAAAGGAGACTAGAGATTCCCTTATTCCAAATACTTATGTATCATGAGAACTGTATATCAAAGCATAACTTGAACATCAGACCCAAGTGCCTGATAGGTATATGGTCGACCCATAACTTTGGGTCAAGGAGAAGATTCAAGAAGGCCACATCAAAGTATAGAGATATTATAGGGATATATCATTTATCTTCACCTGTGCTCACTAATTGACATACCTGGCAGAGAGATTATTCTTAGTAAAAAGACCCTCATGATTAATCAAAGATATGGCTTGTGTAAAAAAGCCATTATCAGGGTTTAAAAGAAGTCAAATGGTAGCAACCGATTCTATTATGTACATCATGAATAGTTTAATAGAGTCTATGATTTTTGAACCTATTCTTAATTTCAATCCTCACAATGTCACTATCACCTTTCACGACTATGAGAAGCCTAGATGCATTAGTGACTTTACTCATGAATATCCAATGGTAGTAAACTCAAGTAGGTATTTCTATAGAGATGATGTAAATGAACAACACGCTCATGTAAACTGCTTTAATGCAATACCATCCACACACATAGATATAAACAAATACAAGGATAGAACCTCGATTATAGGAACCAAGAATTGGTTCATAGTACCTTTTCGCATTTATGTACCTCCTTCAAAGTAGCATATAATCTTTTGAATCTTATGGTTATAAAAAATTGATTTTGATATAATTCATATTGTTCTAAGGTCATAATCTTTGAGTTTGAACTTTTGTTTTATCAGTTCTAACTAACTTGAGCGATGGGATGTATGTGTAGATAATTGATATCATACCTCGAGGGATATGGGTAAATATACTCTCTTGCATTATGGTGGAAGAGCATCTTCAGATAGGAGTGAAGTGTAACGACTTTTCACAACCACGCATGGTGGGACACAGAAGACAAGGCTACTATCAACAAATTGTATTGTGCCAAATACATTCTGAGCTTGGTACCATTATATTGTAGGAAACCTAGAGTTCAGATCACCAAAACATAAACTTTCACCCGTTGAGAGTATCAAAAGGGTTCAATCCAAATTGTAAAAGAAAATCATTTCTACTAACCAAATATTATATATTAATGCTTACGAACTTACCCTGAGATCGATGAAGGAAACCTGAATAGCTAGGAACATACTTCCCTTAGTGATAACTACGGGAAGTTTCCGCATTGTCATGTTCAATGTATGGGGCCGTCAATGTTAGACCAATGACCAACATTCTTTCAGTCCAGTACCTTGGAAGTCGTTCTTTGACTTGTTTGAAAAATCCATAATCCATACAACGTAAAAATTTTGTACAATACATACAACAGACCTCAGTGTCTCGCAGATTATTGTGCAACCTACACAACTCAGATGGATGGGACACAGCGGACGTGTTTTCTAAAGACTGCCAACTTTGATGATTACTTTGATTACAAGAAGGAAATAGTTCACAGCGAAATGGGAGTAACGGTAAACCAACTATTCACTTATACAACAGTGGTACCATTGACATGTCAAAAAGAAAATGTTTCAACCAAAGATTGTAAAGGATTATTGTGATCAACCGTTAGACATACTTCCACAATGGGACCATTATGATACACTAGTTGAAGGATATCACGATAACTAATATAGAGTATATTACGTTAGAGCCATTAGAATTTATTAGACTTTTGTAAATTTCTCGAACCTGCGATGTAGAATTGATTTAATTCATTCGTTGTTCTTTCTCCTACTCTCTTGTCTTATTCTCAATTGTCTATTTTATTTCACTAAGGGGGACTTCAAATGAAGTAGGATATATTATACTAGGAATGACCTTGGTTGATGTGATGAAATAAGTTACCATGTCTCTTAGAGGAAATACAATCGTTGCTTATGCCAATGTGCCTATTGCACCTCAACATACCATCATTGTTAGGGACATCGATGCTATGCTCCACAAGTCTCAACTTGGAAACTTTAGCGGAGAAGGCAAAGATGTAGGCAAAGTTCTTGAAGCTTGGATTGAGCGCATGGATGACTACTTCGATAATCATGTGCAGAGAGCAAGGCTATTATTGCTAAGTTCAAATTAGGAAAAACAGTCAAGCATTGATGGAGAGACCATTGCACAAAAAACGATGTTGACCCTAATGTAGCAACTTGGTATTATCTCAAGACTCAACTCAAGAAGAACTATCAGAACAAAGTGTATCATTCGGACCGTATGGATGAGTTTCTTGATTGTACTTAAGAGACCTGAGATTTGGAGTCGAATTATCAAGATTTCTTGACTCTTGTCAATTATGCTCTAGCAGGGATGACTCAAGAAGTCAAAGTAGTTTGATTTGTGTCAAGGTTACATAATTCTATGATGACTAGACCTTAGAGTCTTTGTCTTATCAAATTTGCAGATGTCCTTGATGTGGACAAACCTATTGAACTAGAGCTATCAAATAATGGAAAGAGAAAACTAGAACCTACTCTCGTTTGTGAAATCAAAAGACCTCGTCTCGAGGAGGAACAAAGGTCTGGGAACTCACAAATAAGAGATAACTTATTACGTATGAAAGCTAGAAGAGATTATCTGTGTTATACTTGTCTTGAGCCTGACCATCAGTCTAGATATTTTTAATTCAACAATTCAAACTTCAAAGGATTGGTAGATAATTATGAACCTAGAAACTTCAACTTAAATCGGAACTTCATAATTTTAGACCTAGACCCCGCCTATAGCTTAGTGAAACTTCAATCATCAGAACTTTAACCAAAATCAGAGATAACCTCAAACCAATGGAACTTTAGATTAGAGAATCCACCTTTTGTTTGAAATGGACCACTCGCCAATAACAACAACAACAACAACAACAACAACAACAAAAATGGGAATAAATTCAAAAGTCAACCTCATCCAGAAGAAGGAGAGGGAAATCAAAGACCTCAAGTAAGAGTTAAAGGCAGAGTATCAAGATAACCATTTTACGTTATTAATTGATTCTGGGAGTACACATTCTTTCATCTCTCCTAGATGCATTAGAAACCTCATTCTGCATGAACACCCTGATTCAGACTTTATAGTGAATTTAGCTATGGATAGGAAGGTTAATTCTTCTACTTCAGTGGATAATTTGAGTTTTGTTTTGGATGGTCACAATACTTTTACTCACTTCAGACTCTTACCCATAGGAGTCTATGATAGACTTTTGGGAATGGATTGGCTTATTGCCACTATACCATCATGATCCTGTGCCGTCCCTGTGTGTAATCTATCAATGGATCCCCTTGCCATCTCTGTTGTGAAGAAAGTAGAAGTGGGCTCATAAGCCACTTTAGTGGTTATAAGTGACTTTTGTGTAAATTCTTATTCTCATCAACCTTAGAAAACCTCACCAAAAGCTTTCAGGGATTTGTGCTCAAGGCATGTAGGGAGTTGAAAAAGAATATAGATAAATTATTTCATATAAAATTAGTATATTTCAAGGGTTATCTTTTAGGTACAACTGAAAAAAACTTTCTTAAAAGTTTTGATATCCCATGTAGACCCTTTAAAAACCTTCAAAGCACATTCAACTTTTTTGATAAATACTTTGACATGTATACAATAAGAATTTATACATATACTATTTTTAGAAAAAAGATTGTGAACTCTTTTTATGCCTTAAAGATATGTATGCTGTCAAATTTTAAAGACAGTTTAGTGGCTTTTTACTATTTTTAGAACATTATTTTTTCCAATTTATACTTTTATGGATAAATGATATACTAAAATGTTCCTCTTTGTGAAAGGACCTCATTGATATCTTATCTTCATGGTTTTTTGAAAAATAGGTAGTCTTAAAGCAAATTTGATAGAATGAGGTGCTCAACCACTATTGTGGCTCAAGCCACTTAAATGGCTCAAACAAAAACCTAGTGTTAAGACCAATGATACTCACATACATTGTAAAGATGCTTCATTGAATTTTTTAATAACCAAAACTCTAAAGTTAGAGTTACTGGAAAACGGGGGATCCTAAATTTAAACTAGTGAACTTTACCAAACTTATGAAGAGTTACATGAAGAATGAAATGATTTATGCAGTAAAGCTTTAACCCTACAGAGAAGAAACCAGATACACTTGAACCTGAACTGTTGATAGAATTTAATGATGTATTTCACGAAGAAATTTCACATTTATTGCCTAAGTGTGAAGTTAATCATGCAAAAGAGCTTATTCTAGGAACTGAACCAGTTGCTTGTAGACCATACAAGATGTCGGTACTTGAGTCTGTAGAACTCAAAGAGCAACTTACTCCGTCATCAACTTCTTGAGCAAGGCTTTAATCAATTGACCCAGTGTTTCTCCATGGAGTACTCTTGCTCTCTTTAATCGAAAGAAGGATGGTACTCTATATCTTTGTATTGATTATCGTGGATTGAATCAGGTAATAGTCAAGAATAAGTATGCAATACCAAGGATTGATGAGTTGATTGATCGATTACATGAAGCTTCTATCTTCACAAAAAATAATCTTAAGTCAGGATATTACCAAATTCAAATCAAGGAGGAGGATATACCAAAGAAAGGATTCAACACTCGTTTTGGACATTATGAATTTACAGCCATGCCTTTTGGACATACAAATACTCCTTCAACTTTTAATCGTGTTATGCCCGACGTGTTTAGAGAGCATCTTGATGATTTTGTTCTTGTCTTGTTTGATGATATCCTAGTTTACTCAAGGAACAGAGAAGAACATGAACTACATATGCGACAAGTACTTGAACTTCTACGTCAGGATCAACTTTATGCTAAGTGTAGTAAATGCGCCTTCTTCACTGACAAAGTGGATTGTTTGGGATTTATTGTATCCAAGGGTGGTGTTTCTACTGATCCAAGTAAGATCGAAGCTATTGTAGTGGTTTACCTCGTCATATAATTTTTGATCGTGATGCAAAGTTCACCTCAAATTTTTGGAGAGCCTTATTCTTACCTACAGAAACCCAGTTGGCCTTTAGTACTACTTATCACCCTCAAATTGATGGACAGACAGAAAGAACCAATCAATCATTGAAGACATACTACGAGCCTATTGTATGCATGAATAGGGTAAATGAACCAGATATTTGTATTTGATTGAATTTGCGTATAACTCCTCATTCCAATGTTCAATTGGATTGTCTCCTTTTTAAGTTTTGTATGGAAAAGTGTGTCTTACTCTATTAAAATGGATAGACCCTCTAATAAGGGTTCAAGAATCCAAAGAAATGTTGGATGAAATGCAACTATACGATAATATATTAAGACTACTCAAGACATACATAAAAGTTATGCTGACCCTAAACAATCTACTTGACTCTTTGAAGAAGGAGATATGGTTTTTTTGAGAGTGAAACCCAAACGTAACTTCTTATTAATGGGTAAATGTAAGAAGCTCAGTGCCAGATATTGTGGACCTTTTGTAATCACAGAGAGGATTAATGATCAAGCTTACAGACTTTATTACCACCACACATAAAAGTACATGATGTTTTTCACGTCAGCTTGCTCAAGAGGTATGTACCTGATCCAAATCACATTCTTAATTATTTCCTATTATCCACCTCTACCAATGGAACTTTTGAAGTGTATCCTGAAGCGATTATACAAAGTAAAAGTAAGCCTCTTCCTAATCATACCATTACTGAACACCTTGTCAAATGGTCAATATATCCTGAGAAAGATGCTACTTGGAGAATTGATGATGTAATGAGGCTAAATTACCAAGAGTTCATGTCGAGGTGAGGACACCTCAAAATTTTCGAGTGTGGAAGGATGTAAGATTCTCAAATTTTAGGTCTCTTTTAAAAATGAGAAAAATAGATTTCAATATCCGTTTCGCCAGATTTTGATTTAGAATGCTTGTTTGACAGTGTTGTAAGGTTCTAAAATGAAAAGCAAAGTCGTTTTCATGTTTCAATAGATTAAACATACATCTGATTCAATTTTAGAAAAATCCGCTATTTTTGAGCTTTTTAATGCTTTTTTACAAAAAAGGGCCGAATTGTTAATCTATGAGTCTCACAGAAGCTACGGTTCAATTTTGTAAAAATCTCCTTTATGAGAGGAAGAAGAAGAAGAAGAATACTCTCTCTCTACTTGCTTATTATCTCCTCTCTTCTCACGGTGTACGCGCTCTCCGACGGCTTTTGTGGTGAAAACCTCTACATAGCTCTCATCACCGCTCTCTTGCGGTGAAGCAAAATCCTTTTGATAGCCCTAATCAATCCTAAAGCATGGTGAGAAGCTGTCCACATGGCGGTGTGTATGCGTGTGGTTGAGGGGTTAGGGCATCCAAATGCAACCTGGCTAGTGTGGGCAAGCAAGCCACTACATATAACCCGACGATGAGAGCTTTCTTATCATCATTACCTCTTTGATCGAGTAGAGAGCAAGACCTCATCCTTCCTATTGTTTGGGGTGTGTGTAGTGGACGCGTTTAGCCGACATGTTCATATCTAAAATATGCTAATTTTTCTAGTGTACAAAAAATTGCAATGTGGTCTCTTGCAATGTTTTGATCACGTTTTTGTGTGTATAGGTCTCTCTTGATCTTGCCTGTGGCTGCATGTGCACTTGATACAATGTTGTGGACTATATCATTCCATAGCCATCATCTCTCTCTCTCTCTCTCTCTCTCTCTCTCTCTCTCTCTCTCTCTCTCTCTCTCTCTCTCTCTGTGTCGTTCTCCTGAGTAGCTATCCTCTTGGTGGCTTCTTTTTTGGATACGAGTGCATGTACGGACTTGTCAACTGTGTATCATATGAGTACCATATGACAACGTGAGTTGAATGAGCTCTTATATATGACTAATGGTTTATTTTGGTCATTTGATTTCAAGTGTTAGATGTCCATAAAATTATATAAGGGTATATAGTTAGTCACTCCGAATCGTATAGGTAGAAATGAATAAAGTGGCTTTCTTTTCGTATTACTATTTGTAGCATGAGTATCATATGGGCAAAGTGATGTGATAAGGTGTTAGTCTATATTGTGGAACTGAGCATGATGCATTGGTTTGAGGTCAAACACTTTTGCTTGTGTGTTATGCATGCACCCAAAAATAGGAGAAAATTATTTTTCACATATAAGTGAAGTTATGGTTTATGGTCGACCTAAGGGTCGGAGATGTTTTGCATCATGTTTATGTTGATTTAATGATATCATATAATGTATGGAACCTCACGGAGGGATGTGGATTTCTCATGTGCATGTGTATGATGGTTTTCCACCTTTCTAGGTCAAAACTAGCTCTGTGTGCTAGAGGGGTGAAGTTCAGATATAATGCATCACTTATGCATGATTGGATATTTTCAAAATTGGATTTTGATATCATGTTTAGTTATTGGTCAAACTTATTGTATGCATAAAACGGTCATTTATTAAGGGCCTTGTGTGTGGACTTAGTTTGATTGCAGTGGATATGTCAAACTCCAAGTGTGGTATGGAATATGGTTTATGGTCAAGGGTTGAGGTCCCACATGGATTATGGTTGTGATTTTGATTGTGGAAGCTGGTGTGGCTCTTGGATCTTTTTTTTTTTTGGGAAATTACCAAAATACCCCTCTAATTTGAGGAAATTCCCAAAATACCCCTCAAATTTCAAAAATTCCCAAAATGCCCCTGATATTTTGTCATAAATTCCCAAAATGCCCTTCAAATTTTCCAAAATTCCCAAAATACCCCTGGTTGTGAGACTAAATATCTCGAAAAATAAATTTTTCTGTAGGTCTTCACAAGAAGAGTGATTGTCTATCGTACAAGATGCTAAAACTACAATTTGAATTGGTTACGTAGGCTTTGGAGATTAATTGCTTCATTATTTTTAGACATAATTGCCTTTTTTGTGATGGTAACCGGTGACAAATTACATGCTGAGCACTCAAAAACGGATCTCAATTGTCAAAAACGAATGAAGATTAGAAAATCTTGAACATTCCAACCAAAATAGATACAAGGGTATTTTGGGAATTTTTGAAGTTTGAGGGGTATTTTGGGAATTTCCTCAAATTAGAGGGGTATTTTGGTAATTTTCCCTTTTTTTTTTGGATATGGTTATGCTGCCAAATTTTTTGCAACCATGTTATGTGCTAAAGTGGTTTCTGCATAGGGATGGATGTGCATCACCCTAAGTTGGCTGTAGTGCTCACCTATGTGATGTGATTGGATTATGGTTTTTGGTTCTGGTTAGATCATGAAGTGATTTTGATGGTTTATGGTGGACGTGTAAAGATAGAGATGCTCTACAGTCTTTGACTGCTTGGAAAAGATTGTTTGTGCATATGGAAGATACTATTGTGATTGGACTTATGTGTTATGTTTCTCATGGAAACATCACCACAAGACTAGGATCACCTACAATGCTTAGTCTTAGATAAAAGGGTCATAGGGATTTTCTGAATGAGGGTGTTGCCTAGGTCTCTTTAAAAAAAAAAGGCTCATCTACACGGTAGTGCGTCGGGGGTTAAATGACCTACATGGCTAACACATCGAGGATCTTGCGTTGACTTTGCCTAAATACCCAATGCTGGGCATCGAAGAGGCGTGGCACCTAAACTGGTATGGTTGGTGTTGATACTCTACCATCTACTGGTATTTGGGATCCTTTCAGAGCTCGAGTTCATAGAGGGAGGCGAAGTGACCTCGGCCTATGTCTGGCTCATGTAGGTTAGAAGTGTTCTGGCTCGCTCCGGACAAAGTGAAATTCTCTATGTCCGTAGTAGAGTGGAAGTGGATGGGTGGACTGATCGATCCCCACACGTGGTCTGATGCTCTGCTAGTCATTTTGTTATATTTTGATATTATGGTATACCAAATATTGCTATTTCATTAATACATGATTTTTTGTTTCATTTAAATGGGGCATTTAAAGATTCTATTTTGTCATTCTCCTTTGTCTCTGTGCACTCTATTTTACCATGCACTATTCTGTCTCTCTCTTTTCTATTCATGCAATGCAGTGTACACTTATATTCACCCTCCAGAATGTTATTTTTCTTGAGTACGCTTTCATTTCTATCACCCATTCAGAGAGAGCACCAGTCGCTAGGTACCTTTGGATGCAATCCAGATCATGGCCTAAACTTCATGCTAGTTCAAGCACTGAGAACTCACCCCTATGCAAATGCTTCCACAACTCTGATGTATATTGAAAATTGTATAAAAGCAAAATTTCATAAACTCTTCATTTGGATAGAACTGGGCCTCCATGGCATTGTGTAAGAAAAATAGAAAGCCCCCTTAGACACCTTCTCAGATCACAAGATCTTGTACCGTGTGCTTGAAAAGACACTCTACCACATATAAAACTTTGCCAACCGATGTGAAATGACATATCGCATTTCCGTTATCCGTCGCCACACTGCCACCCAATCCCATAAGCCTTGGTAGACGTTTGCCGACCCATAAAGTATAGAGTTACCAAAAGAGCACAACATGTCTTTAAGCTCTATAACACTAACTCATGACTGAAGTTGGCCTGCATCATATATCCATCCTCAGCCTTGTTCTGACTGAACATGTTCACCCCATGTTTTGACTGGAGGCATTTTCAACGGCTTTCTTCGTTCTTTTCTTACCCTCCGCTGCGAAAGCGAACACAAAGTCCATGCCGAATGAATAGCCCTTGCCATGAGGATTAGGATCCTCTTCCAAGAATCTGCCTTCGCTAATGAAATTGATCCTGGTGAGAACCCTCCCCTAAACCAAGCACTACCTCGCATACAAAAGTAAGGTTAGAGAAAATCGAGCATGCTCATGTGGCCTCCAAAGTGAAAATGAGTGCGATTATGTGGCCACCAAAAAGTCCACTTAATATTTGGAAAAACTCCGCTTAGAGACTTAGAGAAAAAGAAATGGAGAGAGGTGGTGTCTTTGTTTAGGGAGCAAGATAGCCCATCAACTTTTTGAGTATATCCATTAAGTGTGCATCTTTAGCAAGTGCACACTTTTCTCCTTGTCTTTGAGAAAAGTGCCCAGGATACCCATCAAACAAAAACCCTCACGCATGCACTCACGCGCGCGCGAGTGTGTGTGTGTGTGTGTGTGTGTGTGAGAGAGAGAGAGAGAGAGAGAGAGAGAGAGAGAGAGAGAGAGATCCATTTAAAATTTACAGTTGCCAATCAAATTTTTGAGTATCTCCATATACTATGCAGCTTGAGCGCTTTTTATGTGTCTTCTAACAAACAACACTCTTTTTCAGCTTGCATCTGGTAAACAAGCAAGGATATCCATCAATTTGGTAAAAGCAACCCTCATGGGGTGGTTGAGAGAGAGAGAGAGAGAGAGAGAGAGAGAGAGAGAGAGAGAGAGAGTCACTTATAAAGAACAAAAAGGCCTTTGGTTTGATTGTGGGTGTGGGAGCTACTAAAAACTCAATATTCTTGAAATTTTGAGAAACATCATTTTTTGTGTATAGTTTATTTATAGAGAAGCATTGATTGTATAAGATGCACAATTATCAACCTTTGTTGGTAGTATTGGCCTGATGGTCTCATGAACAATGTGAAGAGTTAGGCTGGCATTAAAAAACAAAACAAGGTGAAGAGTCATGATGGCGTGCTAGAAAGGTGAATGGGTTGAGATGGTTAGGTGAATGGGAAGAAAAGGTATGTGGTGGAATGGTGACCAAAATGTGTAGTTAGTCCCTACGGTAGTGGTGGATAAGTTGTTGATTGTCGAGGTGTGGTCTAAGGTGGACCTGTAGATTGTTGTGTTCTCTACTATTCATTGGTGAAAATAAAATGATGATAGTAGCTCATGCAATTTTATGTGGTTTGGGTTTCTTAAGTGGCGTCTATGTTAAAATTGCCTAGGATTATTGAAGGAGAATTCTCTATTGCAAGGGACAAAATATTAGATGGCAAGTGAAGAAAGAAGGGCAATGGGCTAGATGGATTTTGATACATTGTGATTATGGTGAGAGGGTGCATTGTGTGTAGGTTAATGGTTGTTGCTATTACATCTGTTTCAAAGGTAGACATCACTTCATGTATTTGCATATTGATTGTTTCTTTGCAGAATAGAGATAATCGAGAGGGACCACAATATCTAATATGCTTGTAGCTCGGTCCGAAAACAAATTGTACAAGTATAGAGTAAAGAGGAAAAGGTGGAGAGAGAGGGAGAGAAAGAGAGTGTCAAATGATGTGCAAAGCCTAACAGGAGCAATTACTCAGATAAGCAAATATATACGCACACATGTGCAAGGCCAGAGAGATATTTGAAAATATATACATGGAAGTTTCTCTTTGGAAAAGAATAAAAGGTAGTAGGTTGATGCATTGCAAGCAGAATAAAGACAAGAGGAATAAAGGTACTATGCATTTATTGTGGGAAGAAGAGCAACATAGAAATGTGTACCAAGTGTGTACCACACATAAGGATCGTAGTACAATAAGGCCACATAGTGTCAAGCATTGCAAAGCTTTGAAAGCCTTTCCTAAAGGGAAGCAACTACATGGGGAGGGAATTTGAGCCTTAGATCCTTTTTAGGTTCTTTGATAAAAATTAGTCACAAGGCTGGCCTTGTCAATAATGAGCACTTAGAGCTATGAAGAAGAGTCTATAAGCTCACATGCATCAAACATGTTTTGTTTATACGAGTCAATGTTGGTAGATTCAATGCTCAGGACATAGTCCACTATGTCACCCACTCGATGGACATGTACCACAATTGTCCAACAAGATTTTCCTTTCAAGCTTAGGAGCAAGTACCACAATTTCCTCCTTGGAATAGATTGAGAAAAATTCCTCATTATCTTGGCGGTGAATCTTGGTCGAGTTGCATTGTGCACAAAAGTGCTGAACTAAGATAGAGTTTACATTCACAAAGCACAATATGCCATTCACCTACACACAAGGAAGACATGAAAGTGTTGGCCATGCAAAGGTCCACCGCTTAGATAATCTTTGCTTGTGTGCTTACCTCTTGCCCATACCTAGCTTCCTGGACCTGAGATTTATGCGTGGCTTTCATCTCTTCCTTAAGCCCATCACTGCAAACAATTGTAAGAATAACAATGTCCAACATTGGAACAATGTTATTACGTCCAAAGAATATGCCACTATCTTGCACCACAAACATGGGGCAAACCCTCCACTTTCAAGAGTGTGCACAATTAAATAATAGTCTTATTTTTTTAGTGTTAATGAAGCTTAGCTAGAACCACCATAAACACATCAAAAGTTATAAATATGATTGCTTAAGCAAAATATAGAACAACTTCTCCCGTCCTTACAGTAGCTTGATCTCGGCATTGGGCCCTTTGCTCCCCTTGGAAGACACCAAAAGTTTGAGTTATTAGAGTGTCCTTGGAGCACAATGAAAGCAAGTGTTCCAAAATGTGTGCATGTGCCTTGTGTGTGTAGCAAAAGTGCTTCAACTACAAACTGATGAATCTTCAATTCAAGAAAGAGGCTAAGAGTTACCTCAAAAGGGTTTGCCTTTGTAACTAGAATGGAGGAATTGAAGAAGAGTGCAATGGGAAGGAGCAAACATCTGTTTTGTTTTTTTTCTCACTGTGACATCTTCCACATGGAATTAAAAGTATTGGCTCCTACTAGCTTATTCCATTCTCATTAAACAAATTTTGGATAAATTCCATTATCTTGGGGCCTTTATTTGGACAAATAAGATTCCCTACAAAAAATAGGGAGCTCATTGGATTCAAAGCTAGATAGCAAGGACATTGAACTTAAGCACCGATAGTCTACAACATGCAAACGAGCACCCACGTTGGTGTTGAAGTAATCTCATTCTTTAAAAAAATCAAGCCACCAATCCCCTTGCCGCATCAATGGCCTGCACCATTTCTCATGCCACTTGCTGCTAGCTTCATGCCACATCCGTGACCTACATGCTTGTTCATGCCGCATGGTTGCTCTGCCTCGCACACCTTTTCTCTTGTCCTTTCACTCAAACTAATCACTACTGCTTGCTATACACAATATTTCTATTTTTGCTTGCTATCGAAAGGGTATCACCTCAGATTTTGTTTCTTTTTCCATTTCCCCCAGCTGGTACCCCTACCACATGGATATATTCTCTAAAATAATTTGTTGAAAATTTGTGGGATAAGTTGATCACTTACTACTAGAGTCAATGTCATTATTTTGTGCAACTAAGTCTAACTTCAAAAACCTCATGTATATACCCACTTCCACACTGGCTCTAAAATATGTCAAAATGATCCCAAAAAATCTATAAAAATTTGAAGGTCTCTGAAATGAACTTGATTAACAATGCTATTCACAAGAAACTCATAAAGTTAGAAGAGTTTTGACACCCATTGTTCCTCAATGTGAGTTCTTGTACCGGTTTTCTTATCGATTCTTGAGACGTTTAATGTCCCGAAGAAACTTCTTGTTCCTCCTCAATAACAAAAACTTGGGAAACTAGCACAAATGACTCCATTTTCAATCTTTGCCCCCAAATTTTGAGTTTTCTCCATCCACCCCAAAATTGCTCTTTAAAAAATAAAAAGACACTACGCTTCTCATCGTCTTGCTGTTATTTGGATTTGCAACGATACAAACAAAGCGTCACCAATAGTGTGTGCTATAGACGACATGGATGTATGGGTTCCAATCTTGGTTGGTTAAAAAACACTTTCTAGAGAGTGTTACGAGGACACGTTGTTCTCTGTGAACTCCACTGCCTTTTTATTTTTTTGCATCAAAAATCAAGTTTTTAGTGTCTAGCTGGTTTGTGCCATCTCAATAGATTAGAAATATACATCTTTTGAAGTCTATTTGCCAAAGAAACTCCCTGTTCAAGAAACAAATGAAGAAAACCCTTTTTTCTTTGAAAGCCAAAGCATGATTTTCCATCGTTTCCATTTTTTAGAGTTGCATCGATCCAAACAAAGCAAGATTGAATTTGTGTGTTGCACATCTTATGGATATAAGTGATCCAAATTTAGTTGACCAAAGAGAATTCTCACGGAATTGTTGCAGGATTCCTCCTATCTCTCTGGAATTGCACTGTGTTTTGCACTTTTTGCCCCAATCTTCAATGTCTAAATGCCTTGAAAGCAGACATGACCTCTCATTACATTACAACTTTTGTCATTCATTTGCCAAAGAAACTCCTTGTTCTTGCTTAATGGAAGAAAGACCCTTTGCTCTCTTTTCGATTTGCAGTGATCCAAACGGAGGAACATCAATAGTGTGTGTTGTACATGGCATGGCTATATGAGTTACACTCTTAGTTGGTTGAAAACCCCTATCTCAAAAGTGTCAATAGCACACATTTTTTTTCTCTGAACTACACTACATTTTTCTCTTTTTGCATCAAAATTCAAGTTTAAGTATCCAAATGGCTTGAACTGAGACATGCCATCTCAATACATTAGAAATATATAAATTTTGTGGTATGTTTGGGAAAAAATGGGATAAAGCCCCTTTTTCTTTGTAAGCCATCATCATCATTTATTGAACTTACATCGATCCAAATGGAGCAAGATAATCTTTGTGTGGTGTACACGGCATGGATATATGGGGTCTAAGTTTCATTGGTCAAAGAGAATTTACAAAACCTAGTCTCAATGAATTGCACTACGTTTTTTCTTCTCGCCCCAAAATTCGAGTTTCTTAGCATCCTACTGTCTCTCACCAAACATGCACTATTAGTATATTAGAAGTATAAAGATTATTTAGTTTTTTTACTAAAGAAACTCTTTGTTCCTCTTTACCTAGAGAAAGCCCATATTGCTGTCGATACCAACAATCCATACGGCTCTTAATATGCAAGAAATACAAAGATTATGTAGTTTAATTTCTAATCTACTTGCTCCTCTTTACCAAGAGAAAGCCCTTTTTGAATTGAAATTTGTTTTTCTCTTCTTGCACTAAAATTCATGTTTTTGGTACCATAATTATCTCTTTCTATGCAAACCATAATTTCGGCCACACACAATGCCCAAGATAGGTTATCTTTTAATTGGTTTTTCATGTGGAACCATAGAAGGAATTTAATCACTACTAATTTGTATCTCTATTTATATATCAATGACCATTAATGCATTTGCTACAGTTTTAGCATTACGTGTGCGCCTAACGCTTCTCCTTATCGACGCGTTGTAGGGCTCCGCTTTGCTAACACCAACACAAGGTTTGTTCTTGATTTGGCAAAAAAATACTTCTATAACAATTTTCCTAACCAAGTTGCTAATAAAACCACATTACCACAATAGTTTACATTACATTTCCACACTTACAATGATGAGAAAGAAGTAATTGATAGAGTCATATACATGCTTTGACTTAATTATCCAGCAATACACGATGTGCCCAAGGAATTGTGCATTATTATAACGTTCTATTTCTACATGCCAAAGTCTAAACATTGTCTACTAATGACCATATGCTGCAATCAATGCTCCATGGCTTTCCATGTGTTGATCTATGAGGTTTGCACTCCCAAATTTTTTTTAAAGTTTGGCCACATACGCCTCATCGCAATCCATAATTATAATGTATCAATCCATGTGACTACTAAGTAATGCAAAAACTCAAGTACCTCCTTCATAATGTACATCATCTACCTTGGTGTATTGGTTTAGAAGTTGCCATAAGTAGCAGTGTTCGTGCTCCATTCCTCCTAAAACAAGAGCATTCTTGAGTTATTGATTGAATGAAGATGTCATAATCTAGCTAAGTCAAAGAAATTGGTTTACATCTCAATGATTTTTCATCTACTTGCATTTTCCATTCGCCTTCTTCAACTATATCAAGCCACATGTCCTCATCTATTCTTGATACCACCTACAAGGAAGTGGGATGGCTTTTCTTACGCATAGTTTCAAGTAGTGATCTTATGATCATATTGGTATCCTTGCATACTAGTGTCTTGCAAAAACTAACTATTCTATACATTGGCTCCCATTCTCCAACACCTGCAACATTCAACACCATTCGATGTTGTCTTCATGTGCACTCAACAACAAATATGCCATTATCATCTGTTTTTACAAAACTTATACGTGTAACTTTACCAAATTGACAGACATCCATGTCATTCCATTCCAGTGGAGAGGCTGAAGAGAGTATGTAGATTGGACAATTTGCTGGCAAAAATATGATCAAAGTAATCACGGAAGCAACCACCCACTCCCCATCATGGACATTTACACAATCTTTGTCGTGCTTAACATGTCCTTCCATACTTCTCAACATGGAACTAATAATCCATTTTTTGCCGAAGTCCATACTCAATCACATTTTGATCGATGAAGCCTAATATCAATCACCAAGATCAAGTAGCACGTTAATTAACACACCAAAGGATAACCTTGCAAAAGAAATTTGAAAAGAGATCCTATAACAACCTTGATTAGAGCTTGTCACTCCACTAGTAGCTATCTCTCTTGCTCCAGCATGTGCTCCAAGGACTGGGAGAATTCTCTTTTTCTATTGGCTTGATTCCATCATGCTTTCCAACAGAAAATAGTCACGACGGTATCTTAGATGTTGTCCACACATTTTTTTAGCTTAAATATGGAAAGACACAAGACTTTCCCAACTCACTTATTTTATTTAAATTTACAACATATGGCTTTTTCCCAGTGTCCTTTCATGTTCCAATCACAAGCAGAGCCTCTCAGCAAAGCATCATAAGCATAAGAAGACAATTAAACTGTTCCAAAATCACCACTTTCTTTACTCCACGGTTGTTGTTGACGCAAGGGTAGTTTTGTTGGTGTTTCAGACGTGTCTATGTGAACATCTCTTTGTGCACACTTCTCTCTCTCTCTCTCTCTCTCTCTCTCTCTCTCTCTCTCTCTCTCTCTCTCTCTCTCTCTCTCTTTAACAACATTGTTATATGTTGCAATTTCCAATTGATAAGTACTCAAGCAACTATGGGCACGAGTTTTGTAAAAATTACTTGCCAGTTGTGCCAGGTTGAAAATTGTTTCCTTGTTTCATATATCTAACGAGGATATGGTACGATTAGTTCTTAGGTTGAAGTTACATCTATTCAACCATCTAATATTATGAGACTACATTGTATAGAGAAGAGAGGTCGTAATAGAAGCACTTAAGGCATTTATGACCTGCGTTTATGAGTGATTTCTTAATCTCTAGATTGCCTCTACGTGATGACTTTCTTTTACCAAGCTCGTATTCAAATGCATCATTCCTTTGCATCTACTTTGCTTCATCCAAGAAGGAATCCAACATCTCACTCTACCCAAGCTTTTTGGTAATATACCTCAAATTCTTGTATATGCTATGGGCTTCACATTATACTATGTTCCAAATGACCTCCACTCATAGTAGCCAATAACAAACCGAGGTATGATTCATTGCAATCTTAAAAAAGTTTGGATATCACCAATTATATTGAAGGTAATCGATATTTCTATTTCACATAATGAAAGGAAAAATTAATTATTTGAAGAATTTCCAAAATCTTAACATTTACACGATCGCTTGAGGCCATTACTCTTAGAATGCATGTTTTCTTTTGTTGAGGAATAGCTGCGCCCACCACAACGTACAATATATCCTTGTTGATCCACTTAAGATGATTAGTCTATTCAATAGTCCGAAAGGCTCTGATAAAAAAATCATGTTACAAGCTTCTTCAAAATAGAACATACACTATGGTTACACAATGCTCTTGCTTACCTCCACCAATCATTGCCCAAGTTGGAATCTACAATTGCAAGAGTGTATTTTGTCCTAAGTCTACTAGGACCATCTATTTTGAAAAATACTTTTTAGTAACATTGTTTTGAGACTCAATTGGGAGAATCATATCTTTTTGGGCCTAAAGTTGTTTCAATGCCTATGCTATTACCATATACATGTGGTAGTGATGTGTGTGAACACACTAGGACCGCCGGGGCATTTTTTCCCTCTTTAGGAGGTTTTTTCCCCCGAGCATTGTATATACGCCCATCACTCTAGGTCTATCTATCTTTCCATTGCATACTAAGTAACACACTCTCTATTGTGTGCCTTGATCTTCCTTCATCTTCTCCAAGCTGTGTGCGTTTCTCTGCAACCCTAATTCCAACAATTGGTATCAGAGCAGGTTGCTCCAGCACACGCCTGCTCACTTTCTCCGATTACAGTGAGGTTTGGCGAGCGTTCGCAGGTCGACAAATATTTTGGGAGAGTTCGTAGAGGTTAGTCTGCTCAGATTTTTGATTCGGGCTCATTTTGGCCTCCGTTTCCACTACAGGCAAGTCTGCACATGCAATTTCGTCATTTTGTGCAAAATTTTTGTCAGTGCCATTTTTTGCATAACAGGTGCCTTTTAGTCTTCTACGATTTGTGCTATATAGCACGTGTTGTTCCTGCTCCGTTTCTCCTATTTTCGGGCATTTTTCACATTAGGTGCAGCATTTACCATGGCTGACAACAACACAGATGTCTTCAAGATGTTTGCTGTTGAGGACAGATTGGATGGGGACAATTACCCTATGTGGGTTTATATGATGCAACACGTTCTTGTGTCAAAGGGCGTCTGGAATATTGTGCAGGGCATTGATGTACGTCTTGGTTCTGAGGATGCAGGCGATGTTGAGTATGTTGCACGTCTTGCTGCTATTAGAGTTGTTTTGCCTACTCATTGGGATGTAAAGGATGCGCAGGCTCATGCATTCATTGCGTTGTCTGTGAAGCGCACCATTGTTCCTCACATTCGTTCAACAAAATCTGCAAAACAGGCTTGGGATATTCTAGCACGTCTTTATGCAAGCCGCAATGAGGCTAAAATTTCTTTGCTGCGTAAAGAGCTGGAGTGGAAGATTATGCATGAGGAAAATGATATGGACACTTTCCTTGCTAGTGTCAAGGATATCAATGAGCAAATTATTTCTGCAGGTGAAGTCATTTCAGACTGTTCTTGATGCCTTACCAGATTCTTACCAGAATTTTGCTAGTACTTGGAGACTTATGACCGAAGGAAATCCAAGAGTTGTCAAGTTTGATGCAATATGCACATTGCTGTTGCAAGAGTCACTTTCCAGAAAAAACATGACTAGACAGCGTGCAGTTGAACAGGCTTTTATTGCTTCTCAAAGAAAGGGTGGTAACAGCAATGCAACCACTTCTTATGGTTCTGCTACGAGTGGAAAAACTTCTGTTTAGATTTCTTCTGCTGGCAACACTTCGTCTGGAAATTCTGGTGATAAGGGGAAAAAGAAAATGCATTGCCATTATTGTAAAGCTAATGATCACTTGATCAAGTCGTGTCCTAAGTTGAAGGCCAAAGAGGCTAAGAAGAAAGAGGGTGGTTCCACTGCAAATGCTGGTTCCACTACAAATGCAGCCATTGTTGAGTCTTCTATGAAAGGAGATTGTGATGCTGATGTCGTGTAGAATGGGCTTTTAGTGCAGAGTGCACTTACAATCCTGCTGTCCATGATGCATGCTTGTCAGTTGCTGCAGATTCACATGTGTGGTATTTCGACAGTGGTGCTGCAAAGCACATTACCTCACATCGTGAATTGTTCACGTCTTCGAGTCTGTCCCTCATGGGAATTCAGCCACTTGTGCCAACAATGCCTTTTATCCGATTCAGGGAGTTGGAAAGATTGTAGTTACTGCTGCAAATGGTAGTTCCTTCACACTTGTTGATGCACTTTATGTAACTAGGATCAAGAAGAATCTCTTGTCTGTATCCGCACTTGCTAGACTTGGACTTGTAGTCAAATTTGTGGATGACAGATGTACAGTTTATGATCTCAGTTTTGGTGGTGAAATTGTTGCATCTGGCCTTTTGTGCCGTGGGCTGTATAAGCTCACTTTGTATGACAAGTGTGGACAAAATTTTGCAAATGCTGTTGCAGATTCAAGGGCTATTTCAAATGCAAAACTTTGGCATGCACGTTTTGGTCATCTGAATTTTGCCAGTTTGTTGTGTTTGCAGAAATCTAATATGATTGTTTCTTTGCCACCTCTTGAAGCACCTGTCAAACATGTTTGTGAAGGCTGTATTTTTAGGTAAGATGCAGCGTTCTAAGTTTCCAAAGGATGGTTCAGTTCGGACCACATGCAGGTTGCAGCCTGTGCATAGTGATGTTTGTGGCCCCATGCAAACTCCATCCTTGGGCAATTACGTGTACTTCGTGACTTTCATTGATGATTACTCCAGGCATGCATGGGTATTTCCACTTAAAGTAAAGTCCAAAGTTTTTATGTGCTTCAAACAGTTTCTGACTATGGCTGAAAATGTCTCGAAATGTACTATGGGCACCCTCCATTCCGATCGAGGGGGGGAGTATATGTCTCATTAATTTAATGCATTTCTGGCTAGTCATGGGATAAAACACCAATGAACAGTGCCTTATACACCTCAAAAAAATGGTGTTCCTGAGAGGAAAAACACGTCACTTACGGAAATGGCACGATGTATGGTCAAAAGTCAAGCTTTGCCGCATTCTTTTTGGCTTCAGGCCATCATGTGTGCCACTTATGTACTAAACAGGTGTCCTATGAAAGCTTTGCAATCTATTACTCCATATGAAGCATGGCACGATAGAAAGCCTTCTATTGAGCACATGTGTGTTTTTGGCTGTTTGGCATATGCTTTGGTGCCACAAACACAACACAGAAATTGGATGATAAGGTCTCAAATGTATTTTTTTTTGTTATAGTGCTGAAAGCAAAGGTTACATGTTGTATCATCCGCAAAAAAAACGTATTCTGGTTTCACGGGATGTAGTGTTTGTGGAAGATTCTGTTCAACCGTTGCTGTCATGCACTAGAGACAGTAATGTAAGCTCACAGGAAATTTATGACACTTTGTTGCCTCTTTTCAGTGGTGGAAATACGAATGTAAGTTCCAATGAGGCAATGTACAACCTATGTGGGTTTCTGAAAATGTTACAGATCAGCCTATTATTGATGCAGATGTACATGATGTACTTGATGAGGAAAGGGCTAAAAATGAGCAGGCTAGAGGTATGCCAAAATGGCTGGTGCACACTTTGCGTGAAAGTAAATTGGATGCACGTTTGTCTAGTCGTACTCGTTCAGGATCTCACCATGCATCTTATGCATCAAATTGTTATGCTTTGGCTGTGTCTAGCTTACATGATGTTGAGGAGCCTCTATCTTTTGATGAAGCACATAATTCAAAAAATTGGATGGTTGCCATGCAATCAGAAAATGATGCAATTATAGAAAATGACACATGGACTTTATGTGATTTGCCTCCTGGCAAAAAGGCCATTGGTACCAAGTGGGTTTACAAGTTGAAACGAAAGCCGGATGGTGAGATCGATCGCCATAAGGCTCAACTTGTTGCAAAGGGTTATGCACAACAAAAAGGCATAGATTATGAAGAGACTTTTGCTCCCACTTGTTGTATGACTACTATGCATTTTCTATGTGCATTGGCAGCTCATTTTGGTTGGGATCTACATCAATCAGACGTTGTTACTGCTTTATTGAATGGTGACATATTTGAGGAAGTTTATATAACGCAGCCTCACTGTTTTGTCATAAAAGGACAAGAAAACAAAGTGTGCAGATGTAAGAAGGCTTTGTATGGGTTGAAGCAATCTCCTCGTGCTTGGTATGAGAAAGCAGACACTCATTTGGTCAAACGAGGCTTTCGTAACAGTCCAATAGAAAGAACATTGTATGTAAAGTGTGAGGGTGATGTACTTCTCATTATGGTTCTTTATGTCGATGATTTGTTGATCACTGGACCAAATGAGAGACATATTGCTGAATTTAAGGCTGATTTGAATGCTACTTTCAAGATGAAAGATTTGGGACTGTTGCATCATTACTTGGGTATACAGTTTAGGCAGTGTGATGGTGGTATTGCCTTGTGTCAGAAAAGTTACATAGAGACATTGCTATATAAGTTTGGACTTGAGGATTGCAAACCTATTGCCACTCCCATGGAAACAGGTTTGAAGTTGAGTCTACATGATGCTGGCGATCCTATTGATGTCACTCTTTACCAAACTGCTATTGGCTGCCTCATTTATGTATGCAACACGAGGCCAGATATTCAGTTTGCAGTCTCACAGGTTAGCAGATTTATGCATAGCCCAGGGTCTAAGCATTGTCAGGCTGTCAAGAGGATTTCCCCTACCTTTGTGGCAATTTACATCTTGGCTTGTTTTATCCCAAGGGGGGGTCATTGCCGCCAGACTTACATGCTTTTTCGGACTCATATTGGGTTGGTTGTTTTGAGACGCGAGTGTCCAAAGTGGTTTTTGTTTCATGCTTGGTAGTTCATGTATATCATGATTGAGCAAGAAGCAAACTATTGTGGCCACTTCGAGTTGTGAGGCTAAGTACAAGGCAATCTTCACAGCTACGGTTGAGTGTGTATGGCTCAGACGCCTTATGGCTAATTTGGGTGTTGGACAGATACTGCGAACACTATTTACACTGATAGTCAGAGGGCATTGGCAGTTGCGAGGAACCCAGTTTTTCATGCTCGCACAGAGCACATTGAGGTGCATTACCACTATGTCACGGAGAGGCTTTCAGCAGGAGAGACCAACTTGGATTATGTGCCAACACAGGACAACCTTGCAGATCTTTTCACAAAGGCATTGTCTCGTGAGAAGCTTGAAGCTTTCTGCAAAGCTTTGGGGTTACTCCCCTTTGTGGATTGATCGTGTCCTCAGGGCATGGCACTTCCCTTTACTCATGTGCGAGCTCTCGTTCACCGCATCACTCCAGGGGGGATTTGTTACCATATACATGTGGTAGTGATGTGTGTGAACACACTAGGACCGCCGGGGAATTTTTTCCCTCTTTAGGAGGTTTTTTCCCTCGAGCATTGTATATATGTCCATCACTCTAGGGCTATCCATCTTTCCATTGCATACTAAGTAACACACTCTCTATTGTGTGCCTTGAGCTTCCTTCATCTTCTCCAAGCTGTGTGCGTTTCTCTGCAACCCTAATTCCAACATATGCGTACTTGTCTTGTAAATTATTCCAAACAAGCTAAAGGGTACACCATTGAGAAGACTTAGAGTTGTAGCTATGTGCATTATCGAATGCAATAGTTGGGAAATTACTACCATCGGGACCCTATATCAAGCTTTCTTCTCCACTTTCTTCTCTATATCAAATTGCATCCATTTGTAGACTGTGAGCTTTATCTTTTGAATCAGAGCCTCTTTTGAAGCTAACCATTGCGTGAACCATCTAGACCATGTTAGTGTATGAGGTGGTGACACATCCAGTGTCGTTTAAGCTACATGCCATGTCATAACACATAGGATCAATTGGCAAATGCTCAATATTCTAGAATTATCACTTATGTATAAAGTTCCTTACCTATTAATGCACATTACAATGATCAACATGTCAGCCTCGATGGACTCATCCACCTTCCCAAGTTTTTCTCATACTATAAGGTGCAATGATGTGTTGTTTTGATGTATTAGAGTTGAATGTTTTTTTTAATTATGTTGGATATATAGGTACCAGATGTTTGCAGTTGTAGAATAAAGTAACATGTTTACAAAACTCTCACCCAAGCTGCTAATCAATGGTTTCTATCCGAGCTGTATAACATCTTCCCACTCAAGTCGCTCTAGCAAGTCTCTGCAATTTCACGCTCAAAGTCTTCATTGCTTAGGCACCATAGTGGATCCCACTTCTCTCTGATCTTGCTGCTTACCTTAACTGCCAGATGTCATGGACCATCAATGGAACAAATAAAAGAAATTTTCTCTTCAAAGTATCGTCTAGGAAAAAAGGTTTTGATGAGAGGTTCTAGTGTTTTGGAATCCCAACTAACTTGCCTAGCATTCTGCAATTTCAAGAGACGACAAAGTGGTACATCATGCTTGTCTTGGACAAGGACAACTAAAATAGGTTTGAAGAAGAATATTATAACAAAAAGTCCAAAATTAGAATTAAATGAGAATTTACTTTCAGTTTTGTGAGATGAGTTGAGAAAATATCTTGCCGAAGAGCCACATCTTTATTTATAGGGAACTCTCCACCTACATTTGCAGCTTGCTCAATGTACGTCTCAAACTTTTCCTCATCGGGCATTAAAAAACATCTCTCAAAGTCTTTGGGGTGGCCTGCACCATTTTGCTAAAACATGTCACAACGTCAACCACCTTTTTCCTAATTGAGCACCTTGAAATCATTATGTTCAACTTGGGGTATTGGTGGCTATTGAGTACTATGTAGTCCAAAGTACTTTGTATTTTCTCGGTCATGTGTAAACTTGCTTGAATGTTACTCTTTGTTTTCTTTTCTGATCCAAGCTTCTTCCACAAAAGTTTCGCATACTGCACTAGAATCCCGTGTTTTCTTTTTTGGTTACAAAGACCAACACAACCTTCTTTTTCTTTAGAAGAGTTGTCAGATAGCTCTACCATTGCTACGTTTGTAGTTGTGGACATATCTCTCCACAATGTTAGTTGATCCCTTATTTAACACAAAGAGGAATTTTGTAGATAGATAAGAGTCCAAGATGAATTAGAATCGATCCCCAAATGTCACGCCAGCTTTCACTTAGGTTTGTATGTCTCCCTTAGGGGTATACAAGATTGCAAACATTTTGTATTCCTGCAACCCCCAAAATCTCTAGGGTACAAACTAGCCTTACATGATAAGGAAGAAGCCAAGTCTCCAAGAGAGAGGGACATGGTGAAGGTATATGGCTAGTAGCCTAGTTGAAAATTCTTATCTATGAAGGTGTAGTTATAGACAACTTAAAAAACTATTAACTCTCTCTAGTCTTTTTTAGGTCTTTAGTCTCTCTTTCTCTCTCTCTCCTTCTTCGTTTGCCCCTCTCTAGCTATCTCCCACCCTCTCTTTGTCCTTTCTACTCTCCCTCCCTCTCTCTCTCTCTCTCTCTCTCTCTCTCTCTCTCTCTCTCTCTCTCTCTCTCTCTCTCTCTCTCTCTCTCTCTCACTCAGGTCTTTTTAGAGTCTTTAGTCTCTCTCCATCTGTCTCTCTCTAGATATCTCCCTCTCTCTCTCCCTCAAGGCTTTTTAAAGTCTTTAGTCTCTCTCCCACCCTCTCTCTGTCTCCTTCCCTCTCTCTTTCTCTCTCACTCTTGCATCCTCTCTCTATCTCTGTTCCCCTCACTCTCTCTCTCTCTCTCTCTCTCTCTCTCTCTCTCTCTCTCTCTCTCTCTCTCTCTCTCTCTCTCTCTCTCTCTCTTTTAACCCTAGATCTGCCTTGCATTGCCTTCCTTCACGCTTCCCCCAGCCTCCCCCTGGGCGAGGCGCTACCCTGTGGGGGGGCATTAACAGCCCGCCCTCAAACAAGGCTCGACTCCGCCCTGCTGCATTGCTCACCAACAAGCTACTGCCCTGCCAACAAAACTCAACTCTCTGTTGCCCTGCTCGCCCACGAGCCCGATGCCACAACTGAGGCTCCTCACCTGCCAAGGAGACTTACTGCCCTATGCGTGGGGTCCGCTCTACTGCCCCTTGTTCATGGAGTCCGATGAGCTCCTCTCTGCAAACGAGGCCCTAGCTACGAGAAAAGAAATTTTAATGCATCCTCCAAGCAGCAAGTAAAAACAGTGCAGCAATATTTTTTTTTCTATAGCACAAGCAGCATCGGCATCGGTTCCCTTGGGTGCATCTTTTGGGCAACAACCATGGCCACTCGGGCCTTCTCCTGAGGTAAGCTGACTTTTGTCGGGGTTGTGGCACAACACCCCCAAAGATGGACAACACTACCCGCCTCCAGAATGAAGTTGAAAGGCACCACAAGGAGAATGATGAGCTGAAACAAAGACTGATTGTCATCGAGGCTAGGCTCACCGTAGTGGAGAACTGCAAGAAGGAAGAGATGGAGCAGATGGAAGTCAAGTTCAACAAAACAAAGGTGGAGGTAGAAAACTCTCTCACCAAGGCAATCAAGAATCAAATGCAACAGGTCATCCTTCACAAGGTCAATGATTGTCTGGCGTCCACACTACGCGAGCAATGATGACAAGATGATATAGCTCTCAATGTCCGCATTGGTGGGCTCCCAAGCGACTGGAAAGGTGATGGGGATCTCAAGTTTGCGTCCTTTTTCCGCATCCAAGCAACAACCCACATGATACAGTGGGATCTAGCCACAATCAACTCCATTACACACGAACATCGAACTAACCATACAATCATCACTTTCAAGACCAAGGGGGACCGAATCAAACTCCTCGAGCAATTGAGACTTCTTAAAGACACTAAAATTTGGTTTGCAAAAGACCTTACTCCCGCCCAACTCAAGTGGAAGAAGGCCAAACTACAAAAGATGCGAGAGGCGCGCACGGTAAAAAAATGGGCAATTTATTGCGGAGGCAAAACCATTATCTAGGAGTTTTGAACTCCCAAACTGGCTCCCACTTCATCTGCCCCTCCTTAGGCTTTGTTCATTTTATCTTCTCTTTTTGTTCACCCCTCGTTGGACCCTCAGTCCTTAACTGAGATGTATCTAACAACCCCTTTGTACTATTTTGTGTTCGGTCCCATAGGTCATATCTAGCCTCCGTGGATGATAATTCAATCTATCTCTCTTTAGCTATCTCCCACCATGTCTCTCCTTCCTACTCTCCCTCTCTCTCTTTATCTTTGTTCCCTCATTATCTATCTATTTCTCTCTCCCTCTTTTTAATGTCTTTAGTCTCTCTCTCTCTCTCTCTCTCATGCAACCATTTTTTGACCTCGTAGACAATAGTTCACTCTTTAGATCATAACTTCTTCATCCAAACTCTGATTTAGGCGATCTATAGCCTCAATCGAAGAGCACAATGCCTCTATGCATTGATATAAAGAAAAAAAGAAACAAGAGTTATGAAAAACATTTTTGTAGCAGCATTTTGAAGTGAACAGGTTCAAGAAAGTTGACTCTCATCTCTTATTTTACATACAATGTCTTCCGGCACTCGCAAGGGTTCTTCTTTTTCAACAAGGTCCACAACCATTGTGAAAAATGATCCAAAATCTCCTAAGTGTGGAGATAGAAACACAACCACCAAACCAACAATATTGAAAACCATGATCATGGCATACATGGTATCGTTGCAAGAGATCGTAAACAAACAAGGCGAAGACTTATGGGCACTTGCAATGGAGAATGGCACACTAAGGGTACTTGTGGTTGAGAATGAGAATCTCAAGAGGACACTTGAGATGCAAACAACACGTTTGATGCAACTTGAAGAGGAAGCCAAGAAATGTAAACGCTTTGTTGTGGACTTGAATGCTTTGATGGAGCGCATGGGCAAAGTAGAGCATACCCATGTATTGAAAGAGGAGAAATTTGACACCATGAGCCGGGATGTAGGCGACATGAAAATGTATGCACAAACAAGTCTTGGGCTCATGTAAGTGGTAACAATGTGGTTCCTAATTTCTCACTCATGCAAGCTATGGTTCAAACAAAGAATGTTGAAAATGTGGATGTGGAGGAGTTGAAGGAACGGTAGCAACGTTCCAAGAACATTGTTATTCGTGGAATTCCCAAAGATAAGTTAGAGACACCTCCTTCTCTTACCATTGTTATCCAAGGTTTCTTCAAACCTCACTTTGGCATGTCTGAAGTTATGGTCTATGGAGCACATAGAGTGGGTAAGCCATGAGCTCTTCGCTCGAGAGAACGGCCAATTGTATGCACCATGCCGGATGAGACCAAACAAAAGAGTATCCTTGATAATAGTTGGATCTATTTGAGGGGTACAAAATGTTTTGTATGTGAAGATCGCACTATTAAGCAAAAAAATATGCATCACAATGCATATGAGGAAAAGAATAAGAAAAATAAGGAGATCTCTCATGAAGAAAATGTGTCCAAAGAGGAGGCAAGTTCCTCAAGCAAATAGGGATATGTGACTTATGAGACCGAGTTACAATTGAAAATATGCCTTTGGAATTGTAATGGATACCCATGGAATACGGGGGTTGGAATTGATGAACTAACAAGCAAAGCCGATGTTGTACTTCTTGTTGAAACTTGTGAGCATGATACACAAAGGATTAATGACTTGGAGGATTACAATGTACATTCATTGATGTGGTCAAAGAATCTCAAGCAAAGAACAACGCAAGGAGGGGTAGCATGTATGATTAAGAAAGGATTGGAAGATTTTGACAAGTACAAACATTATCTATGGCTGAATATTATGACACCAAAAAGAGCACCCATTTTTGTAGCCAGTTGCTACATTCCTCATCATGATTCCCCCTTTTATGCTTGCATGGATAGAGATCAATCATTTTTTGATTCAAAAGAGTACATTGATTATTTCAAAGGCAAAGGTGATATTATTGTATTTGGGGATATGAATGCTCACACAAAAACATTGCAACATGATTCTCAACAATTTGATATGCCATACATTTCAAGGGAGTTGGAGGAAGTTCACTTGTATGATCGTACTTCAATGGATGAGAAAGAGCTGGATCACAATGGAAAGTTACTTTTACACGTGTAATAGCATGGGTATGCTCATTGCCAATGGTGTATCGTTGTGGAGTGGAACCAATGGATTTACATGTAGGAAACATACTGGGGATATTGTTATTAACTATATGCTAATCTCCAAAGCCATCATGTATCGTATAAAGAGTTTTATGTTTGGCCAATGGACCCCAAAATCCGATCATTGGACCTTATGTATTGACCTTTCATGTGGAGAAGCAACTAAGCATAATCACTATGTATGAATCTCAAACAGGCACCAATGTACATTGAAATGTTTAAGCAAAGGTTATGGATGACAAAGCTTCAATATGACGTACCATTGGAAACTAAATGGGAAGCTTTCAAGAAAGTTATTGTTCTTGTGCGGAAGAATGCTTTTCCATAAAGCATCTCCATGGTATCAACAAAGATAGATCACGCAAAAGGTGGGTTGATAAAGAATGTCAAGATGCTCAAAAGTCCTTGATAAAGCTTGATGCAACTATGGACAAAGAAAACTATCAAAGTCATTTGCATACATACAAGGCATTGATTCAAAAGAAGAGAAAAAGATGCGAAGTAAAGCAACAACTTTTTCAAGTCCAAGAAAAGACACATGCATGTGGAAGATTTTGGAGAAACTTGAGGGGCAAGCAGGTTGAGGATTTTGGTAACTTGAATCTTGTGGATATGTATACACATTGTAGGCAATTTTATGAGCAAGAAAATGCTGAAAAAATGCCATTTTATGGTTCACTCCCATGTATGCCCTCTTTTTTCACTATTGGGGATGTATGCGGTGGGCTTGAAAATTTGGTCATTCGCAAAGCGAGAGATCTTTAAGGTATCAAGCTAGAGATGATCAAATGGACGTGAGATTTTACCCATGAGTGGATGTGTCATATGTTCAACTTTGCACTTCAACATGGTATGCCTTATGATTGGAGTACTAATTGAGTTAAGCCTTTGCATAAAGGAGAGGATGTAAAGATTGTAAACAACTATCGAACTATAATGATTGGGTCTCTTATGGAAAAGTTGTTTGGGTGCATAATGGAGAGGAAATTGAGTGACTGGAATGAAGATAATGAAAAGCGTGCAAAAGGACAAGTAGGTTTTTGTCGAGATGCCATAGCACCATTGATCATCTTGTCACTCTTCGTGTTCTCATGGAGGTCGGTTGAAAGGAAAGCAATTGTATTGTTGTTTTGTGGACTTTAAGAAGCCTTTGATATGATTTCACGTAACAATTTGTGGAGAAGGATGGAAGAACTCCAAGTGCCAAGTGAGTTTATGCGTGCAGTTTCTTGAATCTATGAGAAGGTGATTTGTCAATTGCGCATGGAAAGAGAAATTTCAAAAAAAATTGTAAGCACTATTGGGGTTAAACAAGGATGCCCGTTGACACCAACTCTCTTTGATCTATGCATCAATCAATTAAAACAAATGGTACTTGACTTTATGCAAGAAGAAGGCATTGAAGAGGTCACTATTTGCAATGCGGTAATCATGCTTTTGTTGTATGCGGATGATGTAGTGCTTCTAGCACACACTTCAAAAGATGCACAAAAGCTTTGTCCTTGAGAACTTTATGCTTGCATAGTGGGATGATTTGAATGAATTCAAAACAAAAGTTATGCTTGTGAAAACCAACCATAAGGAGAAGCCATGCATTGTGTACAACAATGAGATACTTGAAGTTTTTGAGAGATTTAAGTACCCTGGCCTTGAGATTCCGTCCAATCACAAGTGGCATGAATGTGCTATACGCCATTTGGAAGCGGGAAAGAGAGCATATTATGCATTTGAGAACATGTGTAATGCGGGAAACATCAAGTGTTGGGTTCTCAAGAAGTACCTTTTTTTATGCATTGGTGACACCGGTTCTTCTTTACGGAGTTGAAGTGTGGGATGGGAGCATCTCAAAGTCTACTTGGGAAGAGTTTGAGAATGTCCAAAAGCATTTTCTTACAAACTTTCTCCAATTTAAGACACAAACACCTATATGCTCCTACTTCTTGACTCGAGATCTCTTCCAATTGAGGTTATGGGCATGGAAAGGGTTGTAGAGTAAATGATAAAGATGCGTCAAAACCCCTTGCATCGACTTCCTACAATTGCATGGGAAGCAAGCAAAAAAGTTCAAAAGATGCATAAAAGTAAGATCTTGAGCACGGGATGGATGTAAGACATAAAGAAGTGGTTTGGGAGATGGAATGCATTACGCTTGCTACATGATGCTTCAATTGACTCCCAAGTGAATGAAGCTTTTTTACAATGCCAATGTATTACAGCTTGGGAAAAATCCGGTGGGTCACGCTTCATACCATGTTCTTCGCTGAAAGAGGAAACTGTACTCACACTTACATGTTTGAGCCTATCCCCTTGTGTGCGATATACACTTGTGTGCGGTGTTGTGTCAATGGAGAAGAGCCAAATCGACTGTGCACATTATGCTTAGTGCACGTTCAAGAGTCAGTACACCACACAAAGGAGAGTGCTCAGCTTTTGGTCACATACGAACTTGCTTCTCTCACATTTCTAGCCATGACTTAGACCTACACACTTTCCTCTCCCATCCACAGTGTGGGCTCTCCATTGCGACTCTCATCACCACAATTTTGGAGCATCGAGAGTCACTCATCATCCATACACATACTATACCACATGTAACTTTGATCCCATAGGTCATATTTGACCTCCAAGGACGATAATAAAATCTATATATGTATCTCTCCCATCATCTCTCTATATGTCATCCTCTCCCTCTCTCTCTCATTATCTTTGTCCTCCCCCCTCTCTCTCTAACTCTCTCCCCTTCACTCACTCTCTCTCTCTCTCTATGTCTCTCCAACTCTCTCTCTCTCTCTCTCTCTCTCTCTCTCTCTCTCTCTCTTGCACATAATGAGAGAGAGAGAGAGGAAGCAAGTGAGGGAGAGAAAGGGTGAGAGAGGAAGCGAGGGAGAGAAGGGTTGAGAGCAAGAGAGACTAAAAATTTAATAAATTTCTCTATATAATCATCTCTCTCATACCCTCGCTCTTCCTCACTTGCTTCCTCTCTCTCGAACTTTTATATATATATATATATATATATATATATATATATATATATATAGAGAGAGAGAGAGAGAGAGAGAGTGATACATAGAGAGATTGAATTATCATCCACAAAGGTCAGATATGACCTATGGGACTGGAGATAAAACGTTACAAATAGTGTTGCAGGTCCTCATAGGTTGCAACACGAGGCTCTAAGTAGGCGGATATGCCTCTAGAGAGGAGGCACATTGGGGAAAACAACAGTCGGGCAGGCCTTAGATTGGTTGAGGAGCGGGGCTTAACGCCTCCCCACAGGGCAATCCCCTTGCCCATGGGGGAGCTCAGAGAGAGAGAGAGAGAGAGAGAGAGAGAGAGAGAGAGAGAGAGAGAGTAAAGCTTTTTAAAAAATAAAATTGCTTTTAAAAATTTCCTTATATAATCACCTAGTTGTAGGTTAAAAAACCATAATTGTTTCAAAGAGAGAGAAGCAAAAAAATCCATGCAGGTAAGTCTCTTCTTCTCTCTCTCACCCTCTCTCTCTCTCTCTAACTCGTTACCTCTCTCTCTCACCCTCTCATCTCTATCCCTCTCTTATATTGGGTGAAAGAGAGAGAGAGGAGAGAGAGGCAGCAAGTGAGGGAGAGAAAGGTTGAGAGAAAGATTGAGAGAGGTAGTGAGTGAGGGAGAGAAAGGTTGAGAGAGAGAGAGAGAGAGAGAGAGAGAGAGAGAGAGAGAGAGACAAAGAGAGAGACTAATTTTTTTTATAAAGATAATTTCCATAATAAATCAAAAGCAAATTACCTTTGAAAATTTGTCTATATAATCACCTAGAAGTGGGCTAAAAAACCATAATTCTTACAAAGAGAGAGAAGGCAAAAAAATCCATTCACGTAAGTCTCTTCCTCTCTCTCTCTCTCTCTCTCTCTCTCTCTCTCTCTCTCTCTCTCTCTCCAAGGTAGTTAGGTACGTAGTGTTCGGTACAAATTCGGTATGTAGTATAGAATGGATTGAGTTTTTAAGTACGTAAAAATTCGTCCTTTTTTTCACAAAGCCTAAAACAGGGGGAACTTCATACATTTACTTATGCATTCACCAAGACTTCAAATAAAGACTAGCAAATCAGCAGTACATCGTTACAAATGCCAAAAATTGGAGTCCATGACTCTGATCGAACAACAAAAATGCAAAGCTGAGATTAGCTAACCATTGATCAATGTCTACAAACAAATAGTATCAATGTTTGTTGCCATGGTCACATAAAACTAAGAGCATCAAAATAAATACATAGTGAATTAGGAAAATGATAAATCCAAGACTGAAGTCTGAAGTCCTGACTCCAATAACTAGTAAGCACTAAAAACAACACACTCAGCACTACCTATGTGAAGATGATGATGAGGACATCTCTGCCTCTATGAGGACATTGCCCTCATCATCATACTTTGGCCCTGTAAATCCTGGGTCCCGTGGTGTGTCTGCATCATCCTTATGTGGATCGCCCTGCTCTAAAGTCTGGAGGAGACGAACACTCGGGTTCGCTTGAACCCAAGGTTTGTGTACTGGAAGCTTCCCAATCCAAATGCTCTCTCACCGTGCGATGTCAGGATCTACATCCTCCTACTGGAGGGGGATGCTCAAGGCCCGGGCCTATCCACACTCTCCAACTCTTTGTGAAGCTCTGGAAATATCTCCTCCTGCTCGTCTCTGATACAAGTATCTATCTCCTCTATTGTAGGGTTTGGAACCATCTTCACCTCTGTAGGATCCACCTGCACCAACATTGATAAAAATCCATAAAGATTTAAAGATAGTTCAAGTAATTCAACCTAGTCTATCTATGAGCCTTTGGTGGATTGAAGAAGGAACAAAGGTCAAACCTGCTTGGGATTTCCCAAAGATGGAAAGAGCGCACTAGCCTCATGGTCACTCGACAATACACCAACTTCTCTAGCTGGGTCATGCTCAATTTGTTCCTAATCTTTGTGTGCACTAAGGAATATGCACTCCAATTGCGCTCACAAGTGCCAGCTGAACAATCCTGATGGCAATGTACACGAGGTGAAAATCTTTAGAGGACAAAAGTGCAAAAGGTCAACATTTTAGGCACAACTCACAAACATGTTACAACTTGAGTACCTGAGAGAGAATACGTAGAGCTAGCTTGCAAATTCGTGGAAGACGTGAACTTCCATAGTTCTGCCACCAACTGAGGGGAAGCTTGGTAGCCTCGGGTCTCACTCCAACACTCCGCATGAAAGTAGGACCCAAGTTGTTCATGAAGCTTGACATCTCACCATCTATGATCAGCTGCTCATCCTCGCTGAACATGAGATTGAGGTACTCCAAATGAAGGGTCAGCAAGGTCGTGTTCCCAAAAAGCTCGGGCTTCTTGTAGAAGGGATGGAGTATAGCCGCCATCCCATGAATGGGATGATGCATATACTACCATCGACTATTTACAGTAGCCACAATGTCATTTTGTTTGCAAGTTCAAAAAGAACAATCATTGAATCTGAGATTTCCAGATTGCCTATCATTCTATTTTAAAAAAAGCAAGGTAAGCAACCTAATGATTCTTACTGCTCTAGAGGTAGTGTCCTGCACGTCTCAACGTGTCCTCTCATCTGCATGAAAGGGTGAAATACTAGACCAAGGGTATATCCCTCCATATCTGTCACGCGCAAGAGAACAAAGAGTGGCTGAAGAGCCACGGCAAAGCTATGCACCTCTGTCCAGAAGGCTTCATCTAGAACCTTCCTCTGAATGGCCTTGGTAGGCTCCTGTCTTGCATGGCGCCCTAGGTGCCACTTTGGATCCACAAAAGTCTGCAAAAGTGGGTCCCTCAACGTGTACAATCTCTGAAGAACAAGGTACATGTATGCAAATCTGGTCTTCTATCCAATGTGCTATGGCTCTTGAAGATCGCTAGAGATTGGTGCTTCTTGCGAAAAAAAGTGGTAATCCTCGATGCCTCAGACACAATAGGTTGAACCCACGGCAATTTTCCTATGTCCTCCATGTGTAAGTTTAGGCAATGCGCGGCACATGGAGTCCACACAATGCGAGGGAAATCCCTCTCTACCATGTCACCATGGCCTTGCAATTGCTAGCATTATCAATAAACAACCTGCAAGTAGCCAAACAATGTACATTGAAATAGCAGAGATAGAACAAAAAACACAACGAGAAGAGATGCCAGCAACAAGATGGGGAGATTGAATTTACCTCCACCACATTCTACTTTCCCACCTCAAGAATGGCTTGACGAATATGTTTGTAGATGAACTCTGCAGTGATCTTCTCACCTATCTTTTCGGCATCCATGGCTTTCAGAAAGTACGTACCAAGGTAAGATGAGACTAGAATGTTGATGATCTTACGTACATCAATCCATCCATCAAAAATGATAGAACACCCAAAAGTCTACCACCCAGATTTTACTGGAGTGACTGCTCTATCAATGACCGCTTTCTACTCATCTAGCATACTTGTACGCATCTTGTTGTAATCCAAGCCAGTCCACGACTCTGTGGGGCCAACCTCAGAAAGGGCTCTGACCATCCTCTTCCATTGATTTGTTTCGAAGCACATTGAATGCAATATTGTACTCTACAAAAGTGTGAGCAATCTCCATCTCCGCTATCTTTTGTCTCTCTTTCACCCAAGACTGAGAGTTTACGCGTGAAGGCAACGTGGTCTGCATCGGTGCATTGGTGGGACTTGTAGATTGTTCGCCCCCAATGTCCTCCTCATCATGCCCTGCTACACAAGTTCTTTTCCTACTAGTGCGGACACTGGAGGGCACACTAGTCTGAGAGCCAAAACCCATCCCTCCATCTCTTGGATTGTCACCAAGGTCCCCAAGTAATGCATCCTACAAGACATCCTGTGAAATCGAAGACCCCCTCGAAGGTGCACTCGATGCTGAGGAGAAATGCTCTCGGATTAGGTTTTCCTTGATTAGAGGTGGAATCTTCTCACAGCCATGGCAATGATTTGTAGTACCTATCCTTGTAAGATGCTTGAGAACATGAGTAATAGTACTTGTCTTGCTTTCCCCATAGTATTTGCACTACCACTCACGAGTACCCGACCCTTGCTCACCTGACGTAGTAAGTATTCTGATCATGTGGGTGTGTGTGTCCCACATTGGGTTGGGTTTATGAGGCATCTTACTGATCACCTACAAGAGAGGAGCACTCAATGGTCAACTGCACCTTGCACAATACTTGCAGGTTCTAACCAGAAGCGCTCAATAATGAGCCGCAGAAGCCGTTTTGCGATAAAAGACCTCAATGCCTAAAATAGAGCTTAAATTTTATTTATTTTTTAAACATGGGTACGGTACCTATCCGTACGTACCGTATGGTAGTACGGTATGGATAGGATCCGTCTCCTCCCTCTCTCTCTCTCTCTCTCTCTCTCCCTCCCCCCCCCCCCCCCCCCCCCCCCCCCCCCCCCAACTCGCTTCCTCTATCTCCCATCTCTTCCTCACTCTCTCTCCTCAACTTGCTCTCTCTCTCTCTCTCTCTCTCTCTCTCCTCTTGAGAGAGAGAGAGAGAGAGAGAGATAGATCGATAGTTCTATTATCATCCTCGGAGGTCAAATATGACATATGGGACCAAATGAACATGTCACGTGGTGTGAGTGGAGGTCATAAGTGACTCTTGATGCTAAAAAAAGGCTGAAATGAGCGTCGCAATAGAGAGTCCACATCCTGGTTGGGAGAGGAAGGTATGTAGGGAGAGCTCATGGCTGAATATATGGGGAAAAGAGGACCTAATGTGGTCAAAATCTGAGCACTCAAGTAGTGTGTGGTACTCACTCTCTCACACTTGACGAGGGCATAAGGTGCAAAGTCAATGAGACTCCTCGTCGCCAGTGCCCCAACGTCTTGTCTTGCAGCGTAGAGAATGGGAGCTAAGAGAAACGGAGTTAATGGTGAGGATCGCACTCAACGGGATGGGCTCACGGACGTAATAGTGCGGATCGCACTCAACGGGAATAGTTACCTTGTTCGGAGAAGAAGAGAGATTTGTAGTTTGGGGCAACGTGTGTGGTGTAATGGTTGAAGCGAGAACCTCCGGATTTCTCCCAAGCCGTGATACATTGGTGTTGTAAGAAGGCCTCATTAACTTGGGAGTCGATCAATGCATCCTTGACCAAGTGACATGCATCCCATCTTCCAAACCATTGCTTGATGTCAAGCATCCACCCCGAACTTAGTATTTTGCTCTTGCATGTCTTTTGGACCTTTTGACTTGCTTCCTATGCGATTCTAGGAAGTCGATACAAATGGCTACATTGTGTCTTAAGCATGTACTCCACACAACCCTGGCATGCCCAAGACCTCAATGGAAAGCGATCTGGACTCAAGAAGTAAGAGCATGTAGGGTGTTTGTGTCTTGACTTGGAGAAAGTTGGTGAGAAAAGGCTTTTGGACATTCTCAAACTCTTTCCAAGTAGACTTCCCGATGCTATCACCCCACACCTCCACTCCATAAAGAAGCACCGGTGTCACCAATGTGTCATTAAAGAGGTACTTTTTACGCTTGATCTCTCCAGCATTGCACATGTTCTCAAATGCATAATAAGCCCTCTTTTCGGCTTCCAAGCAACGCATTGCGCAATCCTTCCATTTATGATTGAATGGAATCTCAAGGCCAAGGTGCTTGAAGCTATCTACCACTTCAAGTTGCTCATTGTTGTATACAATGCATGGATTTTTGTTATTGAGGGTCTTTACAAGCATAACCTTGGTTTTGGATCTATTCACGATCAGCCCGCTATGTAGGCAAAAGCGTTCCAAGACACTCATAAGCTTTTGTGCATCTTCTAAAGTATGTGCCAGGAGCACTGCACATCATCAACATAAAGCAAAAGCATGATCACCGCGTTTCCGATCTTGACCTCTTCTATGACTTCTTGCTGCATAAAATCAAGAACTATGCATTCCAATTCATCAATGATAGCCCAACGAGGGTTGGAGAAAGTGGGCATCCTTGTTTGACACCAATGGTGCTTGCAAAAAAAAATGAAATTCCATCTCCCATACGTAGTTGACATATCACTTTTTGGTAGATGCGAAAGATTGCATGCATAAATTCTCTCGGCACTTGAAGGCTTTGCATACGTCTCCAAAGATTTCCTCGCGGTGCCTATCAAAAGCTTTCTTGAATTTCACGAAGCAACAATATAACTTTTTTCCTTTCAATCAAAACGCTTCCATAAAAACTTGAAGAGTGACAAGATGATCAATAATGCTATGATGCTTTCAAAAACCTGCTTGGCCAAGCGCACGGTTGCCTTTCTTTTCAACCCATTCACTTATCTTCATCTCCATGAAACATCCAATAACTTTGCCATTAAATAACCAACCATTATAGTGCGATAGTTGTTCACAACGTCTACATCTCCTGCTTTGTGCAAAGGTTTGATCCAATTTGAACTCCAATCATGAGGCATGCCATGCTGACGTGCAAGGTTAAACATATTGCATATCCAATATTGTGTTTTCTTGCTTGTCCATTTAATCATTTCAGCCTTGACACTTTGAAGGTCCCTTGCCTTACGAGTAGCAAGTATCTCAAGCGCGCGGTATACATCTTCAATGGTAAAGAAGGGAGGCATAAACGAAAGAGAGCTACAACACTTCATCTTATCAACATTGGGTCGCTCATAGAGAGAGAGAGAGAGAGAGAGAGAGAGAGAGAGAGAGAGATTGAATTATCGTCCTCGAAGGTCAGATATGACCCATGGGACCAAAATCAAAACATTACAACCGCTTCTTCTAAGCGAGGGCAATTGATACATATCAGTTAGGGACTGAGGGTCCATCAAAAGAAAAAGAAAAGCCTAAGGGGGGTCCTATGGGGTAGGGGCCGGTTTAGGAGTTTGAAACTCCTGGATGATGGCCTTTTCTCCGTAGTATACTGCCTACTTGCCTTTGGCTTGTGCTTCACTCACTTCTTTCAACTCTTCACTTTTGTGCTTGACTTGTGTCGGGGTGAGTTCTTCGGCAATCCAAAACCCGATGTTTTGAAGGAGACGTGATTGCTGGAGTAATCGGAGCCGCTCCTCTTTGTCTTTGAACTCAAGAATAGCATGTCCACTAGGTGTGCGCTTGGTGTTGAACTTATTGACGATACATTCTATCGCATCGTAGTCGACATGGACCGGTTTAAGAGTCTCCTTGAGGAGATCGATTAACTTGCAGAAATCTTGTTGGCACTCATCCCATGCTTGGGACAGCCCTCCAATGCGAAGCTTGAGGGCATTCTCTTTTTGAAGCTGATGTTCCCGCATTTCTGTTTTCACACAGGTTTCCACTTTGGCGAGTGTGATCGTGTGAACTTGAGTAATTTTTTCTTCGACTTCCTTCACCTTGTCTTTTGTGAGGCCGATCATGAAGTCAAATCGTGCTTCGAGCGTGCTAAGACGTTCTTTGAGATCACGATTTTCAACCATGACCATGTCGAGGACAGCTTGCAATTGTCCAATGCGATCTCTCTTGCTCGGAGCTGCAAGGACAGCGACAAAACTAGCCGGTACTCTCCCCGATGTGTTGAGGCTATTGGTTGCCATCTTCTCCCTTGCTGGAGGCTTTGGTGAGAACATACTCTTCAAAGCCCAAAATCAAATGCTAACTTCTTGAGGTCACAGCTCAGGTCAGCAGGCCGAACAGAGCAGGTATGGGTTGGGTGGGGGTTGGGTTGGGTTGGGTGGGTATACGAGTATACTGCTGGCAGCGTGTACAGAAATGTGAGCCAGGCTCGTACAAGAGAACTTCGCAGGGCCAAGTACGACAGAGCCGGGACCAGGGTCATATGTCGCTGGACTTCGTAGGGCCATACAGGACTACGCAGAGCAAAACTTCAAAAGGCAGCCCAGGACCACGCAGGGCAGAATTTCGCAAGGTCTTATGGGACTTCGCCTGGAAAAACTTTTCAGAGCCGAACAGATCTCGATGTTGAAGGGGGGTGGCTAAGCTGAGGCTTAACGCCTCCCCCAGGGCAGCCCTTTCACCCAGGGGGGCTGAGGAGGACGTTGAAAGGTTTCGCTCTGTGCTAGGGTCACACACACACACAGAGAGAGAGAGAGAGAGAGAGAAAGAGATTAAGATCATTGCAATGTCTTTGGAGATAGAGAGAGAGAGAGAGAGAACTAGAGAGATAAGGTGAGAGAAAGCATAGAAAATTGATGACCTTTTTTTTAATGTCTCTCTATTTTCCTCTATTCTCTCACCCTCCCTCTCCGCGAGAGAGAGAGAGAGAGAGAGAGAGAGAGAGAGAGAGAGAGAGAGATTTTATTATGGTCATTGGAGGTCAAATATGATATATGGGACCACAATGACATGTGATGTAGTATGTGAGTGACTCTCAATGCTCCAAATCTGTGGTGATGAGAGTCGCAATAGAGAGCCCACATTGTGGCTCGGAGAGGAAAGTGTGTAAATCTACATCATGGCTAAAAATGTGACAGAAGCAAGTTCAAATATGAACAAAATTTGAGCACTCTAGTAGTGCGTGGTACTCAGACTCTCGAACTTGCAGTGATCATAATGTGCACAATAGATTTGACTCTTCTCCATTTTCCCAACACCCTCTCGTGCATTAAAGGGAGTGGGAGGTAATCCAAATAGCTGTGATAGTGCGTATCACTAACAAGGGGATAGGCTCAAGCATGTAAGGGTGAGTATGGTTTCCTCTTTCAACAAAGAACATGGTTTTATAGTTGGGTCAGTATGCGTGGTGTAAGTTATGAAGCGTGACTCACTAGATTCATCCCAAGTCGGCATACATTGGCATTGTAGAAAAGCTTCATTCACTTGGGAGTCAATTGAAGCATCATGTAGCAAGTGTAATACATCCCATCTCCCAAACCACTTCTTTATGTCTTGCATCCATCTTGTGCTCAAGATCTTGCTTTTATGCGTCTTTTAAACTTTTTTGCTTGCTTCCCATGCAATTGTAGGAAGTTGATGTGAGAGGTTTTGATGCATCTTTATCATGTACTCCACAACCCTTTCCATGCCCAGAACCTCAATTGGAAGAGATTCCATCTCAATACGTAGGAGCATATATGGTGTTTGTGTCTTAACTGTTGGGCATTCAAGCCCGGGTTCAGTTAGTGGTGTAAGCCTGTGGAAACATCCTCTTATGAAGCATGCAGGAAAGGATTGTTGAGCTTCAGTTTACACTTTGCATGGAAAGCAACTCTATATATGTAGCAAGTCTTTTAATACAGTCAATATATAGCGTGTGTCGAATCTCTCTCTCTCTCTCTCTCTCTCTCGTTGTTCGCCTTCCACCTCTGCACGCTCCAAGGAACCATGGCTCCTCTTTGTTACCATCCCCCATAGCCGTCACCATCATTCACTTGAAGAAAGTTTGTAAGAAAACGCTTTGGGATATTCTCAAACTCTTTCCAAGTAGCCTTTGAGATGCTTCCACCCGACACTTCAACTCCATAAAGAAGATCCAGTGTCACCAATGTTTCAAAAAGATACTTCTTGAGAACCCAACGATGGATGTTTCCCACATTACATATGGTCTCAAATGCATGGTACACTCTCTTTCCCGCTTTTAAATGACACATGGCACATTCATGCGACTTGTGATTCGTTCGAACCTCAAGGCCAGGGTACATAAAGCTCTCAACAACTTTAAGTGTCTCGTTGTTGTACACAATGCATGGCTTCTCCTTATGGTTGGTTTTCACAAGCATAATTTTTGTTTTGGATTCATTCACAATCAGCCCACTATGCAAGCAAAAGTTCTCAAGGACAGCCATAAGCTTTTGTGCAGCCTCTAAAGTGTGTGCTAGAATCACTACATAATGCACATACAACAAAGTCATGATTACCACATTGCAAATAGTTTATGCCTTCTTCTTGCATAAAGTCAAGTACCATTTGTCCAATTGATTGATGCATAGACCAAAGAGAGTTGGTGACAACACACATCCTTGTTTAACCCCAATAGTGCTTGCAAAAATTTCTGAAACTCCTCTTTCCATGCATAATTGACACATCACCTTCTTATAGAGTCAAGAAATTGCAAGCATAAACTCACTTGGAACTTGCAGTTTTTACATCCTTCTCCACAAATTGTTGCATAGAATTGTATCAAAGGCTTTCTTAAAGTCCACAAAGCAACAATACAATCGCTTGCCTTTCAACCGACTTTCCTCCATGAGAACATGAAGAGTGACAAGATGATCAATGGTGCTATAGCATCGACAAAAACCCGCTTTTCTCTTTGCACGCTTACCATTCTCTTCAGCCCAATCATTTGATTTTATCTCCATTATGCACCCAATCAGCTTTGCCATAAGAGACCCAATCATTATAGTTTGGTAGTTATTTACATTCTTTATATCCCCTCCTTTAAGCAAAGGCTTGACCGAATTACTACTCCAATCATAAAGCATACCATGTTAAAGTGCAAGGTTGAATATATCAAACATCCACTCATGTGTAAAATCTCCCGTGCATTTAAGCATTTCCAGCTTGATACCTTGAAGATCTCCTGTTTTGCAAGTGACCAACTTTTTGAGCCCACCGCATATATCCTCAATAGTAAAAAACGAGGGCATACATGAGAGTGAACCATAAATATGAATTTTTCTAGCATTTGATTGCTCATATAGTTTCTTACAATGTGTCTACATATCCACAAGACTCAAGGTACCAAAACTCTCAACCCGCTTGCCTCTCAAGTTTCTCCAAAATTTTCCACATGCACGTGCCTTTTCTTGGACTTGAAAAAATTGTTGCTGTACTTCCCATCTTCTTCTCTTCTTTTGAATCAATGCCTTGTATGTATGCAAATGATAGTTTTCTTTGTCCATACAAGCTTTATCAAGGACTTTCGAACATCTTGAAATCTTTATCAAACCACCTTTTTCATTATCTATCTTTGTTGATACCATGGACACGCTTTATGGGGCAAAGCATTCTTTGGCAATAGAACTAATAATCATTTAGTTTCCAATGGTGCGTCATATTGAAGCTTTGTCATCCATAACGTTTGCTCAACCATTTAATGTACATAGGTGCCCATCTAAAATCCATACATAGTGATAACTTCTCTTCCCTTTGACTGAAATTATTATGCTTAGTTGCTTCCCCACATGTCAAGTCAATACATAAGGTCCCATGGTCTGACTTTGGGGTCCATTGGCCAAGTGTAAAAGTCTTTATGCGATACATGATGGCTTTGGAGAGTAGCATATAGCCAATCACACTATCCCCATAATGTTTTCTGCATGTAAATCCATTGGTTCCACTCCACAAAAATACACCACTAGCAATGAGCATACCCATGCTATTACACATGTATAAAAGTAACTTTCCATAGTGATCCAGCTCTTTCTCATCCATTGAAGGACAATCATACAAGTGAACTTCCTCCAAATCCCTTGAAATGTGTGGCATATCAAATTGTTGAGTATCATATTGCAATGTTTTTGTGTAAGCATTCATATCCCCAAAGACAATAACATCACCTTCGTCTTTAAAACAAGAAATGTCCTCCTCTAAATCAAAAAATAAATGATCTCTATCCATGCAAACATAAAAGGGGGAATCATGATGAGGAATGTAGCAACCAGGTATAAAAATGGGTGCTCTTTTTTGTGTCATAATTTTTCAGCCATACATAACGTTTGTGCTTGTCATTTTTCACAATTGATACAAAATATTCCATTCCTTTCTTAACCATACATGCTACCCCAACTTGCCCTTTTTGTTGCTTGAGATTCTTTGACAACATCAATGAATATTCCATATCTTTCTTAACCATACATGCTACCCCACCTTGCCCTCTTTGTTGCTTGAGATTCTTTGACCACATAAATGAATGTACATTGTATCCTTCAATCTGTTAATCCTTTGTGTATCACGCTCCCAAGTTAAAACAAGAAGTACAACTTCCTAATCTTACTTGCAAAAAATTGGAAATGGAAATTGCTACTTATTGATGGCTATATAGGTTCTGCCCTAGCTAAGTGCATTAAATATATCAGCATCAGATAGAACAGGATGATGGATAAACATGTTTTCATTTTGGCTAAGCCCTAGTACATACAAAAAAATAAAATAGATGTGTTTGCATGCAAGATACGGTTTTTTCTTTGTCACCCAATCCATGAAGTCTGGGCATGGGCACGATGGCTCCTTGAAAATACAAACATTGTACAATTCAACATGACCATCTTCGTTGTGGGACTCTACTTTGAAGACCTCATGAAAATCATCTACCCCACGTATCTCCTCTACCACCTTTGCCTTCAAAGCTAGCGCACGGCTAGTCTTGCATGCAGCATCTCCGAAAAAGGAAGATCGATATCATATGCGCACACCATCCCTCATTGTGGCTGCACTACCTTCAGGAGTGGTTGTATCATCTGACCTGATAGGCATGTTCATCTACTCTTGAGCAGCAGAAATTGGCATATGAGAATAGTTTCCTTCATTGCTAAACTCCACTTGATACCCCCCTTCAAAAAATAGTTCAACCTCCTCACTGGTTAGGTTGGTGCCCACATGCATGAGCCAAATGTGTGGTGGCTGTTGAGGCTGTGGCTCTATGTTTTGATCTACTATGAAGCAATGTAGCATGTGATCTTGACAAAAGCAAAACCACTAGCACACCACACCTTTGGAATGATTTTGGTATCCTTCAAAAGATGGGGCCAATACACCAAGGTTTGAACCTGCAACGTTCTGCCCACACCTACCTCCTCCTCTTGGTGTGCCACTGTATGTGACTCTACTACCTTGCGGCGTTCAGTGTATAGCCCAGATTGCCTCATTTACCTTGTGTTCCATACACACTTTCCACCTAAATTTGTCCTACGTTTTGGAGTACAATATTTGCTAAAAGAGTTGTACTCTGGCATGTGTGATGCATCATCCTCCATATGAATAACTTCACTTTGTCTTTGCTTCCGCCATGACATCTCCTTATTCCTTGTCAGTGGAGTACTTGCTTTGTACATTGGAGTGCCCTTAGTAGCTTTGTTCACAGTCCTTATTACTTGACTAGGACGACTTCCATGGCATTCGGCGAGCTTTTGTATCAATGGGCCCTTCTCAATGTGTTTTCCATGGTTGTACAAAATGGCCTTGGTACCCTGAAGAATAGAATTTGCTAGGTCGATTTTACATGCATCGTACAAGGAGACGAGTCTACGAAAACCCTCCCCTATGAGCCAACTACCATGCTTGCTCTCCGCAAGGTTTGTGCATGGAGTGTTTGGTCCATCAGAGCTTCTTTTTACACTTTTCATAATGTCACCCCAATGTGCAATACAAATTCTCCACCAATTGAGCCATGAATCCATGTATGGAATGTTGCAGTCTATGCAAAGATCGATGCACCACCATTGGCATATGAGGTAAGCCTCTGATGCTGGAACCTCCTTTGTTGGTGCTTGTCTCCACTTTTCACACATTTCTTTGTGTACATGTTGAGAAGCTTGCACCACACACTTTGTTGTATGCTCATTCAAGCTTTGCTTCTAATGGAAAAGACAAGATTGCTCTCATCTGATCATGACATTATTCTTGTCACCACCATTTAAGACAATTCAGATTGCATTCTAATTTTCTTGAGCTTCGTCCACCATGAATCCAAAGAAGTTAGCCTTTTCACACCCATGTGATATCATTATCTCATTGAGGCACTCCCAAAACAAACATTGAGACTCTATATCTTCCTCCTTCATTTCACAAGCTGCAATAGTGAGAAGGTCTTGAGTGTTGCAAGCAAATTGTCAGAGGATGTGTCATGTGTGACCTACATTGCTACCAAGGCTGCCCACATACCTTGGATCATAGACATGACAAGTCATGGTGATCCAATCGTTAATGCGTCTAGTGTGATCAAATTGAATCCATGCACGTCAAAGACTGTCGTCCCATCTTGTCTCTTTCAGTTCACAAGGTCCACACCGGATGTTGGACCTACTGTGGATATTTTGAAGACAAAATATTTCTCTCCTTCCTTTCCTTGATCAAGAAACCTACTACCGTGAAAAAAATCATATGTGCAGTCTCTCTTTAGTTTAAGGAGTGCATCAATACCAAAAGAATCTTTGCCACTACCCCCCCCGTGCAGCAGGCACTAACTTTCAAAACTTGCCAAGCTCAAAGTGTTAGGACTAAATACACAATGATTCAGTTTTTCATTGAAACAAGAATTTGATAAATGTACATACCCATTATCTTGCACCAAGGGTCCCAACTCTTCTACCATTGCAAATAGTTGTTGTTCACCTAAACTTTCATCCTTACTATAGCTGCAAAGAAGTGTTTAATTGATAATTTCCTTCGCTAAGCACATTTGAACTTTCCTGGCTCCTGTGTGTGGGTCCACGGTCAAACTCCTTTGTACCATCATTTTGGTGCTATTCGTTAGTGTCTTGGATGCACCACTACACACTTATCTGCTATCTCACCATATTGCCCAAGTGTAGGGGCCTTTCGTAGGTGGCCATTGAAATGTCTTGTATTGGCAATATGATAATTGACCAAGTGGGTATATTGTTCATTCATACAAATCAAAGATGCCACACAATGACTGAGACATACCACTCCAGGGAAAACTATATGGGATGTTTGAGGCTTTGACTAGAAATGAGGATCTTACTTATGCTCCGCTGCATTTATATGGTGCACCTTCCCCATGGTAGGAGGAAATTCTAAAACAAGGTCTCCATTGTAGGCTCTTGAAATCTTTGAAACCTGCTCCACCTGTTGTATTTAACATATCCTTTTTCTCGGCCTGGAGAAGTTTTTGATAACTGCTCCTCTTGAAGCTTTTAGAGAGCGAAACTTGGGCCGGACTACTCAAATTTACGATCTCCTTTTGGTTTGCTTGCTTGCTCAAAGGACTATCTATTATTGCAATGGGAGTCGTAGCGAGCGAACTTGCAGGATGCTTTCCATAACTTAAATTCACTTTGTATTTACGTGAAAGCTGCTCATCAAATACATAGGTCCCTTCACCCAAGTGATTTAATGTCCTTTCAAAAGGCACAGGCATTTCTATATCTCCTACTTCTATCACAACATCTATTGTTGTAAATTGCATTAGATAAACTTTATCCATTAGGAAAGATTCATTTATTATTAATTTATCATTATCAAAAGGAAAGATTAGCTCTCCATCAGGAAGCACCAAAGATCAAGTCATAAGAAGAAGTTAAACAAAAAGATTAAGAGAGATTAAGATTAATTAGATAAAATAATGAATTATCATCACTTTAAACTTGTTTATTTACCCACATATAATAAACTAGTCGTTACAAATTTTATATAAATATTTAAAATAAATAAATATATAGTTTTAATTTAAAAATATATTTTTTAAAATGATAAAATTTATCACAATATCCTATCCTATAAACTAAAATATGATTGTTATTTTTAAAATAAATATGTGTCAAAATATGTATGTGTGTGTGTGTGTGAATATGTATGTGTGTGTAATCACACCCTAGCACGTGGCCACCATGACACTTGGCCAGGTGCCACCCTTTTGGCCACATGGCGGTTGCCATGTGTAGCATCGACCATCGATGGTACACATAGCTGCTGACATGGTCATGTCAACAGCCACATGTATTGTCTCGGTGGATGGTGGTACACATGCCAATCGCCACATGGCAAAAAGCCATGGACTACGAGGCCTTGTGGCCCACGCTGCCCACGGGCCATGCATGCCCCAAAGGCCTGCATGGCTACGGGGCCTCATGGCCATAGGCACGCCTACGTGGCCACACGCCTTGGCCATGAGGCTCGTGGACGTGTAGCCACAGGTCCCCCTTGGCGGGCCTGCATGGCCACGTAGGCCTGCCACACTCCACCCCATAAAGGTGACAAGCCTCCCTATTATGGGGTGGCGTGTGGCCACCTGCCATCGCACAGACGCATGCACGCACACGCGCGCGCGCACACACACACACACACACACACACACACATGCGCACACAAAATTGTAAAAATACATAATTTTAAAAAATTAATTTGTCAATTGAAATTTTATAAAAGGGTTATAAATAGGGGGACATAGACCATTTGCTCTCATCTCTTCTCTCTTTCTTAAGTTCCATCTTTCTCAATGTCTCTTAATATATCTCTTTTCTTTCAAGTTCTATCTTTCCTTCTTTCACTCAATTTTTTTTCAAGCTTAATCTCTCTCCCTCTCTCTCTCTTAATATATTTAGTTCACATAATCTCTTCAACTTTCCCTCTCTCTAAAGCTTTCATTATCTAATATTGTCTCCTAATATCTCTCTTTTCTTTCAAGTTCTAACTTTCCTTCTTTCACTCAATTTACTGTCAAGCTTAATCTCTCTCTCTCTCTCTCTCATAATATATTTAGTTCACATAATCTCTTCAACTTTCCCTCTTTCTCTAAAGCTTTCATTATCTATCAATTTACTGTCAAACTTAATCTTTTTCTCTCTCTTGATATCTTTAGTTGACATAATCTCTTCAACTTTCCCTCTTTCTCTAAAGCTTTCATTATATATCAAGCTCTTTCTCTTTCACTATGAGGACTCAAAATCAATCAAAAAGTAGTGTTGCAGATAAGATTCCCATTAGTGGCACGCAAGAAGTGCCTACACAAACCACCCAAGAAAGTGATCAATCTGAAGCAGCTAGTTCTCTAGACCGTGTCATGTCGGTTGTGATAGCTGGAGCTAGAATTGAACGATCAAGTGAAGCGTTGGATACTCAAGGGGAAGCTGCATCCGAAGTAGATGACACCAAAAATAAGTTCTTTGGAAGTGAGGTTGACAAGCACATTTGCACAAGACAATGGAGGCGAGTACATCTCCTTTGAGTTCAAGGACTTTTGTCGTAAACAAGGCATTAGCAGACAATTTACCACGCTTTACACACCCACCCAAAACAGTGTGGCTGAGAGAATGAATAGAACCATTCAGGAACGGGTCACTTCTATGTTGTCTACGACCAACTTACCTCAAGAATTTTGGGGAGAAGCTGTTATGACGGCTACTTATTTGATCAATTAGTCACTGTTACCATATACATGTGGTAGTGATGTGTGTGAACACACTAGGACCGCCGGGGCATTTTTTCCCTCTTTAGGAGGTTTTTTTCCCCCGTGCATTGTATATACGCCCATCACTCTAGGGCTATCTATCTTTCCATTGCACACTAAGTAATACACTCTCTATTGTGTGCCTTGAGCTTCCTTCATCTTCTCCAAGCTGTGTGTGTTTCTCTGCAACCCTAATTCCAACAATTGGTATCAGAGCAGGTCACGTCCTCGCGGGCTTAGTCGCTAGCTGCTCCAGCACACGCCTGCTCACTTTCTCCGATTTCAGTGAGCTTTGGCGAGCGTTCGCAGGTCGACAAAAATTTTGGGAAAGCTCGAAGAGCTTGGTCTGCTCAGATTTTTGATTTGGGCTCATTTCGGCCTCCGTTTCCACTACAGGCAGTACTGCACAGGCTATTTCGTCATTTTGTGCAGAATTTTTGTCAGTGTCGTTTTTTGCATAACAGGTGCCTTATAGTCTTCTACGGTTTGTGCTATATAGCACAGGTTGTTCCCGCTCCATTTCTCTTATTTTTCGGCAGTTTTCACATCAGGTGCAGCATTTACCATGGCTGACAACAACAACACAGATGTGTTCAAGATGTTTGCTGCTGAGGACAGGTTGGATGGGGACAACTACCCTATGTGGGCTTATATGATGCAACATGTTCTTCTGTCAAAGGGTGTCTGGAACATTGTGCATGGCATTGATGTACGTCCTGGTTCTGAGGATGTAGGCGATGTTGAGGATGTTGCAGGTCTTGCTGCAAGGATTGCAGCTGTTAGAGTTGTTTTGCCTATGGCAGAACAAGCTCGTTGGGATGTTAAGGATGCGCAAGATCATGCATTGATTGCGTTTTCTGTGAAGCGCACCATTGTTCCTCACATCCGTTCAGCAAAATCAGCAAAACAGGCTTGGGATATTTTAGCAGGTCTTTATGCAAGCCGCAATGAGGCTAAAATTGCTTTGCTGCGTAAAGAGCTGGAGTCAAAGATTATGCATGAGGAAGATGATATGGACACTTTCCTTGCTAGTGTCAAGGATATCAATGACCAGCTTATTTCTGCAGGTGAAGTTATTTCAGACAGTTCCCTTGTGCAGACTGTTCTTGATGCCTTACCAGATTCCTACCAGACTTTTGCTAGTACTTGGAGACTGATAACCCAAGGAAATCCAGAAGTTGTCAAGTTTGATGCATTATGCACATTGCTATTGCAAGAGTCACTGTCCAGAAAAAATAGGACTAGACAACGTGCAATTGAACAGGCTTTTATTGCTTCTCAAAGAAAGGGTGGTAACAGCAATGCAGCCACTTCTTATGGTTCTGCTGCGAGTGGCAAAAATTATGTTCCTAATGCTTCTGCCGGTAGTACTTCGTCTGGCAATTCTGATGATAAGGGCAAAAAGAAGATGCGTTGCCATTATTGTAAAGCCAATGATCACTTGATCAAGTCGTGTCCTAAGTTGAAGGACAAAGAGGCTAAGAAGAAAGAGGGTGGTTCCAATGCAAATGCTGGTTCCACTACAAATCCAGCCATTGTTGAGTCTTCTATGAAAGGAGACTATGTTGCTGATGTTGATGCAGAATGGGCTTTTAGTGCAGAGTGCACTTACAATCCTGTTGTCCATGATGCATGCTTGTTGTCAGTTGCTGCAGATTCACATGTGTGGTATTTCGACAGTGGTGCTACAAAGCACATTACCTCACATCGTGAATTTTTTACCTCTCTCGAGTCTGTCCCTCATGGAAATTCAGTCACTTGTGCCAACAACGCCTCTTATCCAGTTCAGGGAGTTGGAAAGATTGTGCTTACTGCTGCTAATGGCAGTTCTTTCACACTTGTTGATGCACTTTATGTACCTAGGATCAAGAAGAATCTCTTGTCTGTATCCGCACTTGCTAGACTTAGACTTGTAGTCAAATTTGTGGATGACAGATGTACAGTTCATGATCTCAGTTTTGGTGATGAAATTGTTGCATCTGGGCTTTTGTGCCGTGGGCTGTATAAGCTCACTTTGTATGACAAGTGTGGACAAAATTTTGCAAATGCTGTTGCAGATCCAAGGGCTATTTCAGATGCAAAACTTTGGCATGCACGTTTTGGTCATCTGAATTTTGCCAGTTTGCTGCGTTTGCAGAAATCTGACATGGTTGCTTCTTTGCCACCTCTTGAAGCACCTGTCAAACATGTTTGTGAAGGCTGTATTTTGGGTATGATGCCGCGTTCTAAGTTTCCAAAGGATGGTTCAGTTCGGGCCACATGCAGGTTGCAGCTTGTGCATAGTGATGTTTGTGGGCCCATGCAAACTCCGTCCTTGGGCAATTACCTGTACTTCGTGACTTTCATTGATGATTACTCCAGGCATGCATGGGTATTTCCGCTTAAAGCGAAGTCCGAAGTTTTTATGTGCTTCAAACTATTTCTGGCTATGGTTGAAAATGTCTCGAAATGTACTATGGGCACCCCCCGTTCCGATCGAGGGGGGGAGTATATGTCTCATGAATTTAATGCATTTCTGGCTAGTCGTGGGATAAAACACCAATGTACAGTGCCTTATACACCTCAGCAAAATGGTGTTGCTGAGAGGAAAAATAGGTCACTGACGGAAAGGGCACGATGTATGGTCAAAAGTCAAGCTTTACCGCATTCTTTTTGGCTTGAGGCCATTATGTGTGCCACTTATGTACTTAACAGGTGTCCTACGAAAGCTTTGCACTCTATTACTCCATATGAAGCATGGCATGATAGAAAGCCTTCTATTGAGCACATGCGTGTTTTTGGTTGTTTGGCATATGCTTTGGTGCCACAAGTGCAGCGCAGAAAATTGGATGATAAGGCTGTCAAATGTATTTTTGTTGGTTATAGTGCTGAAAGCAAAGGTTATAGGTTGTATCGTCCGCAAAAAAAACGTATTCTGGTTTCTCGGGATGTAGTGTTTGTGGAAGATTGTGTTCAGCCCTTGCTGTCATGTACTAGAGACAGTAATGTAAGATCACAGGACATTTATGACACTTTGTTGCCTCTTTTCAGTGGTGGAAATACGAATGTAAGTTCCAATGAGGCAAATGTACAACCTATGGGGGTTTCTGAAAATGTTTTAGATAAGCCTATTACTGATGCAGATGTACATGATGTACTTGATGAGGAAAGGGCTAAAAATGAGCAGGCTAGAGGTATGCCAAAATGGCTGGTGCACACTTTGCGTGACAGTAAATTGGATGCACCTTTGTCTAGTCGTACTCATTCAGGCTCTCGCCATGCATCTTATGCATCAGATTGTTCTGCTTTGCCTGTGTCTAGCTTACATGATGTTGAGGAGCCTCTGACTTTTGATGAAGCACAGAATTCAGAAAATTGGATGGCTGCCATGCAATCAGAATATGATGCACGTATAGAGAATGACACATGGGCTTTATGTGATTTGCCTCTTGGCAAAAAGGCCATTGGTACGAAGTGGGTTTACAAGTTGAAACGCAAGATAGATGGTGAGATTGATCGCCATAAGGCTCGACTTGTTGCAAAGGGTTATGCACAGGAAAAAGGCATAGATTATGAAGAGACTTTTGCTCCCACTTGTCGTATGACTACTGTCCGTTTTCTATGTGCATTGGCAGCTCATTTTGGTTGGAATGTACATCAATCAGACATTGTTACTGCTTTCTTGAATGGTGACATATTTGAGGAAGTTTATGTAACGCAGCCTCGCGGTTTTGTCATAAAAGGACAAGAGGACAAAGTGTGCAAATGTAACAAGGCTTTGTATGGGTTGAAGCAATCTCCTCGTGCTTGGTATGAGAAAGCTGACACTCATTTGGTCAAACAAGGCTTTCGTAACAGTCCAACAGAAAGCAGATTGTATGTAAAGCGTGAGGGTGATGTTTTTCTCATCGTGGTTCTTTATGTTGATGATTTGCTGATCACTGGACCAAATGAGAGACATATTTCTGAATTTAAGGCTGATTTGAATGCTACTTTCAAGATGAAAGATTTGGGGTTGTTGCATCATTACTTGGGTATACAGTTTAAGCAGTGTGATGGTGGTATTGCCTTGTGTCAGAAAAGTTACATAGAGACATTGCTATGTAAGTTTGGACTTGAGGATTGCAAACCTATTGCCACTCCCATGGAAACAGGTTTGAAGTTGAGTCTACATGATGCTGACAATCCTGCTGATGTCACTCTTTACCAAACTGTTGTTGGCTGCCTCATTTATGTATGCAACACGAGGTCGGATATTCAGTTTGCAGTCTCACAGGTCAGCAGATTTATGCATAGCCCAGGGTCTAAGCATTGGCAGGCTGTCAAGAGGATTTTCCGCTACCTTAGTGGCACTTTACATCTTGGCTTGTTTTATCTCAAGGGGGGATCATTGCCGCCAGACTTACATGCTTTTTCGGACTCAGATTGGGCTGGTTGTTTTGACACGCGAGTGTCCACAAGTGGTTTTTGTTTCATGCTTGGCAGTTCATGTATATCATGGTTGAGCAAGAAGCAACCTACCGTGGCCACTTTGAGTTGTGAGGCTGAGTACAGGGCAGTCTTCACAGCTATGGTTGAGTGTGTATGGCTCAGAAGCCTTATGGCTGATTTGGGTGTTGGATAGGACACTGCCAACACTATCTACACTGACAGTCAGAACCCATTGGCAGTTGCGAGGAACCCAGTTTTTCATGCTCGCACAAAGCACATTGAGGTGCATTACCACTATGTTAGGGAGAGGTTCTCAGCAGGAGAGATCAACTTGGCTTATGTGCCAACATAGGACAACCTTGCAGATCTTTTCACAAAGGCATTGTCTCATGAGAAGCTTGAAGCTTTCGGCAAAGCTTTGGGCTTACTCCCCTTTGTGGACTGATCCTGTCCTCACGGCATGGCACTTCCCTTTACTCATGTGCCAGCTCTCGTTCACCGCATCACTCCAGGGGGGATTTGTTACCATATACATGTGGTAGTGATGTGTGTGAACACACTAGGACCGCCGGGGCATTTTTTCCCTCTTTAGGAGGTTTTTTTCCCCCGTGCATTGTATATACGCCCATCACTCTAGGGCTATCTATCTTTCCATTGCACACTAAGTAATACACTCTCTATTGTGTGCCTAGAGCTTCCTTCGTCTTCTCCAAGCTGTGTGTGTTTCTTTGCAACCCTAATTCCAATAGTCACCTAGTACACCACTAAAATACAAGGTTCCACGGGCAATGTGGATGGGCAAAGATCCCAATTATGATAGATTATGTGTATTTGGGTGTGAGGCATTCTCACATGTGCCAAAAGAGCTTAGAAAAAAACTGACCCCAAATCACACAAGTGCATCTTCGTTGGATATGGTGTGGACGGAGAGATGGGATATCGTCTCTAGCACCCGAAATCTAAGAAGGTTATACAAAGCTCACAAGTGATATTCAACGATTCTAAGATGCATAGACAATCAATGAAAGACATTGAGTATCGCAGAGTATGGTTTGAGGATGTTGCTTCACCACCAGCTACACAAAATGTTGGACATGCTAATGATGCACCTTCCACTAGTACACACACGCATGTTTCTCCAAAGAGAGTGGAATCCAGCAGTCAGCCAGGATTGGACTACTTGCTAGTCACACTAATTGCGGTGAACCCACTTGCAAAGAGGCCACTCAAATGGATGATACAATGAAGTGGGAAGAGGCTATGCAATCTGAGTATAACTAGATCTTAGCAAATGAAACTTGGGAATTGAAAGAGTTACCAGCAGGTAAACAAGCATTTCCATGCAAATGGCCGTAGAAGAAGAAGTATATCATAGATGATCCCGAGCCTAAGTATAAGGCAATATTGGTTTCCAAAGGGTTCAAGCAAAAAAAAAAGGTGTGGATTTTGATGAGATCTTTTCTCTAGTGGTCAAGATGACTACATTGCGACTTATGCTTGGCCTAGTAGCCATCAAGGACATGGAATTGGTCCAAATGGATGTGAAGATAGTGTTTCTTCATGGGGATCTTGAAGAGGATGTCTACATGAAAGAGCCAAAAGGTTTTGCAATAAAGCCTGAGAAGCCAACACGGGATGAATCGGTGTGTAGACTCAAGAAAGCTTTGTATAGATTAAAGCAAGGCTCAAGGCAATGATACATCAAGTTCGATAAGTACATTTAGTCCCAGGGTTACGTACAGAGCCAAGAGGATCATTGCTTGTACACAATGAGGTTAAACGATGGTTCCCTCATCATTCTGATTTTGTATGTGGATGATATGCTCATAGAGGAGAATTCAAAAGATGAGATTTCACTTCTCAAGGATGCCTTAAGCCATCAGTTTGTTATGAAATATTTAGGTAATGAACATTACTATCTTGGTATGCGTATCAAGAGAGATCACAAACGTGATACACTAGAAATTTTGCAGGAAGAGTATACTCACAAGGTCTTGCAATGTTTTAATATGTAAGGGGGGAAAGCATTGAGTACCCCAATGGCAACATACAAAAAACTTAGCAAGCATGATCATCCCAAATCGAATGCTGAAAAGGCAGAGATGGAAAAGGTGTCCTATTCCTCGATAGTTGGCACTCTTATGTTTGCCATGGTTAGCACATGGCCAAACATTGCATATACAGTGGGAGTGGTCAACAAGTTTATGGAAAATCCAGGCAGAAAGCATTGGGAAGTAGTGAAGCACATCTTGAGATACATCAAGGGCTCAACTAGAAAGTGCTTACACTTTGGGAACAATGAGGCATCCATAGTTGGATACACTAATTTGAATTATGCAGTTTGTGTGGACACTAGGTGATCCACATTTGGTTATGTTTTCTTGCTTCTGGAGCGACAGTTTCTTAGAGATCATGTATTCAGAATTGCACTTTCTCTTCCACCACTGAGACAGAGTACGTTGTAGTTTCTAGTTCCAGTAAGGAATTTGTGTGGTTATCTCGTCTAATGGGAGACCTTGGTATACACCAGATCCAATGCTACATTGTGACAATTAGAGTGCGATTGCATTAGCGAAGAATCTCGTCTTTCACTCCAAGTCAAAACACATGGAGGTCAGGTATCATGTGGTACGGGATATTTTGGCTAGAAAACGCATTGAGTTAGTTAAAGTTCACACGAATGAAAACCCAGCGGATGCTCTAACTAAGAGCTTAGCCTTAGAGCGGTTTGCACATTGCATAGAGATGATGCACGTAGGGTGAAGCTATGGTCATGCTTCACATTTTGTACAATAGTACATAATAACCCCTACATTCTTTAGCCACTTATGTTGGCCTTCAAGTGGGAGATTGTTAGGTTTCAGGCCCTTTGGTCGGGTTGTGACCGGAGTGCCTGCCCATCTTTACTTCTATTCTTTGGTTATAAGGAAAATAAGGAGTAGAGAGTGATTACTCTCTAATGCTCCACCAAGATAATGTGTACTGCTCTCATCTCCTTCCCCTTCTCTCCTTCCCTCTCTTACACCCACATGGCGGTTCTATCACATATTTCCATTGTTACTTTGACAACATATGGATTTGGTTATTGCTTGGTGAGGATACTACACATACAGCTCCCAAAGACTAGCTACACACCGTTAAGGACTATGTAGAGGGGTTAGGTTTGTCCATTTGATTGTGTTAAAGGGCATCAATCGGTCCTGCATTGCAAAATGTATAGCTGTTCATGTTCTTTGCACGTTGGTACTTTGTTGTTAGCCAAATTTTCCCCCCTAGAGGTGCTGGGAGTCGGCTTCCAAGGTATGATCGAGCGGATGGAGAGATTGCATCAAATGTACGTTGTTTCTTTAGAGATGATGACATCTTGTGGGAGAACCTACCATGGAAATAGCCCACATAGTGGACGCTTGATCATAGTGGGAGACCATTTCATAGAGGCCCTGAGAGAAGTCCACCGTTTGCTAGGAACTTAAAATCTATTCTCAGTTTAGAGTTTGTTACTCCACACAAAGATGCCTGAAATTTGTGTGGGTGTGTAGGTGGCTACTTGATAGATTTACCAACATGGGAGATTTTGTGCTGGATTGTTTTTTCGGAGTGTACCCCGGTTGTAGCATGGCCTGTATATGGAACATCCGCCCCCACATTCGCCTCAGAACATGTGTCCCCCCCAGGATTTGATGCGAGTGTGACCACATCTGTTGTAGCTCTCGAGGCCCCCCCCTTGGAGTTGATGTGGTTCCACCCACACACCCCGCGAGCATCCCCACATTTGGTTTGTACCCTCACCCATATAGGGCACTTCCTCCTCCATTTGGAGCATCTCCTGTTGTTTTTGGTGGAGCCCCTATCCCATTTCTTGGATCTTCCTCAAGCGTGGATGTAGCTTCTGGACGGCCACCATTGACACGACCCTTGTTTCCAATAGGAGCATCTCTAGCTCCACCATCCTTGTATCCACCTCACCTATGATGTACTCACATGTACTTATTTTGATGCCTTTAAATATCAATTTATATGATTTGTTTGAGTAGTCTTTCAATGATGTTCATCAATTGATTTAAAATGTCCAAGTTCGGTTGGATTATTTTGTAATGGAAACCGTTTAAATTGGCTTCTTGAAAATGATTTGGGTGTATGTCTCATTGTCCGCTTGGTTGCTAAACTTATTGCTCAACATAGATCATGATGTTGAAAAGAGTGTATTTTTGTACTTGCATATGAGTGTGCATGTGTCCGAGTTAAAGTCAGTGAAATGGAAATTACACACACACACACACACACACACACACACACAGAATATGCGGAGAGATAATAAATGGGAAAATTCTAAACTATCAATGGTTGAGAGAGAGAGAGAGAGAGAGAGAGAGAGAGAGAGAGAGAGAGAGAGGGCTGAATCTTTTTGGAATCTGCTCACCCAATTCCAAAAAAACGTTCGCCAAAAAGTGCTCATCCAAAAATTACGTCCTCCAAACGAGGCACATATGGTAAGCATAGTGATGCATATAAACAAGTATGTTACTTCTGTTCGTTTATTATTGAGGCATTACTTGAAGTTAAGCAAGTCATATATAGCGTTACCTTTGTTTTCCACGTTATTGCAGATTGAACGACACAGACTTTGTGGCCACAGACATGTTGTGGATGGTACACGCAATGGGACTAGCTTCTAAAGAAGCTATCATGGTTAAGCTACCATGTGTTCTCTATAGCTAGATGTAAGACGATATAGACAAGAGATTTGGGAAAAAGGTGTAGTACAATGTTCTTGTGGCTTTAATATCACAGCTATTGCATCCAGTAAGTGACTTCATTTTTTGTCTGTAAAGAGACCTTGAAAATCATGTGAAACATCTAGTGGTGGTTAAAATAAACATTGGTGTTTGTTGTGTAGGACAAGTATGTTCTGGCCCTAAACAAAATTGTGACAAAAAGGGAGTCAATGCTCCCATCAAAGTTCAAAAAGCGTTCTTTGAAACGGATGGCCTCTCTAGAAGAATGACAAAACATGCTTTGGCCATTGTTGACCTAGCCTTGGGAGACGATTGGTGGAGGTTAGTCATGATTTCTAGGTTTATGAATTGCATATACTATCATGGAGTTTGGTTTTGATTTGGGACTTGCAGGACTTCATGAATAATCAAATGGAACTCCCGACTAAAGTGGGTTCAAGAAGAGAGATTGTATGGATTGTCTTGCACAAACTCCCTTTGAGAAATAAGACTTACTTTCTATGGGCTATGGCTTCAAGTGATCTTGTTGATGTGAATAGGACATCCCTCAAGCCAGTAATTGAACTAACTACTATAACCTAAAAAGATTTATAAAATCTAACCAACTCCTACACCCTAAGACGTTTTATGAAACAGAGGAATCAAGTGTTCTTTGAGAGGGGTTACGATTGAGGTTTTGTGGTCATCAATTGAAAGGGAGGCCAAAAGCATCTACAACTTTATAAAGAACCTTCATTTGAAACCAATCGCTAGTGCGAACCTTGACTCCTTCTTTGAAGATGCCAAAAAGCAACACAGGGCAAAGTCATTTACTTATGAGCTCAGACTAATGAAGAAAGGTGTATCGATCGAGGTGAGCAAGGCATTGTGGCACACGTAAGGAAAAGGTTTCTATGTAGGTAGGTTCAATTCAATGCAATGGTGCTATACTAACGTGTTCATCTGGATAATTAAAAACTTGTGATTGTTTCAGATGGCTAAATAAGCATAACTTCACCATTAAAAGTGTTAAAAGTCTATATGTTGCTGGAAGAGAAGAACACAGATTGCATTTTCACTTGGCATGTATCTTGAAGAAAATCATGTATACACGTATCCCGTGATTCTTAGACTATAGGGAGGGGTCCTTTCCTCCAAATGAAGAAATGGAAGACAATGATGTGGCAATGGATAGGGAGAATTGTGCTCGACAAGCAACACAACATATACCTCCCTCAACATGGCTCAACAAACCCTTGCAATGTCGACAGCTGCCGAGTCCGGTGTGCAAGTTTCACAAAGAGAGGAAATAGCTACTACATCGCAAGTGTGTGATTGTTGACTATCATTACAAAACTTGATCTACGATTTGATAGTAAAGATTTAGCCTGATGACGGCGCAACAACTTCTACTTGAGTGCACCCAGATTCAATCTATGAACTTTTTGTAAGCCAATGTGGGCGGCCGCATCTTTGTTGTTATTGAATGGAAATATATTATGGAAAGATTCTCTATGCCTAAAATTGTTTGGATTTCTTGTCTTTAGATGAAATGGGGATGAAATGCTTGCAAAGTGAGAGAGAGAGAGAGAGAGAGAGAAGAAGAAGAAGAAGAAAGAGAGAGTTTTAACGTCGTAGGAAACTATCCCAAGATACCTCTAGCGGACGAGGAGTTGAACTCAAGACCTGTTATTCAAGAGGAAATGGCATAACCAATTTACCACACTTGGGTGATAGAAAGGTTATACCATTTTCCTCTTTTTATTAGCGCGCGCACACACACAAACACACACCAGAGAAGAAGAGAGTTTTAACGTCGTAGGAAACTATACCAAGAGACCTTAAAGATCTAGCCAATGAGGAGTTGAACTCAAGAGGGAAATGGCATAACCAATCTACCACACTTGGGTGATAGAAAGGTTATACCATTTTCCTCTTTTTATTAGCGCGCGCACACACACACCCGAGAAGAAGAGAGTTTTAACATCATAGGAAAATATCCCAAGAGACCTTAAAGATCTAGCCGATGAGGAGTTGAACTCAAGACCTATTATTCAAGAGGAAAGGAGAGAAAATAAAACAGAGGGGGATCGAGTTAGAGACGTGTAGGCTTGAAATCATGAGCTGGTAGACTTCTAGAGACAAAGATCGAGATAGTGTGACATTTGTAAAGGAGGTGCATACGACTAGATAAACTAATGTAAGAGGAAGAGAGATAAAGATAGATAGAGAAAGAAAAAGAGAGAAAAGTTTATAAACTGAGAAAAGAATAGATAGAGGAAGGGAGACAAGACTATGGAGAGAGCTATTTGGAAGAGATTTTTTTAATACTTGTTTGAAGCGAGCTTTTTCAATGGAATTGGTGAATCGAGCAATATCAAGAAAAAGCTCACTCCAAACCTCAAATGTTGTGTTTGAAATCGATTTTTGTCCTTACCACATAACCATGTTCCTATTTATTGCTTTTGGAAATGTAAAGAAAGTGTTGTACATGGTAACATGTTTGAAACATTTGATAGATTATAGAGCTATGGGAGCAATTATGGTGTAGGGAATGGCCTTGCAGTGGCCATTCCTTGAAATAATGGGCGACCCCATGGCGACCGGCGGAGGCCGGAAGCCATGGTGGGAGCGCATTATTTCAGGAATGGTCACTGCAGGGCCATTCCCGGCCTTCACAGTCGGGGGGGAGGGGGGCCATCTGATGCGAAAATCTGCAGGAGGTGCAGTGCACACTGACGACACAGTGCGAGAGTATTACAGCTGCTGAGGTGTCGTCACCTTAAGCCCATTCCGGTTGCTGATCTGGGAGCACCTGATTGGGGGAGCAACCTTTGGATTCCGCATGCTGACGTGGTGCCAATCTGACGATTGCAGCATTGCTTTCTGCGCAGGAATGTCGTGGAGATGTACGGTGCAGACTGCACGCCCCCTGACCCCCGACTGTGAAGGTGCTAGTAAAATATTTGAAGGCAATCAGATCCTTACTACGTGGTCATGTTCCAAATATAATGCTTGTAGCAATGCCAAAAAAGTGGTGAACCTTGTAACCTTTTGAAATATTTGATGGAGTATGGAGCTATGCGAGCTATTGCTTTGCTAGTAATTAGTTTGAAATTGGTCGATTCTTTATCGTGTAGTCTTTTCTTACTCTAATGCTTATAGAGTAATGCCAAGAAAGTGATGTACCTTGTAACCTTAGGAATATTCGACGGACTATATATCTATTGGAGCTATGTACTTTTTGCAAGATTGTGCATTGTGTTTCGGCTCTTGTATATGTATGTATGTGGTGATCGACATGTACATATGACATTTTTGTCTAATGCCCATGGAACTATCTTGTAAGTTAATGAACAGGCTTTTGAAGTGAGCTTCAAGAGTGAGTTTTTTTTTTTTTTTTTTTGGGGTGGGTTTTTTTTTTTTTTTGGGGGGGGGGGGGGGGGGGGGGGGGGGGGTGGGGTGGGAAACCGTGTGGCATACAAGAAATTAAAAGCTTGCTTGCAAAGCTCACTCAAAACCTGTGCTCTCAACATAACAAAGCTTAACCAAAGCACATGCAAGGCATGAGGCACTCTTAAAATGAAGAACAATAATCCGACTGAGAAAATTGCACAAATGCTACAAAAAAATGCACTAGCATTCTTTTGGATTTTAGCAAGGGAGAAAGCTAGCCAACAATGCACGTGTGTGTTTTCCTCCTTTTAAGATAACCGAATTATGTGGAAGCCGAAAGGGGAGTTTCCATCACTATGCTCAACAAGAGGACAATGAATGAGTTGGCAAGCTATTTTTTACCTTCCAAATTGTTCCTCTTCGGCATGACCATGGCAAATGTAGGTTGCTTCCGCCAATGATCCCCTTTGGTGTATCGTGGCAGTTGAAACCTTGCTCCCATCAATGGTCCCCCCCAAAAGATAACAACTCCAATGCAAAGCTCTCTCTCTCTCTCTCTCACACACACACAAACACACACACACACAAACGTATGTCCAACACAACACATAAGTTCTCTTCTTGTTTTTACTCTCTCCCTTAGCCTTTTATCAACATTAAAACAATCCATTACTCTCCCTCCCTCCCCCCCCCTCCCCCCATTAAGTATGGAGCTTGATTTACCGCTTGTAATTTTCTGTGTTAAAAACGCACATTTGTAAGGCCCGCGTTATGAGGAGAATCTCTCTCTCTCTCTCTCTCTCTAATCTCTCGTGTGTAAAAATTATCTCTCTCCATTAAGTAATCTACTCAATTATCTACTTAGCTACGTCATATTTCCTAGCAACTGGTATCAGAGCAAGTTTTGGTCGTAGCTAAAGTATCTCAAGGAAAGGATTCCTTGAATTGAGTGGGAGTAATGGCAGAGGAAGGGAAGCTCAAGATCGAGAAGTTCAATGACAAAAACTACCAACATTGGAAGATGCAGATTGAAGACTATCTCTACCAGAAGGACCTCTATTTTCCATTAGGCGGTCTTGCAAAGAAGCCCGCAACGATGGAAGATGAATCATGCATTGTCCTTGATCGAAAGGCATTGGGAACAATCCGGTTAAGCTTGGCGTCAACGGTGGCCTTCAATGTTTCGGAGATGAAGACCACGGAGGACTCGATGAAGTCACTTGACGGCCTCTACGAGAAACCATCGGCATCCAATAAGGTATTTCTCATGAAGTGCTTGTTCAATCTAAAGATAGCAGAGAATGGTCCAGTTGTAGAACACCTAAATGAATTTAACACCAACATAAGTCACCTTCGATTGGTAAAAATCAATTTGGATGACAAAGTGTGAGCTCTCCTTATACTATCATCTCTACCGGATAGTTGGGACAGCCTTGTGATGCTTGTAAGTAATTCTATCTCTGGCAAAAATACTCTTACGTTTGATGATGTTGTGGGTACTCTCCTAAGCGAGGAAATGAGAAGGAGAAGCACAAGAGAATCATCAAGTGATGCACTATCAGTGGAAACAAGAGGAAGGCCTAAGGAGAGATTCAAAAACCAAAAGGGTCGTGATCGTTCAAGGCGGATCAAGTCACGCACAAAGTCAGTTCTTGAATGCTGGAACTACGGCAAGAAGGGCCATGTCAAGAAAGATTGCTAGTCCAAGAAGAAGAACGAGTCGGAGTCTCAAGATAACAAGACAACATCGGAGGCCAATGTGGCAGGTAAAGTTGAGCAAGATGCTCTAATTCTCTCATTAGACAATGTGTCTAATTCTTGGATAGTAGATTACGGGGCTTCATTCCATGTGACACCACATGAGCAACATTTTCAAGATTACACCAAAGGTAATTTTGGGCATGTATACTTGGGAGATGACGAAGCTTGTGAAATTGTCGGCAAAGGTACAATTTGTGTCAAAACTGCTAACGAAAATGAATGAAAGCTTAAAAATGTTAGGCATGTTCCTTCTCTTCGCAAAAAATTGATCTCTACACGACAATTGCTGATGAAGGTCACAACATTGCATTTGAAAACAAACGGTGAAAGATCTCAAAGGGATCTTTGGTGGTTACCAAAGGAGAAAAGGTTGGTACACTTTACTTGTGTACTCTCAGCTCGCAATCTTCAGCTTGTGCAACAGCTATAGAAGTCGACAGTGCGGTGTGGCACTACCGACTTGGGCATATGAGTGCAAAAGGAATGCAAATCCTTCAAACAAAGAAGCTTCTAGCAGGTTTGAAAGAAGTGGACTTAGAGTTCTGTGAAGATTGTGTTTATGGTAAACAAAAGAGGGTGAAATTCCTAAAAGCAAGAAATGAAAGAAAAAAATAAAAAACTTGCGTTTGTTTATTCTGATGTTTGGGGTTCTGCAAGTACACCATCACTTGGTGGCTCATTGTACTATGTAACATTCATAGATGATGCAACTAAGACAACATGGGTTTATGTAATGAAGAATAAATCCGATATGTTTTCCATACTTTCAAAGTGGAAAGCCTTTGTGTAGAATAAAGCAGGTACTAAGGTTAAATGCCTCAGATCCGACAATGGAGGCGAATATTGCAGCCAAGCTTTTGTGCTAGCAATGGCATTCGAAGGCAAAAGACAACCCCAAGGACACCTCAACAAAATGGGATTTTGAAAGATGAACAAGACAATCATGGAGCGAGCACGAAGCATGCGGATACATGTAGGCCTACCACTTGAGCTTTCGGTGGAAGCAGTAAGTACGTTTGTATATTTGATCAACCGGTCACCCTCAACGACATTGGATGGGGGAGTTCCAGAGGAGGTATGGACAGGTAAACTGGTGAATTATTCATTTCTCAAAGTGTTTGGATGTGAGGCTTTCATGCACATAGATAGAAGCCTAAGATCAAAGCTAGATGCAAAGTCCAAGAAGTGTTTCTTCATTGGCTATGGAGAATGTGACTTTGCGTATCGCCTATGGAATCCTAAAGATGGTAAAATATTTAGAAGTAGGGATGTAATTTTCAATGAACAAAATATGTACAAAGATTACTTGGAAAGAAAACAAACAAAAGAAACAGGTGATAGTACATAGAGCTTGAGGACAATGAAGGCTCAAGGAGTGCAAATGGTGACAACGTACAACAACGTCAACCAAATGTGGAGCCTCAACCTATTCCCCGCCTCCACCTCAACCTATTCCCTGAAGGTCTACAAGAGCAAGTAGACCTCCAGAAAGGTTTATTCCTTCCTTCAACCATCTCTTGATCTCAGATTCTGGAGAGCCAGAATCATACGAGGAAGCTATACAACACGAATCCAAAGAAGAATGGATAAAGAGCATGCAAGTGAAGATGGACTCATTACATTGCAACCAAACATGGGAGTTGGTTGAGTTGCCTAAAGGTAAGCGGGCACTTCAAAACAAATGGGTGTACAAGCTAAAGGAAGAAGAAGGTGGGAAGAAAAGGTACAACTCTAGGCTTGTGGTAAAAGGGTTTTCTCAAAAGAAAGGTATTGACTTCAATGAAATAATTTCTCCTGTTGTGAAAATGAACCCAATTAGGCTTGTCTTAAGTCTTGTGGCTACTCATGATTTAAATCTTGAGCAAATGGATGTAAATACGACATTCCTTCATGGTGACTTAGAGGAGGAAATTTACATGCTTCAACCAAAAGGGTATGAAGTAAAAGGTAAGGAGAAAATGATTTGCAGATTAAAGAAGAGCTTGTATGGTTTAAAGCAAGCATCAAGAAAAGGGCAAGTAGATTATGATGGCTCTACCCAATGCCCATAAATTCACGACAGTATGCAAAATGCTCAAGAGGTAAACCCTTCTATGAGAAAGTGAACAAGGTTGTCATGTGTGTGCACCTTGACAAGTTGGATACACTTGTCCTTAAGCATGTCTTAAATGAAACGATACTTGATCTCAATGTGCTTCGTCTTCACATGAAACACACTCTTTTGTGCTAGTTGAATAGTACTTTGACTGTCACAATGCAATATCGAAATCTCAATATTAACGCCCATATCTCCCATTAGATGAGCAAGCCAAATACCTTCTTTTTGCAAGCTTCAGAGGTGGCCACATATTCTATCTAAATGGTTGATTGAGCAATGCAATCTTGCAAATGAGATCTCCATGATATTGCACCCCCAACAAATGTGAAAACATAGCCACCATCTATGTATCCTTTTACACATGCCTCCTTGTTTCCACAGCCTAAGCATTTGTCCTTTGTACCGCTCAAATGTCTCATCACTCCTTTCACTGCCTCCCAATGCTTCTTACCAAGATTAGACATTGTTGGGGTATAAAGCCCAATGTGGTCGCCCAGGTAAGTGGGCGGGCTGCCAGGTATGTACACATATTCTTTTGTAAAAACCTAATAAGAACTCACTGTGCTCTACACATTACAGTAGAGCGAGTTCACCATATCGTCGTGCTCTTCTTCTCGCACTCTCTCTCGCGTCGCACTTCCGCTCGTACTCCTTCAACTGGTATCAGAGCTCAGATCGAGGCTCGGGGCAGCACTGCAGGAGGCTAGAGTCACCAACTCAGATTGGAGTGAAATTCGACAGGCGAAGACATGGCCCCAAATCTCGTGGGAACACGAAGGCCTCGGTGTTGTCAGAATTTCATTCTGAGGTCATCTCGGCCACCGTTCGGCTTCGACAAAGGTCTGCGCAGGCCATTTTCGACTACGTGGTCTCGACGGGTGCAGATCCGACTCTGCAAATTTGGGGTTTTCGGCCTACGACTGCAGGTGCTGAGGATATCGACACTCCCAGAGTGTTGATTTGTGGCTGTCTACACATCGAAGGACGGCTCACAGTTCTTGGAGGCGTGTCACATACGACACGGGCGCATCTACACACAGACTGTAGGCGACATCCACTAGTTCATCAGGTAGCTTGTGTTTGCTGCTTGATATTCCAGATTTCATCCTGACATTGTAGGTACTTCCACATGGGATGTATTGTCAGAGATGATGTATGTCTGTTGAGGGTTTGCTGGCTGTGAGTCACGCAGCAAACAACCGCCGCAGCGGTTACAGCATATAGTGGGAAATTTGTGGATGTATGACTTTGTGGGAAGTCTATGTACTGTCAGATTTACTGCAGCCTTTGTTGAGGGTCGAGTGAGGTTTTATTGAGCTGGGGGATTCTCGAATGTTGAGATCCTTTCGGTGATACAGGTCTTGGAGCGATCCCTCGAGCACCCTTAGATAGGCAGCTAGGATGTATTGACTGTGAGTTAGACAGTTGGGATTGCATCTTTGCTTTACTGCCGTTGAGGCACTGTCGCAGTCTATGCTTATAGGACAGTGACAGGATAGTGAGAGACAGTACAGGTGCAGGACAGGTTTACCCACAGCTTACAGTGTCAGAGAGACAGTGTTTTTGAGCTGTTTTTTGGTCTGTTTTTTAGTACACCAGAGCCATTTTACAAAGGAGACTCTGCCGAAATTTATGCAGAATCTGAAGCTTTCTTGGTTCATTTGACAGGTTGATATTGGTTCAGAGGTCAGTTTACAGGGGAAACTCTGCCGAACTTTTCCCAGGAAAGTAAACTACTGTGAAGCGTAGCTATGGCTAGATCACAGGACACTGCTCTTTACAATATCAAGAAGCTGGATGGAACCAATTTCCCATTGTGGAAGAAGCAGATTTGGCACGTGTTGGTACAAAAGAAGCAGATAAAACGTATAAAGCTCAAAGGGATAAAACCAGAAGATATGGACGAAGATAAATGGAGCGAAATGGATGAATTGGCACTTTCTACCATTATGCTGACTTTGGCAGAAAGCGTTTACTTCAATGTAGCAGATGAGATGTCGGCTTATCAAGCATGGTTAAACCTGAGTGATCTTTATGAGAAGCAGAGTGCAGCTTCACAGGTATACTGGCTTAAGAAGCTTGTTGACTTGAAGATGAAAGAAGGGACACCTATGTCCAATCATCTGAATGAATTCAACACAATCTATAGTCAGTTGTCAGCTCAAGGTGTCAAGTTTGATGAACCTGTTAGAGCTATGTTCCTGTTGATCACATTGCCGGAAAGTTGGGACACTTTTCGCACAGCTTTGAGTAATTCTGCACCTCCAGATGGTTTGAACATAGCAGGTGTAGAAGGAAGTCTGCTTACTGAAGAAACCAATAGAAAGACAATGGACAAAGGCAAAGGAACAGCCTTAGTTGTCAGGGGAAGGACCAAAGAAAAGTACAAAGGTGGAAAGAGGAATCAGTCTCGTAGCAAGTCCCGCAGTGCTAAAGGCAAGAGTGACATAGAATGCTACCATTGTGGCAAGAAGGGTCACATGAAAAGAGACTGCAGAGAATGGAAAGCAGAAAAAGGCAAAGAGAAAGCTGAAGACCATGGTGAGAAGAACAAGTCCTTAGTGAAGATTCAAGAAATAAATGTGACAAACACTGTTGCAGAGGATGACAGTCTAGTGTCAGGAGACATCTACTTCTTGAAGAATACAATGGACTCAGCTCTTCTTACAGCATCTGATGGAAATGCACTGAGTGACTGGATTATAGACTCAGGGGCATCACTTCATGTTTCTCCAAACAAGGAGTGGTTTACCTCTTATGTGACCACTAAAGATCATGTTCGGCTAGGAAATGGGCAAACATGTGAGATCTTAGGTGTTGGAGATGTTCAATTGAAGTTTCAGAATGGCTCTTCTTTCACGCTGAAGAATGTGAGACATGTTCCCGCAATTACAAAGAGCTTGATCAGCACAGGTTAACTTGATGATGCTGGCTACGTCACCACTTTTGGACAGAACATGTGGAAGATATCCAAGGGTTCTATGACAGTAGCACATGGAGTAAAGTCTGGAGGACTTTACATGATTTATGTATCAAATGTCTCTAAAAATGTAATCAATGTAACCGAGCAGTCAAACGTTTCTTTGTGGCATAGCCGGTTAGGACATATGTCCAAGAAGGGAATGGAAATCTTGTCTCGTTCTGGTTATTTGCTTGGCTTTTCATTTAATGATTTTGAATTCTGTGAACATTGTCTGTATGGTAAGCAAACACAACAGCCACATAAGCATAGAAGCAGTAGAAGAGATACATAGTTGGCACTTGTTCATAGTGATTTGTGTGGACCTATGCCTAACCTATCTCTAGGGGGAGCTTCTTACTTTATGACATTTATAGATAATTACTCGAGGAAAGTATGGGTTTACTTTCTCAAGCACAAGGATGAAGCGTTTAGCGTTTTCAAAACGTTTGTGACACTTGTGGAGAATCAGAGTGGCAAGAAGCTTAAATGCTTACGCACTGACAATGGTGGAGAGTATGTTTCAAAGGCCTTTCAGGACTTTTGTGAGTCAAAAGGTATAAAACGTGAACTTACTGCTCCTTACAATCCTCCTCAAAATGGTGTTGCTAAGAGGATGAATAGGACCATACAAGAGAAGGTCAGAAGTATGTTGTCTAATGCACATCTGCCAAATGGGTTTTGGGCTGAAGCTGTATCAACAGCTGTTCATCTTATAAATAGATCTCCTAGCAAGGTTTTGTAGAAGGATTCAGTGCTAGAGATGGTATGGTCAGGCAAAATGCCCTCATACAAGCATCTCAGAGTCTTTGGCTGTGAGGCATATACTCATGTTCCAAAGGAATTTAGGAACAAACTTGAGCCAAAGAGTAGAAAGTGCATCTTTCTAGGCTATGGTAATTCTGGTGAGATGGGGTACAGACTTTGGGATCCCGAATCCAGAAAGGTTGTCCGCAGCAATGATGTTCACTTTAATGAATCCAAATATCATTCTAAACCAGAGAGGGTTGAGGAGATTAGAAGAGTTGTCTTTCAAGAAGATGGACCTGCACGTGCAAGACAAAATGTCAGGGCTCAAGAGGAGCAAGGACATGATAGATTGGAACCACAGGTTGTGGCTGAGCCTGAGCCACCTGTTGTGCGTAGATCTGGAGGTGTCACGCGACCTCCTGATAGGTTTGTTCCATCTATGAACTATGTCATGTTGACTGATTGCAATGAGCCTTCATGTTACAAGGAAGCAGTGCAAATGAAGGACTCCGGGAATTGGCAATTGGCCATGCAGTCAGAGATGATAGCTCTGCATAAAAACCATACATGGAAGCTAGTTAAATTACCACGGGGCAAAATGGCTCTACCTTGTAAATGGGTTTACAGGTATAAGATCACCACTCATGATAGTCAGCCAAAGTACAAAGCAAGGCTTGTTGCCAAGGGCTTTAAGCAAGAACAAGGCATTGACTTTGATGAAGTCTTCTCTCCGGTGGTCAAGATGACTACATTGAGATGCTTTCTTGCATTGGTTGCCATATTAGATTTGGTGTTGCACCAAATGGATGTCAAGACAGCGTTCTTGTATGGTGATTTAGATGTGGAAATTTACATGCAGCAGCCAGAAGGGTTTATTGAGAAAGGCAAGGAAGATTGGGTATGCCAGTTGTTAAAGAGTCTTTATGGCTTTAAAAAATCCCCGAGGGCATGGTACCATAAATTCCACAAGTTTATGCTTTCTCAAGGCTACAAACGTAGTGAGTTCGATCACTGTCTATATACAAAGAAGGCTAAGGATGGTAGTTGGCTGATCCTTATTTTGTATGTGGATGACATGTTGATTGCTGGCAAGCACTTGGAAGAAATTTCAGCTTTGAAGTCAAAGATGGCAAAATCGTTTGACATGAAAGACATGGGTGAGGCAAGTCATATACTTGGTATGCGCATTGAGAGAGACAGATCAAAGAAGTTGATTTGGTTATCTCAAACAGAGTATATTGACAAGGTTTTGCAACGTTTCGATATGGAGAAGGGAAAGGCACTGAGTGTTCCATTGCCACCATATGTGAAACTTAGCAAACAAGATTGTCCTTTGTCTGAGGAAGAACAGGTTGAAATGGATAAGATTCCATATGCGTCTGCAGTGGGTAGTTTGATGTATGCAATGACTGCTACTCGCTAGACATTGCATTTGCAGTGGGAGTAGTAAGTCGATACATGTCAAACCCAGGCAAGAAACATTGGGAGGCAGTGAAAGGAATATTGAGATACCTGAAAGCTACAAAGAGTATGCGTATATGCTATGGGAGTCAGGAGCTAAGTGTAAAGGGTTTTACAGACTCAGATTATGCAGGTGACTTAGACAACCGAAGGTCTACGTCAGGGTATGTCTTTACATTGGCTGGTGGAGCAGTATCATGGCGTTCTAGATTACAAGATTGTGTTACTCAGTCTACTACATAGGCTGAATATGTTGCAGCATTAGAGGCATGCAAAGAATCAATTTGGCTTAATCGACTAGTAACAGATTTGGGAATCAAAGAAGAGATGCCTGTGTTATATTGTGATAGTCAAAGTGCTATACAATTGGCTCGCAATCCAGTTTATCACTCAAAGACAAAGCATGTGGATGTGAAGTATCATTTCATCAGGGAAATGCTCGAGGATAAGCAACTTCAGCTTGTCAAAGTTCACACCACATAAATTCCTGCTGATCTACTTACAAAAGGACTTCCCTCAGAAAGCTTTGCGCATTTTCGCAAGCAGTTAGGTGTAGGGTAGTACATCACTTCTCTACATCTCTTGTATATTAGCTTGTATAGTAGCTTCTCTCACACTTAAAGTACCACATTGGACTTTAAGTGGGAGGTTGTTGGGGTATAAAGCCCAATGTGGTCGCCCAGGTAAGTGGGCGGGCCGCCAGGTATGTACACATATTCTTTTGTAAAAACCTAATAAGAACTCACTATGCTCTACACATTACAGTAGAGTGAGTTCACCATATCGTCGTGCTCTTCTTCTCGCACTCCCTCTCGCGTCGCACTTCCGCTCGTACTCCTTCAGACATGTATTTGATAACTACTCCCACTGCAAATGCAATGTTTAGACGTCTAGCAATCATGGCATACATCAACCTACCAACAACATACACATAAGGAACCTTGGCCATTTCATCCTTTTTCTCGATTAGTTTAGGACAATCAATCTGGCTAAGTTTTACATATGGAGGTAATGAGCTATTGTAGATTGAGTGAGTGATCCAGTGGTCATAGGTCGAGAGAGCCTCTCATTTATTTTCTTGTACATATTAGTAGTTTAGTAGGATCCACTTATCGGCACATTCGCCTTTACGTGGGAGGTTCTTGAGGCAACTGCATCATGTGCCTTGCCCCAGGATGGACGTCCGTTATCCATCGCCCATTCACCTCATTGACCTACTCACTTATTCTTTATATACATAGAAGAATAAGGAATGAGTGCTGCTTCTTGCCACTCTGCTCCACCTCACAATTTGTGTTCTCTCTCTTTCTCCTTCTTTCTCTCTGCACATGCACCGCATTCTTCGCCACGACATTGCAATGATGTAAGGCCTTCACTCCGGCTCTGATACCAATTGTTGATGAGTGCGCCATGCGAAAGGGATGAGAGAGAGAGAGAGAGAGAGAGAGAGAGAGAGAGAGAGAGAGAGAGAGAGAGGTTTTGATGGAGCTTATTCTCACACCATGTGTGAGTTCTTTATTGTTCAATATATTATCAATAAGAAAGAATGAGATTGGGGTTAGTGAGCGGTTAGTATGTGATGGTATTGGCCTAATGACCTTTATCCCCAACAAATATCAAAGTAAAGTACACTCATATCAACAAATGAATGCCTTACTCCGTTCTTTAATAAATTTCACTCTTATCAAATGTATGCCTAACTCCGTTCTTTACTAAAGCTTGTTTTAAAAAGCCAACAAGGTGAAGGCAGTGTTTGGTAAAAGTGTGTCTTAGCTTATCTTTGAGCCGGTTACAAATTCAAAATAACCGGTTTAGAGCGGAGTGAAAAGGAAAAATTCCACAAGAAAATAGTATAAACATAGTTTAAAAAAATGGTTTAGTTTGTAAACTTTTTGCTTGTGAAGTGGCTTAAAGGGATTTGTGTATGTTTGGCATAAAGAGTTCTTCGAACACTCACTCAAGAGTTCACTTTGGCATTCTAAATAGATAAAATGAAATGGAAGTCAAGCCAACCAAGGCTATGAAACGAAGGGACCCCTTAAAAAAAATCAAAACAAAAGAAGATTTCAATAATTGACATGGGAAGGCAGGAGGTCCAATCTAGTCTTCATAGAAACGCTTTACACAATTTACAATGCACCTACTGTGTTTTTACCTGTGTTTGTTTTTTTTTTTTGCAATTTTTCTCATTGTTTAGTTACAATTTTTACAAATACTTGCATAGTTTTGGAAGAAAAACTGTAATTTTCAATAGCCGAATGTTTTCTATTCGTTTAGAAATGGGGAGAGTGGGTCTCCAATCATTTCAAACGTAGCCTTAACTCTCTTCTGCTCTAACTTCCAAGGCTTGTTTTAGAAAGACAATATTGACGTCCAGCTGCGGGATTGTCAACTTCGAAGCATTTGCAACGAGCACTGGCATTCTGAGCAGCATGGAAAGCCCGCAAGGTCAAGCATTACGCTGCATTGTGAAGATGGGTACGTACCTGCTGGCTGGCTGAGAGAGAGAGAGAGAGAGCCGATGTTCCTGAGTACAGCTAACCCTCATCTTCTTTTCAGGGGGAGCTGCAATCACCCACAAAGATGAGTTCGAATCCATCAACGTAGAAAAATTATCGACAACTTGTCGACAATTGAGCCAGTCCATGAACGCTTCTTGCAATACGCCCATCAATATGGACTGGAGCAGAGGAGATGGGGCACCCCTTGTGCCGGAAGTACTTGAACTACAAGGAAATAGCATATGCACAGAGCGATTCATCATCATACACGGAGCAGGTCATCTCTCTCTCTCTCTCTCTCTCTCTCTCTCTCTCTCTCTCTGCCTGCTACAGATGCCTCGATGAGCATCAGTTGCTTCGATGCCGTCTGACGTGTTGTTCACTGTGGTTCATTAGATTAGTACGGATAGAACTCTAAGAAAACTATAAGTACTGTGAAAACTTGGTTGCTGTATGGATACATTAATGCATGTTTTGCCGCGTGGTTGTAAAACAAGGTCTGCTTCTTTGTATAATCTGGAGCAATCAGGTTAAAGAGTGAGTTTGCTGGGGCAATATGACTGAGTTGTGTATGTATGTGCATCTGCATGGTCATGTCTCACTATGTGTCTGGGATGCACATTGCAATGCTGCACATTTCTAAAGGTAGATTACTGCGGGAGCAAAAAATTTGCCAAGAAATTAGAGGTTGCTGTAAATATGTCTGATGAAGTTTTGCATCGCAGTTTTTGAATAAACATAAATAAAGTAAAGTTAATTGCATAATTATCCTGTGAAACACTTGGTTGAGTGTCATACTCATCAAATGGCATTAGTAGTTGGGGATGCCAATAGTATTTTGTCAAGTCTAACTGATGATTACATTGTTGTGGATCATATCATGAGTCCAAGCAATCTACTAACCTACTATAAAAGTGAATGTGTGCTTTTGTTGGATTCATCTAGGCGTTTAAGTTTGATTTTAGAAGGAGCTTCCTTTTGGCATTTTTATAGAAGGTTGATCCATTCTCACACTGCTAAAGTACCTCTTTTTGTGCATACGGTGAAAATAGCATTGCTAGGCGAGGCTAAATTTTAGATGGCAATTAAATGAAAACTTGAACGGACACTTTGAGGGGAGAGTGGGACTCTTGGTCCTGCTCCTATCGACAACGTGAGAGCATAGGAGACACTAGACAGCATATAGAAAAAACCTGGATGATGCTGTCCTACTCTTAGGTGAGATGATATAAGGGCAGCCCGGCTATCCATGATAAAGGTAAAGATTTGTCATTTTTACTTTTGGACAAGCAGTGAAGTAAAGCCACACAGTGTCAACTCGTAAAGATTGTGTTTTAAGTATGTTGTATGTTCACCATTTTATATCTTCTCTCACTGTTCTAGATTCTTGTTTTAGTTTATATCTTGTTTTTGTTGGAGATATGTCATGAACAGATGGTGGCATATTAGGTTGTATCTTATGGAAAATTTGGCCTTGCGGATGCATTTTACCTAGTTTGGTCCAATTTGGCCTTGCGTATGCATTTTACCTAGTTGGGTCCATTGTTCTCTTGGATCACCATTAGGACATTTAGTCCATTACTGATGATGTGGCACCTATTCCTGGTCTAAACTAGGGTGCCCCCTCTTTTCATTTCTCGAGGTCCCTTGCACCACCAATTAAGTGACCTTTAGGATTCATTCATCAATCAATTTGAGTACTCATTGTGCACTCTTATTCTAGTTCTTTGTCGCCACATTCATTGTTTTGTTTTTACCTATTTTTTCTTGCCCATCCCTCCTTATTGGCTTGTGTTGTACTTGACAAGGGTGGTTCTTTCCTCTACCTACAAAAACACAAACTTAGCTGGATTTTTTCAGCCCATTGGAGGCTGCTTTTTATGAGATCTACCCCACAACTACCCTTCTCATCAAAATTGACCCCTCCTTGGTGGTATTTTTGCTTGTATCATTCCTAATTATTGCACATATCATTTTTGTTGTTAATCAACTTAGTTTGGCCTTGAGATGTGACTTAAAACTGTGTCGAGTCCACTGGCTTTCACATGGCATTGTATGAGATCTATCGTCAAGTGGTCCACTCTAGTTTTATCTACAAGAATTCCTCGGTCATTATCCTCCTTCTGGTTGTAGGGAGTGGATTGTTTGCTTCCCAATATCGTGTGCTGCTTGAAGATGCACCTTGAGATTAGCTCGCAATCTATTTACGAGCTCCAACCTTCATGTTGTTGAGCTGCAATAGCCTTATCCGATGACAATTACGTTGTTGTGAGCCTTGTCTCTTTGTTCTATGTTGCAGCTAAATCTGAATTGTGGTTATCTTTCTCATTTAGGGTTAGTTGGAACCCTCCTATGAGGATGTTTGATGCCTCTTTTGCCCTTGCGTGTTTAAGTTTCATCTGCTCCAAAGCCTCCTAAATTTTCATGCTACTATGGAGAGCTTTGTTTCAAGTGCCATAATTTATTATATTAGAGCTTCATGTTCACCTTCCAAATGCTTTCACATATGCTTCCCTACTCTCACACGTTCACTCAAGTCCTTGGTTGGTTGTAGATTGGCCACCCTTTCACCCTCCTGGTAGGGAATCTAGGCATATATAGACTTTCTATTTGTGTTTTTTCCCCACTTTTGAATTTTTTGTGTCAGGGTATTTTTTCGACCTACACTAGCACACTTAATCTGTGTTGCTAGACTCCATTCATTGAGTATCTTGTATTATTCGCCTCTTGAGTTATCGAGGTGCAAGCTTCACCTCTCTCTCTCTCTCTCTCTCTCTCTCTCTCTCTCTCTCTCTCTCTCTCTAACCATGCCACGACGACTAGCTTCAAATTTTCCAAAAACCACATCCAAGTATAAAGGATGCCAATGACCAAATGTAGGTTTAGAAACTGCATGAGAACGCCAAAAAGAAAACATCAGCGTCTATGGATGTTTTTGTTCCACTAGTACCAATAACAACATGGCCTTCCTTGCAATAACAAATGTAAAATATTCAGATAACCACAATGCTTTGGTGTACATAGTTTATCTGTAGCGAGTAGTCGCAACCCTTCTATGTGGGACCAAGTAGATTGAAAATGGTCCAAAATCCGAGACATGAAAGCACGAAGACGACGAGGTGGCCAATGCAACAATGGTAGAAAAAACTGCATGTATGCCATCAAAATGGAGTGCACTATTCTGAGACGTACGTGTAGTGGCCAGGTAGACAATGTCCAAGACCTAATTTTATGCTCAACCCAATCCAAACATTTGGCATTGTTCGCTGGCCAAGCCAAAAGTATCCATGATACCGCACAAGCTGATCCGGCTTCAACATCTCACCTTGCCATAATATAGAATGCCAATCCATCTGATGCAATGGCCAAAGTTTAGATTTTTGGAAGTTAACATGCAAACTAGCAGCTGACCCATAAATGTGCGAGGCTTCCATGTTACATCGAACATCGCTTCCATGTTACATCGAACATCATCTGGTTGATTTTTGGGTCTAAACATGGAATCATCAGCATATGCTTGTGCCACAAAATGATCGCGAGATGGTAGTTCCAATCTATGTAATTGACCAGATGCCGTCCAAATAAAGCAATAGAGGATGAGTGGCAATAGCATACAACATGGTACTTAAAGGACATCCTTGCCTAACAGAAGGACCAAGATCCCACAATTGAGTAAGTGTAGTAGGCTACAATGTCACTTTCATAGGACACAGTTAGTACAGTTGGTCTGGTCTAGTTCACACTGGACGGACTCCTTGGGCTGGGCATTGACACGTGGCAGGGATACGGACGGTGGTCCAGTGGACATCGTGGCCAGGTCACCACCACCACCACTCAAGTTGGAGATAGACTTAGATGGCTGCCATTTATGAGCCGTTAGTGGCTCTTTATGGTTGGACATATGAGTAGTAGCCGTGGGGTCATCATTATCATCTTCTTCATATATGGTCCAGCGTCGTCGTCTTGAGGAGTGAGTCTATACACAGCACGTCTGCACCATCCCTGCACATCTGAGCCTCGACACCCCCATTGTACCTGTGAGTTATGGGCTGGAGCTGAGTGTGCTGCCACACGAGAATCTGTATTGGTTCCTTTGAGATAGTCGAGTCCATATGTCTGGTTTGCTGCTGTGTCTCTGTGTTGATTTGCTGTTATCTGTTGTTTCCTGTGTTTTCATTCTGTTTTGAGTGAGATGTCACGTACATTGCACTAAGGAGCACCCATTGTAGAGAGCACGACACTATCCACGCTACAGGTGCTCTCATTTTTGGCACGCGCGGTGGGAGCTCAACTGAAGTCTCATTCTCTGTTGAGGTACAAATCAAGGAGCTAGCTGGTTTTTACCTAGTCTTGCCTACTTCGCCTTGCACAATGCAGCCTGCTGGTCTGGTCCAGTTTCACCCTAGACAACTTAGTCTAGCTGACGTAGTCCCTCGCCTTGCTTGTCTAGTCTTCTCTCGGCCTGGTCTAGTCCTTCCTCGTCCTTGGTCCAGCCAGGTGGTCTAGTCACTCGCCTTGGTCTAGTAGAGTCTAGACCGGTGTTCAGCCAGTTAAAGGTCTTCTTGTCCAAAGCTTGGTTGGGTTTGTGGTTACTGCATGCCACATACAAGGTGGTCATTAGAGCGTCAAAGCGCACTACTGAGTCCTCTGAAGTACTATAACAGAAGCATCAACCCTTGGTACCTAGTAGAAGTCCACCAATCCTATCACCCATACCTCCACATACGGCATCATCCATTCCTCCATCTCTTCCAGGTCGCCTTCCCCAGTAAAGCTCTCTCCCATTTTGTTACAGCAAGCTACTGAGCAACAGGCTCGTGAGCAAGAGGCCATGGAGGAGTTGACCAGTGTTTTGGCCAAGGTAAACATCAAGTTTCCTACTTTCAAGGGACTCTCCTTAGAAGATGTAGACGACCATGCAAGGAGGTTTGTATCTCTCTGTAGAGGTGGTGGTCTTAATAGAGAAGATGCTTATTTGGTACTCTTTCCATCTACCTTGGATGGCTTATATCTCTTTGCTCCTTGACCTTCCAACCTCTTCACCTACAAGCTCATGATATCTCTCTGCTCCTTAACATTCCAACCTCTTCACCTAAGGCACCCACTACCTTGGGGTGTCATCTCCAGCCTCATCCTTCATTACCCCTCTCCCCCTACTCGTCCTTACCACCTCTCCTCCTCGCCCCCCTACCCACCCCTCGCCCCTATCTTCTCCCCCTCGCCCCCCCCTACCCACCCCTCGCCCCTAGTCCTACCCCTCGCCCCTACCCACCCCCCTACCCACCCCTCACCTCTAGTCCCTACCCCTCGCCTCCCCCACCCACCCCTTGCCCCCTGCCCAAGCCTCGCCCCTACCCAGCCCCCTACTCGCCCCTTACTCACCGTCTCCATGCCAATGTATTCTGCACCTGGCACAATGGGCTAGATCAAAGGCATTGCTTGGAAATGGAAGTCTTTGAGTCCCCATCACTGCGAAAAGGCCAGGTATGCCTCATTCCAGGGCAGGCTGAATCTGTGCTTCATGCTCATCCTTCGGTGCAAATGACATCGTGAGCACATCTCTGTCAAAAAGGAATCCTCCAAAGCTTGCTACACCATAGCCACAACCCATTATCTTTCCTTGAAGGTTCCGTCTGAGTGGCATTGACTGTAAATGCAGTATCAGTTTCATCATTCTCGCAGGGCTATCTCCTCCTTTGATTCAATAATCTGAGTGCTCCAATTTCATGACTTCTCCTGATTTTCCATACTAAGCTCTACTCTGCAGCAGTTGTCAGGGAAGATTTTCATTGTAGTCCCCGGTTGCTGTAGCGGTCCCATTTTCCTTGTGCTTGTCCCAACTTTCCTTAAACAGATCTTTCTCCTCAGTAGGTTCAGTATCATCAGACTCTGCATCCTTTCCAAGCGCAGGCCCATTCTTCTCTGCAGCTCGAGATCTTCGTTCGCTACAGAGTCCTCACCTTTTGGAGAATCTTGGTCAAGATTTTTGTGAGTATCTTCAGGCTCAGAGTGTTCCTTTTCCAAGACATCCTCAACTTCCTCATCAGTTTTGGTGTTTTCATGCATTGTTTTGCTGGAATTTTCTTCAAGCTATAAAGTAGACTCTTCTTGAACTACCGCAGAAGATGGGGAAAGTAACCAAAAACTAAGCAAAAAACACCCCAAAACAGCTCCTATGACCCAAAAGTGCTATGACACCTTTCTTTCTCCTCGAAAGTGTACTGCATTTTTCCTAGTGTTCCACCGTTCTCTCTAGTCTAAGTATTCCTCTCACCGAGACGGTGAGCGGTCTTGTGGCGAGCAACCTATAGCAGGCTACAGTGTCACTTTCACAGGGTACACAGTTAGTACAGTTGGTCTGGTCTGGTTCACACTGGACGGACTCTTTGGGCTGGGCAGTGACACGTGGCCATGCAAGGAGGTTTGTATCTCTCTGTAGAGGTGGTGGTCTTAATAGAGAAGATGCTTATTTGGTACTCTTTCCATCTACCTTGGATGGCTTATATCTCTTTGCTCCTTGACCTTCCAACCTCTTCACCTACAAGCATGATGTAGACGACCATGCAAGGAGGTTTGTATCTCTCTGTAGAGGTGGTGGTCTCAATAGAGAAGATGCTTATTTGGTACTCTTTCCATCTACCTTGGATGGCTTATATCTCTTTGCTCCTTGACCTTCCAACCTCTTCACCTACAAGCTCATGATATCTCTCTGCTCCTTAACATTCCAACCTCTTCACCTAAGGCACCCACTACCTTGGGGTGTCATCTCCAGCCTCATCCTTCATTACCCCTCTCCCCCTACTCGTCCTTACCACCTCTCCTCCTCGCCCCCCTACCCACCCCTCGCCCCTATCTTCTCCCCCTCGCCCCCCCTACCCACCCCTCGCCCCTAGTCCTACCCCTCGCCCCTACCCACCCCCCTACCCACCCCTCACCTCTAGTCCCTACCCCTCGCCTCCCCCACCCACCCCTTGCCCCCTGCCCAAGCCTCGCCCCTACCCAGCCCCCTACTCGCCCCTTACTCACCGTCTCCATGCCAATGTATTCTGCACCTGGCACAATGAGCTAGATCAAAGGCATTGCTTGGAAATGGAAGTCTTTGAGTCCCCATCACTGCGAAAAGGCCAGGTATGCCTCATTCCAGGGCAGGCTGAATCTGTGCTTCATGCTCATCCTTCGGTGCAAATGACATCGTGAGCACATCTCTGTCAAAAAGGAATCCTCCAAAGCTTGCTACACCATAGCCACAACCCATTATCTTTCCTTGAAGGTTCCGTCTGAGTGGCATTGACTGTAAATGCAGTATCAGTTTCATCATTCTCGCAGGGCTATCTCCTCCTTTGATTCAATAATCTGAGTGCTCCAATTTCATGACTTCTCCTGATTTTCCATACTAAGCTCTACTCTGCAGCAGTTGTCAGGGAAGATTTTCATTGTAGTCCCCGGTTGCTGTAGCGGTCCCATTTTCCTTGTGCTTGTCCCAACTTTCCTTAAACAGATCTTTCTCCTCAGTAGGTTCAGTATCATCAGACTCTGCATCCTTTCCAAGCGCAGGCCCATTCTTCTCTGCAGCTCGAGATCTTCGTTCGCTACAGAGTCCTCACCTTTTGGAGAATCTTGGTCAAGATTTTTGTGAGTATCTTCAGGCTCAGAGTGTTCCTTTTCCAAGACATCCTCAACTTCCTCATCAGTTTTGGTGTTTTCATGCATTGTTTTGCTGGAATTTTCTTCAAGCTATAAAGTAGACTCTTCTTGAACTACCGCAGAAGATGGGGAAAGTAACCAAAAACTAAGCAAAAAACACCCCAAAACAGCTCCTATGACCCAAAAGTGCTATGACACCTTTCTTTCTCCTCGAAAGTGTACTGCATTTTTCCTAGTGTTCCACCGTTCTCTCTAGTCTAAGTATTCCTCTCACCGAGACGGTGAGCGGTCTTGTGGCGAGCAACCTATAGCAGGCTACAGTGTCACTTTCACAGGGTACACAGTTAGTACAGTTGGTCTGGTCTGGTTCACACTGGACGGACTCTTTGGGCTGGGCAGTGACACGTGGCAGGGATACGGACGGTGGTCTAGTGGACGTCGTGGCCAGGTCACCACCACCACTCAGTTTGGAGATAGACTTAGATGGCTGACATTTATGAGCCGTTGGTGGCTCTTTATGGTTGGACATATGAGTAGTAGCCGTGGGGTCATCATTATCATCTTCTTCATATATGGTCCAACGGCGTCGTCTTGAGGAGCGAGTCTATACACAGCACGTCTACACCATCCCTGCACATTTGAGCCTCGACACCCCCATTGTACCCATGAGTTCTGGGCTGGAGCTGAGTGTGCTGCCACGCCAGAGTCTGTACTGGTTCCTTTGAGATAGTCGAGTCCATATGTCTGGTTTGCTGCTGTGTCTCTGTGTTGATTTGCTGTTATCTGTTGTTTCCTGTGTTTTCATTCTGTTTTGAGTAAGATGTCACGCACATTGCATTGAGGAGCACCCACTGTAGAGAGCACGACACACTATCCACGCTACAGTAAGCTCACCATCAATTATTCCCGAAGATTGACTATGTTCATAAAGAAAGTAGACCACACGACGCATTCTAAAACCAAAGCCCAAGCTCGCCATGATCTATGCAATGAAGTCCCGATGAATAGTATCAAATGCTTTCTCTATATCAATTTGCATGATAAATACATCTTGTCTAGTGTATTTTGTATACTCAATGCCGATGAAAGCATAGCAATAGTATCCATAATTTGTCGGCGAGGAATGAATCCGAACTGAGTGGCATGTATGCCGGAAAACAAATGATCCTGTAGCAATCATTTTCGACATTCATTTGTAAATGACTGGCATAAGCGTAATAGGATGCCAATGAGAAAATAAATGATCCTTAATGGATGTAGCAATCATTTTCGACATTCATTTGTAAATGACTGGCATAGGCGTAATAGGATGCTAATGAGAAAAGGATTCGCAGAGTGCTTGCTTAGGCAACAATTTCACCAGGCCTTCTTTCCACGATCGCGGCAAAGATTGTGTAGTCTATGCATGATTCATCAGGAAAGGTAGACGCTATTTTAGGGATTCTGAAAAGCAAAGAAAAAACTCAACTGTAAGACCATCCCATCCAGGAGATTTCCAATGACCAAGATGTAACAAATTGCTATGCAGTTCGTCTTCAGTAAAGTCAGCCTTAAGTGTATCTGCATTATGTACATATGACAACAACAATTGCCTCACTTGCAATATCTCCTGTGAGGGAGCGGCAGGAGCTGCAAAACCCCGTTGAAAACGAATCTAAACGATCCACCATTGAATTTGCTAGCTGGACTCTATTGGTAGTCTATTGTCCAGAATCATCTTAAACTCTTTTAATGGCCGTAGTTTGCCGCGAATGATGTGAGTGCTTAAAAAATTGTTTTGATGAACAACCTTTATCCATAAGAGCATATTGTCTCGATCTAACCTTCCATTTTTCTAGTTTCCACTTGTTATTATGCATCAAAGAGACTTTAGCAGTACATAAAGTCTCTTGCTTAGAAACAATAAGCGGTTTAGAATCCGCAAGACTTTCTAACTCTCGACAGGTGGCCTTATCTGCTTGCACCTTTCCTCTTTGCTGATGCATGTTTCATGTACCATAATCCTGTATGACTGCCTGGATACACATAACAAAACAATACCAAGCCACATCCACATCGATAAACATATGAGAGACAAGAGAAGGAATCATTGCTTCAACCAAATTTTGGGGGAGGCTTGGTGTGAAAGGTATGCATTATTGATATGCAATAACCGCTTGCAAGGAAGAGGAGAATCATGAGGAGATGCATCAAAACAAGAGAGGGAAATGATCATATAGGGTAAAGGAACGTTCAACCTTCATGTAACATGCAAACATATCATATTGCGGAGCACCCAGTAAATACCAACGATCCAAACATGTAAAAGTATAACCCCTCTTTGGAGAGCGAGTAATAGCCCACAAATTCAAAATACTTACATCATTGACCATATTATTCCAAGCAGAACACTCAAAGCTTAACATACGTGAATGACGAGATGTATTGTCTATGTTTGTAGGTGCATTATTAAAATCTCCACACCAAAATGCAGACAAGCGCCAGGGGTGTTTGGCTAAATCTTGCCAAAGGCGACTTCTTTGGGATGAAGCAGTATAAGGATATATGCTAGCAAATTCCAAAATGTTCCTCTGAACAAGACATTGAACAAGCATCCACCGCCCCTTAGGGTCATTGTGGGCCAAGACTGCTGCAATTCATTTCGCACCATCATTAAAACACTCGAATAAGTACTAGTGCCATCATAAGCAATCCAAAATCTTCCAAAGTATGAAGATTGACCAACAAACTCATGTTGATTATGCTCCTATAATACTACAATATTTGCTTTATATGTATGTACATAATGCTAGGTTAGCTTCCACTTCTCATGGTTGCACAATATGTGACATCTGAGAGGAGAATGCATCTGTACAATATTTACATGAGAACCAAAGGAAGAGAACATCAAGAAGTAGTGCCCATTGGCACATCTGCATCCATGCCAAGAGCCAACAAGGAAGAATCCACACGCATTCTTTGCAAGGAAGGGTGGTGCATAAGCAATGACGCAAATGTGGAACCAAGCAAAGCATCTCTGTAAGAGTGAACCACTCTATCCCACGCTTCAACTAGCGATTTGTGATCATGAGAGGAGGATGCAAAGCTCCCACCGCTTTTCCCATCTGAAACATGGACATAATTTCTTGATGTAGGTGGAAATTGAGGTTTAGCTGCTTTTTTTGGAGTTTGCCAACCATCATCGGAATCAACCAATTTGGCTTTACCTTTGGTGTCAGTCTTTGCGCTAGACTGTATATTGGCTAGAGGCTTACTTTTGTCTTTATTCTGGTGAGGTTGCATGTTTCCATTAAAATCCCCCATCTTTGTCTTCATAGACGAAGAAGAGGGAGAAGCAACATGAATTCCGGATGTAGGAATAGTAGAAGGCGACGGTTTCAACCGAGGCTTTGGGAATTTAGATTGCATATGCCCAAATTTACCACAACTAAAACATGCACTTGCAAATTCCCCCCATTTTAGTTTAAAGGGCCTTTTGCCTACCATTGGATCACTAGAATTGACCATGATTTTTGTATGTGTAGGTTTATCTGTATCCCAAAGCACAGAGAATCTATTGGAATTGGTATCCAAGTTTGGGGGACATATCACTTTGCCTAATTGAGCAGCCAAAAGAGGTAGGAAGTGCTTCCATGTGTGTGGAAATCCCACTATTTCCACCCAAACTGGACATTTGTGGCAAATTAAACTTTGGTAATCTTTAGTAAGTGCCCATGGTAATACATGTCATTTGCACATTGAAAAACAAAGGCGACGTTTCCAACTATTCAGAACGAGCGTCCATGTCTGCCAACAAGACCTCATAAAAGCCTCACACACCAAAATATACCGCTGTGATAGCTTGTCTTTTAAGCAAAAAAATCAACCCACTGACCTACATCTTGTGTAGAGGGCATTTCACGTGGAAAAAACAAGATAATGGCATTCAAAGCATATTGGGCAACACGGATCCATAAGTACTTAAACCGGAATTACCACTTCAATGGTAGGTTCTTGGCCTCCCCAGGCATTTCGGGCATCTGCTAAATCCTCTGATAGACATTCTTTGATAATATGTGCCGCAATCCATTGAGGAGAAATCTACTTGTTTTTTGTGTTTGTATACCGCTTCTTCTGCCATAATATGAACAAACAACTACCACACCCTATACGAACAGAAGGAGAAGAAAAGTCGAGGAATATCTACAGGAGGAGAAACACCACACAGGCTGTCTGCTCTCTCTTAACACATGCACCACCTCTCACACACTTAGCACTCAGAGAAAAATGGATATACATAGCTGCCAACGAGCTCGCAGGGGTTGAAAAGCGTGCAACACTTGCCCACCCACCCACCCACACACTGAAGCAGCCCAACAACACGGGTCGAAAGCTATCAAGATGGGAGCACTCAGAGGGCGGACAATTGCACACCACACCCGTGCTTGGGGAACACAACTTGTCTATAGATAATAGTCGGAGACTCTTTCTGTGAGACGAGGTGCGCCTTGGAGGGCTGAATATTTTGGATTTGCGAAGTTATGTTCTGGCTTGGAAAGTTACGCTATTGGCACTCTTGGTGGAACAACAACCACCCTGGATACTCTTGGTATCACATTTATGTGTGCATATTGTCACACCATCCTTTGGGCATTGGCAACCAACATATTGGGAAGTCATTTTTGGGAAGCGTCAAGGGCACATTCCAGGATGTACCTTTACTTCTTCTCTCATTGTTGATTGGAAGGTTATCACCTCGCATTTGGAATGGCATGGTCGACAATCCTCTCTCGACAATTTTCTTCAATTGGAGAGCCTGCATTGGAGCAAGGCTTTTTCTTCGAATTTGGTCTAGTGGTCTCCTTGCCAGGCGTATTTTCTTTCTCAACAAGGAACACACACAATTGGTCACAACATGTGACCATGATAGCTGGTTCTAGTTACACTAACTCAACCTATTGGTAATGCTACCCAAACTATATATATAGCTAATACTTTACCCAACACACTTCTGGCAGTTAACTAATCCTTTGACACTATTGCTGCATGATTACAAGTAGCCTACTCTTAGAATAAGGTTCTCCACCTTGAGTTTGAAATCACTAAATTGAGATTTGAATTCCTTGTTGCTGGCTTACTATGTTGTCTTGGTTAGCATGGTTTAATGAGTACCTCTAATTGCTCCTCTTGGCATAAACCGATGCGAGGTTTTCATTCAATGTCTGTTGCCACACTTGTAATTACCTCATAGGGTGATTCTAAATACCGATTATTACTTACACTGCTATCTTGGTTAGGATGGTTTAATGTGAACCAACTTTTTGAACATAGGCTTAGTGGGAGCAACCCCCTAATTTTTTTTTAACCCTTAAAAGAAGTTAAAGGCTAGGTTTCCTTCCCTTCTGACATAAAGCTATTACACTCTGGTTAATGACTCTGTCGTGACGGGACACTCCCCTTTCACTCATGGTGCTTCACGAGGAAACACATCTCGATCTTAGAACCGAGCTTGATGGCGGGTGGCTTGGCACGGACTTTGGGCCATCCATTGCTTGGTATGATTCTAAGTAGTAAATCATCCTATCCTCCTATAGAGAAGGTCATGTGCTAGGAACTTGCATGGTGTGGCCATACCGGGCATACTCTCTTGGGTGTCAATTGCTGACATGCTGGCACATACCCATCCTTTGCCCCTATATTAAGGTGAGGGGCTCTTCTCCCTTCACTTAGACTTGGGTTTTTTTCTGTCTTTTGCCTTTTCGCATACAGGATAAGCTGTTATGATTTAGGTTTTGAGCATTGGGTTTTTTATACTGTCCCTTGCAACATTATAAACAACTTGCTACAGTCGACTTGGTGTACTGGGTAAAAAAAGGGGGAAAGAGAGAGTAAGATGACATTGGAATTGTACTTGGCTTTCCCCTGGCACTTTGGAGATTATTTTGGGATTACTTCTGCTCACAGGTTCTATATTTTACTCAAAATCTTAGGTTTTGGATAATCTCTTGCTCTGTTAGGTGATTATGACAGGTTTTTTCTTACCTTAAAATATTGAAGGAGATATTTTTTGTTCCTATCAATTGCCGAATGCAAAGAAAAAAATGAAGTTTCCCATTGACATTGCTTTAAATTGAGATTTTGCTTGCCTCATGAATAAAGATACCTACCCTATGCTGATGCTGACACATGCCAAGTACTGGTCTAAAAATCCTACATTCTTGCTCTTTGAATTTGTTATATACCTATAATTAGACTGATGAGATTGGTTCCTAATACTGGTCTTTTATAGCTGAACTCTGGCCCTATTTTGTGTTAGAGGCCTTTTTAAGGAAAGTTGTTAACTAATCTAATCTTGGACACAAAACAAGAAGCATTTTTTCTGAGTTTCTGCTGGTCTTTTGACAAGAAAATGCTTATAACTGGTTTTGCTGGTCTCTAGTTCTGCTCACTTGAGAAATTATTCTATGCAATCTCTGTAGTAGTTACCTATCATGAAAACTTATGGAAAATTGTTTTTTTGCATAACATGCTACTTGTGATGGGTATGGTGTTGGAACATGGGTGGCCTTGACTTGCTAACTATGATTTGATATCTGTGCTTCAATAGCAGGTCTCTTCTGCTAGCTATGTCTAGTTAGGAGATCTTGTCTACAACACATTTTTCTGGTTTTTTATTTAAAAAAAAAAAGCCTAGTCTCTGGATATGGCTAGTCATTTCTCTCGACTTGCTAACTATGATTTGATATCTGTGCTTCAATAGCAGGTCTCTTCTGCTAGCTATGTCTAGTTAGGAGATCTGGTCTACAACACATTTTTCTGGTTTTTTATTTAAAAAAAAAAGCCTAGTCTTTGGATATGGCTAGTCATTTCTCTCGACTTGATCCTACTCTCATACAATGGCTATATTTAGGAATGGTTTGAGGTGGCCTGCTTTATGGCTGGCTTTGGCTTTGGCTTTGGCTTTGGCTCTAGCTCTTGCTAATACTTCTCTAACCGTGGCTATTACTTCACTGGGCTGATAGTTCAACTATTATTCAAAAGGAGATCCTTTATGGTATCTGGTGTAATGATGATGAGTGTGCATACGTATTACAAAGTATTAGAATCCTGGTCTTTTAATCTTGGTATCTTGATGTGACTAGTCATTTTTTTTGGAATAGACTCTACTCTCATAAATTGGTTATTTTTGGGAATGGTTTGGGGTGGCTTGGCTCTTGCTGATACTTCTTTGGCTTTGGCTGGTACTTCTCTGGGCTGATAGTTCAGCTATTACTTTAATTTCAAAGGGAATTCTTTATGAAATGTGGTGTAGTGCTGATGGATGTGCATACCTATTGCAGACTATGGGATGACTTAGTGACTTTTGGTTCTTGATATCTGGCCTAAAATTTGGTCGAGTGATAATGCTAGTTGATTCTGGCTTTGAAGGGCTCGACCTCGGAGCATATTTTAAGAGGAACTTACAAAACTTAGTATTGCATGCAGGATTTTTTAAAGCTAAAGAAGTACATAGAATGATATGGATTAGTCGACATTTTTTACAGTAAATGGTTATTATAAAGAAGTCAAAACATATGGAGTGACTCTGGCAGGAATATGATGTTAAAAAATCGATGAGATTTTAATATATAGGACAATAGCTAGTCTAATAATTTTTAAGTTTGACATGGATAACAACTGATAGATTCTTTGAAGCCTGCCATACGTAGCCAAGTCTAACATATCTGTTGTCTTGACTATATGGATGCAGGTGAGAACTCTATCTTGGCTTAAAAAGGTTTAGCATGCTGTAGTCCGACCTTGATGATTCAACTAGGATAGTTATGATACCTTTGTATAAACTCATTTGGAATTATACCTCATTCTTATTATGCTGTACAATTATGAATCTAAGATCCTGTACAAATCTTTGCCTAGACATCTTTAGCTAGTCGTCTTTTGAACGTCTTGTTCCTTGGTGTGTATTTATTAAGTTTAAAACAACTACACACACACATTTTTTTTCCCCAGTAATGTCAGATTGAATTACCAATGGGAAACTTGAAGACGAGGAAAACCCATAGAAAATATTACAAATAGGAAAGCAGAAACAGTCAAAGTAGAGCTCATAATGACTAGCCGGGAGCTTGTCACAAGACGGGCACCGCGTGCCAATGGAAAAGAACAGACTTAACATACTTTTAGCGCTTCAATAACAACTGAAACTGAAAGAGAGAGAGCACACGCGACACGGAGTGACGGAATTCTACCTCAGAGAGTATTGGCCCTAAAATGTTGGCGCCCCTTTCGGTATTTCTTTTTATTGCTACAACTAAGTACAATGCCGGTACTCCAATCCCTGCACATTCACACTGAAGCATGCCAGAGAATGAGCCCTCTACACATATTTAAAGGCCCTTGGCATTGAAAAGCAGTTACATGAAAAGTATTCAAACTCAAAAGCAATTCGTCCAAAAAGCTACAACAAAAAACTGTCATCGTGATTTATGAAAATCCGTACAACTGCCACGTCAGCAGTCAACACAAAACGCGTATAATAGATGGGGAGATTTTTAAACCCCCGGGGTGACCCATACTTTTCCATGGCTCCAAGCCGTATTCCTTGTATTACCTAACCATTTGTTGGTGTTTTATCCTCAGTGGCCTCTTTTGGTAAAAATGTGTATGACTCTACCCCCCAAAGGGGTGCATGGCTTATTTTCCACTCTCGATTTCTGTGGCACTTACTTAGGGGCATTGAGGTCTATTGGCGGGTGTACGTGCTTAGTTAAAGCACCACGCCCCGTTTTTTGCCTCCTTCTCTGCCCCTCAACGTGTTGCTCTCTCTGCTCTACGTCTGCGTGCTTTCTTGTTAGGTGCAGTGGAATGAATGTTTGCGCTTTGCTTAAGATGAGTGCTCCGAACTGTGCTCAAGGTTCCTTTTGTTCTTATGGAAGGGAGTGCCTTCCGTTCTTAATGAGAGAATGCTATGATCACAAACAAAGTGAATGGACACTGTGCGTGCAAGTGTATGAGACTGAGAGATAGAGAGAGAAGAGAGATACGACACCAGAGACGTTGTAAAACTCTCCTCCGAAGGCACCACTCTCGTCGGCGAGAGTGGTCCATAGTTACCCGGAACGCGGAACGGGAACGACGATGGGATCCCTGCGGAACGGGGGAACGGCTAGGGGTCCGGAACGGGAACGGCGCGGAACGGGAGGTATAAAAAACACCCAAATAGTGCATTTTTAGCTCCTTGTGTTTAAATACAAGGAGTATTAGAGTGCTTTGACTCTAATACTCACAGAAAACTCGTTTTGAAGACCATTCAACCTTGCTATGACTAGATGATGATGTGAGAGAGAGAGAGAGAGAGAGAGAGAGAGAGAGAGAGAGAGAGTGAGAGGGAGAGGGAGAGATTTGAGAGAGTGGGAGGGAGAGGAAGAGAGCTTGAAGGCGTGAAGCCTTGAGCCTTGAGCCTTGAGAGAGTGAGTCTTGAGAGGGAGAGATCTTGAGAGTGTGAGAGGGAGAGAGCTTGAGCCTTGAGGATTAGCTTGTGGAGAGAAAGGGGGAGGGGGGTGCATTTTATGAGTCCTTGAGGCCTTGCACACTTCAAAACAAAGCCCGAACATTTACTTCAATTTTTTCAAATTTTGCCAAATTTGTTTGTAGCCGTTGGCCGTTCCAGGGGCATTCCGGAATGTTCCGGGGGAGTTCTGGAACGGCCGTTCCGGTTTGCACTGGCCACCCGGAACGTCAAACGTTCCGGGACGTCTCGGAACGTTCGGGAAGGGAACTGCCCCCCGGAACGCCGGAACGGGGGCTAGGGGGCGTTCCCCGGTAACTCTGGAGTGGTCTACTTATGATTGCAAAAACTGGTACAAATTGAATGCATGTGACTGATGCAAGTCTAGGCTATGTTGACGACGACGACGGGGATGACGAGACCGACCTAAGGGCTGAAATCTGCAATCTTTTATCTGCTGTCCAAAAACGCTATGGGCTGAAATCTGCAAATCTTCAATCTGCTGAATTCTGACTCTATGTCGATGACGACGATGCGACGACGATGCGCTGAAAACGCAGATGCTGAAATCTGTGTTTTCCGGGCTGAAACTGTAAACGGAAACTGACCGTGCGGCGAGGAACTGCTGCGGGAAGGTGAGGTCAGCGAGGTTCGGGACTTGATCTGCGGGTGCTAACTGCTGAAAACTGAAAACACTGATGTTCCTTGATGTTCCGTCGCGGTAAATCTGCAAAATGCCGCGGCTGATCTGCAAACCAAAAATGCTAGGGCTGAAATTCTGCTGTTGTCGCCGGTTGCTCTGCAATATGCAAAACGCTAGGCTGATCTGAGGTTCTGCTGTTGCCGGAATCTGCAAAGCAAATCGCTGGCTGATCTGGTGATGAAAACGCTAGGTCTTGGCTGTGCTCCAAAAACGCTAGGTCTCTTGGGGGGGTTCTGCTGAGAAGGTGCCTGTTGAGCGTGGAGCTCCTGTTGCCTCTACTGCTATTTAGTGCTAGTCTAGGTTTTCTTATAAACAAACTTACTCAATTTGCTCTACCTACTTTCCAACAAAAGTCACTTAAATATAATAAGTGAAAAATGTCAAAAATAGGTAAAATAGGCTAAATGCACCGGAAAATTCCCCTGAAGGATTCTGATGGGAATGCTTATGATCATGCTGTGTGCAACCAGAGGATATGCATCTACACTGAGTGATTGGGCATGCACGGTCTACGAATAGACTCACAAAAAGTGCCAGATCACTTCTAATCTAGACTGAATGGACTGACTGAACCCTGATCATGCTGTAGCTTGTCCACAGACACAGAGGGTTGGATGTGTTACGTGACACTTCTGTGTTCCACCTCTCTCCCACCTTTACCTCTACGAGAGTTACCATGGCGGCCACTTATAATCATATGCCTTGAGATTTGGACTTGTTAATGAGCAGATCGGGATGGGATTCTCCTTGCTGGTATTTACTCAATGCATCCTCTGGTGGTTTATCACTATATAAATGAGGTGAGGGTTGCTGCATGCCCCTCACTTAGCCTTGTCTTTGCGTATTGTGTGTGTATGTGAAAGAGAGGTTTAAGGGCTTTCTGGTCGCCTGCTTGTTGTGTGGCTATGGAGTTGGTGGAACATGATGGTGCTTCTTAAGTTCGTACCCTGCCGAAACTGGCTCTGTTTTTAAGATTTACAACATGCTTTATCATTACTCTGCACTGGCTCATATATTTGGTGCTTAATAGTGCGTTAGCATTGCTGGGTACTTTGGGTAAGCTGCACAGTATTTGACAAAACATAAACATTAATTTTTTTTGATTGTGAGCATGTTTTTGGCATCACGTTTAAGTATATGGGTAGAAGTACCCTACCTGGGGGGCTCTCGTACAGTTGGCAACTTTTTTTGTTTTGTTTTTTTTCGCATACTATAAAAGGTGTTTTCTTGGGTTTTTTTTACCACACTACACATGTTTAACATCTTGCAAAGGGTTCGTAGTAGTACTACAATTGTAAAAAAGGTGTTTTTTACTTCTCTTTTGCCATTATTGGGGTATAAAGCACCTGGGGCTTTTTGCTCAAAGCTCCCACAGTTTTTTTTGGGCTCTGAAAAGGTTGATACTGGTAGCTTGATGCTTTAATCGGGCTGTATTGTACTGTATATTTTGTGCTTAGAACTGTTGACGGTTGGAGTTAATGAATATTTTGTTTTACTTAGAAGTTACATGACTTCTGTCTTGTTGCTGTTTTTCTGTTAAGAAAGTTAAGGTTGCTACACGATTTTTCTTTAAAAAAAGAGATAGGTTAATACCTTGCTCGTCCTAATGATTTTTACAGGCAAAACAGTGGCCTTTTTTTATTATGGTATGCTTTAAATTTGGGTGCATATACAAAAGGATTGCAAGGCTTACATCTCCCTTCTCTCTTGGAATGGTTACACTAGGCCATGGTGTTGATTCATTTATTTCAACTAGTTGTGAAATGGATTGTACATAAACATTGTTTGAGGTTTGTGGTACAATGGGACTCATTCAAAGATCCATACAATCAAAATGTGCAAAATATTGTACAAATTGACGGATAGGATGATACTAAATATTATGGGGACAAAATTGGGAGTAAAACATTTGGATCAGAAGGGGTGATGGCCTTCTGATCAAAATTTTATGTAATTTAAATATCTATTTGAATTGAATGGTTAAAAAATTGGGATATATAATAACCTTATATATACCTAAAGAAAATTTTCGCTTGTATCTGAAAGGAGTGATGACTTTTTGGATTACAAATATAAAATGAACTTAAGAAACAAAAAAAACACACACCTTTTACTTTGCAAAGTATAAGATTGGTTTGGACAATAGTTTTTAAGTTGAAAAAGTTACATGGATAACAACTTATAAAGTCCATTGACACCTGTAAAACGCATTCAAGGCTAACATATCTGTTGTCTTGTTTGTATGGATGCAAGGGAGGAATCTATCCTTTCTTGGAAATTTTTTGGCTTAGCTGTTGTCTGTTTCCGATGTACTAGACGCTTGCCACTTTATGGAAAAATCTATACAGATTACCCCGTGTATATAAACACTGGAATGAGACCTCATTCTTATAGCTATGTACAAAAATAATTCAAAGGTTGAGTTGTTTTTGTGCTACCCCTTGCACTTGTTTAAAGCCAGCCGTCTTTTGAACTTTTATTTTCTTTTGTGTATATTTATTAAAGTAAAACAACAAAACACACGTCCTACACACAAGGCTCTCCTAGTTTTTTGGGAGAACCCGAACGCTGGCTTTGGAAACGCGTTTGGACTATAGAACTAAGTCGGACCCACCGTCTATAATTCCTGTTTAGATTGGTTGGTGATAGGCGGTCCCTCTTAGAATGTACTTCAGGATTGCTGTTCATGGCTATCGTAGTCTTTTGACTTTGCCGGTTTTAGGGTTGCAGGTTTATCCACCTATACTAACCTTGATTTTATATAATCTTTCAGGATAACACTCAATATAAATGACTGCTCGTATGAGAGTTATCCAGGACTCGAAAGGATTTTAGAACAGATTAGACTTGACCTAAAAGACCATCCCCCAAAAAAAAATCCATGCCCCTAGAACTAGGCCCTTTCTTGCTTGAAAAGCCAAAAGCATTGTAATCTCTTACCCTAAATAATCTCTTTCTACCTCTTCAAACCGTTTGTTACAGGCCTTAACACTCTCCCAAGGTGTGGAGTTAAATTCCGAGCCTCTTTTTGTGGCAACTTCCCTTGTCTTGAGATGTATTAGCAGCTTGGAAGCATCACAATTTATCTATAAATCGGCCTTGGCTTCTGACAAAAAGTATTCTATTTTACACATGCTCTCTTTTAATGTCTAGGTCAAAATCTTGGCCACTCTAGACAAAGATAGTAAGAATGGTATAGCTATGATCTCCCACTACATTGTCCAATTGTCTGTACTTACTTTACAATACAACCAGGATCTAGCTCAGTTCTCTTCTTCAGAGGCGAAGCTGTCTAAGTTTCTTAAGAGATTATGGGGCCTCAATCCAACGTTTATTAGTACCCCTACTACTCCTGCTATCCCACAAACTGGTGGAATCTTGTGCAGAGACAGTGCTACTTTAGAAGCTGTCAAAGAATTTCAAAACAATCTTTACTCCCTCAGTGACTCTAATTTGTTAGAGATGGTTCCCAAAGTTTCCAAAGATTTCTCATTTCTGCCAGTCAGACAAATAGAAGTTGAATCATTTGGTGTTGACCATTAGCTTTGGGTCCTCCCCAACAAAGCCTTTTTGGCACCTATCCTTAGTGAAACATGGGTATATCTAGCCAACCTCCCTGCTTCCACTGTGCAAGACTACAGACTCAAGGTACTAAAAGGAGGGTAGTTCTTGGACAAAGGGGAACTCATCAAGGCTCCCTTTAGCCTCAACTTTGTTGAGCACAAAGTGTTCTTCTAATGCTAGTCTATATATTCTTACAAAAGGTAATATGGAATTCGCCAAGAGCAATCTAGACTTCTACACGGAGTCTACTTGGAATGTTTTCCTGCCATACCTAAAATGGGCCTGCAAATTTCTGGACCCTAAGGCTTCCTGTGATTCTAGTATTATATGGTTTGAACATGCAATTTTGTTTATTCTCAATCACTTAGAACAACTCTTCCCTGAGAAGCCTGTGGAATTTCATTTATCCCTTATTTGCTCTTGGTTGGGAGGAAGGCCAAGCCACTGGTTATTGCTCAAATTGCTTTTAACATCTTTCACGGCCTTATGCTTGATATTCTTAAAGAGCTAAATTAGATGAACCGGGCACTTATCTCTAGAGTTACTGGGGAACGCCCCCTAGCCCCCGTTCCGGCGTTTCGGGGGGTAGTTCCCTTCCCGAACGTTCCGGAACGTCCCGGAACGTTTGGATGTTCCGGGTGTCCAGTGCAAACTGGAATGGCCGTTCCGGAACGTTTCGGAATGCCCCCGGAATGGCCAACGGCTACAAACAAATTTTGCAAAAATTGAAAAAATTGAAGTAAATGTTTGGGCTTCTTTTTGAAGTGTGCAAGGCCTCAAGGACTCATAAAATGCACCCCCCTCCCCCTTTCTCTCCACAAGCTAATTCTCAAGGCTCAAGCTCTCTCCCTCTCACACTCTCAAGATCTCTCCCTCTCAAGACTCACTCTCTCAAGGCTCAAGGCTTCAAGTTCTCTTCTTCTCCCTCCCACTCTCTCAAATCTCTCCCTCTCCCTCTCACTCTCTTGAGTCTCTCTCTCTCTCTCTCATCATCTAGTCATAGCAAGGTTGAATGGTCTTCAAAACGAGTTTTTTGTGAGTATTAGAGTCAAAGGACTCTAATACTCCTTGTATTTAAACACAAGGAGCTAAAAATTGCACTGTTTGGGTGTTTTTTATACCTCCTGTTCCGCGCCGTTCCTGTTCTGGACCCCTAGCCGTTCCCCCGTTCTGCGGGGATCCCGTCGCCGTTCCCATTCCACGTTCCGGGTAACTATGCTTATCTCACCACCTATGCCAATTATGAAGGAGTAAAAATAATTACAGGATTACTCAAGCCTTGTATTGAAGATGATGATTCCCCCTCACTAAAAAGACCTAACTCTTTAACCACCCCCAATAACTCTTTCACAATGTTTCTAACACCTAGTACTTCTTCTAACTTTAATAGAGGAAAGTCTTGAAGCTTTACTAGAGAAAGAGGTAGAAATACACCCATCTGTCACCTCCTTGACTTGTAATCCTTTGTACCTTGCATGTGATTTTTGGCCCTTGTGGAAGGAAGCATCTCTCAAAAAATACGTCTACGGAAAATTTTATCTATATACACTGTTTGTATTATACAGAACTTTTGGATTGGTTTTCTCCCAGGTCAATCTTTTGTGAGTGTTTTGATTTACTTTTTGGTAACCATAAAATGTTAGATAAAGTTTCAATTGGCTGGACATATCATCGGCCTATTAAAAGTTTAGTCTACAACAATGACTTTCAATGTTACAATACTATCCTCGATTGTGCTTGTGATAAGTTCAATGCTTTTTGCAAAGATTTTGGTGATTTAAGGAGGCATGCTTGCACTTGTGATCTCAAAGTAATTAATGATCCTGCAGTTAAAAAAAATCTTTGCTAAAGGTCTAAATCACATTCCAATTTTTCCAAAAAACCCCTACCTTGCTCTATCAGCTTTACTTAGCTGCTTGACTGACCTAGTCAGTACTCTCCGACTGGAGAAGATAGTCCTACTGGACTTAACCAAATCGGTTCAACAATGTTTTTTTCAAAAAGTAACTCTCTTACCACACAAATGGCTATCTACTCATAACACTTGATCACACATGACCTCAGTTTAAAATTTCAAAAACTTACACAAAATTGGTTTGTTGTTGGTTTTGATAGAGCAGCCAATTGTCCTACTCTTATTTGCAAAAACCTCACTTGGAAAGCGGCTCACTACGTCTATCTAGAGGTGAGTTTACTTTGCTTAACTTATCTCCCATTGAGATTACCGATATTATGTCAATTCACTATAATGATTCGGATATTCTCTTGAGACACTCAAACTACTTGTTTTATTTCCCACCTATAAACATCACAAACACGATTTCCGTTGGATATCTGATGCCTCGAACGGGGTCTTTACCAACATTACTAAAGACATTATTTTATGCCTTGACCTTATACTTACTGAGTTTGAATCAGTTTGCGCAATGAAACAAAAATTATGTTTGGACTTTCTCAAAATACAGTATAACCCCTTCTTGCTTGTTAAGAACTTCACTGAGGTCACTCTTAACCTCTCCAATCAGATCTTCCATCTCTTTTCTGCTGACATCACTCAATGTTACAAAAATATTTCACTCACACATGTGCACTATATTGCTACCCTTCGCTACCAGTCCATAGTTGGTCCCAAATCTTCTAATAGGCTAGACGTGGGGCTTTTTTTTCCCAAGAAAAGATCCTTCTATTAGTTAATAAGGTTGCCCATCGGGCTACAAATTGCCCCGATAAGAGGGGGCTACATTAGCATGAGGGGAGACTCTCCCAAGAAAAAATGGACCATGGTATAGAAAGGCACTGGTCACCAAAGCCGTAGGAATGCCTCGCGGCGCTCTCGTATACAGTTGGAGCTACCCTACAGCCTCTCGAACTGACCTCGAAGTGTATGGATCAGCTCTAGCTATATATCTCGTATAGTCTCCACCGGTGGGATGGGATGGGCCTCGAAGATGTGGAACCAATGGGCTCTCCATATGAACTAGAGAGTAAGGCTGCAGATAAGCTCCCAACAAAGCTCTCTCTATCACTGCTCCACTCCTGAGGCGTAAGCACTATGGCAGGCTGAAGTGTAGGCTGGCCCTCCTGTATCACAATCATCCTGCTAGCTGAGGACAGCATGAAGTGGTGGGCCCATGAGGGTGGACCAAGCAGCAACACCCCAAGTGTACTAACTAGCTGACAACAGGGCTGGCATCAGCCGTAGAATCCATAGCCAAACCTGCTGTGCCTTGGGACTGTCCCATAGACAATGCCTCTGTGACTCAAGTGGGTGGTCACAAGCGGCACAGCCCCCAATGGGTGGCCATTGTAGACCAACCAACTCCCCACTGCAGTAGCTCGATAGGCGACAAGCCACTGGAACATGGTGACTCTCTTCGATTGTTTGCTGTCCCACCAATGCTGCCAAAAGTCTATCAGGAACTCAACTGCGAGACCCTCCTCGTGCCAGTGACCTGCTGCCGTGGGGCAGGCTTCTCTTCGAGCAGCCAGTATGTGATTCCCAAGTCGTGCTGTGTATTGGAAGAAAGGGATCCCAGGGTGATCAACTGAAGCAAATGCTGAGGTGGAGGAGGTATTTGTGACTCATCTTGCTGTAGAGGGTCGAAACAGTTTCTTGTGGGTACCCATTGCTGCTTGTTGTAGAGGGTCGAAAGAGTTTCTTGTGGGTACCCATTGCTGCTGACCTGGTGCAAGCCGACCACTAAGGGTGCCAAACTCGTGTGTCGGTCCTTGGCGACGACAGCCACGAACTTGTTGCCAGTCCTCCTCTGCCTGGGGACCTGTCTTGGATGAGGTACCCGCCTGTGCTCCTAGTAGCCTTAGTAGGCTGGGTCTATGTCACGGGTCGGGGCCTCCTCCGTGGACAGGATTTCGCAAGATGGCCCATTAGTCTGCAAATGAAGCACTGATTCGGGAGCCCCAAATATTCCACGTTCTAACGGAGCCAACCACCACTCACCCTAGGTAGTAGAACGACCTTCGGGAGGGTGTGGGTGTCTTGAACCAGAACATGTGTTGATGATCTTTCTCGCCTCTACTAAAAGGCGGTCCTAGAGGAGGTGGCACACCTCTCCTCTGCTAGGTCGGGTGCCGATTATGTTGCAGATAAAAGAGGTGGCCTGAAGGCGCGCCACCTCGGCCTCTAAGCTCGCTTGCTGTGTCGGCGAAAGAGCAAGTCGGATGGTGGGTTCTGCGGTGTTGGGCGAGGGGGATTCAGTCGAGTTCCTCTGTGGCGGAGGAGAATCTTCCATTTGTGTTTGCTGCTGTGACGACGTACAAGGAAGGAATGAGTGTGAAGGAAGTGGGTTGGAAAGTGAAGAATGGCCGGCCAACTCCTTCATAGGAAAGGAAGAGAATGCAGCATAGTGGTGGTGGTGGTTTTGGGGGGGGGGGGGGGGGGGGGGGGGGGGGGTGTGATCAATCAGAGGCTGGGCGGGTTTAGCGTGGGCAGTGGCAGGGCGGGAAGAGGCGGGCAGAGCGCCGGGTTTTTGGGGGGAGGGGGTCAACAGCAATGGCGAGTGCAAGCAGCAACAGTGAACTGTTTTTTTTCTTGTGTTTTTGGTCAGAGGTGGGGTTAGTTGACCATGAAGCTAGCTGTGGAAAGTCCCAACTCCAAATGAGAAGGGAGAACAAAAAGCTATGACTCATATCTACTGAGAGGCGCTATGCTTCTACATTCACACACTCTGGTTGCGTCCTTCAACCTTTTCTCTCTTTCTTCCATATCCCTCTCTTGCAAGCTCTTCCTTGCCAAGGCATTTGTGTATCTCTACTCTAACAAGGTTATAGTGATTTATCACCAAGTCACTCCTCTTCAGCTCTACGTCACATCTTGCTAAAAGGATTCACTGCTCTTGAGCTTAAATTAAGCCCTTGTTACTCAATCCAAATCTCACTCAACTTAACAATATACAAGATTAAGCAATCAATCACATCATCAAGAACATATTCTTCATCATGTGAGATAGAGAGAAATATGGAGATTTCTATTGCAAAATGATAATCTTACAAGCATAGGTAAGCTTGGTGAAGATGCTCATACTAAGCAGCTTTGGAGTGTATGTGATGAAGCTTGTCTCATCACCTCAAGGCTCAAGCCCTTTTCCTTGGAAAGAGTGCACCATTCACATCAAAGTCCTTTGGTGCTCCATTAACAAGATTTAAAAATTCCTTACTTTGATTAGAGTTGCAAGTTATAGATGCGTACACTCCTTGATTAGGGTTTACAATTGGGTGGACAAGTTACAATCAGTTAGCCAAAACCTCTAAAAATGGTGTAGTCCTTCACAAATCCCATACAATTGAGACCCAAGACAAGCCTCAGACACTTTCCTAAGCTCAGTTGTCAAAATGTTACAAGGGTGTAATGAATAATTGGCAAAAGTGCATACTTTTAAATTTACAGTAATTGCCGCTTTGACAAAACTCTAAATGTAGGTTGCACGTCGAGCAAAATTTTGTGTGCTCATTTGGCTCCCAAATGGTCCGAAGGACCTCTTGTAGCTCCTTGCACCTAATGGCTGCTTATAGATACTAATAGATTTCATTCTTCTGTTATGTTGTTGTATAAGTGGGAATTTAAGTAGTGAAACCTATGTCAACTTGTGGGTGCACATTGGTACTAACAAATTGCACATTTCTTATGTGTTTCTGTAAGGATTTGAGGTTTAGGAGTCAAATTGGCATTTCTGTTGCTGTAAGAGTTTGAAGTTGGGATTCAAGTTGTCAGACTTTTGTCTAATGTATTTGATGTGACTTTGACTTTATATTAAGTTTTTGTAACATCTGCGTTAGCAGTAGTAGTTTTGTCTCTTCATTGAAAGGAAAGTATAGTCTCCTACTTAATGCAATTCTGAATATTCTTAATTTGAAGATATATGCATCTATGTGGATCTGTGTTTTGTGCAAATGTTTTACCCCTTTTAGTCCTTTAAGTTCAGATCTTTCTGCCCTGATTAGGCTACATATAAGGGTTAGTTTAGGTGGAGGTATGTGACTCCTCAGTGGCCTGTATCTAGCATTCTAACCCTCCATTATGGATACTCCTGTTTACTGATTTTGTGTGTCTACATATAATTACAATTTACTATGTTTTGTGCAAATGTTTTACCCCTATAGTTCTTTAAGTTCAGATCTTTCTGCCCTGATGAGGCTACATGTTATGTTTGGTTTAAATGGAGATATGCACCTCCTTAGTGGCCTGTATCTAGCATTCTAACCCTCCATTATGGATATATCTGTTTAGTATTGTTGTTGTCTACATATAATTACTATATTTCCAGACACCGAAAAATTTCATATTTCTTGTGCTTGTTATAACTTAGTTCTGGTAAAGCTATCAAGTTTAGAAAACACAGTGATCAACGGGACTGGGGTGGGTACTAAATATTTTTTGCAAAGTGGACATGTGAGGACTTGGGCAGATTTATCTTGAAGTGTTCTTTATGTAACAGCTTGACCTTTTGCAGGTTCCTTTGGACATTTTCAAGCTAGTAAATCAAGTGTGCACAAGGGAGGCCTGGAAACGGCAATCGGGAAGGCTGGTTTTGTTGCGACAAGAATATCTGTAACTTCCTTGTCTTCAAGAATGTCTGAAATGCATTCTAACAGGCTAGTTCTGTAGTGTGACTGGCTTTTGCCTTCACAAAGTCTGATAAATGGAGTGCTGAGTGGAATGCGGAACTGCAGGTAACCAAATTAAATCAGGAGATAGTACGAGCATTGGCATCGGGTATACAAATTTAGAATGGATATCAAAAGTTAGCTTGCTTTTTTCTTCCTTGCTTCTGCTTTACCTGTGACATCTTAGGATTTAACAATCTATTATTACTTCCAGAGGGCATTCCTGCTGTTGGAATTTCTCCCTTCTCTGCTGGTTGGTCAACCAGAAGTAGAGCCGTAAGTGTTTTTCCACGTTGTGTCTATGGTGCTTGGTAGTTGTCACAAAAAAAAAAAGTTAGGCTAGATGTGTTTGCATCACTTTTGTGGTTTTTGAAGTGAGGTCTGTATGTGTGACTAGTTTTGTTTTGTTCCTTTCCCCATGACTTCTACACTCTACATAGTGATATTAGAGCACAGGTTGGTAAGCAACAATCAACAGAGGTGCTTCGCACAGTTGCCAAAAAACAGCAAAAGTAGTCAATTATTTGCTCATTCTCTTCATTAGGGAGAATGTAGCAGGAAAACTATGTCGTGCTCTCTAATGTGGGTGCTTCTCAATGCAATATACACAGAAATCTGACTCCATGGCACACAACAAGACAATTGAAAGACATGGTGGCATAACTGAAATGATATACAGCAAGAAAATGAACTAGAAGTAGACACAACAAGATAGACCCCAAACTCAATATGAGCCCAGCTGCTCCCAATGTATCAACTACAGACTGACTGCCAACACACACAACTCCAGACGAAGTGCTCAACAGATACAATGGGGGTGTCGAGGCTCAAACAATGTAAGGACAGTGCTGTGACAATGACTGGACTCTAGACCAAAGACTCGTCCTCCTAGACCACACAAGACTGGCTATATATACGTTGTCTAGATCCCATCCATAGGTACTAAGAAATATCTCTGAGAGGCAGCTACAAATATCTGGGCTGTGGTGAGAAGTGATAGGCTAGATACGGTGTGCACTCGTCTACCACTCCTCCATCTTCCACCAGGTGCCTTTGATCAACTAGAGTGTCAACGATCCTGATCCATCAGCCAAATGGCTGCCCAAGGGTGAACCAAGATCAATTGTAACTACTAATTGCCTATCCAGTGACACTGTAGCCCAGCTACATGATGCCTGCCACAAGATGTAACAGGAGGGCACCACGTGCCAATGGAAAAGAACAGACAAAACAAACTTTAAGCACTTCAAAACAACTGAAGTGAAAGAGATGCACGACTCGCGAGTCATGGAGTGGCAGAGTTCCACCCCAAGAGAGCACTGGACCCAAATGATGGCGCCCCTTTCGGTATTTCTTTATATTGCTTCAACTTAGTAAAGCACCAGTGGCTCTACTCTGCATCTGCTCCCTCTAGAATGCCAGAGAGAGAGCCCATCGTTCATATATAAAGGCCCCAGGCCTTCTAAAAGCAGTTTACATGAAAAGCTCTAAACTTAAAAGCATTTGGTTGTAGCAGGCTACAGTGTCACTTTCACAGGACACACAGTTAGTACAGTTGGTCTAGGCTGGTTCACACTGGACGGGCTCTCTGGGCTGGGCAGTGACACGTGGCAGCAGAGATACGGACTGGTCTAGTGGACATCGTGGCCAGGTCACCACATGGCTGACATTTATGAGCCGTTGGTGGCTCTTTATGGTGGTACATATGAGTAGTAGTGGTTGGTCATCGGGATTATCTTCTTCACCTCTGGTCCAGCATCGTTGTCGAGAGGAGAGTGAGTCTATACACAGAGCACTGATTCACCATCCCTGCACATCTGAGCCTCGACACCCCATTGTACCTGAGAGTCCTGGGCTGGAGCTGAGTGTGCTGCCACGCCAGAGTCTGTATCAGTTCTTTGAGATAGTCGAGTCATTTGTTGTGGTCTACGGTTGCTGTTGTGTCTTTGTGAGCTCAGTTGTTGTCTGTTGTTTCCCTTCTTTTCAGTCTGTTTGAGTGAGATTGTCACGCACATTGCAGTGAGGACCACCCACTGTAGAGAGCACGGCACATCATCCGCGCTACAGGTGCTCTCATTTTGGCGATCATGGTGGGACCTCAAAGGAAGTCTCACTCTTGTTGAGATACAAATCGTGAAGCTAATTGGTTGTTACCTAGCTCCGCACACTTGCTTACACTGTGTAGATAGTCTGCTGGTCTGGTCCTCTCTCGCCCTGGTCCAACCAGTCCTCGTCCTCGTCCCGGGTCCTAGTCTAGTCCTCGCCCTGGTCCAGTCCTCCTCGTCCTGCCAGCTAGGTGGTCTAGTCACTGGTCCTAGACCAGGTGGTCTAGTCACTATCCTCACTCGTCCTGGTTTAAACCTGTGTTGTTCAGCCCATAGTTAGAGTTTTCTTTCCCAAAGCTTGGTTGGATTGGTGGTCGCTGCATGATCCATACAAGGAGGTTAGTCGAGCGTCAAAGCGCACTACTGAGTCCTCTGCAGTACTACAATAGAAGACGATCCTTGGAACCGGTTAGAAGCCCATCAACCTCATCAACCATACCTCCACATACGACATCACCCATTCCTCCCTCCTGTTTCATATCTTCCAGATCACCTTCTCCAGTAAAGCTCTCTCCTATTCTGCTACAGTAGGCTACTGAGCAAGAGGCTCAGCAAGGGGCCATGCAGCCGTTGGCTAGCGTTTTGGCTAAGGTAAACATCAAGTTCCCTACATTCAAAGGACTCTCTTCAGAAGATGCTGACGACCATGCAAGGAGGTTTGTATCTCTCTGCAGAGGTCGTGGCCTCAACCGAGAAGATGCCTACTTAGTACTCTTCCCATCTACCTTGGATGGTTTGGCAGACAAGTGGTACAGCCAGTTCGCAGAGAACCATTTTGCAACTTGGACAGCTTTAAGACAACAGTTCTGTGTAGTATTTAGGCCAGGTGACTACCAGGAAAAGGTTTTGGATGAGTTGGCCAACATGGTGCTCCAACCAGAGGAGACTTTTGCAGAACTCATGACTAAAACCAAGTTCCTGGTCGCCAAGCTTCCTCAACCACCAGGTGAGTTCATGGTCAAGAAATGGGTAGAGAAGGCGCTTCCAAAGACTTCTCAGCAAAAACTGAGAGAGAATCTCCGACCTGATGCCACGTCGGAGGAATTTGTTGCTGCTGCTACTAGAATAGAGGGGGCAAGGAAGTTGTTTACCGACCCTTCTCAGGTAGAGACTGCCTCGGTACTCTTGGAGAGTCCGTCCGACCCTTTGACTTCCTTACGTCGGGAACTGGAAGCCCTAAAACTACAACGAGCTCTACAAGAGGAGAAATCAATCTCTCTCAAAGAGGAGAAGCCCCCACATCACGAAGCTTTGGATCAAATCAAGAGGGAGTTAGAAGAGCTTCGGTCTCGGCAGGAGACTAAGGCTATGGTATGGTGCAGCTCGTGTCGCTCTCCAGGACATCCTCCACAGGACTGTCCCCTTCGAGCTTATTGCCACTTCTGTGAAAAGTTTGGGCATGAGGACAAGGACTGCTACTACCTCAAGGGATTGCGACAACTACAACAAAGTCTTGGTCCTACTCTTCAGCAAGGGCCAGCGTCTGCATCTAACATGGTTTCTCCATGTGGTCATCCACACCATATGCCACCTTTGCCGACAGCCCCTCCTATGCAAGGTATGCAAAGTACTTTTCCGTCTCAGAGCTTTTATCATACCCATGCTCCCTCATCCCCTCAAAACTTCTATGCCTCCACCTCCAACTCCATGCACCAGGAGCAAGGACCACCTCGTCCGTCGACTCGCCCTTTGAATCGGCCCATTTTGTGCTACAGATGCGGGGAATATGGGCATTACCAAAGCAAATGCCCCCTGCCAGAAGGGTCCCCTCCGTGCCGTCATTGCCCTGAAACGAAGGATCACTACAGTAAGGATTGCCCTAAACTTCGTGCATCCACTGCTTCGAACTCAATTCAAAGCCAGAATGAGTTTGCCTTTCCCAAGCTCAATTTGATAGCAGTGAGCACCGTTTCTCAGCCGCCCCCTTCTACCCACGTGGTTACCCCTCAAAATAAGCCGCAGCAGTTGGCAGAGGAGCCATCGGGCATCCTCACCCGGGCCCAGAGAGCTGCTCTCGGTCTTAGCATTCCATCAAGTTCAACTCCACCACACATTCTCACACCAGTGGATACCCTGCCTGCAACTATTAACAAGCCATCCCCCAGTGCCATGAAGGAATCCAAATCCTTGCTCTCCGATATTGATGAAGCTTTCTTGGAAGCAGTTTCCGATCTACAGAAGATCAAGGTACCAGAGGAACAACAACAGGTAGAAAAAGAGAAGCTTACAGTAGAGTCAGTTTTGAAGAACACCTTCCAACAAGTGTCCCTGTATGACATGCTGCGACTAGATGCAAAGTTTAGAAGTGACACCCTTGCTGTTATTCAATCACTTTATCCTGGAGCAGGTCCTAGTGGTGGGCACCTCCTAGTGCGACCATCAGAGTCCTATATGATATCCAATCCTGCTGCTCCACTCATTGATTATAGAAGCCCTCGCCTGACAGTGTCCGTTTTGGGTAGGCAATTCTCAGGAGTGATAGTGGATGGTGGATCTGGCATCAACCTGATGCCCGAGTTCACTATGTTAGCTCTAGGTCTACAGCCTACTTGCCCTGCTCCCTTCACAGTTACATTGGCCGACCAACGGACAATCTACCCTGTGGGCATAGTGGATAATGTGCCTCTGCAGGTACCAGACTTTACTTTTAACTTGGATTTTGTTGTGGTTCGTCTTCCCCAGGTTGAGGGCAGATTTCCTTTGCTCATTGGAAGACCATGGCTGCGACACACTAAAGCACTTCATGATTGGGGAAACGACGCAATGTGGATACATACTTCTGGCTCCTCGATGCAACCCATTCTCTTAGAAGGTGGTATGGATCCCGTGGTGCAGCAAGTTTCTTTGTCAATGGAAACCAAACCTGAACAAGAACAGCCTACTACACCTGAAGGGTCAGATGAAGATCTGCTCGAGTGGTTGGAGGCTACCAAATCTATGCCTTGTTATGGAGTCTCTATTCACTCTTGGCTTGAAGATACACCCTCTTCAAATGTTTCCACAGTCACTAAACCTAATGTGCCAGCTCAAGAGTTGAAGGTCACAGAAGATACTCCTTATGTGCTCTCGGTGAAAGCCCTCTTGATGAAAGCCGTTGAATTTGGAAAGCCTATGAAAAAGTATATAAGGGGGAAGAAATATCCCCTACAGGAGTTCACCACCCCTCAAACATCAACCCCTGTGGTGTTTGCTTCTCCGACCAGAACAAAGCTCTCCTCTGCGTCTAGCAGACTCCCTTCACAGAGCCCGTCCTGCAAGATGAATTCCAAGATCATGATATTTGTCTTGGTCATGATAGTTGGGTGCTTCTTATTTGCCCCTAGTCCCCCTCATCCCCTCGCCCTACCCTCCCCCCCTCCCACTCGCCCTCGCCCCCTCAGTACCCCTCGCCCTACCCCCTCTCCCACTCCCCTCGCCCCCTCACTACCCCTCGCCCTACCCTCACCCCCTCGCCCTCGCCCTAGTCCTAGTCCCTCCCCGTCCCCTCGCCCTACCCTCCCCCTCGCCCCCACACTACCCCTCGCCCTACCCTCACCCCCTCGCCCTACCCTCCCCCCTCACCCCCTCGCCCTAGTCCTAGTCCCTCACCCCCTACCCCCTTTCCCCCTCGCCTCGCCCTAGTCTCACCCCGTCGCCCTTGCCCTCGCCTTCGCCCTAGTCCCTTTCCCCTCTCGCCCTTGCCCTCGCCCTCGCCCTCGCCCTCGCCCTAGTCCCTCCCCCTCTCCCCCTCGCCCTCGCCCTACCCTCCCCCTCACCCCCTCACCGCTACCCACTCCCTCTCGCCCCTACCCTCCCTTGCCCACCCCCTCATCTTCCCCTCGCCCCTAACCACCCCCTCTCGCCCCTACCCAGTAACTCTCGCCTCTACCCTCCTCCTCACATTCCCTAGTCCCTACCCAACCCCCCTCGCCCCGACCCTCCCCCTTACAATCCCTCGCCCCTACCCACCCCCTCACCTTCGCCTTGCCCCTACCCACCCCCCGTCGCCCCTACCCACCCCCTCACCTTCCACTCGCCCCTACCCAGTAACCCTCGCCCCTACCCACCCCCCCCCCCCCTTCCCCTCACCCCTACCCACCCCCCTCGCCCCTACCCACCCTCTCCCTTCCCCTCGTCCCTACCCACCCCCTCCCTTCCCCTCGTGTCCCCAGGAGGTGTATTTTTCCTGTTGCCTTCCGTAAATAAGTACTAGATATTTTTATTTATTTATTTTTTTACTTGGTTTCCCCGGAACCCTTGAAAAGGTGCAAGTGGACATTGCATGGCCAGCATGAAACGGCTGTGGCCGAATAGGTTTCTCACAGTGGGAGTCTGGGTCGGTCAGTTTGGGACTGGTTGGGCCAGTTAGCACTGAATTCTGATGAGTATGGAAGCGTGTGTGCGCCAAATGAAGTCTGGGCCACTCGGAAAGTCACCTATAACTTTATAAGTCAGTGGGAACTAGAGAATTAACTCAAAAGGGGCAAACTGGACACATGGCGGCTCCAGGCAGTTTTGCCACTTCCAGCATGAAGAGGGGGCGCCCAATTTGAGAGAGGAGGCTGATTTTTGAACACAAGTGAGCTATAGTGTGTGTGTGAGTAGTGGGTGCAAGTCTACAGCTTTAATGGAAAGCTTGCCTTCTCCTCTGTCTCATGTAGCGCGATGACTTGCTCTCGTGCATCTCTCTCTCCCCTTTGGCACATATGGTAATGCCCCACTAGTTGGGCTACTCAGATGAACATGTACAATTCTGGGGGTTTATGCACGTTTGCCAAGGCAAGAGCCTTCTGAACAGGAACCGGATTATCTAATTGCTAATCCCCCACAGGTACGCACAGTTCCATCGCGAAAGATTGCAAGTTCGGAGAGTTTTCTCACGTGAAAACTCGTCCAATTCACAGGGGAACTATCCCATTGCGTGCGGGAGCCCTTGGGACACGCGTAGGTTCGTGGTGCATGTGCATTGACTATCGCGCCTTGAATAAGAATACTATCAAGAACAGGTTCCCCATACCGAGGATAGATGACATTCTTGATCGGCTTGAGGGAGCGTCATTGTTTACAAGAATAGACCTAAAGAGTGGGTACCATCAGATACGCATTAGGCCAAAAGATGTCCATAAGACTGCGTTCAGGACAACATTTGGTCTCTATGAATTTCTTGTTATGCCATTTGGTCTCACAAATGCTCCTGCCACGTTTAATAGAATGATGGACATAATTTTTAGAACGCATAGAAACTTCGTGGGTACCTTCTTTGACGACATGATTGTCTATTCGAAGTCTAAAGAGGAGCATAGGGATCACTTGACTGCAGTTTTCAATGAGTTACGTAAGAACAGACTACTCATTAATGCGAAGAAGAGTGAATTCTTTTTGCAAGAGATTCACTTCCTTGGGCACATTGTTTCAAAGGATGGGGTACGCATTGTAGCAGGGCTACAGTGTCACTTCACATGGCAGACAGTTGGACAGTTGGCTACACTGGGTTTGGTTCACACTGGACGGACCCTCTGGACGGACCTCTGGTCTAGGGAGTGACACGTGGCAAGGTACCTACCGACGGTGGTCTAGTGGACCTCGTGGCCAGGTCACCACATGGCTGACATTATGAGCCGTTGGTGGCTCTTTATGGTGGTACATATGAGTAGTAGCGGTTGGTGATGTTATCATCTTCTTCACCTTTGATCTTGTACGTAGTCGTCTAGAGCGAGTCTTACACAGAGCACTGCTTCACCATCCTTGCACATCTGAGCCTCGACACCCCATTTGTACCTATGAGTCCTGGGCTGGAGCTGAGGGTGCTGCCACGCCAGAGTCTGTACATGGTTCTTTATGGTTCTTTGAGCGAGTCGAGTCCACATGCTCTGGTCCACTGTTGTGACTCTGTTGTTATCCATTGTTTCTGTGTTTCATTCTGTTTGAGAGAGTTTCCATTTGTTTGAGTGAGATTGTCACGCACATTGCACTGAGGGGCACCCACACTGTAGAGAGTACGACACATTATCCGCGCTACAGGTGCTCTCATTTTGGCGATCACGGTGGGACCTCAACTGAAATCTCACTCTCTGAGGTGCAAATCTTGAAGGTGCAAATCTTGAAGCTAGTTAGGTTTATCTAGCTTTGCCTACCTTCGCCAACCTTGCCTTGCACTGTTCTCCTCTCGCCTAGTCCAACTAGTCTAGTCCCCTCTCGCCTGGTCCAACTGGTCTAGTCTTCTCTCGCCCTGGTCCAACATGTCCTCGTCCCTGGTCTAGACCTCCTCGACCCTGGTCTAGTCCTCCTCGTCCTTGGTCTCGTCCCTGGTCCAGCCGGGTCTAGTCACTTACCTGGTCTGTTTTGGTCTGGTGGAGTCTAGACCTGTCACAAGTTTTCTTGCCCCAAGCGTGGTTGGACTGGTGGTCACTGCATGACACATACAAGGAGGTCAGTCGAGCGTCAAAGCTCACTACTGAGCCCTCTGAAGTACTATCACAGAAGATGACCTTTGACACCTTGTAGAAATCCTTCAACCTCATCACCTATACCTCCACATATCACATCACCCATTCCTTCATCAGGTTCCCCATCTTCCCGATCACCTTCTCCAATAAAGCTCTCTCCTATTCTGATACAGCAAGCTATAGAGCAACAGGCTCAGCAAGGAATCATGGAGCCACTAGCTAGTGTTTTGGCCAAGGTAAACATCAAGTTCCCTACCTTCAAAGGGCTTTCTTCAGAAGATGCTGACGACCATGCAAGAAGATTTGTATCTCTCTGTAGAGGACGTGGTCTTAACGGGGAAGATGCTTATCTGGTACTTTTCCCATCCACCTTGGACGGCTTAGGAGACAAATGGTACAGCCAATTTGCAGAGAATCATTTTGCAACTTGGGCAGACTTAAGACAACAATTCTGTGCAGCTTTCAGGCTGGGTGACTACCAAGAGAAAGTGTTGGATGAGTTGGCCAACATGGTGCTCCAGCCAGAGGAGACTTTTGCGGAGCTTATGACCAAAACCAAGTCTCTGGTTGCCAAGCTTCCCCAACAACCCGGTGAATTCATGGTTAAGAAGTGGGTGGAGAAGGCGCTTCCAAAAACCTCTCAGCAAAAACTCCGGGAGAGCCTCCGACCTGACGCCACTCTGGAGGAATTCATCGCAGCTACTACTAGAATAGAGGGGGCTAGGAAGCTGTCCAACAACTCTCCTCACATAGATACTCCCTCTGTGTTCTCAGAAGGTGGTCCTGCTAATCCTTTGACTTCCTTGCGCAGGGAACTGGAAGCCCTAAAGTTACAGCGAGCTCTTCAAGAGGAGAGGTCCTTCTCTCTTAGACAAGAGAAGCCTCCAAATCATGAGGCATTGGAACAGATTAAGCATGAGCTAGAAGAGCTCAAGTGTCAGCAAGAGACTAAGGCTACGGTTTGGTGTAGCTCATGCCGCTCTCCAGGGCACCCTCCACAGGAATGCCCCCTTCGGGTTTACTACCACTTCTGTGAAAAATTTGGACATGATGACAAGGATTGTTACTACCTAAAGGGATTGCACAAAATACAGCAAAGTCTTGGTCCTTCTCTCCAACAAGGGTTAGCACCATCATCCAACATGGTTTCCCACTACGGCCATCCCAACTACATGCCACCTTTGCTCAATACCCCTGCTGTCCAAGGTATGTCAAGTACTTTCCCGACTCAAAGTTTTTATAATGCTAATGCCACCTCAACCCCTCAGAGCTTCTACACTTCAGCCTCCAACTCCATGCAGCAACCACCTCGTTCCCCGTTTCGTCCTTCCAATCGGCCCATACTCTGCTACAAATGCGGAGAGTATGGGCATTATCAGAGCAAATGCCCTCTGCCAGAAGGCTCTTCTCCGTGCCAACTTTGCCCTGAGGCTCAGGATCACTACACTAAGGATTGTCCAAAACAACACGCCTCTACCTCTGCGAGCCCAAGTCAGAGCCAACCTGAATTCACCTTTCCCAAGATCAATTTGATAGCAGTTAGTACCAACCCCAAGCCACCCCTTTCTGCCCATATGATTGCCTCTCAAGACAAGTTGCAGCTGGTAGAGGAGCCAGCTGGTGTCCTCACACGAGCTCAGAGGGCAGCCCTCGGCCTCAATCTTCCAGCAGGTACAGCCCTTTCCTCCCCAATGCCTACACCTCCTCTAGCAGCTGACATGCCATCCCCTAGTGCTAAGAAAGGATCTTTTACTATGCTCTCCGATATTGATGGGGCTTTCTTAGAAGTAGTTGCTGACTTACAAAAGATCAAAGCACCAAAGGAACAACAACAGGTAGAAAAAGCGAAGCATACAGCAGAGACAGTCTTGAAGAACACTTTCCAACAAGTGTCCCTCTATGACATGTTGCGACTAGATGCAAGTTTCAGAAGTGACACCCTTGCAGTTATTCAGTCACTTTACCCTGGAGCAGGTCCTAATGGCGGGCACCTCCCAGTGCGACCGTCAGAGTCCTATATGATATCCAATCTTGCTGCTCCACTCACTGATTATAGAAGCCCTTGCCTGACAGTGTCCATTTTGGGTCGACAATTCTCAGGAGTGATAGTGGATGGTGGATCTGGCATCAACCTGATGCCCGAGTTCACTATGTTAGCTCTAGGTTTAAAACCTACTCGCCTTGCTCCCTTCACAGTTACATTGGCCGACCAGCGGACAGTCTACCCAGTGGGCATAGTGGACAATGTGCCTCTGCAGGTACAAGACTTTACTTTTAACTTGGATTTTGTTGTGGTTCGTCTTCCCTAGGTTGAGGCCGTGTTTCCTTTGCTCATTGGAAGACCATGGCTGCGACACACTAAAGCACTTCATGATTGGGGAAACGACGCTATGTGGATACATACTTCTGGCTCCTCGATGCAACCCATTCTCTTAGAAGGTGGTATGGATCCTGTGGTGCAGCAAGTTTCTTTGTCAATGGAAACCAAACCTGAACAAGAACAACCTACTACACCTGAAGGGTCAGATGAAGATCTGTTGGAGTGGTTAGAGGCTACCAAATCTATGCCTTGTTATGGAGTCTCTATTCACTCTTTGCATGAAGATACACCCTCTTCAAATGGTGCCACAGTAACTACACCAAATGAGCCACCTGAGCCTATGAAGAAGTATAGAAGCAATAAGAAATCTCCTCTACAAACACCTTTCGTGTCTGCTTCTCCGACCAGAACAAAGCTCTCCTTTGTGTATAGCAAACTCCCTTCACAGAGCCGGTCCTGCAAGATGAATTCTAAGATCATGATCGTTGTATTGCTCATGGTAGCTGCGTGCTCATTATTTGCACCTATCTACCCTATCCCCCTCTCCCCCTCTTCCCCTCACTACCCCTCGCCTTACCCTCCCCCTCGCCCTAGTCCCTCACCCTCCCTCCCCCCTCTCCCCCTCGCCCTCGTCCTACCCTTCCCCTCGCCTAGTCCCCCTCACTACCCTCGCCCTCGCCCTAAGTCTCTCCCCCTCGCCCCTACCCCTCGCCCTAGTCCCTCCCCCTCATCCCCTCGTCCTCCCCCTACCCACCCCCTCTCGCCCCTACCCACCCCTTCCTACCCTTGCCCCTACCCACCCCTCACTCCCTCTCGCCCCTACCCACCCCAGCTTGCCCTCGCCCCTACCCAGCCCTTCCTCGCCCCTACCCACCCCCTCACTCCCTCTCGCCCCTACCCAGCCCCCCCTCGCCCCTACCCACCCCCTTTCCCCCTCGCCCCTACCTATCTCCTCTCCCTAATGGGATACTCTCTCCAAAATAATGCACAGCCCAAACAAGCAGCCTAGAAGCAGTGTATTTTGTGTTCATTCCCTGCATTGAGAGAGCACCTGTAGGTAGGTAGATAGGAGTGAAATTCACACCTACATATCTTCAGTCAGCGGGACTAGATGTAAAAGTTTTGGCAGTTCGTGCTCTACTTGCTGCCATCTGTTTTCATGCATATTAGCAGGTCTCATACATGATTTTGCAGAGGGTTTCACCTCAAACTCAATTAGTAGGCAATTACGTGAAGCAACTGGTGGTCATTGTTACCTCTATTCTTTTCTTCACGACCCCTGTTTCCCCATCAATGGCATTGGCACTGGTATTGCTTTGGCTGGAGTCTTTGCGTACTCACGGGTGAAGCAGCAAAAGAAGAAGCCTGAAAAGTCTGAGTGGCAAACAAAACTTGAAGTTGACTTAGGACAATGCTTAAGGCACACTTCATTTGTCAGAGCTAAACATTTGATATCGATTGGTTGCGATTGGTTGAAGAGCTACCGGTCACTTACTTCCTGCTGTGGAGCTTTATTATATTTTGCCAATTGGGATTCTTGGATTATGAAATCATACTGCGTCCCGCTTCTCCAAAGGATTAAAAATTTGCAAGCAGTGCAATGTGTTTAAACTCCATTTTTGGGCCTAGAACCTGCTTCAAGAAGGATGTACATATGCAGTACCTAATGGTTTTCTTTCACAGTTTTTCAGTATTTCCTCTCACCAAGACGGTGAGCGGTCTTGTGGCGGGCAACCTGTAGCAGGGCTACAGTGTCACTTCACAGGGCAGACAGTTGGACAGTTGGCTACACTGGGTCTGGTTCACACTGGACGGACCCTTTGGACGGACCTCTGGTCTAGGGAGTGACACGTGGCAAGGTACCTACCGACGGTGGTCTAGTGGACCTCGTGGCCAGGTCACCACATGGCTGACATTATGAGCCGTTGGTGGCTCTTTATGGTGGTACATATGAGTAGTAGCGGTTGGTGATGTTATCATCTTCTTCACCTTTGATCTTGTATGTAGTCGTCTAGAGCGAGTCTTACACAGAGCACTGCTTCACCATCCCTGCACATCTGAGCCTCGACACCCCATTTGTACCTGTGAGTCCTGGGCTGGAGCTGAGGGTGCTGCCACGCCAGAGTCTGTACATGGTTCTTTATGGTTCTTTGAGCGAGTCGAGTCCACATGCTCTGGTCCATTGTTGTGACTCTGTTGTTATCCATTGTTTCTGTGTTTCATTCTGTTTAAGAGAGTTTCCATTTGTTTGAGTGAGATTGTCACGCACATTGCACTGAGGGGCACCCACACTGTAGAGAGCACGACACATTATCCGCGCTACACGCATGGATCCCGCTAAAGTGGAAGCAATTAGGTCATGGCCAGACTTGAAGTTCGTACACGACATTCGAAGCTTTCTAGGCTTATGTTCCTACTACAGGAGGTTCATCCGAAATTTTGCCGAGATTGCTTCTCCACTCCATGCACTACAAGGAAAAGGAGTTACTTTCAAGTGGACAGCTAAGGAAATTTTAGCGTTCAAACACTTGAAAGAGAAGCTGACTTCAGATCCGGTAATCATTTTGCCAGATCTTTCAAAACTTTTTGTGGTTCAGTGTGATGCATGTGGCCATAGTCTTGGTGCAGTTCTAATGTAGAATGGCCGAGTAGCCGCATATGAGAGCAGAATTCTTTTGAAGACTGAAAGGAACTTGCAAGTCTATGAGAAAGAATTGTTGGCAGTAATTCATGCTCTCACTAGTTGGAAACACTATCTGCTAGGGGCTGATTTTGTTGTCCAAACGGATCATCAAACCTTGCGATACTTTCTCACACAGACGAAGTTGTCTGAGAAGCACATGCGATGGGCAAACATCTTGTCAATGTTCCATTTTCAGATTGTGCATGTGCAAGGGAAAAAGAACGTGGTGGCTGATGCGTTGTCACGAAAGTCCCAAATTTCAGAAATGTCAATTCCGTACCATTGTGAACTAGACGAAATGAAGACACAATATGCTGAAGATTCAGATTTTGCAAGGATCTATGACCAGCTTGTTGATGGGCAACATCATGAGCACTATATGCTTAAGAATGACTTTCTCATGATGCATGGAAAGTTATGCGTTACCAAACAGTTACGGCCCAAGATTTTGATGGAAAGTCACGCTCCACCTTATGCTGGGCATCGTGGAATTGATGCGACAGTGAAAGGGGTTGAGGCATTCTTCTATTGGCCAGCTTTGCATCAAGATGTTGACACATTTGTAAGATCATGCTTAGTATGCCAAAAAGTCAAATTTGACAGACAAAAGCAACCGGGATTGTTGCAGCCATTGCCGATCCTAGATAGGCCACGGGAAAGCATAGCAATGGACTTTATCTTTTATCTTCCAAGGACGCAAACAGGCAATGATGGGATTTGGACTATTATTTGTAGGTTCAGTAAGCAGGCCCATTTCATTCCTGTGAGGAAGAAGATAAAGCCAGAACACATGGTCAAGATATTCATGAGCAATATCTTTAAATACCATGGGATGCCTCAGTCAATTGTCAGTGATAGGGATCCACGTATGACGAGTCTTTTCTGGAAGGCATTGTTTGAGAACATGGGTACTACGCTAAAGTTCTCTTCTTTGTTTCATCCGCAAACTGATGGACAGTCAGAAGAGGCAAATTCTACTGTTTTGGACCTGCTCAAATGTTATGTGTCAAAGCACAAGGCAACTTGGGAACACCATCTTCCATTGGTTGAATATGCTTACAATAACACTGTGCATATGTCAACAGGTAAGGCACCATTTGAGATAGTGGAAGGAGGGAAGAAAGTCCCACCCATTTTGCAGACTAAGGACAAGATTTTTGAAGCAAACAAGTATGTGCAAGATATGGATGAAACATACAGGAAGATAAAGATTGCTCTTGAGAAGACTCAGGCTAAGCAAAAGAAAGCTGCTGATCGTCACCGTCGTGAACTTGTATTTTCACTTGGTGATTGGGTGCTTTTGCGCTTTGAAGAGGCCAGGTTAAGGAAAAGGAAAGGCAAGGAACGCTTGTTTCCTAAGCTCAGTATGCGATATTATGGTCCTTTTCAGATTTCAGAAAAGATCAGCGATGTAGCTTACATGTTAAAGCTACCAGAAGGCTGGAAAATACATAATGCTTTTCATGTCAGCCTTCTAAGACCCTTTGTTGGTAATGTGCCAGAGAATATGCTTGATGAGGAACAACCCGAAGTGGAAGAATTGGATGAAATCCTTGTTCCTGAACAGATATTGGCACATATAGAAAGAAAGGTTAGAGGAAAGGTTGCAAGACGCTATTTGGTGAAGTTCAAGAACTATCCATCATTGGATGCCAAATGGATGGAAGAGTCTGAATTGCTTGATTCACCTCTGCTATTGCAATTGTATCTTGAAGCCTTTCAGATGGAATCCACAGTGACTTGATGTAGGCTTTTTGGAGCAAGGCAAGAGCATGGTTCATGATGCTCAAGAGAGTAGTTAAGCAATTGTATCTACTCTTTCCATACAGAATTTAGCTAGAGAAGTTTGTGCTTCAGAGTACACTAGAAGGCTTCTATGCTTGATATATGTGTCATAGCCAGGTTGGTGGGATTGTTTAATCGTCCAACGCTACATTTCCGGAAGCATGTATATCTTGGATTCCCATCATAGAATATATGTGATATCAGGAGATACTGCATGTATTATTGTCATGCAAGGGAAGTCGCTCGCAGAATTTCAAGGGTGGGGTGTGTCACCAGGAGGTGTATTTTTCCTGTTGCCTTCCGTAAATAAGTACTAGATATTTTTATTTATTTTTATTTTTACTTGTTTTCCCCGGAACCCTTGAAAAGGTGCAAGTGGACATTGCCAACAATTACCTCTTTAAGGTGCTAAAAGAAGAGGACATTGGAGCATTTCTCCAAGAGGTAATCAACTATAGCGACCAACGAGGCACCGCATTTACTTCCAACTTGTGTTGGAAGCGGCAATCCTTGGTGAAGCCTTTATTTTGGTGGGAGAGCTTTGGCTATCAATTGCCTACTCTCAAACGACTTGCTTTGAGGGTTCTTGGCCAAGTAAGCGACAAGCCTCAAACTTTTATATTTTGTGCTTAATCTCTTCAACTATAGTCTCTTATAGCTTATGCCTCTCTTGATGTGTTTTAGGATTGCTCATCGGGAGCATGTGAGCGTAATTGGTCCGCATACTCCCTCATCCACAAGCTCTCAACGAAGCAATTAGAGCGACTTATCTATTGTCGCTCCAATTTACGCATGTTGCACTCTATGCATGAGATGCCTATGGTTCGATAGGTATAAATTATAAATTATAATCACGACTCACTCCATTTTCTATACTCTAGAGTCTAGTCTTTAATTAGTTTGAATATACTAATTATGTTTTCATTGTCCAATGTTGTAAATGTCAAATAGGTCAACGTGGATGAGCTCACACTTACGATTGACACTCTAAAGAGTGTCAATAAAGAGCAAGACCCTGAGGAGCAAATGATTTTTCGTGAGCTCTACTTGGAGCTTGAGGAGATTGATCGCCGGGTTTCTCGCACACGATCACGCAAGAAGGTCGTCATCCATGGAGTTACATCGGCTACAAGAGGCAGAGGTGCCAGGGCTACAAGAGGTAGAGGCAAAGCATCAACAACACCCACGGAGGCTCCTAGGACCTATGTGCGGCGAGGCTCCGGAAGCGGCTCTTGTGCGGCGGCCATCACTATGGAGGATAGAGAGCCTCGAGAGCTAGAGTATGATGATGAAGGCAACCTCATTAGTGATGGAGATTATGAGCCGTCATCCTTCGACTCTTGTGAGGAAGAGGATGATGTTGATGAGCAAGGCTCATAAGAGGAAGATGAGGAAGATGATGAGAGCACTAGTGACTAGTGACTTTACTATTTAGTCTCTCTATTATGGTGTGCCACTTTTTGAGTACTTTGTAGCCCTTGCCACTTGGTCCCCCCACTTTTTTGTATCCCTTGCCACTTTTTGAGTACTTTGTAGCCCTTGCCACTTGGTCTCTACTTATCAAATTTCAATGATCATTTTGGTTTATGTAATGCTCATTCTCTTTAGTCTTTGAGTCTTGACTCTTTACATTGTAGTATTGTAACTACTAACTTGTAATCTATACAAATGTCAAGTTTCTATAGGATAAGTATTAAGGCCTAAGCCTTAGGCCCTTAGACTTGAGAATTATTTGTTTTTTAAATTTGAACGTACATAACGTCATCGTACATCATAAATTTTTTTAGTTCCTTTAGTACCGTACATCATCGTACGTGTACAAAACGTACGGGATCGTACGAGACTACTATGGTTAGGGCAGATAAAGATGCACTGGAATCAAACTGAGCTTATCTCTTTGCTGTAGAGCCTCATTTTTTTTGCCAATTGGGATTCTTGGATTATGCAATCATACTGAGTCCCGCCTATTCAAAGGCTTAAAACGTTTGCAAGCAGTGCAGTGTGTTTGAACTCCACTTTTGGGCCTAGAACCTGCTTCAAGAAAGATGTATAGATGCAATACCTAATGGTTTTCTTTCACAGTTTTTTCAGTATTCCTCTCATCGGGATGGTGAGCGGTCTTGTGGCGGGCAACCTATAGCAGGCTACAGTGTCACTTTCACAGGACACACAGTTAGTACAGTTGGTCTAGGCTGGTTCACACTGGACGGACTCTCTGGGCTGGGCAGTGACACGTGGCAGTAGAGATACGGACTGGTCTAGTGGACATCGTGGCCAGGTCACCACATGGCTGACATTTATGAGCCGTTGGTGGCTCTTTATGGTGGTACATATGAGTAGTAGCGGTTGGTCATAGGGATTATCTTCTTCACCTCTGGTCCAACATCGTTGTCGAGAGGAGAGTGAGTCTATACACAGAGCACTGATTCACCATCCCTGCACATCTGAGCCTCGACACCCCATTGTACCTGAGAGTCCTTGGCTGGAGCTGAGTGTGCTGCCACGCCAGAGTCTGTATTAGTTCTTTGAGATAGTCGAGTCATTTGTTGTGGTCTACGGTTGCTGTTGTGTCTTTGTGAGCTCAGTTGTTGTCTGTTGTTTCCCTTCTTTTCAGTCTGTTTGAGTGAGATTGTCACGCACATTGCACTGAGGACCACCCACTGTAGAGAGCATGACACACTATCCGCGCTACATTGGTCCAAAAGCTGCCAGCACAAATTACCGAAATTCGTACAACCACCATGTCAACAGCCAACGCAATTTCCGGGTGTCCGTACACTACCACATCAGCATGTCAGCGCGAATTGTGGAAGATCTGTAAAGCCTGCCACGTCATCAACTAGCTACGCAATTCTTCTTTATGGGTGTGCGCTTTATTTTAGGCCCCGTCAAGATGGGGTGCCATAATTTGGGAAGTCCTTTAATAATTAGGCCCACTTTGCGAGGACCTGTAAGTTGGTGAGAAACTTAGTCTTCTTCTTCAGCTGCTTCTAGGGTTTAGGCCCCTCGGCCGGGATGTGCAGGTTGAGCAGGGTTAAGCTCAGGGAGCCCTAACCCCTTAGGTCTTCAGTGGCTTGACACGTCAGCACTTTGTGACACAATACCACTCACTGTCCCGGTGAGGGAATCTCCAGCATTAGGGAAAAACCAAAACACAATCGGGAGTACTCTCCAAAACAAGGCGCAACGTGGCATCTGGACACAAGGAATCTTTGTAAACTCGTATCAAGTTATGCATGCATCACCATTATGAACTTCCATAGCCTCAATTTAAGCAATTCTGCTCGCGATCAATACTTGCAGCATCCTCCATGCGTTTAATATTAGAAGCAAACTGCTTGGGCTCCAAACTCCACCTACTCCATTGAGCTATCAGGTGTAACGTTGAAGCTCCGCAATCGAGAAATCATGTTTTATTTTCACATGGCCACCACGAGCTGCACTTTGCCCCCAAAAACAAAGCTTTGTGGTTGGAAGAGCTACCCAAGAGGACCACTTCGGATACTTGCTATGAGGATTTCCCTTGGAAAATAGCGAGCCCCCACCAATACAATTGAAGTTTATGTTGGTTTTCTCAATTTGCACCTCAGAGACACCATTATACTTGCTCGTGGGGTCAATACTGTATGGAGCAGGCTACAGTGTCACTTTCATAGGACACACAATTAGTATAGTTGGTATGGTTTGGTTCACACTGGACGGACTCTCCGGACTGGGCAGTGACACGTGGTAGGGATACGGACGGTGGTCTAATAGGCATCGTGGCCAGGTCATCACCACTACTCACGTTGGAGATAGACTTAGATGGCTGACATTTATGAGCTGTTGGTGGCTCTTTATGGTGGCACACATGAGTAGTAGTTGTTGGGTCATCACGATCATCTTCTTCATATATGGTCCAGCGTTGCCGTCTAGAGTAGCGAGTCTATACACAGCACGTCTGCACTAACCCTGCACATCTGAGCCTCGACACCCCCATTGTACCTGTGAGTTCTGGGCTGGAGCTGAGTGTGCTGCCACGCTAGAGTCTGTATCGGTTCTTTGAGATAGTCGAGGAACCCAAGTCAAAGCCAAAATGAGTTTACCTTTCCCAAGCTCAGGAGTTAGCACCACTCCTTAACCACCCCCTTCCGCCCATGTGGTTACCACTCAAGAGAAGTTGCAGTTGGTAGAGGAGCCAGCGGGCATCCTCACCCGGGCCCAGAGAGCCGCTCTCGGTCTTAGTATTCCAACACGTTGAACTCCCCCACACATTCTCCCAACAGTGGATACTCTGCCTTCAACTGGCGCCAAGCCCTCACTCAGTGACAAGCAAGAATCCAAATTTTTGCTCTTCGATATTGATGAAGCCTTCTTGGAGGCAGTGGCTGATCTACAATAGATCAAGGTACCAAAAAAGTTACTTGAAGAAAAAGAAAAGCCTATAACAGAGACAATCTTGAAGAACACTTTTCAACAAGTGTCGCTCTATGACATGCTACGGCAACAAAGACAATCTCGAAGAACACTTTTCAACAAGTGGCGGGCACCTCCCAGTCCAACCATCCCAATCCTATATGATATCCCATCACGCTGCTCCCCTCACGGATTATAGAAGCCCTCGTCTCTCCGTGTCCGTCTTGGGGCTGAAATTTTCAGGAGTGATTGTGGATGGTGGATCTGGCATCAATATGATGCCTGAGTTCACTATGATGGCTTTAGGCCTGCAGCCTACTCAACCTGCTTCCTTCACAGTAACATTGGCCGACTAGAGGACAATATACCCTGTGGGCATAGTGGAAAAGGTGCCTCTGCAAGTACAAGATTTCACTTTTAGTTTGGATTTTGTTGTGGTTCGTCTTCCACAGGTGGAGGGCGGATTTCCCTTGCTCATCGGTAGACCATGGCTGCGACACACTAAAGCACTTCATGATTGGGGAAATGATGCCATGTTCATTGTGGATACATACTCCTGGTTCCCAGATGCAACCCATTCGCCTAGCAGGAGGCGTGGATCCCGTCGTGCAACATAGTTCTTTGTCCCTGCGAGCCTTGAATTAGAACAGCCTACTTCACCTGACGGGTCAGATTGCTTGAGTACCATCTCCCCTCACTACCCCCTCCCTCCGTCCTTGCCCTTACCCACCCCCTACTGGCCCCTCACACCCCCCTCGTCCCTACACTCCTTCCCTCGTCCCCTACCTACCCCTAGTCCCCCTACCTACCCCTAGTCTCACTCACCCTCGCCCCCCTACCCAACCCTTTGCCCCCTACCTATCCCTAGTCCCCCTACCTACCCCTAGTCCCACTCACCCTCGCCCCCTACCGACCCCTCGCCCCCTACCTACCCCTCGTCCTCCTACCTACCCCTAGTCTCCCTACCCACCCCTCGTCCCACTCACCCTCGCCCCCTATCCACCCCTCGTCCCACTCACCCTCGCCCCCTACCCACCCCTCCCTCCCTCTCTCCCTCCCCAGCACCTCACTGTGTACTACTTCTCCGGGCAAGCAAATTTGGGTATCCCTAGGTGGCTTTCCTCATATTGAAAGTTTGTTGCAAGTCTAGCTATTGTTGGGAGTATTTTTGGGTGGCCAGATTGTGGGCAAGGCCTTTTGCTGCTCTTGGAGTGATAGCTCGTGCAAATGCTAAATCAAAGAGGTTAGATCGATTCGACAATCCGCACTACATTGATCACGTACACTTTGAGCTCTTCTGGATCAGTAGAATCTCGGGCCTATCCCCTCTCCCCTCCCCTACCTACTCCTTCCCGTCTAGCCAACTGCAACTAACAAAAATTCCTCCACTTCGGGTGCTTTGTGGGATTTGTTAATCTTGGCAGTCTTCAGTCTTTTGTTTCTACTTTCTGGTTAGCTTACCTCATTGCGCCGGGGTCATTACTTCTTCAGTATATCTTGCAAATATCGACATTACTTCATTGGTACTTCTTCCTGGGAACTCAAAATCTTCTCCAAACATCGCTTCCTTCAGTCGGAAGATATTGCGTTTTTTCTGGTATTTTACTGTTCTCTTTAGTTTCACTGTTGTATCTCACCGGGATGGTGAGTGATCTTGTGGCGGGCAACCTATAGCAGGCTACAATGTCACTTTCACAGGACACAGTTAGTACAGTTGGTATGGTTTGGTTCACACTGGACGGACTCTCTGGGCTCGGCAGTGACACGTGGCAGGGATACGCACGGTGGTCTAGTGGACATCGTGGCCAGATCACCACCACCACTCAAGTTGGAGATAGACTTAGATGGCTGACATTTATGAGCCGTTGATGGCTCTTTATTGTGGCACACATGAGTAGTAGCTGTTGGGTCATCACGATCATCTTCTTTATATATGGTCCAACGTCGTCGTCTAGAGTAACGAGTCTATACACACAGCACGTTTGCACTAACCCTGCACATCTGAGCCTCGACACCCCCATGGTACCTGTGAGTTCAGGGCTGGAGCTAAGCGTGCTGCCACACTAGAGTCTGTATCGGTTCTTTGAGATAGTCGAGTCCATATGTTTTGGTCTGCTGCTGTGTCTCTGTGTTGATGAGCTGTTATCTATTGTTTCCTTTGTTTTCATTCTGTTTTGAGTGAGATGTCACGCACATTGCACTGAGGAGCACTCACTGTAGAGAGCACGACACACTATCCGTGCTACAAATAGCATGCTCATCACATAGCACTTCCAAAACTTGGAACCAACTTGGTTACCACATTGTCCTCCTTGGACATGAAGAATTTTAATCACCTTTGTTTTGACTTACGAAGAGTTCATCATGCCATTGTATTGAGTAAAGAGATGGCGAGAATGCACACTCTTAGGAAAAAACCTTGATATTGTAGAAACTAAGCATCTCTTACCAGTGTCAGGCTGCAAATGTCACGATTGTGACTATGTTACAGTATAACATATACTCCTAGTTGCAGATATGCGAAGTGCCATACCAAGGAGGACCCCTACACTTGGATGGTCAAGACTTTTTGTTAAAAAAAAGAGACATGCCTCTTCGCCAAAAGCCACACTCCTTCGACGACTGGTCACACCCCTTCGTTCTACGGTTGCGACTCTTCATCCAATGGTTGCATGTAACAAACTGCTGACGTGTCAAAGCCTTAAGAATGGAGCCAACTTACAGATGTGGCCGGGGAGCCTAAACCCTAAGAAGAACAAGTAACAGAAGAAGTGTCACAAAGTGATGACGTGGTTGCCTGAGAGCAGAAAACCCTAACCCTAATTTCTGCCAGAAACCCTAATTCCATAAACCCTAACTGCTGAACCCTAACCCTAAAACCTGCAAACCCTAATTTTGGAAACCCTAACCCTAAAACTGCAACAGCGTGGCTGATTTCCGAAAATTGCGTTGGCATGATGATGTGGCAGGCTGTACAGATTTCCGTGATTTACGCTGGTAGCTTTTGGCATTGCTTTTTGGACCAGAAGCTTTTGAGTTTGAAAGTTTTTCATGTAAACTGCTTTTTGGACCATAAGCTTTTGAGTTTGAAAGCTTTTCATGTAAACTGCTTTTTAGGCCAAGGGCCTTTAAATATGAGGCTAGGGCTCATTCTCCGGCATGCTTCCTGGAGAAGGTGCAGAGTTTGGAGTACCGGCTTGTACTTTGATGATGCAATATAAAGAAATACCGAAAGGGGCGCCAAGGTTTGGGGCCAATATTCTCTGGGGTGGAATTCCGCCAGTTCGTGTTGCGTGTCGTCTCTCTCTTTCAGTTCAGTTGTTATTGAAGTGTTAAAAGTCTGTTCAGTCTGTTCTTTTCTATTGGCACGTGGTGCCCGCCTTGTGACAGTGGTATCAGAGCATCAAGCGTGTGCTTTTCTAAAAGCATACCGGTCCTACAAAAGAGCAGACAGAGCTATTGGAATTTGATTCGAGGTATCTTCGCTCTCCAACCCGGACTTATTAGCCACTCCCACCCTTACTTCATCGCACATCAGGCGCGCTCCCGTCTTCACCACAGGGCGTAAGCCAATTAAGACCACTTGCAAGAGAAGGATCCAGATTTGTTTCAAGTCACTGTTTTTTTTCTCAGAAGCAGTGCCATGCAGATGTTGATGTCTACAACTACCAAGCAGCATACTCCAAGTACTTGGCAAGCTTTCAAGAAAATTATTGCCCAAAGTTATATGGTTTCTGACATCCTCCTTCGGAGTGCAACTTGTGGCAGAGTGGGGTATCCTGAAATGCTTGCCATGGAAACCTAACAGATTATATCTTGAAATTTCTAGACATCTCTCAGTAGATGTCTCTTCTCGAGTTGATAACCTTGGAGGTTCGGTCTGATTGCTATCTCTTGGGACCACGATCGACTCCAAAGAAACACTGTTTGTCCAAGAGCTGATGGACCATGCTGTGCTCGGCTACGACCTTATGGAATGAACCTAACCCAAATTTTTGGTGCAGGTTTCAGGATGGAAAGTCAGTCGACTTTTCGAGCTCGATTGATGTCGAGATTGCTTTTTAAGTTTGAGTTCTGGTTGATCTTGTTTGGTGATCCTGTTTGGAATCTGTTTGAAATGGATGGTATCTGTTTGGAATCTGTTGAAATGGATGGTATCTGTTTTGAACCTGTTTTGGTGCCGATTTGAAATGTTTGACTCTGGTTTCAATACTCGTTTCATTGATTGGTGATTATTACTCCCGGGTGGAGAAGTGAGAAATACTGTTTTGGTATTGTTTGAACCTCGGAACGACGTAGGCCGATGCCTGGGGAGGGTTTCGTTGTATGCTAGAAAACCTCCGAACGACGCAAGCCGATGCCTGGGGATGCTTGAACCTCCAAGCGATGCAGACTGCGGTCTGGGGAGTGTTTGGTTGTACAGTCGTCTGAGCTCATAGCCCGGACCTTTTTAGGTTATTTGTGGGGGGGGTGACGAGGTAGTCGTTGAGTAGCTTCATACCGCAGACCATTTGTCTCGGGGGAGTGCTCAGCGGCGCTGTTTGTTGTGTCTTGTAACATGCATATGTAAGCATTTGTGTTGCATTGTGATGTGCCAATTACTGAATATTCATAATTGGATGAGATTACCTGGGTATGTAATTTTAGTGCATCAAGACACCCGTGGAAGATCAGTATGGTCTGGGTGTGATGGCTAATTTTACTACGCCGGAATATCAAGAGTTCCGATCTGGACGAAAGGAGAAGCTAACTCCTTGATCAAAACAGCCGAAAGGAGAAGCTAACTCTTTGATCAAAAGAGCAGAAAGGAGAAGCTAACTCCTTAATAAAAAGAGCAAATTGATTGTCCCTCGGAATGACCCTCGGAATTTTTTTTAGCTAACTTGAGTTGTTTTGCAGATATGCTGTAATCGCGGACGATTACTCTCTTTCAAGAAGGGGAGATGTAACAAACTGCTGACGTGTCAAAGCCTAAAGAATGGAGCCAACTTACAGATGTGGATAGGGAGCCTAAACCCTAAGAAGAACAAGTAACAGAAGAAGTGTCACAAAGTGATGACGTGGTTGCCCGAGAGCAAAAAACCCTAACCCTAATTTCTGCTAGAAACCCTAATTCCAGAAACCCTAACAGCTGAAACCCTAATTCTGAAATCCTAACCCTAAAACCTGTAAACCCTAATTTTGAAAACCCTAACCCTAAAACTGCAACAGCGTGGCTGATTTCCGAAAATTGCACTGGCATGATGACATGGCAGGCTGTACGGATTTCTGTGATTTACGCTGGCAGCTTTTGGCATTGCTTTTTGGACCAGAAGCTTTTGAGTTCGAAAGTTTTTCATGTAAACTACTTTTTGGACCATAAGCTTTTGAGTTTGAAAGCTTTTCATGTAAACTGCTTTTTAGGCAAAGGGCCTTTAAATATGAGGCTAGGGCTCATTCTCTGGCATGCTCCCTGGAGAAGGTGCAGAGTCTGGAGTACCGGCTTGTACTTTGATGATGCAATATAAAGAAATACCGAAAGGGGCGCCAAGGTTTGGGGCCAATACTCTCTGGGGTGGAATTCCGCCACTCCGTGTCGCGTGTTCTCTCTCTCTTTCAGTTTAGTTGTTATTGAAGTGTTAAAAGTCGGTTCAGTCTGTTCTTTTCTATCGGCATGTGGTGCCTGCCTTGTGATATTGCAGCTCTTTAAGGATGTGTCTTTACGTCTAAAGTTATGTCTCTTCACCATGAGACGTGTCTTTTCATTTGTTACTCTTCCTCTCCTATATAAGGAGCCTATTGTACTTAGTTTTGAAGCATTCATTCAATCAATCAAACATAAGTGTTCTTGTCTTTTGAGTCTCAGTTGATCTTAAGTATGAAGTTTTAGTATTAAATATAGGATTAGCACCACTAATCCTCACATTGGTATCAGAGCAAATTTTTTTCCGGGACCCGAAGGTTGTGAGCCTCTCACCCTCACAGCTACACTCTACCCCCTTCCCGGAGTTGTATGATGGCAGCAAAGGAAAGATGGCATACCAGTTACCAGATTAATGAGAGGTATTCCTAAACTCTTACCATTTACATACTGACTACAGATATATGTAAGGAGGATGGTATACCCAATGTGAGTGCGAATATTTCCTGATGGAAGCCTCGCGATGCACATCGGCACCCATTCATCGGGTTGTGCCTCGTGGTAGCCGTCTGTGCCTCCTCCAGTGCCTCTTTGCCGGTTGCTTCATGTCGTGTCCCTTCAATTTGAAGAGTTCGCACCCCTCCCCAAGAGTTGGCATGATTTCTCCAAACGCTGGGCTGATTGGCTTGTTGCCCCTTCGTACACCCTTTTGCTGGCCCCTTTTTAGGTAATTTTGCAGGTAGCACAAAGTTTTAATTTCAGCCCTTGCTTTCGATTTTAATATGGCCGCCCAGCCCCAAATTTTTAAAAACTCATGTGAATACACTTCATACATTAAAGCCCAATTCACTTTAAACAAAAAAAACAACATGGCCAGCGGTTCGCTTTTACCAGCGCTTGCTCTCCATCCTTTCTCCTCCAATGCTGGCCGTCTGTGCTGTCGCCGTGGAAGGTATACTTTGCAGCGATGGCTGCGGACGACTTCATTGTGCTCGTCCCAATTCTCTAGACGAGATTCCGGACACTTTCTCCCGGAGAATCCTCCTGCACCCAACGTGATAATTATTCCAGATTCCTCGACCAGAGCCCGAACTTGTTCCAGACATAGTTTCAGCCCCCGAAGTACCCGTCCCAGAACCTGCTCCTGCAATTGTTCGAGCTCCCTTTGAGGCGTAACCATGCCGACTTCTCAGGATGGAGAAATGAATTCCTTACTCTTATAAAGGAGCAGATTGCAACGCTTTTCACAAGCCTCACATCGCTTCACACTCGCTTGGATCAGATACAGACGCAAAATACTTCTCCTACTACTTCTCGGACGACTAATGCTGCCTTTCCACCACCTTCTTCTGAAGCTTCTGTGGACGAACAAAACGAACCAAAGCCAATTGATGAGGTAGACAATCGCTAACTTCAATTACTTTATAAAATTTTTAATGCTGCTCAAAAGAAGAAATTGGCTGTTAAACTGCCTGAGCCCTATAATGGTCGTCGCGCAAGTGCGTGCTGGACCAATGGCTATTCAAAATGGAGGTCTACTTGTCCAACACTGACTTAGTAGAGAGTAAAAAAGTTGCACTTGCTAGCTCTCTGTTCAAGGACACTGCATTTCTTTGGTGGCAACGATGGGTTGCTGATGGTAAACACACACCCTCTTGGGAGAAATTCCGGCACGCTATTTGCAAGGCGTTTGAACCTGCCAAAATGGATTTTCATGCGTGGTCATCTCTTCGCCGCCTGAGCCAGATAAGTTCCTTGGCTCCGTACATCACGGAGTTTCAGAAACTAACTCTGGAGATAGAGAATCTCAGCCCCTCTGATAAACTACACAGTTTCATAGTCGGGCTTGAACCGACCCTGAAGGAAGATGTGCACAAGTACAACCCTACCACCTTGGATGTTGCAATTGCCTATGTGGAGTGTCTTGGCGATAATCAACGCCCTACAAGAAACTTTTTCCCTGATGATAGATCTTCAAATAGCGCTTGCTTTTCACATTGCGATGGAAGCTATAGCCAAAGTCAATAGCATCAATCTCAATTCAGGCAACACGCAACGAAGCCTTATTCAACTTCAAGGTTCTATTCTCAAGATCGACAATCTCAAAGCAGATCTCCTTCAAATGCTCCACTTGATCGTGGTAAAGGACGTGATTTTTCTCAAGATCTGCGTTCCAATACTCAGCAAGGCTCTTCGTCAAATGTTTCTTCGACTTCAAAGAAGGATAGATTATGTATAATTTATGGTGGTGACCATAGATGGTATCAATGTCCAAAGAAACCAAATACGTCTAATTTGAAAAGAAATTCCAACGCGGAAACATCATCGAATTCTGAACAACCAGCTTTTGCTAAGGATAAAGGAAAATCTGTGGTCAACACAATTCGTGTCTCAGTGGATACAAATATTCTTATGAAGCATGCTCAATGTGATTCTTCAGTGTTGGAGCCTCTCAAAGCAAGTTTTGAGCACTCTTGGAACTCTCAATGATCGCTCCATCAATATTTTGGTGGACAGCGGATGCTCGAATAATTTCGTCAGTACTCCAGATAGTTCAACAGCTTGGTTTACCAACTCAGAAGACATCTCACTTATATGATGTGGAGTTAGCAGATGAATCAATTTTGACTTGGATCATACAGTTCGACAGTTGCTGTTCTATATTTAAAATTATGCAGATCAACTGGACTACGACATGATTCTTGGTCAGCATTGGTTACTTCAATATGATCTAACAATTAGCTTTCGAGAACATACTATCAATTTGTTCAAAGATGGACGTGAACTGATTTTACACGGGCTTTATCATGCGGAACGAGTGATTCGAGCCTCATGTGTACAAGTCAAACATCATGATACAGTGGATTATGAAGTGAATATGATTTTCGATGCAGATGCAGAAATAATTATTGATGTATTTTTGAGTTCATTAACTTCTCTTGAACCAATTGATGAAGATAAAGATGATTTCGAGTAAGAAGTTTTTCAAGTGGTACTTTGTTACCAGACAAAGATAAGGACATAGTTGCAAATTTTGAGTCAGCAGACAATTATGCTTTCTTTGATCCTTTGCTGGATGATGATATGCCAATTGCAAGTCATGAAGTGGCAATTTCTGAAGATGATTCTGAAGAATTTTGGGATTCATTATTGGAAGATGATTGCATTTTCAATCCAAAATCCTCTCCACGGATTAGTAGCATTGAAGTTACCCTCTCTGAAGAATGTCTTGAGAAGATTTCTTCTGCACCAAATATTTCATAGTTGTTGGAAGATTTTGAACTAGAAGTCTTACATCACATGAAGGATTTTGAAGATCAATCTCTGATTATGCCAGATTCCTCTGAAAAGTCTTTGAATAATGCAATGACATGGGATTTAGCAGTCAAACCAAAAAGGTTTCACAAGAAGCAAAGGTTCAAGACAAAGGTTTCAGATAACTCAAACACTGAAGGTTTTCGAAGATTCAATGCTTTTCCAGAGTTCTGTCAACATCAGAAGTCATTCCTTTAACCGAGGCTCTCATTTTAAATGGGAAGGAATGTCACGATTGTGACTATGCTACAGTATTACATCTACTCCTAGTTGCAAATATGCGAAGTGCCATGCCAAGGAGGACCCCTACGCTTGGATGGTCACTACCCTTCGCTCAAGAGACATGCCTCATCGCCAAAAGCCACACTCCTTCGATGACTGGTCACACCCCTTCGTTCTATGGTTGCGGTCTTCGTCCAATGGTTGCAGCTGTAACCGGCCTGTATGATCCAAAAAGGGCGGTAGACTTTACTTTAAACCTTGATTTAGCTTTCACCCATTATTAGTCGTCTATTTTACTTGTATTTTCAAGACACAACAAAGGGGAGAGGGATACAGGCTGCTAGATTGCACCTGTATGAGTAGACATACACCAGATTGGCCCCTAACTTAGGCGCCCCTTTCGGTATTTCTTTATTGTTCAAAAGAGGGAATAAACGCTGTGGTTCCTACAAGCTGCCCCGCACAAACTCGGCTGAATTTCCACTGTTCCAGCCCGATTTCGGCAGCATAACTGTACTAGAACCTTTCACGGTCAGTATTCCCACGCATTGACTGACTTTCCCGACGCATACGGGCACTTTGCAAAACCTGGCGAGAATCTGCAGCACGCTGAATTCTCTGTTTTCAGCCCTGAAAATACGCCAGATCGCCTGTACAGCGGTCCCCTTGCGTCCCCGAACCTCCTGCGGGTATTAGGGTCCGTTTAGGGCCAAAACCCTAAACCTGCAAAAATACACAGCAGGCTGTAATTCACTGTTTCGGGCTCCGTTCCGCGTGCCGGTCGCATCCCTAGCAAGTCCTCGAGCTCCCGCACCTGTAGGGCTACTTGCCCTTTGAATCGGACGAGATTTCTGGCGTGAAACCTCTCCGAATTCACCTGTACCTGCGGGGGGATTAGCCGCTAGCTAATCCAGTACCTGTGCAAGAGGCTCTTGCCTCGGCAATCGCGCATGAACCCACACAACTGTACATTGGTCAAATGAAGAGCCCACTAGAGGGGCATAACATACTGCCAAAGGGGAGAGAAAGGGCAGTGCGTAGCGTGCAGGGCATCACTCCTGGCACCGCACTGTGCATAAGAGGGAAAGCAAGCACTCCATAGCTCTTAACCTGTGACAGAGACTTGCAAAATGAGCCTCCCAGCTATAAATCACGTTTTTGCCTTCTCTATAAGTAGTAAACTGGCCTCAGAGTGCCAAGTGTCACTCATTTGTGCATTTTCCCGCTTTAGACCCTCGGGTCTAAAAATATCTCACCTGCAGCCTCTGTTGACTTGGCCACAGAGTAACAAAATGATCCCCATGTCAAACTGCACGTAATGACGCGAAGACATTTTCAGGTCCCAAAATAGCAGTTCCCTAAATTTTAGGAGATGCTGCCATTGTATCTTTCTAGGTCATCCGACCCTCTTTGTACACTGCGGCCACATCCAAAACTGAAATGTAGCCTCTGTAGCAAAGGATTCCACTTTGGCTAGTCAATGACCCCACTTGGCTAACCATAGTCCTTGTCCAACCTTAGTGCTCTCTTGCCCTCAGGCCTGGACTCCCTCTGGACAGTTCCACACTAGCTATGCAATGCAGGGCAGTTAGATTTCCCGAGGGGTGTTTCCAAAAAGTGAAAGTAAATAGATAATAAGAAAGAAATCAACAAAAAGGATAGATAGTAGTCACACGCTGGTGACAGCAGCTCTTCGCCAAAAGGACGTGTCTTTACGTCTAAAGTCATGTCTCTCACCATGAGACATGTCTTTTCATTTGTGACTCTTCGTCTCCTTTATAAGTAGCCTATTGTACTCAATTTTGAAGCATTCATTCGATCAATCAAACATCAGTGTTCTCATCTTTTGAGTCTCAATTGGTCTTAACTATGAAGTTTTAGTTTTAAGTATAGGATTAGCACCACTAATCCTCACAACAAATGAGCTCCCAACACCACTCTGTATCTCTGCTCCACTCCTGAGGGACTAGCTCAGTGTCTGGCTGGAGTGTGGTGTGGCCCTCTTGTATCACAATCCCTCGTGCTAACTGAAGCCATCTCGAAACGCAGTGCTGGGCCCGTGAGTGTGGATCAAGCTGTAGCACCCTAAGTGTATTGGCTGGCTGTAGAAAGTGCATGCATCAGCCGAAGAACACACGTGCTGAGCCATGGGACAGTCTCATAGGCAATGCCATTGTGTCTGAAGTCGGTGGTCACAGGCAGCACATATTGTCAAGAGGCCGCTATGCACCAACCAACTCTTGACTGCAGTAGCTCGACGTGCAACTAGCCACTGGAACATGGTGACCCGCCTCAATTGCGTGCTATCCCACAAGGGCTCCCAAAATCCTGCCAAGAACTCGAACGTGAGACCCTCTTGCTGAAGCTCTGTAGGCAGGATGAGCCTCTCTCCTTGCTGTCAGTATGTGGCGACCAACTGAGCTATGAACTAAAAGAGAGGGATCCGGAGGTGCTTGGCTTGAGTAAAGGGATCCTGCCAAAACCACTCCCCATGGTCCCATTGCACTTGCACCAAGGGATGGCTTTTCCAAGCCCAAAGCCTCTAGTGTCCTGACTCAAGATCTGACGGGTTGGGGTTGATGACACAAGTCCTCCCGCTGATGCCCGCAACTCCAATCCTATGAAAGCAGCACTTAGCCACCTCTGGTGCCTCGAGAGTGACTGCGGAGGCTGCCCTCCCTCTGTACCTCAAAGAAACTGTAAGAACCTGTGACATTGCCCTGACCGATACGAGGACCTCATCGCATGAAGGCCCCCATCTAGCAGGGAGCTCGTGGCTCCAAAGGGGTGTGTCACTCTGTAGGTATAGCCTCTATAATATCCTGACACATGCTCCGTGTCCCCCTCATGTCATGCAGGTGAATGTCTGGTATCTCCTCAAAGAGTCTTGTAAACTGTAGCAAGTCTCCAAAAGTACGGGCTGGACCCTTTGCCATGTGGCTCCAAAAGACATGAGGTTCGCTACCAACCATGTGGCCTTGCCGTGTGCTGACCATAGGGTTCCAAACAAGTGGCTGCCTCAACCGCTCCTCAATGCATGTGACTGGTTCTGCTCAAGGCCACCCCGCAGTTGGACCGAAGTAGGCTCGCAACAAAGCAGTCCTCCCATCTCCTGCTCAGACCTATTCAGTGCATCTCTGAGAAGATCTTACAAGTGGAGGGCCTCCATGGGCCGCTCGTTTGTGAGACTTGGGCATGAATTCAATGTAGCAACAGCTCCTTCCAGGGGAGGAGCCCTGGAAGGAGTCCTCTACCACAAGATTCCCAAGGAGGGCTCTACTCTGTCTTGTTGGGTCTATGATCCCCAACCCTCCCTGAGAGCAAGGTGAAGTAATGATCTTCTGGGAGACCTGACCACAAGAAGTTCCTAATCAACCACTCTAACTAGCTGATCCAAGAGCTCGAGAAGATCCAACAAGATGCGATGTACCACATAGTAGCCAACAACACCTCGTTGGCCACCACAACCCGCCAGCACCGAGAAAGCCGTGCTGAGCTTCAATGGAGCAGTTTCCTACAGATGGAAAGGAGTAGAGGAGCAATGTGTTGTTCTGGTGACAGATCCAAACCAACCTGATAGCCCAAGTAATGTATTGGTGTCCCTGAAGGAATCCACCAAAGGCCCTCTCCAGGCGACCAATCGGGCAAGGGAGCACTACAAACCCAAAAAGACAATGTCTTCCGCGAGTTGACCAATGCTCTCGATCAGAACAAAAAACCTCAAGAGACCGCTCACACCTGTGCAAGTTGGCCTCCCAGACCTCCAAAAACAAGCCTTAACATCAACAAACTCAGCGTCCAAAAAGCTCCTCTCCCTGAATAGGCAGCTACAGTCCACGCAAACCAACCTCGTGTGAGGTCAAAAATCTATTCATCGTCTCAGCATAGAGGAGGAACAAGAAGGGGGCAAGAGGGCAGCCTTGTCGAACTGAGCTTGTGAGCATGAAGCGTTCCCCCCGAAAATGAAGTCAAATCCTTTCCCTCTAGGGTCATCCCAAAATTGTGTATAGAAGTAAAAAATCCTCTCAACTCTTAGCACTTGCTTGAAGCTAGCTAAGTGGTCATATGGATCCGAAGATCGATTGTATTTTTTAGCCCTTATTTGAATGTCTATTGGTCTAACTGCTTGATTATGCTCAATACTTGTTCTCTTGGCCATTGGTCCAACAACTAAGCCTTCAAACTAGTTGCTTGGTAGTGGTGACTCATGTTGCCCCTCCCCTCTTTTTTCCCAAGAAAAAGATCCTTCTATTAGTTAATGAAACTGCCCATAGGGCTACAACCACCTCTACTAGAGAGGGCTACAACAATCATAAGGGGAGACTCTCCCAATGAAAAAGCAGCACAATGAGGCTAAATCAAGAGATGGGAGGAGGGAAAAGCCACACAGATGGACGGTAGTGCCATCTGAGCCCACCCTGGGCCATGGTGAAGACAAGCCCAGGGCGCTAGAGTCGAAGGAAAGCCTCTCTACGCTCCCGCATGTGGTCGGAGCTGCCTTGAAGTCTCTCGAATTGTCCCTTGAAAGTATGGTTCAGCTCTAGCCAAGATCTCGAACTGTCTCTGCTGGTGGTACAAGGCGAGTCTCGAAGATGCGGAAGCAGCGGGCCCGCCAGATGAACTAGATTGTCAGGCCACAGATGAGCTCCCAACACTCTGTCTCACTGCACCACTCCTGTGGAGTAAGCTCTGTAGCAGGCTGGAGTGTAGGTCGACCCCCCTGGAACACTATCATCCTGCTGGTGGAGGATAGCTCAAACTGTAGTGCTGGGCCCGTGAGAGTGGACCAAGCAGCTGCCCTCGAGCTGTGGAAAAAGCTGGCATCAGCGGAAGGACACGAAGCCAAACCTGCTGTGCCATAGGACAATTCCAAAGACAGTGACGCTGACTCTCCACAGGATGGCCACAAGCTGCGCATGCTGCCGAGAGACCATTATGTACAAGCCAGCTCCCCACTATTGTAGCTCTATGTGCAACCTACCACTGGAACAAAGTGACTCGCCGCGGCTGTCTTTCCCACAACCTCGTACAAAAAGCTGACAAGAACTCAGCTATGAGACCCTCTTGCCAATGAGGTGCTGTAGTAGGACGAGCCTCTCTCCGTGCTGCCAGTATGTGACGTCCTAGTCGAACAGTGTACTGAAAGAAAGGGACACCTGGATGGTCGCTGAGGCGAAAGGGTCCAGCCAAAGCCACTCTCTAGGATCCCACTGCACTCATGCCAGTGGACAGCTCTCCCAAGCCCACAACCTCCAGTGGCCAGTCTCAAGAGCTACTGGGTCAGGATCTATGACACAAGTCCTCCCATAGATGCCCCAACTCGGATCCTCTGAAAACAACACTTTGCAACTTGTGGGGCCTCAACTGAAACTTGGTGTAAACGACCCTCACCCTGTAGCTCGAAAAACAAGGAAGGTACAATCTCTCACCAAGCCCAAACTGCGATGAGGACCTCCAGTCGCGTGAAGGCCCCCATCCATCTGGGTGCTGTTGACTCGAGAGGTGTGAGCCACTCAATTGGTACTGCCTCTGTGATGTCCTAACACATGCTCTGCACCCCTCTCATGCACTGTAGCTGGATGCTCTAAAGCTCCTCTGACAAGCGTGAGAACTGAAGCCAGTCACCTAAGGTGCGTGCTGGACCCTCTCCCGTGGGACCCCAAGAAACATGAGGCATACTACCAACCAAGTGGCCTCTCCGAGTGCTAACCATGGGGTTCCAAACAAGGGGTTGTCACAGACGCTCCTCCGTGCAACTAGGCTGGTGCTGCTCCATGCCTCTCCTCAACTGCTCCCAGGAGCGGAGCAGACTCACAGCAAAACGGTCCTCCAGTCTCCTGCTTGGGCCAACTCTTCGCATCTCTGTGAAAATCCATCTGGTTAATGGTCTCCAAGGGCCTCCAGCCTGAGGCACTCTAGCACTAAGCCGTTGAAGCAAAAACTCCTTCTAGGGCTCCTTCCTTGGAAGCAATCCTCTAACAACAAACTTCCCAAGAAGGGCTCTGCTCTGCTGTGGATCCCCAACCCCCTTGAGAACAAGGAATAGTGATGACTTGCCAGGCCACTTTGGCCCGGGCTATCTGAGTGTCGCGCACTGACCAAAGGAAATTCCTGATCAGCCTCTCTACTTGGCTGATGCAGGAACTCCAAAAGATCTAACAAGATGCGATGTACCACATAGTAGCCAACAACACCTGGTTGGCCACTACAACTCTGCCTGCCAGAGAAAGTCGTGCGGAGCTCCAATGTAACAGCTTCCTCCTGATGGACAGGAGGAGGGGAGCAATCTGCTGCTCAGGAGACAAATCCAAACCAACGTGACAGCCCAAGTATCGAACTGTAGTCCCTTGGAGAATCCATCTGAAACCCTCACTTGGCAGCCAATCAGGCGTAGGAGCACTACCAACCGAGAAAGCCATTGTCTTTCTCCGATTGATCCATGCGCCTGATGCACAACAAAAGGTCTCAAGAGCCTGCTCACACCTGTGAAGGTTGGCCTGCTGGCCCTCCGAGTACAAAGCTGAGTCGTCTGCAAACTGAGCATCCAGTAACTCGTCACCCCGAGTAGAGAGTGCTAAGCCATGTAGACCAACCTGTTGTGAAACCAAAAATCTGCTCATTGCCTCAGCATAGAACAGAAAGAGGAAGGGGGCAAGAGGGTAGCCCTGTCTGACCGAACGTGTGAGCATGAAGCGATCTCCTCTACCACCTGCCAAAAGTACCTAACTGTGTGCCCATCTGTAAAGAGCAGACACACCTCTGATCTAGGCATCTGAGAAGCCCATCCTGCGTAGAGTGCCCTACCTTAGTGTGGGCCTTTAGTGGGCCCATTTTCTCCTTTAGAGGGTCAGCAAAGGCAAGGCTGACTAGAGGACATGCATCATTGGGCGGACTAGAGAAGATGTGTGCACAAGTGCAGGTCCAGGAGCCACATACCAAGCTATGGCTTTTTGACGCTTTGGCCATATCAGCCATACTCTATAAAGTACAGATATGGGGGCCCATCTTAGATCATCACACCAGATCGGGACACACATATGAGGGGTAGAGATCGATGGGGCTCTGTTGATATCCATGATTCTAGGATGATTTAGGGCTAAGACCTCAGTCCCGCATGAGATCATCAGAGCAGAGATGGTAGCAGTGGTTGATGCCTTATTTAGATCAGTATCGTTTTCTCCACAATATATGAGTGTTGCCCCAAGATAGATATGCCCGAGTTGCTCTTGAGTCTTGTAGGCAGGTTACCATGGAGGGAGACACATCATGTTGGTATGCACGATGACATCATGGTTTGAGCTTGATGGGTTAAACATAGATAGAGTACCTCCCTTTTAGTACTCTCTGGATGTGCCCTCCCTCAGCCTGACGCATCAGGAGATTACTAGAGACAATAGACAAGACCTCATCCTGCGGGACACTAGGAGGATATGTCTAGTGCCCTCACAGATGCTAGGGATGAAGATGGATTTCTACTGGGAACATTCTCTTCATACTACAGACAATGGTTTCATGGAGAAACATCTATCACACGGCCTGAGATGTGCCATTGGCCAGATACTCACCAGCCGGAGATAGAGAGAAGCAGATACAAGAGAGTACCACCAGAAGAGATTTTTTCAGGTATGCCAGCAGGAGCCATGAGACAGGAGAGCACTACATATGTTGATGTACCGTTTATTATGAGATTAGAGGATGCTTCCGCTGCCTGTTCAGAGAGGGCTTTGGTCCATTGGCCAAGGCCATGGATTAGTGTGACAAGAGGTGTCTGGGGCTGTACCTCTTAGAGATACGCAGATTCAGAGCGACTCTCCTCAAAGGTGGACACCCCCACTGAGAGAGGTTCTACACATAGATAGATCATAGATTTCTCAGAGCCCCTGCTCAATAGCAGCACGACAGAGAGGAGAAACTACCCGCTAGACACCCCCACTGAGAGAGGTTCTACACAGAGATAGATCATAGATTTCTCAGAGCCCCTGCTCAATAGCAGCACGATAGAGAGGAGAAACTACCTGTTAGACAGGGGACATCACTTGATAGAGCTGTCCAGCTAGGACGAGTCCAGGGACGAGGATCCTCAGATCACTAGGGACGTATACGTAGGTGGATCAGGATCATCATTGATCGACATCGAGCACGACCTATTAAGTTTCGTAGCATGGACATTGACACCATGGAAGTTTCCGTACAGTGTACGAATGCCTATATCATACAGATATGCTGTACTCTACAACTGCATTTATCGCTGTATGATACAACAACTATGTGATATTAAATAGTTCTAATGTTTTTTTTAAAAAACACACCGTACTAATCTAAAGTATACGATATAAATTGTAATACACTGTATTTTCCTGTACGAAATCGTACCGTACTTTACCGTACAACTGTATGATGACAACCCTGATTTGACACCCTACGATAGAGAACAATGCTTGATCCCTTGAGATGAGCTATTGTACACCTTGAGCCTCTAACCCCTATTCCCCGACTACCGCTGTGTATTGTTGTACTGATGTATATGATAGTCTCTAGCTCTGATCTCCCCTACCATGTTCACCTTGTTTACTCTGTCACCCCTTTTAGCTACCATCGATGTATGACAGACCTAGATTTTAGATTGCTCAACCATCAATATCGCAAGGTTAACAGCAAAGGATTGTGATTGGTCGATTCTCATGATTCCATTGCACCTGACAGATATGCTTGTGTGGCTGTTCAGTGGGGCAAGACTGGGCAGTAAAGGGGAGTGGGGGTGGTGTGCAGTAGTCAAGGGGGGGGGATGGTGGTGTGGTCAGAGGAAAGGACTGCTGCTGTTGGTGCACGGACCTTCTAGGTTTTAAAATGTTAGGGCCTTTCAGATAGATTTCTGTTTGCTTGATTCTTTTGTTGCAGGGTTTTGTTTGCATCCTATTGAAAGCAAGGTGACATTGACCTTTACAATTGGTGGTTGATCATTGGAGAGTTATATATCTGAAAAATACAATCTATTTGGGAATTTACGTGAGTCTGAGCTCTTGGGTGCTGATAGTGTGAGTTAGAATGTTGTGGCTATGAAATCTATAAATAGGCTATGGATAGTCAGGTTAAAAATTGTCTCTGCACTTGCTCAAACACCGTCAACGTCCGAGCTGTTATGTTTTGACAATTTAATGTTTCTGCTCTTTGCAGCTGGAGCAGTATGAGGTGTCTATGTTGAGGAAGTCACTTGATTGTGGATTAATACCGGTACCTTTCTTTCTTTTTACCATACTGTGTTCAGCATTTCTAATGTAAAGAATTGAACAGCCTAGTATAGTACGGAAATACACAGGCTTACAGGAATTCGTTATTAACAAGAGCAATCATCTCATTCAGTCATGGCAAAGATTGTAACAGCCTAATGTACTATTGTATCTTTCAAGGCGCTCATTGTTGACCAGAGCAGTTGTCTTACTCACTTTGTCTTTCAGGTCTTGCACGGTGATGCGGTTTTTGATTCTGCACAGGTTTTTCCAATTACTTGAATTTTTCTTGTGCGTCTTTCAGTGGATCAAATTACCAAAGCAGATTTTTCTGAATTTCAGGGCTGCACCATTCTGAGCGGAGATGTGGTGTTGCGCAAACTAGCTCAAGATCTAAAACCATTGCACACTGTGTTCTTGGTAAGTCATGGCATTCAAAGGTGTGAGAATAGATTAACTTCAAGTGAAATAGAAATTTTATTTATCTAGATTGTGCCAGGTGACGTGGTTGTGCTCATATTTGATTGGTAAAAGTGAAAAGGATTGAACCAGCAAAATCAATCTGGGGCAATATAACGTTTTTGAATACGTTGCAGAAAATCCAAGAAATTAGCTGCAAGGTCCTCCTAGTCATGTGAATCTTCAACAACAAAGATCTAGCAATTCAAACTAGAACCTCTTTTGTCTAGCGCTAACCAAATAGAACCGATGATATATCAGAAGTTGACTCAAAACAATCATGCACAAAAAGAAAGTTTGATTTTTGTGAAAATTGACACCCTAATTATGACATTTGAAAAGCAAGGTCAAGGTTTTATGATGGCAGTAGAGTTTTATGAGGCTCTTAATTCATTGCAGTGCACCATAATAAAGGTTGATACTGATCATGGACCATCTTAATACTAGTATAGTTGACAAAATTCTTGAATGGGCCTGAGGGACCATTAATGGCATTGTCATTAGGTTGATCTGTTACAAAGAGGATGCAGACCATTGTAATGCATTCTCATCCTCACCAATTGTTTTTTCTTTCTTATATACATACGGGAATTTTTCTGTATCAAGGTATGGCTGCTCCAAGCTCTCGTAATGAAGCAGCGTGTTCCATAGAGAGAGCTGCCCCGGTTCCAAGCACCAAAGAACTTGTAACTATTATTTGTGAACCAAGTATACGTAGATCACCAGTATATGTTATTGGGTCATTTGACGGAGCATTTGGAATTCTTCCTTCATGAAGTCTCTTTTTAAAGCAAAAATGAGACATATAAACAAAAAGAATACATTTATGCCAACAAGCTCTAAACTACTACTGGCTCCTCTTTTAAAAATATCAATAGTACCAAGATTCCTCCACCAACCAAACTTCGTCTTCCCCCTATCCTGGATAGAGGCAGAACCTCCTCCCCACCCTCTGCGTTAGAACCACCCTTTGTCTCTTCCCTCTTCTGCACCCGCCTTCTCCATCTCCTCCCTGCTCGTCTCTTCTGCCCATACAGCCCCCAAGGGAATGGTGCAAGCATGAGCAGATGACAAGACGTGTGCAGTCTGAGCGATCGGATGAAGGGCAGCAGGAGGGCAAGGAGGTTTTGCATGTGCAGAGCTGGATGAAAAGCACGATAGCCAAAAGCAAGGTAGCAGGAAGCAGGCATGCATGTACCAAGCAAGACTCCTCCATTCTCTCCCCATGCGCTATTGCCTCATGCAGGCTGCAGTTCTGCAAACCTTCCAAATCTTCCAATTCTACCTTCTTACAACGAATTCCCTTTTAAAAATGCTTCCCTCTCGCAATGGAATTTACAAACTGGGTATCCCCTACTACTGCCAAAAAATGTATCTGCTACAAAAGTGTATCTGCTTCTCGCTCACTCTTAAAAAACTTCATTCTTACATTCCCTCCCCCTTCTCTATTGCTCGCGTATGCGCATGCTTGCGCACGAGAGTCGCTCCTTTCCCCCATAGCTCTGACTCGCAATATCTTGGTGAATTCTCTTCTCCACATCCCCTGACTCTCAATCCCCCGGCAAATCAGGCGAAGCTGAAGCTAAAGAGCTAAAGGTGAAGCAAAGAGCAGAGAATAAGTCTCCCTCTCTCTTTCTCTCTGCTGCAGCAAGTCAAGGGCAGCGTGATCCTCTCATCTAATCTGTTGTAGCATTCTGAGGAGCAGGGTAATCTTGGCTGCTGATATCTAGGCCTTAAGAATGGAGGTCTCATCAACAGCGAGCTTGAGAAACAGGAGATTAGAAAAAGAGCCTCATATCCAGCGTCTAGGTTTGTGTGAGTCGGGGGGAGAGAGAGAGAGCCTCACTGCATGCATATTTTTAGACTTCGGTTTGAAGCTTCCATCTTACTTACTTTTACCTACATTTTTAAAATGGAATCCCGCTTGATTCTCCTCTTCCTTTAAAAAAAAAAAATCGTAGCACCTACCCTACTACTGGCATACTAAAATGTTAAATCCCTAAATCACCCAGATATCTCCCTAGATTCCCTCGCCTTCCCTCCCCCCTCAACACCCGAACCCTCCCCCTATCGCCATGCACCGCCTCCGACCCCTGCTCCTACCTCCCATCCCCTCCCCTCGTGGTTGCCCCTCTCCCGCTTCCGGTTGCACGTCACACACACTTTTTTTGTAAATTTGCTTTGATTACTTTACAAGTGGGAAACCTCAAAGTGAGGAAAACCCACGAAAAGAAAGGGATACAAAGAGCGGAGCACTATGAGGCTCCGAAAGCTAGAAACAGTCAAAGTAAATCCTATAGGCATCAAGAGTGATGTCTCCAACGTCATAAAAAATGCACTGCTTGACCAAGAGATGATTTGAAATAGGGGAAGGGGTCAACATAAGTGCCTTGGAACATTAAGGAGTTCCTATGGTGCCAGATGGCCCACAGAGTCCAAAATCTGACCCAGGTGAAGAACACCGCAAACTGAGAATGCGATGATTGAAGCACCCCAAAAGCCAAAAGCGTCTGTGAAAAGAGCTGGAAGGAAAACGCAGCCGAAGAGCAGTCGACACGTGCCGAATGAAGGCTCTGGAGTGGCAACAACGCCATAGTAAGTGTTGCACGGTCTCCTCAGCTTCAAGGCATCTGGGGCAGTGAGAAGGCGCAATATGCGAGCATATAACACACTGCCAACAGGTAGAGCTCCCACCAAGAAGCACCACAAGAAAACCCGCTCCTTCAAAGGTAGATGACTCTGCCAAATACGAGACATTGTGTGTTGCCACCACAAGGATGACTCGGAGAGCAACCACAGTTGATTACCATGATGCACAATCCATATATCAGATGGCATATACACTGCCAACTGAGATGCAGTCCAATCTAGTAGTAGCCAGATTCTAATCAGAGAAGCGAGAGTCCACATCCAAAGGAGGAATGGGTGAGTGACCAGCAAGCATCCTTGAATTTCCCGCCAGAGAGAAGAATAGTGAGGACCCAACTGAAAGCGGGACACTGCATCAGAGAACGAAAGAACATAACCCGAGTCATCAAGCACCTGATGCATCTGACAGATTCCTTTTTGGGCAAGAAAGTATGCTTGGCGAGGAGACCGTTGAACCAAAGTCGATCAAGATGTATGTGCAGGTACCAAAAGGCCCCCACAAACATGGAAATAAACTCTTCTTTTGCAGAGGGGTTCGTTAAAGAGTTCAGTCTGAATGTAATTGCCAATGGATCAGCCACCATGAAGTTCAATTGGGCAAATTTTGTTGTCCAGTATTTTCAGGATCTGCAAGAGAAAGCCTATTACGATCAACATGTCCATAAGTGGAAGGTGCATAATTTAAGTGAAAAAATCAAGGAGTTTAATGGCATGAAGGAGTACAAAGCTCCCAAGGTGAATTGATACAGATCCCACCAAGGGGCAGAAAGCGTGGCATACTTTGGTAGCGCAGATTTGCAGCCCGTCAAGGTTGTGTGGGTGAACATCTTAAAAAACTATTACAGGATGCTAAAGAAAATCTGGGGAGATCAAAACTGGAGTTGAAGGTGCACGCATTCTCCATGCAGGCAACGTGAGGGTTACCCCTGTTGTGCTTGCGACAAGAGCGAAGCTTCGCGATGCTATGGAGGAGTTGGAGAGCTTGGGGCGGAGCGAAAGCCAGGATGTAAAGAGGGGAATAGAACTGAATATGAAGATAGAGACACTAAAGGAGATGCTGGATGATATAAGGTTTCCTCACCTTGAGGGGATGCATGTTGATGTCAAGCTTGACATAACTTGTCAAGGTGTAAATGTCTGTTACTTTTGTGCTTCAACTATTCGATTTGAATATGTGCACAATTAAGCTGTGTGATGGCCATGCCTTTCATTTATTTGTTTTATAGATCAATGTGGAGTTTATGGATGAGAAAGTGAGAGAGAGGGAGAATCAATTGGAGCTTATCATGCATACAAGCAAGCAGCTACATGGCGCCTTCTTCCCCACTACTTTCTGCACTTTGGCTGCGTAGACATTTACAGATCAACCTGTGTAGTGGTTGTGGTATGCCCGTGTTGATCAACCGGTGTAGTGGTTGTGGTTTGCCACTCCAGGTACACGAAATCACTTCCATGGTGAAGATGCCCTACAAGCATAGCTACCACCTTCTTTGCTTTGCTGCTATGTGCTCCTTACAGACATAATGTATAGTTTTTGGCTGCCATTAGAGGTTACCAACAGACATGTGTAACAAGCTCATGGGGCAAGGCCATCTGGCACCAATGTGAGGTAAGGTAATCAGTCACATAGTGTTATATTAGTTAGCATACATTCAACAATTTATGCTAGACAACATACATGCTATTTATGCTATGTATGCTAGTCAGCATAGTCTGTATGCTACTAAGTATAGTATGTATGCTAGTCAACATACATGGTATTTATGCTATGTATGCTAGTCAGCACAGTTTGTATGCTAGTTAGTATAGTATGTATGTTAGTCAACATACATGCTATTTGTGCTATGTATGCTAGTCAGCATAGTCTGTATGTTAGTTAGTATAGTATGTATGCTAGCTAGCATACATGCTATTTATGCTAATCTAGTTAGCATAGTGTGTATGCTAGCTAGTATAGTATGCATGCTAGTTAGCATAGTAACTAAGCTAGTCAGTATAGTCTGTAAGCTAGTTAGCATAGTAACATTATATTCAGCATAGTCTGTATGCTAGTTAGCATAGTGGGTATGTTGGCTATCAAACTGTGTATGCCCTTAGCATATCCATTTTGCTAAGTAGCATATTCAGCATAGTCTGTATGCTAGTTAGCATAATGGGTATGTTGGCTATCAAACTGCGTATGCCCTTAGCATATCCCTTATGCTAAGTAGCATGCATGCTATTGTTTGTGTTAGTCAGTAGCATATCTAAGTATGCTAAGTAAGGAAACCAGTTATGCTAGTTAGCAACCTCGTCATGGTAATTAGCATACACAGTAGGCTAACTAGCATATTTTGGTATGTGAGTTAGCATACATGATATTGGGTATGCTAGCTAGCTTATTGAGTTATGCTACTAAGCATACATGCCAATCAACATACATGCTATTCATGCTATGTATGCTTGTCAGCCTAGTATGTATGCTAGTTAGCATAGTGGGTATGTTGGCTAGAAAACTGTGTATGCCCTTAGCATACCCATAATGCTAACTAGCATACATGCTATTTTGTATGCTAGTAACTAGCATATCTAGGTATGCTAACTAGAAAATCTAGTCATGCTAGCTAGCAACCTTGTGATGGTAATTAGCATACACAGTGAGGATGAGTAGCCTAACTAGCATGTATGATATCCACCATATTGTGCATAGCATATGCAATGTATGCCAGTTAGCATACCCACTATGCTAACTAGCATACATCCTTACTCTGCTATGTATGCCAGTCAACCTAGTCTGTATGCTAGTTAGCATACATGGAAGTTATGCAGACTATGCTTTTTAGCATAGCCTGTATGCTATTTAGCATACTCTGTTTGTCAGCTAGCATAATTTGGTATGCTAACCACCACACATTCCATGCTAACACCATCTTCAATATGCTAGTTTTAGTATTAACCATTCATCTCTGCATTTCAACTAGCAGCTGGATATGATAATTAACAATTGCTTGGCATACACAGGCCTTTTTTCCGTGGGAAGGGCAGATGAGAGAGAGCCTGACAAGCAAAGGAGAAGGCCTCGGATGGTAATGCAGATGAGCTTGATACAGTGCATGGAGGGGAAAATGCGACACCGGGGGCATGCGACATCGCCCGACGGTTTAGGTGACAACAAAGAAACCAATGACGATGACGAATTTATAATGATCGCTCGTCCCAAACCCATGCCCACTGCACAGGATGAAATAAGTTCTTCGAAGGAGACGGTGAGGAGTTCGGAGAAATCAAGGCCAGTGTGCAAGGAGCCGGTGACGACAACCCTCTCTTGGGATTTGTAAACAATGTGAGGATGAAGAGGAAAGGTGGACTGGAACAGATTCCAAAAGACCCTATAAATGACAGTTCTGTTGCCCCAAAGACCACAGAGGAAGATATATCCGAGACTGCCAAAGGTGACAAGAGAGCCATTCGCTCATGCTTTTAGCGTGCAAACGACAAGGAAAACGAGTGCCTTAATAGGCCGCCAATGAGAGAATTCTTCGCACAATGCATGCTTAGGTATCAGCTTGAGCAATCCTTGTTTCCAAGAGGAGGGCAGTTCTTGTTGTTCCCAAGCTGTATTCATCATGAACAACAGAGGCAACTTCCAATAATCCCAGAAGGACAAGAAAAATTCCACAGAGAGACCATCCCAACCAGGAGCTCTCCATCGACCCAAATCAAGCAAGCTGGCATGCAATTCCGGCTCAGTGAAAACAACTTCCACGTCTTGAGCCTGCCGCATCGAAAGGATGAGAGTAACATGTGATAGAAACACGTGATGCGCTTGGCAATCTGCTCTCGTGGGAGAAGAAGGGGCCTCAAAAATCTTGCCATAATGAGAATGTAGGGCTAGTGCTAGCTCTTGTAAAGTGGAGGTCCATTCCCCTGAAGGTAATTTAACTCTCCATACAGCTTGAGACTGCCTGGAGTGATGCAAATGCTGGAAAAATTGTTTATAAGAACATCCTTTATCTGCAAAAGCTTGTTGTCGAGCTCGAGTCTGCCATTTGGCCAATTTTCTCTCATCATTGTGCCGTAACATAGCACGAGCAGAAAACAACTTAGTTGCTTGAGTGTCAGTAAGAGAAGAATGATTCGCCAAGTGCATTAGTTTGCTACAAGCATCCTTCACTTGATTAACCTGTTCTCTTAATTGTGACAAATAATCCCTGCCATAATCTTGGATAACACATTGAACACGCATCACAAAGCGGAACGAGGCTATGTCTATATCAATGTACATCTGGGAGATCAAAGGCGGGATGATAACCACAATCATAGCGCGAAAAGGCTCATGCTTAAGATAAGCATTATTGACATGCAAAAGCCTCTTCTTGGGCAGGCGATCATTGGCATCAAAAGAGCCAAAACGAAGTTTCAAGCATAGAGGAAAATGATCCGAAAGACACATAGCATAATCAATCCTCAGCTCGCATACAAAGTCATCATACTGTTGCATGTGAAAAAGATACCAACGATCTAGCCGAGTGCGATACATAGATTGAGCATTATGTTGAAAAGTGAATCCTGGATCAGTCGCATGCGATAGGGGCCACAAATCAAGCCCATTACATGTCAACATAAATTGATCCCATGATTGCCGTTCCGTATGAAGCATGTGAGAATGCCCAGTAGTATTATCCGCAAGGTTAGGTGCATTATTAGAATCCCCACAGAGAAATGCATTAGAATGCCAACAATAAGAGGAGATAGCAATCCACAACCGTGCCCTATCTGCAGAAGCTGTGTATGCATATAAGCCTCCAAATTCAAAAACTTCTCCATTAACAATACATTGGATGACCATCCATCTCCCAGCCGGGTCATTGAAAACCGAGGTCGGGAAGAGTTTGTGTCGAACAAGTATAAGCACGCCAAAATAGCCGGTTGAGCCTGCATAAGCTATCCAGTAGCCCGCAAGGTAAGAGGTCTGTCCTGCAAATGGATGTTGGTTATGCTCCTGAAGAACCACAATGTCCGCTTGACATGTATGTACATAGTGCCAGGTTAGCCACCACTTCTCGTGATTGCATAACCCACACACATTATAGGAGATGCAATTCAAAGAACTATGCATTCTGATATGGTATATACAGTGGGCGAGGAATTGGGAAAATGGGTGAAAACTCAAGTGGCAGTGCCCATTGACACATCCTTCCCGGCTGCAAGGACATGAGGAGGTGGGTCAAGACCTGGACCCGGAGGATTGAAAATAAAGGCACCTTGCGATGAGATTCTTTGCTTGTAATAACTTCCTTGTAAGAGCGGACCACCTTGTCCCAAGCTTCAGCCAAAGAAGTGTTGTCATTACAAGGGAGCTTTTTCTGAGCAACATTCTTCAAAGAGGGCACGTAATTACGAGAAGATGCCGGAATACGGGTTGTAGCAGCTTTAACGGGTTTCTTGGGCACCATCCAAGTTAGGGAGGTTGAAGCTTGTTCTTTGCCTTTGTCTTTAATATTCGGAGAGGCAGAAAGTGCAGACAATTGTAGTTGTTTCCCTTTGCCTTTATTCGCCCCTACTGTCGGAGAGGAGGTTGAAGCACCTTTGGTTTGAACCTCAGCAGAAGATTTCGGATTTGAGTGAGGTTGAGGAGTAGGAACAACTGAAGACGGTGGTTGTAGGTTTGGTTCTGGACATTCGGATTGCATATGACCGAATTTGCCACAGCGGAAGCAAGAATTTGCAAATTTGCCCCATTTAAGCTTAAATGGACGCTTGCCAACCACTACATCCCCAGAATCAATGGAAATACCTACTGGTGGGAGGATATCTGTGTCCCACAAAATACAAAAACGGTTTGTGTTTGCGTCCAGCTTAGGAGGGCAAATGACTTTGCCTAATTGAGCAGCCAGCAAAGGAAGGAAATGATGCCAAGTGCGAGGAAAATCGACCCACCTCAACCCAGACGGGACATTTGTGACGAATGAGACTCTGATAGTCCTTGGTGAGAGCCCAGGGCAGTACATGAGTCATCTGCGTATTGAAGAAAAGAGGAGACATTTCAAGCAAAGCATCGCCAGCATCCATGTCGGCCAGCAAGACTTCATAGAACCCGTGCGCGCTGAAGTAAACCCCTCGGACTGCTTGCCGTTTGAGCAGGAAATCAACCCATTGGCCTACATCCTGAGCCGTAGGCATTCTACCCGGGAAAAAAAGAATCACTGCGTTAAGCGCATATTGAGCAACAAGATCCATAAGCTCCTGCTCAGGGGCGCTTGTATATACACTGCTCAACCGAATCCATGCTAAGCTAACACACACACACACACTCTTTTTTGGGGGATTTTGATATTTGATTGCTATAAACACACTTTTTTGTAAATCTGCTCACACACAGGCTGGCTGTACAGGACCCAGCTGCTTGAAACTTTCGGCTGAGCACAAACTAAACTGAACACAGTGTAGAGAGTACCAATTGTGCTACAAACTGAATGCTGCAGGTCACTGGCCACTGAGGGTACGCAGGTCGTGCAGAATGCAGAGGCGTATAGCAGCAGCGAGAAGCTCGCAGGGTGCAGAGTCCGCAGAGCGAACCTGTCACAGGACTATAGGCTCGCGTGTAGGGACGAGGACGTGCTCAAGAGCAGCAGCGCAGAAAGGCGAACCCTAGACGCAGACCTGCACTTCCTGCTAATGCGAATATTTACATGCGCTAGGGTTTGTAGGACAGAGCGCACAGCGGCTGATCGCGCAGCAGGTTTGAACGTCTCCTCTCACACACACACTTTTTTTTTTTTGTAAATCTGCTTTGATTAATTTACAAGTGGGAAACCTCAAAACGAGGGAAACCCACGAAAAGAAAAGGATACAAAAGACGGAACACTATGAGGCTCCGAAGGCTAGAAACAGTCAAAAGTAAATCCTGTAGGCATCAAGAGTGATGTCTCTAGATTCATAGGCAAAATGCAGCGCTTGAGAGATAATTTGAAATAGGGAAAGGGGTCAACAAAAGTGCCCTGGAACATTAAGGAGTTCCTATGATGCCAGATGGCCCACATAGTCCAAAATCTGACCCAAGTGAAGAAGACCGCAAACTGAGATTGTGGTGACCGAAGCACCCCAAAAAGCCAAAATCGTCTGTGAAAAGAGCCGGAAGGAAAACGTTGTCGAAGAGCAGTCGACACTTGCCGAATGAAGGCTCTGGAGTGACGACAACACCACAACAAGTGTGGCACGGTCTCCTCAGCTTCAAGGCATCTAGGGCAGCGGGAAGGCGCAATATGCCGAGCATGCAACACACTGCCAACAGGTAGAGCTCCCACCAAGCACCGCCACAAGAAAACACGTTCCTTCAAAGGCAGATGACTCTGCCAAATGCGAGACAATGCGTGTTGCCACCACAAGGATGACTCGGAAAGCGACCACAACTGATTACCCCGATGCACAATCCATACATCAAACTGAAGAATAGCATAGACACTGGTAGCTGAGATGCAGTCCAATCTAGTAGTAGCCAGATTCCAATCTGAGAAGCGAGAGTCTTCATCCAGAGGAGGAATGGGCGAATGAACAACAAGCATGTTTTGAATCTCCCGCTAGAGAGGAGAATAGTGAAGACCCAACCGAAAGCGGGAGACGGCATCAGCAAAAGAAAGAACATAACCCGAATCATCAACCACCTGATGCACCTGACATATTCCTTTTTGGGAAAGAAAATACGCTTGGCGAGGAGACCGTTGAACCAAATTCAAAGCAAAAACCGTGCTCCAATGCAGACTCTCCAAGCGAAGAGAGTTACCCCCAGAGGATTGTCGACCATCCCAAGCCAAATGCGAAGTGACAACCTTCCAATCAACAATTAGAGAAGAAGTAAATGGACATCCAGGAATGTGTCCTTCAAGCTTCCCAAAAACAACATCCCAATAAGTCGGTTTCCAATGACCAAAAGAAGGGGTGACAATGTGCGCACACAAATGTGTGACCATGAGAGCCCAGGGTTGCTGTTGCTCCACCAAAACGGGCAACAACATAGCTTTCCAAGCCAGAAGATGACGTCTCAAGTCAAAAATATTCAACCCTCCTAGCCGCTTGGGAGAACACAGCTTGTCCATCGATAGAAGCCGAAGGCCCCTCTTGCTAGACGAGGTCCGCCAAAAATGCTCTAAAATATTGGACATGAGGGATTGCAAGCGCAACCGAGGCAAGGATAACAAAGGCAAGTAAAACTGCACATAAGCCACAAGGATGCATTGGACAATCCTGAAACGCACATGAAGTGGCCACGTGGACAATTTCCAATAATTCAACTTGGAATGTAGACGTTGGAGCACCCAATCCGTTTTCTTGATGGCCGATACATTCCAACCCAGCGGATAACCCAAATGGCGAACTAGAACATGGGAAGGAACAATCTCCCCAAGCCACAATATCTTATGCCAGTCACACTCTTTCAGAGGCAATAGCTTGGATTTGCAAAAGTTAACTTTGAGACCTGCTGCCAATCCAAACAAGTGAAGAGTATGCATAATCTGTTGCAGAGCATCATAGTTATTACAAGGCATGAACAAAGAGTCATCCGCATAAGCTTGACCAACAAACTGTCGACCAGAAGGTAAAGTAAGGCCATGTAGCCTACCAGTGGAGGTCAAGGAATCCAAATACATAAACAAGGGATGAGTAGCGATCGCATAAAGCAAAGCACTCAGAGGGCAGCCCTACCGTACCGACCGTCCCAAATGCCAGGATTCTGTGAGAGAACCATCCAGCAAGCCTGTAGAAGTACTGTTTGCATACAAGAAAAGCACGACACGGGATAGCCTAGGCCGAAAGCCCAAATGTCGCATGGCCTCTCTCTCTCTCTCTCTCACACACACACACACACACTTACTTTTTTTGTAAATCTCTAGGATTAATTTACTAGTGGGAAACCTCAAGATGAGGAAAACCCACCCAAATGAACATATACAAAAGTGTGGACACAGACGTGTTCATCTGCCAAAACAGGCTAAAAACATTCATAAGAAAGGCGATATATGTCTGAAGTGACATCACCCACTTCCAAGGCAAAACGTAAGGATTGCCTAAGGGAAAGCTTGAAAAACTAAAACCGATCTGTATTAGCACGAGAGAACATGCAGCTGTTGCGTTGACGCCACAAGGTCCAATAGGCCCAAAATCTGACCCACATAAAAAAAACTGCAAATTGTTGTGAAGGTGGGAGAAGCCGAAAGCCCGAAACCTTTTGTGAAAAACCATGGAGGGGAATCGAAGCCGCATGCCAGCGGCTATGCCACGGAGAAACTCTCTAGTGACGGAACAATCCCAAAGGAGATGACCAACAGTCTCCTTTGCAACCGAGCAACGAACACAACGAGAGGAGCAAATTTGACGTACATTGAGAAAAGCACCCACTGGAAGGACTCCAACCAAGCAACGCCAAAGAAACAATCTCTCCTTTAAAGGCAAATGGCTCTTCTAAAGGGCAGCAAACGCTTTCTTCCACCAAGTATCAGACTTATGCATCGACCATAATGCATTAGAATGATCAACAATCTAGGGTTGAGGGAGAAGAAGAGCATAAACCTTACTAGCAGACATGGCTTCAAAAGGCATGTCTCGGAGACACCAAATAGACATGCGATCCCCAGCAACCAAAGGTGGAATAGGCAGAAAGTCAACCAACATGAGCTGAATCTGTCTCCAAAACTGATCGTAATGCATACCCAACCCAAAACGAGTAACAACAAAGTAAAACTAAAAAGTGTACCCGGCGTCATCAATGACATCATCAACAACTTGCAGACCACAACAGGAGAGAAAGTAGGCCTGACAGGGCGAGCGGTCAACCAAAGCAGGAGAGAATACACGACTCCAATGAAGACTCTCTAATCGAAGTGAATTCCCTCCCTGATGCTGACGAACGGATCATGATAAATGCACTGTAACCTCCTTCCAATTAGAAATCAAACTGGAAGTGATATGGCATCCGGGAACGTGCCCTTCCATCCTACCAAACACGACCTCCCAAAAAGATGGTTTCCAATGACCAAAAAAGGAAGTAACAATATGCTGACACAAGGAGGCAAGAATAAGGGCCCACGGCTGAGTTTGTTACACAAGAGTCTACAACAACATAGTTTTCCGAGCAAGAACATGCCGTCGCAAATCCAAGATATTGAGACCACCATATCGCTTTGGAGTGCAAAGTTTCTCCATTGACATCAAATGCAAGCCTTTTTTATGAGCATGAGTGCGCCATAGATGAGATAAAATCAATGACATAATTGACGTTAGACAATGTCGAGGCCAATACAACAACAACAACAACAAATAAAACTGAACATAAGCCATTATGATACTCTGAACAATTCGCAGCCGGACATGCAGTGGCCAAGTGGACAATTTCCAGTAATGCAATTTGACGTTCAAATGTTGCATGATCCAATCCACTTTTTGAGTATGGGTAACATTCCAACCAATAGAGTACCCCAAGTGTCTTACAATCACATTCGAAGGACAATCTCTCCCGGCCACAACAAATCATGCCAGTCGCAAGAAGTCACTGGTAGAAGCTTCGATTTACGAAAATTGACTCAAAGACCCGCTGCAAGCCCATACATCTCCAAAGCTTCCATGATCACTTGAACATCAGTTTGACAATTACGAGGCATGAACAACGAGTCATCGGCATAAGCCTACCCGATGAAGTTGCGACCCCACTAATTGCAGACCATGAAGAGAACCAGTGGAAGTCAAATGGTCCAGATGCATCAACAAAGGATGTGTGGCAATAGCATACAACAATGCACTAAGGGGACATGCTTGTCTAACCGAGCAACCAAGGGGCCAAGAGTCTGACAGCTCACCATCAAGAATCCTCGAAGACGAACTGCAAGCATACAAGAAATAAACTATACCGACAAATTTAGGACCAAACCCAAGACAATGGATCGTTGTTGCAATGTAGTCCCACTGCACAGTATCGAAAGCCTTTTCAATATCCACGTGCATGACAAGCACATCCTGCTGCGTGTACTTTGCGCATTCCATGCCAATCATCATGTTAGCCAAGTTGTCGTTAATTTGCCGACGTGGTATAAAACCATATTGAGATTGATGTATTCCTGCAAAAAGGTGATCCTTAGTCCTGTTCGCCAACAACTTAGCCAGAATCTTATACACGACAGGCATTAACGTAATCGGACTTCAATGCGAGAAATGCTCACAAAGTGGCTGTTTAGGCAACAATTTAAGCAGGCCCTCTTTCCAAGAAACCGGCAAATCTTGTTTTTCCCATGTTGCATTCATCATGAAAAGCAAGGGCTCTTTCAAAGTCTCCCAAAAGGAGATAAAAAACTCCAGAGTGAGCCCATCCCAGCCAGGAGATCTCCAGCGGCCCAATGAAAGCAGCACACTGTGCAATTCAGAATCACTAAAGGTTCCTCAAGGGAAAGTGCATCCTGATAAGAAATGATCGGGCGTACATGAGAGAGCAGCACCCGTCGAGCTTGATGCACCGCTGACGATTCTGGAGGCGGAGCAGCAAAAACCTGTGTATAATGCACGTTAGCAAGTTCGTGTTTAGGAGATGTCCAAGCACCTGAAGGAGTCTTTACATGCTTGATGCTCTGAGAAAGTCTTATGTGATGCAAATGCTTGAAAAATCGCTTCGAAGCGCATCCTTATCCACAAGAGCCCTTTGACAAGCCGGTATTTGCCATTTTTCAAGCTTCCATTTATCATCAAGTTGTATGCATACACGGGCTTCACACAACTCCGATAATTCATAGTCAGATAAAGGCCTCGAATTAGCCAATTCTTGCAAATGTTGGCAAGCCTGTTTAGAATCCATAACTTTGCCACGCGTCCAATGCAAATAGTGCTTGCCATAATCCTGAATGGAACATTGCACTCACACAATAAATTGAAACCACGCAGCGTCAAGATCAAGATGCATGTGAACCATCAAGGGAGGAACAAGTCCACCAATCATATCTCGAAAAGCATCATGGGTAAGATGAGCATTGTTTATCACGAGGCGATTGCCCAAAGTACAAATTCAATATCACAGGGTGATGATCAGACAACTGCAAAGAATAGTCCATTTCCATATCACATGTAAAGTCGCTGCTTGTGGAGAACATACCATCTATCCAAATGTGCACGATACGAGTGACGAGCAACATGCTGAAAGGTGAAACTCGTGCCGTCCGGATAAAGAGAACGCCACAAGTCAAACATCTGCGCAGAAACCAGAAGATATCCCATGCTTGTCTCTCTACAAGCAACATATGAGAATTACCTGTGGTGCTATCACCCACATCAGGAGTATTATTAAAATCGCCACAAAGAACTGCATTGGATGTCCATGGATAAGAAGAGATATCTCGCCATAAGGCAGCCCGTTGCCCAGAAGCTGTATATGCATACAAACCTCCAATTTCATAAATCTGACCATTCAACAAGCATTGCACAATCATCCAACAACCCCTCGGATCGTTCCTTACTAGAATTGGTTGCAGCTCATGCCTAACCAATATCATTACTCCAGAGAGTAATCGTGCAAACCAGCATACGTAATCCAATAACCCGCAAAATAAGAGCACTGGCCAACGCACGCACACACACACACACACACTACGTCACACACACACTTTTTTTGTAATGTCAGATTGAATTAGAAGTGGGAAACCTCAAAACGAGGAAAACCCATAGAAAATATTACAAGCTGTAACTCCGAAACAGTCAAAGTAGAGCTCGTAATGGGTAATAGGAAGCTCATCCAAGTCATAGGCAACTTGAAGAGACTATCTAAGAGATATCTTGAAGAAAGAAACATATTCCACTTGAATCTGCTGAAACATAAGGGAATTCCGTGCTTTCCACACTGTCCATAATACCCAGAATCTAACCCAGCCAAAAAAGTATCCATACGGCCGAAGCAAAGCCAGAAGCACTCCAAAGATCCAAAAGAACTTACCAAATTGAGATCCAGGAAAACGCGTGCAAAGAGCTGAAGAAATGCTATCGACAAACTGTCTCGTACAAGAACATGACCACCAAAGATGCTATATATTCTCAATACCTTCACCACAACGAACCCATCTCGAAGAGGCCAATCTCTTAGAGCGCAGTAATTTGCTAGTGGGAAGAACCCCAACAATACATCTCCACATAAACAATCGCTCCTTGAGAGGTAGTTTAGCATGCCACACTTTCATAACTTTACTTTGCCACCAAGTAACACTCTTATTCATATTCCATACTTTATTACAATGTTCTTTGATCCAGGAGGACGACTGCAAATGATAATACACTTTCTTTGCCGATATCGAACCAAGCGAAGAACCAGCATAGAGCCAATCACAAATTCGATCGTCTTCAACCTGCGGCGGGATGGGAGAAACAGAATCGACCAACTCCTTAATAATGTCCCACATGCGTTTGTAGTGTAACTCAAGTCTAAAGGTATGAGTAGCGTGTCTGAACGAGAGCACCCATTCGTCAGCGTTCAAGGACGTCTGCTATCCTGTCAATACCTTTGTGGGAGAGAAAGTAAGCATGTCTAGGAGAGCGTTGAGCAAGAGCCTGAGCAAAAACTCTACTCCAATGCAAACTCTCCGGTCGAAGTGAATTTCCACAGACCTCATCTCTACCATTCCACAACAATTCTGTCGTGACCACCTTCCAATCCGCCACTAGACTGGAAGCAAAGGGACATCCCGGAATTGTAGCCTCCACTTTACCAAAAACCACATCCCAATACGACGACTGCCAATGGCCGAAGGCTGGCGTAGAAATCGCATGAGAGCACAAAAATGCAAGCATCTGCGTCCAAGGCTGTTTTTGCTCAACCAACACCAACAACAAAGTAGCCTTCCTTGCTGTAACATGAGAACACAAATGAAGGATATTCAGGCCACCACAACGCTTTGGAGTACATAGCTTGTCCATCGCAAGCAATCGCAAGCCTTTTTTTGTGAGAGGAAGTGGACCAAAAGTGCTCCAGAATCCGAGACATAAAATCCCGACGATGACGGGGTGGCCAATGCAGCAGTGGTAGGAAAAATTGCATGTATGCCACCAAAATAGATTGCACTATTCTGAGCCTTACATGGAGCGGCTAGGTAGACAATTTCCAATATTGCAATTTAGATCTCAGTTTGTTCTCAACCCATTGCAACAATTTCGCATTGTTAACCGACCAAGCCAACGGATAACCAAGATGTCTCACAATTTGATCAGGCTTCACTATCTTACCTGGCCATAACAGAGCATGCCAATCCATTTGATGCAACGACAACAATTCAGATTTTTGGAAATTCACTTGTAGATCTACAGCCAACCCCATAAATATGCAGAGCTTCCATTATACAATGAACATCCTCAGGATGATTTCTAGGCCAGAACATGGAGTCATCCGCATATGCTTGTGCCACAAAATGATCATGAGCTAGCTGTTGCAGTCCATGTAGCGGACCAGATGCTGTTAAGGAGTTCAAATACAACAGCAGAGGATGTGTAGCAAAAGCATACAACATAGCACTCAAAGGGCATCCTTGCCTGACCGATCGACCAAGGTCTCATAACCGAGTTAGCTCACCGTCAAGAATTCCGACAGATTGACTGTTTTCGTAAAGAAAATAGACTACCTGGCGCATCCTGGGCCCAAAGTCCAAAGCTGTCATGATCTGAGCAATGAAGTCCCAGTGAACGGTGTCAAATGCTTTCTCTATATCAATCTGCATGATAAGCACATCTTGTCCAGTATATTTTGCATACTCAATTCCAATAAAAGCATTGGCAATATTATCCATAATTTGCCTACGAGGAATAAATCCATACTGAGCCGGATGTATGCCGGAAAACAAATAGTCAGCAACACGAGTAGCTATCATTTTCGACAACAACTTGTAAACGACCGACATAAGTGTTATTGGTCACCAATGTGAAAAGTTTTCACACAATGCTTGCTTAGGCAACAATTTTACCAGTCCTTTCCACGATTGCGGCAAAGATTGCGCGGTCCAAGCCTGGTTTATCATGAAAAGGAGAGGCTGCTTAAGGGATTCCCAAAAGCGAAGAAAAAATTCTACCGTAAGCCCGTCCCATCCAGGCGATTTCTAGCGACCAAGATGCAACAAACTGTCGTGCAATTCATCCTCAGTAAAACTCACCTCAAGGGTTTCTACATCATTCATTGTCAAGATAGGATGTACATACGACAATAGCAACTGTCTGGCTTGCAAAACCTCAATCGAGGAGGCTTCAGGCTTTGCAAAAACCCGTTGAAAATGATCCACCATTGAATCCGCCAATTGACCTTTCTTGGTCATCCATTGCCCAGTTTCATCTTTAACCCTTTTGATAGAGGTAGAATTCCTCGAATGATGCAAATGCTTAAAGAATTGTTTCGATGAACAACTTTTATCCATAAAAGTGTATTGCCTAGATCTAATTTTCCATTTTTCAAGTTTTCTCTTATCATTACGCATCAACGAGGTTTTGGCTATGCATCATTCCTCTTGTTCAGAGCCAGTAAGCCTTCTAGTATCTGCAAGGCTTGACATATTGCCTTATCTTCCGGCACTTTATTTCTCAATCGGTACATGTACCAGGAACCATAATCCTTTATGAGTGCTTGGATACGCATGACAAAGCGATACCACGCCACATCCACATCAATAAACATTTGAGAGACAAGTGGAGGAATTACTGCTTCAATCAAAGTTCTAAATGTTGTATGTGAAAGATAGGCATTCTTGATATGCAACAACCGCTTACGAAGGAGCGAGGAGTCTATATCTACTGCCTCAAAGTAGACCCAGAGCCAAAGAGGAAAATGATCTGATAAAGTGAAAGAACGATCAATCCTCATATCACATGCAAACATATCATATTGCGGGGTGCCCAATACATACCAACGATCCAATCGTGCTCTATATCCAGAGTGATTATGAGTAAATGTATAACCCTGCTCTGAAGAGTGCATGTTGGCCCATAGATCTAGGACATCGGTTTTGCTGACCATGGCATCCCAAGAAGATCATTCAGAGCTCAACATATGCGAATGACCCGTTGTGTTGTCCGTGATTGTAGGTGCATTATTAAAATCCCCTCCCCAAAAAGCTTGCGAACGCCAGGGATATTTGACCAACTCTTGCCAAAGACGATTTCGTTGTGCTGAGGCATATAAGCATAAATGCCAACAAATTCCAGAATATTTCCTTGGACAAGACATTGAACTACCATCCAACGCCCTGCCGGATCATTATGTGCTAAAACCGGCTGCAGTTCATGACGCACCATCATCAAAAGACTCGAGAAAGAATCAGTACTAGCATAAGCAATCCAAAATCCTGCACAATACGAAGATTGACCTACAAACTCCTGTTGATTATGCTCTTGTAACACCACTATATTTGCTTTATTTGTATGTACATAATGCCAAATTAACTTCCACTTGTCGTGGTTGCACAAACCGCGCACATTGTACGTAAAGCATCTAAGGGGAGAATGCATCTGTACAGTATTTACAAGAGAAACATGAGGCACTATCATCAAGTGATATTACCCATGGGCACATCCGCTTCCATACAAACAGTCAAGGAACCGGACTCCATATGCATTCCTTGGTGAGGATTCGGATGCAGAGGTACCGACCCAGATGTCGGTCCAAGAAGAGCATCTTTATATGAGTGTACCACTCTGTCCCACGCTTCAACGAGTGACTTATGATCATGTGATGTAGATGTGGAAGACGCACCACTTCTCGCATCCAAAGCAGGCACATAATTTCTTGAAACAGGCGAAACACGGGGCTTAACTGGCTTCTTTGGAGTTTGCCAACCATCAGTAGAATCTGTCATTTTAGCTTTACCCTTTGTATCTGTCTTTGTAGTAGGATGCAGATTAGGCATGCTTTTATTTTGATCTTTCCCTTGTTTGGCGTGCATACTTCCATTAGCATCCCCTATCTTTGGTCTCACAAATGCAGAGGAGGGGGAGACGACAGTGGTTCCAGATGCCGGAACAGCAGAGGGTGGTAGTTTCAGCAAAGATTCCTGGCATTCAAACTGCATATGGCCAAATTTTCCACAACTGAAACATGCACTTGCAAATTTTCCCCATTTGAGTTTAAATGGCCTTTTGCCTACCATCGGATCACCCGAGTCAACCGTTATTCCTGACGGCGTCGGCGTATCCGTATCCCACAACACACAAAATCCATTGGAATTAGTATCCAAATTCGGGGGGCATATCACTTTACCCAACTGAGCAGCTAGGAGAGGCAAAAAATGCTTCCAAGTTCGTGGAAATCCAACTATTTCCACCCACACTGGGCACTTATGTCGAATCAAGCTCTCATAGTCTTTAGTAAGCGCCCACGGTAGTACATGTGTCATTTGCATATTGAAAAACAAGGGAGACATTTCCAATAATTGCGAACATGCTTCCATGTCTGCCAGTAACACCTCATAAAAGCCACGGGCACCAAAATACACTCCTCAGACAGCTTGTCGTTTCAACAGGAAATCAACCCATTGACCTACATCTTGTGCCGAGGGCATCTTGCTAGGGAAGAACAAAATGACCGCATTGAACGCATACTGTGCTACCGGATCCATAAGCTGCTGTACCGGAATAACCACTTTGGTAGCTGGCTGCTGGCGTTCCCAAGCATTCCGAGCATCAGCAAAATCCTGTGACAAACACTCTTTGATGATATTTGCAGCATCCATCGTGGAAAGATCCACTTGTTTCCTACGCTTATATACAGCTTCTTTTGGCCATATCTTTTTTTTAAAAATTATTTTTTATTTTTTTTATTTTAAGGTTTTCTTAGCAAGAACTCTGCTGAACACACCGACAAAACGAACTCCTACTAAAGTGAATACACAGACACACCCATTGTCACTCACACGAGAATCTGATAGAAGGACCACATGCAAGTGAAATCATCTTCGACCACCAGCGCGCTTAAACGGCCTGCACAGTGTAGGAGTTGCGCAGGGCAGGGTTGCGCGACAAACGAATGGCAGAAGGATTCACTACACCCGAAACCAACCGTCACTGCTTTACACACCCATACACTCACACACACAGGAAGGAGGCGAAATCCGCTGCACTACTCTATACAAAATCCTTGCAAGACGCTTTGTACCTCGAACTCCTTCAAGCCCACACACACACACACACACACACTCACACACTCACAGACACACACTCATACACCCACCCACACACACACACACACAGTCCAACGAGCACCCTCTTGATGAAGCAGCAGCAGAAACGTGCTGAAACACGCAGGCAGCAAGCAGCATTGCAGAGTTTGCTGACTACAACAACAGTTCGCACTGGTCGCCAGTGGGAGAAATGAGCGCACAGCAAGCAGCAGGTTCTTTTGAGGGCAAGTGGAAGCGCGCGAGAGTGCCTAGGGTTCGCGCAGTAGGGCAGGGAGTAAACCCGTCACATACACCACACACCCTCTCTCTCTCTCTCACACACACACACACACACACACACAGAGCCTGCCTCCCCCCTCCACCTCCCTAGCTCCCTCCTTCAGCCGTGGCCGCTCATCCCAGGCCTGCAATGTAGAGAGAGAGAGAGAGAGAGAGAGAGAGAGAGAGAGAGAGAGAGAGATGAAATGTTATATTAACGTCTTCAAAAGGCCAAAATGACCTATGAGACCAATCTGGTACAAAATGGTGAATCTAATACCATGTCTGGGTATAAAAGAACTAGATACTACTACTAGAATCCATCCTCATGTGCACTTTGGATATCGAGAGAGTATGACTCGAATCTTCCGTTGTAGTCTCCGTCGATGCTGTGTAGCGCCTCTCCTCAATCGTGGCCGTCTGGATCTTCGTAGCTCCATTGCTCGGTTGATGAGAGTGCTGGTATTGGCCGAATTGAGTGTTGGGCGAGCTCTGCAATGATGACTGCTCCTCTGGCTATCCCATATCTAGTGAAAAGAAATTTGTAATCTGTCTCTGGGACTGTCTCTCTCTCTCTCTCTCTCTCTCTCTCTCTCTCCTCAGTAAAGTGTCTCTATATCTGTGTAACTCAAGTAGATATAGCCCAAGACATCTCTGATCCTCGTAACTCATGACCCTAGAGAAAGGACCGAAACCCTCTTTGAATAAGCAATGGAAACGGCCCCGTATCTCATAGTACAGTGTGCAATGACATATGTAATGTAGCTCTGTCTCTGGCTCTAACTGGCATAAGCGGCATATCCTGCTGTCTGCTGGTATCCCTCTAAATCTACCAGTCTCAATCTCCAGTTGATGTGAGGATGTGCCTATCTGACCAATGGCACACCGCAAACCATGAGACATATGTGTGTCCATGTAGTTGGGTCGAATCAGAAACCCATCTCCTATGAGGTGGAGAAGATGCTCTCTATAGAAAGCCATCTTTGTGCCCAACTCCTATGGCGGCTCTATCCATGTCCTCCTGGTATCCATCTGGATCAGGTCCTGACGAATGAGTCTAGTAATCTCCACCCATGTAAGAGACATCGAGGGTGCCTCAAGAGAGTACTGGAAAGGGGGCAGCCTGTCCATGGTGAAACGATGTGTCTGAAACCATGATGTCATCTGTGCGCACCAGCATGAAGTGTCCCCATGAAGAGCTAATTGTCTGGAAGACTCAAGGGCCAGTCTAGCATATCTATCTCTAGTAGTATCCCACAAGCTGTGCACAAAGGAGACTGATCTGTTAAGCGCCTCAATCTCCATAGGAGGGGCAGCTAGCTGTGCTCAAATGATAGCGTGGGGTACGGAGGCCTTGGCTTTGATCAGTCAAGAGATCATAGATACCAAGGGCCTCTCCATACGTCTCCAACCATCCTAGCCTACAGAAGGTCCTCATGTCTGCACCCCATACAACATAGCTGAGGAGGCTACGAAGATATCAAAGAGCCATAACTTTGTCCGAGGTTCTTGGAACTGAATCTGCGAACACATCCTCTCCAAGCCTCCCAAGGCCGCAAAAGCTCTAGTCAGTCTAGTCTCTGCTGGTCTCCCCAAAGAAAACCTCGGCCTAGTGAAGAAAACCCCAAGGTAAGTGTATGCATCTGTATACTCTACAATCTCTTGAGCATATGTGAAAGTTGGTGCTGATCTCCTGATCCACTGTGGTGTGGTGTTAAACACCATAACCTTGGTTTTACCAAGGTTTACAGACAACTCACTATCCTCTGCAAATTTGTGTAATGCATCCAACTGTCGCTGAGTGTTCGTTGCTCTGCTGCGGAAAAGGCTGTTAGTCACCTCCTTCGAGATTGCTATATTTCTCGTGGGTGGGTTTCTTCGCCTTGTATCAGCCGGGTTGCAACTCTAATTCCCCTCTATGGTTTTCCATAAAAGGTTTTGGGCTTTTGGCATTCTCTCGCCTTCCTTACAACAATTTGCGATTTTCCTAATGTGGGTCAGACTTGGGCTTATTGGACTGTATGACGTCATCGCAATAGTTGCATGTTCTCTCAGGCTGATGCAGATCCTTTTTAGTTTTTCAAGCTTTCCCTCAGGCAATCTTTACGTTTTGCTTGGGAAGTTGGTGATATCACTTCAGACTTGCATTGGATTTCCTATGAATGCTTTTAGCTTTTTGCTGATGAACACGTATGTGTTCTTGCTTTTGTATATGATCTTTTCTGTGGGTTTTCCTCGCCTTGAGGTTTCCCACTTGTAAATTAATCCTACATATTTACTAAAAAAAGTACTGTGTGTTAGATGTTGTATTGTATTAGAGTCACACATGATGTAACCTTTTGGTTTCATAGGGCCTTTTGGCCTTTTGAAGATGTAAATATAAGATTTCATTCCATTTCATTTCTCCCTCTCCAAGAAAACATTCTTCTAGAAAATGAACATCTTGAGACCACTTGATAAATCTAGTATTTAATGAAAGTCTTCTCCCAATGGTATCACCATCAAGCTCCATGATAAAGAGAAATCCCGTCTCCAAAACGATGCAACACCTAATGAAACCGGTGGAAGTCAGTGAATGGCAACTGAGTGAGGTCCCTGCTATAACAGCAGCTTACAAAAGTATGGAGCTGATGCTCGATCAACCAACGTTTGGAGTTTAGTAAATGATCACCCACAAAATGCGGTCCTCCAATATAAACTAGCTGACTGACACTTACCCTCAACCAGAAAGGATAAGGGGTAAGGGGTGAGGAGGCAGAGGGGCTGGCGGGAAGGAGGGGAATTTCTTGGCTAAGGCTGTAAGCTGATCCTTTATGAGAGCTCTCTTCCGATTGTTTAATCTTGGAAATTGGAGGTCATTAGCTCACTTAATTATCTTATTAGTGTGTGTGCGCGCCTTGATTTGTGGGACCCACCCCTTAAATGGAGGTCTTTGCCTTTTTCTGGTTAAAGCTAAGCCGATTCCAGCTGGCCCCTCAATCCCACACCAACATCTGGATGCTGCTGTCACTACAGACCCACCACTGCTCAGATCCACACACAACCGAGAGATGTCTCCTCCACTAAAAACTCTCTCACACATAGCTAGTCATGCACGGTCTATTGTCCGAAATCTTTGGTTACTCAAGTCGTAGAGTACCCCCCTAGTTGTTCTCGACAAAGTAAGGCCCTGACATATGTACGAGTCAGCCACCTCTATCTGAAAACTTTGCGTGCTATGGTTGTAGAAGGTTTTGCATGTTGGAAGGGAATGACCTTTACTCTCAAGGAGTTTCTTGTTAATGTTACTTTTTTGCATGCCTATTGCAAATGGTGTTGCTTAATAATTACATTCCGAGTTATATAGGGACATGATTGAAGGTAGAGTGACAGTTAGCATATAGTCACAAGGGAACCAGGACAGTCTTGGAGAACACATTACTCTTTGAAATGAGAATGGAAAGGGAACAGAATTGAAATTTCCACATCTTGGCAGAATGTGTAGTCAATTCTGGAAAAAGCAGTTTTTAAGTGGTATCTCGTTCGGATACTTTGGCTTTGGGGGTATGTATTTTTGTTTTGCGCGCGTCCAAGTGGCGGCAGGTTCCAGGGAGTTCCCAATGTCGGTGTCTTGCCAATAGCGCCAGGTGGCTCGGGAAGCCTCTTTCGAGGGTGATGCGACGGCTGGCTTAGGCGGTGTAGCCGACCTCTCTCTCTCTCTCTCTCTCTCTCTCTCTCTCTCTCTCTCTCTCTCTCTCATATTGGGGTGAAACAGGGTTGCCCATTGTCTCCTACACTATTTGGTATGTATGTTGATGAGGTGTCTGATTACATTGACAAAGAGGGTGATAGAGGTGCCCAGCTGGCAGGGACGTGGATCCCATTGTTGTTATATGCTGATGATATTGTGTTGATCTCTGACTCACCAGAGGGTAGCACTCCAAGCAAGCATCGCCAAAGAAACAACCGCTCCTTCAAAGGCAAGTGGCTCTTCCAAAGGGCAGAAAGTGCTTTCGTCCACAAGGTAGCGGGCTTATGCATCGACCATAGAGCATTACAATGATCAGCAATTCATGGTTGAGGCAGAAGAAGAGCATAAACATTACTAGCAGACATGGCCTGAAAGGGCGTTTCCCGGAGACACCAATCAGCCATGCGATCCCTATCTAACAAAGGTGGAACACGCAAAAATTCAGCCAGCATGTGATGAATGTCTCTCCAAATCTGACGGTAATGCATACCCAATCCAAAACGACGAGTGGCAAGAGGAAATTGTAAAGTTTACCCCGTCTCATCAATCACATCACCAGTCACTCGAAGGCCACGACAAGAGAGAAAGTATGCCTGGCGAGGCGAGCAATCTACCAAAGTAAGAGAGAAAATCTGACTCCAATGACACACACACACACACACACACACAGAAATGAAATGTTATATTAACGTCTTCAAAAGGCCAAAGTGACCTATGAGACCAGGAAGTTACAATGCGGTGTATCTGATATCAAGTCAGATTAACAAAATAAATTAAACTAGGGATAACAAGATATAAATACTGCGGATTCCTAAACTAAGCGGATAGGTGTGAAAGGCGAAAGGCGTGAATCGTGTGAACTGAGCTATACAATGTGTAGACAATTTGGGAGGGAAGTAGAAATCTATCTGCATAGAGAGAGAGAGAGAGAGAGAGAGAGAGAGAGAGAGAGAGAGAGAGAGAGAGAGATGGAATGAAACGAAATGTTATATTAACGTCTTTAAAAGGCGAAAATGACCTATGAGACCAAAAGATTACAATCATGTGTGACTCTCGTAAAGTGTCAAGGAAGCATAAAGATAAAAATAAATCAGGGTACCTAGAGTGGGTAGGTATGCAAGCCTAACTTGCATCCTCATCATCATCAATGTCCTCATCACATAATACATCAGCTCAAAACATATGGGGAGGGGGTACAATCACATGAGGGCTAATGAGGTGCACAATGGGGGAAGTAGACAATGGTGATCATCTTATGAGCTCTCTCATGGGTCTCTGCAGTATGGCCTCAATGTCCTCCATGGCCAGCTCTCAAGGGGGGGGGGAGGTGGTGGATGTCGCTCAATGATGCTCCGTAGCCTCTGATTTAGACCTCATCTACGGTGTAAAGATCCTCGCATCCTCGGGCATCATGAGCAGCCAAGCTTGATGGCTCGATCAAGAAGAATGCCCTGATGAGGGTGTGACTAGGTAACGTGTGGTGGGCCATCCCGGTAGTCCCTCTGTAAAAAGTAGTAATCTGGCTCTGTATGGATCCTCTATGTGTAGGTCCTTTTCTCCGAAGGGTAGTCTCTCTGAGTCTAGGGATCTCCATCAAGAAGAGACCTAGGCATCTCTAATCATAGTAATCCATGATGCAAGATAAGGGGCCAAAGCCCTCTGAGAATAAGCAATGAAAACGCCCACAGATCTCATAGTATGTTGTGCATTGGAAGATATAGTGCTCCTCTGTCTCTGGCTCTCTCTGGCGAACCAAGCATAATCTCTCCTCCAGGGTTATACCCAAGTGCTAGTGGTGCATATATGTTCCCCATGTGCTATGAATGAAAGACACTAATCTAGCAAGAGCCTCCACTACAATTGGTGGTGTGCTCATCTCAGCTCTGATAATCTCATGTGGTAGTGAGGCTTTCACCCGGATCAGCATGGATACAAGTGGTCTCTCCATGGATCTCCATCCATCATATGTGCGCCCTGATCTACTACATATTTGCACTCCACATAGCATGGTGGAAGTGACCAGTGTGTCAAATAGCCACAGCTTAGTATGTGGCTCTTGAAACGGCACCTGTGTTGCATATCGCCTCGTCAATCTTGCCTCTACAGCACCTCTCACAGAGAAAGTAGGTCCACTAAATACAACACCAAGATATGTTTAAGAGTTTACATACTCCACTATCTCCTGTCCATATGTAAAAATAGGTGCTTATCTCCTGACCCACTACATTGTAGTATTGAATACCATCACCTTGGTTTTGCCAAGGTTGATGGAGAGCCCATTGTTATGTGCATAAGCATTTAACGCATCTAGATGTCTCTGCATACCCACTGGAGACTCTGAAATAAGCACAATATCATCGGGATAAAGCAATAGTGGTATCCGTGTCCTTGATAGCTGTGCTCCTCTATCCCTTGCAATCTCAATATAGTTAACAATCTCATCAATATACAATCCAAACAAAGTCGGAGAAGGTGGGCATCCCTGCTTCCCACAAATAGTAGAGTTAACAGGGTTTGAAAGGCCCTTTGCTATCCGTACTCTCCATATAACTGTCTCATACAGTGCCATGATACCCCATACAAACTTCTGTGGGACTCCTAAGTCATGTAGTTGCTGTATTAACTTGGCTCTTGGGACTGTGTCAAAGGCTTTGCAGAAATCCACAAAGCTACAATAAATCCTTCTCCTATGTGCTCTGCCCTCCTCAACGATCGCTTTAAGTGTGATAATGAAGTGTAGAGAATCTCCTCCTGAATCATGCCTGCCTTGAAGCTCATACACCCTCTCTCTCTGCCCATCCGCTCAACTCACGCTCAAGTATAGATGCATATAGCTTGGCCAATGAGTGGCCAATCATGATAATGCGATAGTTCGTTGGCAGGGTTGGATCTTCATACTTGAGTAGTGGTACAATCATAGATGCACTCCGAGTCTCAGGAAACCCCTCACACATGGCCTCGTTGAACATGAAGGCCAACAAACCATCAATATGATCCCTAGCATGTATGAAATTATCGACAACTATACCATCATGATCTTGTGCCCTCCCTGTGTGTAATCTTTCAATGTCTCGCCTCACGATCTCTGTTCTAACGTCAGTCTTAGCTTAGGACCTAGCCTGGCACCCTTGTGAGCCTCTAAGAGGACGTGCATGTCTAGGCCGGTCATAGTTGCATACCCTCTCTTGCACAGTGCAGTCAGTCGGCATATAGGCATTCAAGTGTGTGAACCGCCTCTTATGTGCTCACTTAATAATAAGTGACTGGCATTTTTAATGAATCGTGAAAGTTTGGAGATGGCTGCTCGACCTAGTTTGTGAAGGCTATATATGCAGCCATGGCCAGCGCTTGAGCAGGCAGAAGAGGCAAGAAGCAGTACCAGTACCCAAGGTACCCACATGACCAAGTACCGAGCATTTTCCAGCCCTTCTCATGAGCGTTTCCACCCTCCTCATACCAGCAATTTCAGCCCTTGAGCACCAGCATTTTACAGCATGGAGCATCTCAGAATTCAGCCAGCATTTCAGCATTTTCAGCATGCAGATTTCAGCCCCTTCATCGCCAGTTAGTTGCAGGTCAGAGCCATCATTCCTAGCGTTTTTAGCATTCAGCCATAGCTTCGCAGTACAACATCTCTCCCAAGTATCGTTGTCATCGTCGTCGTCATTGTCGCTGTACCCCAACATCTAGCACCCCTTGCGTTCTTGCTTGGCTCCTGCCTAGCTCAGCGTAGGGATCATTAGGACCTCCGTGTCCTTAGCACCCAAGTACCTTCAGTACCCACGGTACCCAACACTTAGCCTCTCAAGTTCCAAGCATCCATAGTAGTACCCCTCAGCATCTACCGCACTACTCTTTAGTATCTCAACAGTACCAAGCATCTGCGTCAAGTACCCATTAGCATCTCAATATCTCATCATTTAGCATCATTGTATCAGCATTTTGTGCAAGTAATAAAGCAAGTACTTGCTCTAGCAATAGAGCAAGAGGGCCGTTGAGGGTGGTTGGGACCCGACATGTGGTATTGTCTATTTTCTCCATAGTTACCCGGAACGGGAACGGGAGGGTCCAAAACGGGAAGGAGGAAGGGGGCCCGGAACGGTGGACTAAAGTAAGGCTTGAGTTACCTCTATTCAACTTAGTCCCAAATCAACTCCTAAAATACCCCAAATCTGTCCCCAAACCTACCCTCAAACTGCCCCAAATATGTCCACCAAACAGCCCCAAATCTGCCCCCAAATGCCTACTTTTGCCCGTTCCACCATTCCGCCTCACGTTCCGCCGTGTTCCCCCCTGTTTCGGAACACCGTTCCCGTTACACCCTGTTTCGGAACGATGTTCTGTTCCCGACTCCATTTCGGGAACGGGACTCTTTCGACGCCGTTTTGAACGTTTGGGCTGCGTTCCGCCCGTTCCCTGTTACACTGCTTTTCTCTCACTCTCTGCGTCTCTCTCTCCTTCATAGTGTCAAGTTTAGTTCTCTTTTTCAAATGAAGTACCTCAAGTTCCAAGCATCCACAATAGTACCCCTCAGCATCTACTACAATACCCTTTAGTATCTCAACAGTACCAAGCATCTGCACCAAGTACCCATTAGCATCTCAACATCTCATCATTTAACATCAATGTATGAGCATTTTGTGCAAGTAATAAAGCAAGTACTTGCTATGGCAAGAGAGCAAGAAGGCCCTTCAGGGTGGTTGGCACCCGACATGCGGTGTCGTCTCTTTTCTCTCACTCTCTGTCCTTCTTTGTGTTCAGTTCAGTTCTCTTTTTCAAGTGAAGTAAAGTAAGCTTGTGTTTGTGCGGAGTACTAGATCCGAGCAAAATCCTAAACACTTACGTTGCACCTGACATTGGTATCAGAGTTTTGTGCGTGCTTCGGCTTCGCCAACTCAAGGGAAGAACCACGAAAACCAAAGCAGAACCAAGAACCCAAGAGAACCTCTCTTAGTTTTTTCCCTCAAAGAATCTTTGTGTCCTGATCCCGAACTTATTTAGCCACTCCCACCCTTAGTCCATCACGCATCAGGCGTGCTCCCGTCTGCATTGTTATGTCTTTGAACGAAGATCGACATCGGATACACGAAAATCCAGATCTTGAGTACCAAGGTCTACTTGCTTCTTATGCGGATATTGAAGGAGTTGAAAACAGGATCCCTAACCCTCTTCTGCATTTGTATTCGCATGTAGCGTGCATCCACTTCCGTCAACAAGAAACCATTGGAAATACCTCCGAGTACCCTACCCTTACCTTTCATCTTCACCCACAATGCGACACGACTATTCAAGTGGTCGTACTTGCTCGCAAGGATGAGTGAGCCTCAAGGTTGGTATTCTGCGATAGTAGTAAGGCTACCTAGTAACTCGTATGGTCGGTGTTTACATCGCAACAATACCTTGCTCCGTAGTACATGCATCCACAAGAATCATAAGCATTGAGCATTAGAAGTACAAAGCATTCAAAGATAGAAGTGTGGTAGTTGTGCCTCACCTTTAACAGGGGAGCATGTCACGTGCGCACTGCACTTGTGCCACGTGGACAAGCTTCTGCTACAGTCTAGCGTCAGTCTTAGCTTAGGACCTAGTCTGGCACCCTTGTGAGCCTCTAGCAGGACGTGCATGTCCAGGCCGGTCATAGTTGCATACCCTCTCGTGCACAATACAGTTAGTCGGCATATGGGCATTCAAGTGTGTGAACCGCCTCGTATGTGCTCACTTAATAATAAGTGACTTTGGCATTTTTAATGAATCTGGGAATTTTGGAGATGGCTGCTCGACCCAGTTTGTGAAGGCTATATATGCAACCATGGCCAGCGCTTGAGAAGGCAGAAGAGGCAGGAAGCAGTACTAGTACCCGAAGTACCCGCAGGACTAAGTACCCGGTGTTTTCGAGCCCTTCTCATCAGCGTTTCCTGCCTTCTCAGACAAGCGATTTCAGCCCTTTAGCACCAGCGTTTTTCAGCATGAAGCATCTCAGAATTCAGCCAGCAGTTCAGCGTTTTCAGCATGCAGATTTCAGCCCCTTCATCACCAGTTTATTGCAGATTAGAGCAATCATTCCCTAGCGTTTTCAGCATTCAGCCATAGCCTCGCAGTATAACATCTCTCCCAAGTATCGTCGTCGTCGCAGTACCCCTTCATCTTCACACCTTGCGTTCTGGCTTGGCTCCCGCCTAGCTCAATGTAGGCATCATCAGGACCTCCGTGTCCTTAGCACCCAAGTACCTTCAATACCCAAAGTACCCGCAATACCAAGCACCAAAGTACCTGCAGTTCCAAGCACCAAAGTACCTGCAGTACCTAGCACTTAGCCTCTCAAGTACTAGGCATCCACATCAATACCCCCCAACATCTACCGCAATACCCTTTAGTATCTCAGCAGTACTAAGCATCTGCATGAAGTACCCATTAGCATCTCAATATCTCATCATTTAGCATCATTGTATGAGCATTTTGTGAAAGTATTAAAGCAAGCCCGCCATCGCTGCCTACACCTGCCCGCCAGTCCCCCCTCCCCTCCTTGCGCTGCCAGTCCCCCCACCCCACCCTTGCGTGCTGTTGCTGACCGCCTTGCGCGTAGCCCTCTCTGCCGCCTCTTGCGCCCCCGTCCTCCCACCCGTGGTGCCCTGTCGGCTCGTTTGACTCGGCATTGTGTGTTCCTCTTCTCGCGTCCCATTCTCCCCGCCCCATCTCCCCCCCTCGTGTCACGCTTCTCAGCTTGCAGATAGGCTGTTAATTCATCTTCCTTGTAGGCCCCTCGACGCCCTCCTCGATTCAGCAGCAGACACAGAATGGCGGCTTCTGCTCCGCCTCAAAGGGACTCTATAGAATCCCCCTCGCCCGACACCACGGAGCAGACCCTTTCACTTGCTCTTTTGCTAGAAGGGCAAGCGAGCGTGATGGCTGAAGTGGAACGCTTGCAGGCCACTTCGGTTATCTGCAAGATCATTGGCACTCGGCCCAGTCAAGACGAGGTTCGGGATTTACTACAGGCCCTGCTGCTCTCTGATGTGGGCAAGATCACCAATGTCTAGATCCTCGGGAGAGGGTACTACAAGATAGAGTTCGAGTTGCCGGAGATGACGGCCAAGGTGATTTCGATGAGCCCGCTTGGCATCCGAGCAACTCGAGCTTCCGACGATGGAATCATGGTTTTGACCCTACTACAGATGTGCTTGAGGAGGAGGCCGACTTGCCTATTTCGGTCTGCTTCCCAGGCCTGAGGAGGGAGTACCTCCCTCTTCTCCCCAATATTGGTTCCATGTTCGGGACAATTCTGGAGTCTCCGCGCATTGTAGCTTCAGTTGTGTCCAAGGCCGCAGGTTTACCTACTGTGCGGGTTCTTGTTCGAGACACACACTCCCTCCCGAAGGTGATACTGCTGCCTCGTGTGAGTGGGGGTTGGATCAAACAGAGTGTGGAGTATTCGGGTCTTTGGAATCAGTGCTTCATTTGCAGACAGGTGGGCCATTTAGGAAAGGCTTGTTCTCGAAGGAGATCTCGACCCACAGCACATGCGCAGCCTCCCAAGGTTGAGCATGCCCTGCAGCTAGAGACTCAGGACACACAGGCTGGTACCTCGGTAGAGGCCACCGATCAGACAGTTGGCAGTAAGTGTCTGGCCGCCGCCGACAGGGACGAGCTAGGCACACTGCTTCCCTTGGTGGCTGACCTCCTACAGCCCAACAACAATGGACAGGGAACCGTTTTGACCCTCTTCAGCAGGACCCCCCCTAGGAGGCTCCATCCTTGTCAGCTCCGCTGCCTCCACCGCCTCCCCTCCTCCTCCCTCAGATAGTGCCACTCCGCCTCCCCCGCCTCCTCCCTCTCCTCCATCTCCACCTCCACCTCCACCTCCACCTCCCACTCCTCTCTCCCCGGTGGGGCCCTCAACCTCATCTCCCGACCCTAACCTCATTCCTCCTCAGACGCAGGGGATTGGACACACGTCTGCAGTGAGGCGTTTCTTGGTAGTGCTTTCGCTATGAGCCGTGTGGCTCGGGAGGGACAGTCGCATTTGAGGCTGCCACTTCTGGTTCACACTTTCTCTTTTGCAGTAGTCCCTCGGGGTTTGACTAGCTTTGACATTCGCAGGCGATGGGACTTCTTCGACTACAGCTTCACACGATTCCTAGGTGATTCTTCTCCCGACCTGGAGGAGGCTTGCTTTCGAGTCCACGCCCTATTTCTCGCAGCTCGAGGCACTGAGGCTTTGGATATAGTGGTAGGTTTCTCCTTTCCGTTGTGCAGTAGGGATCCTAGAGAGTGGACCTTGCACACAGTTCTTGATTGGCTTCAAATCCAGGTCATTGATTTCTCACACCACATAGGGGACCTAGGGGTGACAAATCTGGTACAAACACTTAGGCCTTTAGCGAAGTTCAGTGTGACGCCGCCGGATGCAACAGGTTGCAGGTACATAGTGGTGCATTTGTTTGCTGACATTCAGAGCCCTCCTTGTTATGTAATGTACATGAGGATTCTTGGACATAGGAAGTAGCCTTATAAGCTGCACGCTCGGCCTGGGCCTGGGTGGGACAATCACTCCGAATGTGCTTGTCTAGAGGTCGCTCGGATGGGGATTACTCCCCATCCAAACTGGCCTCAAAGATAGCGAGGTTGGCTGCTATTGCAGTATCGATTTTCTCTCACCGACTCCATGAGGATCGTCTCATGGAATGTGCAGGGATTAAGAGGGCCCCAGTTTCAGTGTTGGAGGGGCCAGTTGCGCCAGGAGCGTCAACGATGCCTTGTGGGTGGTGAGATTGATATTCTTATATTCCAAGAGCATCATTTGTGTGAGAGCCGCATTAGACAATGTGGTCAGATTTTGCGTGGTCAGTATGAGACGTTTTGGTCAGCTGCATTTGGACTTGGAGGTGTCTATTGCGAATTGTTTGCAGCAGGCCATTGTGGGCAAAGGTATTATTGTGCCAAGCAGAGCTCAGTGGATTACTATGCAGGTTCGGGGTTGCCTCATGGGTTTCGTGAACATATATGCGCCCAATGTGGCAAGTGCACGGGCAGAATTTTGGTCTCATGTTGTTGAGTCTCTGTCGCATGCAGAGCAGTGGTGTGTTGGGGGGGACTTCAACATGTTGGAGGACCCCTCTTGTAGGATTGGAGGTAGCCATGCTACGGTGCACAGGGCTGAGTTGGCAACTCGGGAGCGGCTATGTATGACTATGAGGGTTTTTGATGTTTGACAGCACTCGGGCTTTGTGATACCCCCAGACAGCTTGTCTTTCTCTCGCTCGGATCGCAGAGTAGGAGTGAATCTATCTAGGATAGATTGCTTCTACGCTAGTGACCACATTTGTGACATGGGGGGGTTTGTTTGCATCCTTGCAAGGACTACTTTTTCTGACCATGCTCTAGTGATTCTCACAGTGAGAGATAGACAGAGGAGGGGGGGGGGGGGGGGGGGGGGGTGACGCTATGCATCCCCGAGTGGATTTTGTTGGAGCTAGAGCTTAGAGAGCGATTGGAGGCACTTTGGTCGGAGAGTCTGGACACACAGGACTCCCCTGTTGGTAGAGTGGCCTCTGGATTGGTAGAGCTTAGTCGCTTCTTCCTTTAGGAGTCTGCAGCCCGTTTGGCTGCAGCCAGGGAGGATGAGAAGCAGCTTCAACGGAGCGTTGCTCCCTTACAGAGGATGTAGGAGCAGCATCTAGACAACCCATGGTTGGAGGAGCAGATGCAGCAGGCTAGACAGGAGCTGACTAGCATCGAGGAGCAGCACCATGAGTTTGTCTTCCATCGACAGGCATCTCAGTGGATCCAGGTGGGTGAACGAGTTTTCGGGGAGTTTTTTGAGACAGTTGGGCCCCGTTACGCGCACACCAGTGTTAGTCAGTTGAGGAGGCTTGACAGATTAGTGGCTTCAGAGCCTGAGGATATGCGTGCTGTTGCTACTAATTTCTATCGTGATCTGTTGTCAGCTGAGCGTTAGTCAGAGCGCCAGGATACATGCAGAGAGCAGGTTTCGGCACAGATGCCTTGCCTTGTTACAGAGGACATGCGATAGAGACTCGAGCCTCCTCTCTAGCTAGAGGATCTCCATGAGGCCCTCAGAGCACTCCCCGGTGGTAATTGTCTAGGGGAGGATGGTTTGACCCCCAACTTTTTCTTGGAGTACTGGGACTTGCTTGGTTTAGATCTTTGCAGCCCATTTTAGTACTTTTTGCACACTGGCGAGATGCCTGACAGCATCAGTGAGGGGTTGATATACCTAATTCCCAAGGAGGAAGGCTCCTTGGATGAGATTCGGCAGTAGCGACCCATCACCATCCTCTCATCCTACAAATTCTAGCAAAGGCTCTGAGTTTGAGGATTGAGCCACTACTAGAGAGCATTATACATGGGATTGAGATAGGTTTTGTCAAGGAGCGCGGTATCCTTGACAACATCTTCACTTTTTGGGAGGCGTCTGCCCGTACGCATCTCCACGAAAAGGATTTGGTGATACTCCTTCTCGACTTTGAGAAGGCCTATGACAGAGTTGACTGGGACTTTTTGGAGGGAACCTTACGCAGAATGGGTTTCACAAATGCTTGGATCAGAGGTGTGTCAGCTCTGTACAGGCGTACGCACAGCCACCTGTGCTCTTGGCAGGGGGCCGAGGGGAGCGTTTCTTAGTCATGCGTTCGGTCAAGCAGGGTTGGCCTCTTGCCCCCTTCCTCTTCCTGTTCTATGATGCTGAGGCGAGGAGCACATTCTTGGCTTCTCAACAAGTTGGCCTGCTTGGCCTTGACCTCCCTATCTGGGCAGATGAGCTTCTTGATGTTAAGTTTGCCGACGACTCAACCTTGTACTTGGAGGGCCAAGAGGCCAATTTGCACAGGTGTCAGCAGGCTCTTGAGGTGTTCTGTTGGGCGTCAGGTGCATTGATCAACTAGAGGATGACAGTTTCTTTCTGGGTTGGCAGTGCTCTGACACCTGAGTCGTCACCAAGTGAGGGTTTCAGATGGAGGGTTTCAGATGGATTCCCCCAAGGACTGGTTCGCTACTTGGGCTGTCAAGTTAGCCTGGACCTGTCTCCTGAGCAGCAGACTGCGCCTCTCCTCTTGTCCATTAGGAGGAAGTTGCTACACTGGAGTTCAACACGGCTCTCTTTGGTAGGCAAAGTTTTAGTGGCCAACCAGGTGTTGTTGGCTACTATGTGGTACATAACATCTTGCTGAATCTTCTCGAGCTCCTGTGTCAGCCAATTAGAGAGGCTGATCATGAATTTTCGTTGGTTCGGGCGGGACACTCAGGCAGCCTGGGCCAAAGTAGCCTGGCAGGTCATCACTTTACCTTGTTCTTGGGGGGGTTGGGGATTATAGACCCAGTACAATAGAGCAGAGCCCTTCTTGGGAAGTTTGTTTTCAGAGGACTGCCGTCAAGGGAGGACCCCTAGAAGGAGTTGTTGCTTCAGCGACTGAGAACTCGAGTGCCTCATGCAGGAGGCCCTTGGAGTTGGTCCATCAGGTGGATCTTTATAGAGATGCGCAGAGTTGGTTTGAGCAGGAGATTGGAGGATCGTTTTGCTGCGAACCTGCTTCGCTCTTGGGAGCAGCTGCGGAGTGGCTTGTAAAGCACCAGCCCACGTGCACAGAAGAGGGCTTGAGACAGCCCCTTGTTTGGAACTTCATGGTTAGCACTCAGAAAGGCCACTTGGTTGGTAGTAGGCCTCATGTTTCTTGGGGTCCCATGGCCGTGGGTCCAGCACGCACTTTAGACGACTGGCTTCAGTTTACAGGTTTTCCTGAGGAGGTAAAGAGCATCCAACTACTACAAGGCATGAGAGGGGTGCAAAGCATGTGCCAGGACATCACAGAGGCCTGACCAGCTGAGTGGCTCACTCCTCTAGAGATAGCAGCTCCCAGATGGATGGGGGCCTTCATGCGACTGGAGATCCTCGTTGCAGTTCGTGCTTGCTCAGAGTCCGTATCCTCCATGTTCTTCGAGATCCAGGGTCGACTACACAGAGTCTCAGTAGAGGCTCCAAAGGTTGCAGAGTGTTGTTTTCAAAGGATACGGGTAGTGGGCATTTGTGGGAGGACTTGTGTCATAGATCCTGACGCAGCAAATCTTGAGGGAGGCCACTGGAGGCTTTGGGATTGGGAGAGCTGTCCTCTGGCACGAGTGCAGTTGGACCGTGAAGAGTGGTTTTGGAGAGAGCCCTTCTCTTCAGCCGACCACCTTGGGATCCCTTTCTTTCAGTACACTGTTCGATTGGGGCGTCACATACTAGCAGCACGGAGAGAGGCTTGTCCTGCTGCAGCACTTCATTGGCACAGGAGGAGGGTCTTACAACTGAATTCTTGTCAGGCTTTTGGGGTTGGACTCCAAACAACCGAGGCGAGTCACTTTGTTCCAGTGGCTAGCTGCACACAAAGCTATAGCAGTTGGGAGTTGGCTAGTGCACAGTGGCTTTTTGGCAACTTGTGCAACTTGTGGTCACCCTTTGGAGAGTCAGTGACACTGTCTGTGGGCCTGCCCCATGGCACAGCAGGTTTGGCTTCGGGTTCTTCGGCTGATGCCGGCTCTTTCCACAGCCCGGCAGTACACTTGAGGTGCTGCAGCTTGGTCCACACTTATGGGCCTTGCACTCCAGTTTGAGTTGGCTTCCACCAACAAGATGATAGTGATCTAGGGGGGTCGACCTACGCTTCAACTAGCCATAGAGCTTACCCCCAGGAGCGGTGCAGCGAGAGAGAGGTGTGTTGGGAGCTCATATGCAGCCTAACAATTTGGTTCATTTGGCGGGCCCGCTGCATTCGCATCTTCGAGGCTCGCCCTGTCCCCCCGGCAAAGACTATTTGGGATTTTTGGTTGGAGCTGATTCACACTCTGAGGGGCCAGTTCAAGAGACTCCAAGGCAGCTCCGACCGCATGCAGGTGCGCAGAGAGGCTTTCCTGCGACTCTGGCGCCTTAGGGCCTTTTTCACCATGGTCCATGGCACTACCGTCCACCTGTGTGGCTCTTTCCTCCTCCCATCTCGTGATTTAGGCCATTGTACATATTCTGTTTTTTCATTGGGAGAGTCTCCCCTTGTTGTTGTTGTTGTAGCCCTCTCTAGCAAAGGTGGTTGTAGGCAGTTTTATTATCTAATGGAAGGATCTCTTTCTCGGAAAAAAAAAGTATTTAAAGCAAGTAGTTGCTGTGGCAACAGAGCAAGGGGGCCCTTGAGGGTGGTTGGGACCCGACATACGGTGTCGTCTCTTTTCTCTCACTCTGTGCGTCTCTCTTTGCTTCATTGTGTCCAGTTCAGTTCTCTTTTTCAAGTGAAGTAAAGTAACCTTGTGTTTATGTGGAGTACTAGATCTGAGCAAAATTCTTAAACACTTTGGCTGCACCTGACATCTTTGCACAAGATCGTCACCGACTGTGTCTTTGGATCGAGAGAGAAAACGCTGCAAGAAGGAATATCGCAGCCATTGGGCTTCCAGGCTCCAACATCACCGCGAAGACTCTATCCTACCACTAGGATATGGACCCTAGGAAGAGGTAGATGAGAATAATATGAAGGCCACCAACTTCGTTGGCGACCCTTCAACAACATGCTATTGGAGGAGCTTACTATCAAGGAAGAACGACCACCAAATGAAGGATATGATGATGTTCCCTCTACACTATCCCGATAAATCTATACTAGTATAAAAGGGGGAGGGATTCCGGCTCCCCCCCCTGACACGTGGCAGTAGGACAATCCTCCGGGTGTGTGCCCTGCAAACGGCGAGACAGGACAGCATTGTGAGATATATATATATATATAGAGAGAGAGAGGGAGAGCACGACTAGTGCAGCCCTGGATGTGGGTGCAGCCCTGCACCCACATCCGGAGGTGGCCCCTCCCCCCGGGCCAGTGCGCGCGCGCGCGCGAGAGAGAGAGAGAGAGAGAGAGAGAGAGAGAGAGAGAGAGTGGGGGCTCCGCCGGTTGCGTCTCTATGTCAGCACGTGCACGCGTGAGGGCTCCTAGGACGTGGCTCCGCCTTCAATCCGACGTGTTGTGTCTGTGTCAGCACGTAGATCCAGTGCTTGAAAAAAACTTTTTTCTAATAACTTGGCAAACCTACCTATGAGAAATTGAATAAATTTGAAGGTTTTTACACCAATTTGCACTAAATTCCTCAAAATTTTGTAGGGAGATTCAGTGTTCGGAAAAAATGTGTCTCAGCTTAATATCGTGTCGTTTTCAATTTCAATCCGACGTGTTGCGTCTGTGTTAGCGCGCGAGAGAGAGAGAGAGAGAGAGAGAGAGAGAGAGAGAGAGAGAGAGAGGTGCCACCCAGTCAGTGTTCGAGAAAAATCATTTCTCCAAGGGACGGAATTTCTTCTTTTTCACTTGCCCTCAACCGGCATTTTTGAAATCGAAAACGGCACGATATTATGGTGAGACACATATTTCCCGAACACAGCACTGCTCGAAAGAAACTTTTTTCTAATAACTTGGCAAACCTACCTATGAGAAAGTTTGTGGGTGGGATTCTGTGTTCGGGAAAAATGTGTCTCAGCTTAATATCGTGCCGTTTTCAATTTCAAAAATGTTGTTTGAGGGCGAGGGGAAAAGGAGATATTCCGCCCCAAAAGAGAGAAAAATAGTGTAAAAATCCAAAAAAAAAACATAATGCTAGGAAAGGAATTTTGTTTTTCCCGAACATTGGTGGGATTACACTAAACCTAGGTTTTTCTCAAGCAATGCTGCTACCATGTGTGCTTCTGGGACCTAGCTCTGTCTTCGATCCGACGTCTTAGAAATCCATTCAATGCTGCTACCATGTGTGCTTCTCAGAAATCCATTCAATGCTCATAGAATTCACCATGATATTGTTAGAGCTGCGTCCTGCACGGCTGTTAGAGGGGTTGTAGGGCATTGTCAAGGAATGCACTATAAGTGCCAGACATAACTCGCTAAGCGCTGCAGCCACTCTGTGGGACAGATTGTTCAGTGCAAGGAGGACATTGAACCCCCGTAACCACGTGGTGGACGTGGTGGGACGGGGCTCTCCGATCGAGGTTCTTGAGAGAAAACGTCGTGCTGAGCACCGCCTTGGTCAACATGTATCAATAAATGTGGTGCATTTCATAAAGCACAAAAAGTACATGAGGAGCCTCCTGATCGAGATGTTGTCTCTTGGAATGCGCGCACTAAGTGCGGGATATGTCCAACTGGGGCAGGGCCAAGAAGCTCCTTCAGTGCACGGAGGACATTGAACCCCCATAACCACGTGGTGGGACGGGGCTCTTAGACCGAGGTTGTTCAGAGAAAACGTCATGCTTAGCACTAACTTGGTCGACATGTATCAATAAATGTGGTGCACTTCACAAAGCACAAAAAGTGCGTGAGGAGCCTCCTAATCGGAATGTCGTCTCTTGGAATGCACTAATTGCGGGATATGTCCAACTGGGGCAGGGCCAAGAAGCTTTGTGCTATTTTCGGCACATATGTGGAGCGAGGGTGTCTCTCCAGATGCAATCACATTCGCTTGCATCTTGAAGGCAAACATGGCATGGAGAAGGGGGAGATCTACGAGGAGACGTTTGTAGCTTGGGCTCTTACAGTGGGGGAAGGAAAGGCAAGCGTCCAAGTCGCGAAGCTCTGAGCTATTTTCAACACATACAGAGAGAGCACATCTCTCTAAACACAACCACAGACACTTGCACCTTGAAGGTATGTGGCCGATGCTAATATGGGTAAAAGAATTCACGATGGTATTGTTAGACTGAGGTTGCTAAAAGAAAACTTCGTGCTTAGCACTGCCTTGGTTGACATGTATCCCAAATGTAGTGTACTTCATAGAGCACTAATTACAGGATATGTCCAAGCTTTGTGATATTTTTGGCAGATGCAATTACATTCTCTTGAATCTTAAAGGAAAACATGACAAGGTGAAGGGGGGGTTCTACGATGAGACGTCTGAAACTCGGGCTCTACAATGGGGGAAGGAAAGACAAGGGTTAGGGTCACGAAGCTCCGGGCTATTTTCGAGCAGATGTAGAGAGAGGGCACAATCACGTACACTTGCACCTTGGAGGCATGTGGCATTACACATGAATTCACGATGATATTGTTAGACTCTGGTTGTTCAAAGAAAAAGTTGTGCTTAGCACCGTCTTGGTCCACATGTATCAATAGGTGTGGTGCACCACATAAAGCACCAAAAAGTGCGCGAGGAGCCTCTTAACCGGGATGTCGTTCTTGGAATTCACTAATTGGGGGATATGTCCAACTGGGCAGGGCCAAGAAGCTTTGTGCTATTTTTGACAGATATGAAGCAAGGGTGTCTCTCCAATGCAATCACATTCGCTTGCATCTTGAAGGCAAGCAAATGGTGTGGAGAAGGGGTGTCACAAGCAGCTTGATCCAGTCGTGTTCCCTGCAAGCCAGTGCCACAGGCGGATAACACGCGTAGAGAGAAAGAAAGAAAGAAAGATTTTTTAACGTCCATTGGAGGCCGAAATCGGCCTATGAGACAAATCAAAGTACATGGGGTGGGTGTCCTCTGGATATCCTGTGAAGGATGAAAAGGTACAAAGCAAAAACAGCTATCCTGTGTAAGGACTAAGGGAGGAGGGAGGTGGTACAAGGGTGGGGGGTGGGGTTCTAAAAACAGGGGAGAGATGCAATCCTATATGCTGGGGTATATACAATCATGAAAGAAATGCTATCATATCTCTAGCTCCATCCAGCCCCGTAATCAGGGTGTAAGACATGATGCATGGGTGGGTGAGGTGTGAACAATCTCCGTAGGATGGCGGTTCGATCTGCAAAAGCCCGGATGCGTCTATCCTCTAGAGATCTGTAGTAGCGCTCCTAGATCTCCTGGATCTCTCTGTGGTGAAGTCGGGGTGCCCTACGCCCATGGGGACGTGGACGTCTGCGAGCTTGGACCTCCTCAGCCTGCTGTAGAGTCACTCCTCTCTGAGTAGTCTGGGATGGTGATACTACTGTGCCCCTCTGGAAGAAATCTGTAAGCTGTGTCTGGCGCTCGTCTCTCAGGACAGATGATGTCCGAAGGAGAGAGTCCCGGTAATGCTGTGCCTCTATGAGGAAGCGGCCGAAAAGTCGCTTGTCTCTGGACTGAAGAATCTGGTGTAAGGTGGGCTGGTCTGCAAACAAAGCCGGATATCTGCCTCTGATCCCCTCATATGCTCTACATTTGCACACAAAATGCTCCTCACTCTCAATGTCTGCTATGCAAAGTCTGCATATCCTCTCTGCCCTGGGGACATGTGCAACTCTCCTTGCCTCAATCTCTAGCTGGTGTGATGATACTCTGAGCTGTCTAATGGCGACCCGTGCTCTATGTGGCATGTGGACATCCATGTATCTCGGTCTCTGGATGAAACCATCTGCTAGGATGGTTAGGAAGTGGTCTCTGTAGTATTGCATCTTCGTAGGAAGAGGCTCTCCGGGTGTGATCCATGTCTCTCGGATGTATAGCTGCCAGAGATCCTGTCTGAGAACTCGATTCCTCTCATGGTGTGAGAGGCCTATGTATGGGGAGTCGGGATCATACTGAAAAGGGGGCAATTATGTGATGTTCAAGCCATGGGATGTGAACCACTCTGTGACCTGTGAGTACCATGCTCTGGTGTCTCCCTCTTGATGTAGCTGTATCGATGCCTCGAAAGCTCTGCGTGTGAGTCTGTCTGGTGGAAGCTCTCGCATGTGCTGGATGAAGCAAACTGTCTGGAAGAGGGCATCTACTAGCATCGGGGGTGCCGCTAGCTCTGCTCTGATGATGTCGTGTGGTACTGATGGTTTGCTATGGAGCAAACGAGAGATCATAATGATCTGTGGGCGCTCTATCTGTATCCAGAGAGATACTGAGAGTCCTGGTGCCCATACTGCGGTAGCGTACATCATGGCAGGTGTAACTAAAGTGTCAAAAAGCCACCCCTTGGTGCGGGGCTCCTGGAAGTGGGCCTGGTGGCATCTGCGCTCTAAGGTGGCCAGTGCTGCATATCCTCGTGTAAGCCGGTCTCTGGTTGCCTGGGTCATGGAAAATCTGCCCGTGGTGCCAGTGAAAGTTACCCCCAAATATACATATGAATCAACTACCTCAACCTGTCCACCTGCTACCATGAGCAGTGAGCACTGCTCTACTCCAGACTGTCCTGGAGGTGTGGAAGATCATGACCTTGGTCTTGCCAAGGTTCAGTGTGAGCCCTCGATGTGTGCAGAAATCATCCAAGGCGTGTAGGTGGCTCTGTAGTCCCTCCTGTGTCTCAGAAACTAGAATAATATCATCTGCATAGAGCATAATATGGACTGGTGTACCTGCCAAGTCGGAGCCCGCCCTACCTGCTCGTAGGATGTAATCTGCTATCTCGTCGATGTAGAGGCCAAATAGGGTCGGGGAGAGGGAGCATCCTTGCTTCACACCAATGGTGCTAGCAATGGGGTCCGATACTCCACTTGGGACCGCACTCTACCTATGACCTGTGCATACAAAGAATGAATGGCCCATATTATCTCAGATGATATCTGTAGCTCCTGGAGACGCTGAAAGAGTCTCTCTCTAGGGATGGTGTCAAAAGCCTTACAGAAATCCACAAAGCAGCAGTAGAGTCGTCTCTTCCGTGCTTTCACTCCGGCGATCAGGCAGCGAAGCACGAAGATGTGATCGATGGTCGAGAAAGTGCGTCGAAACCCTGCCTGTCCTGGTGCACATAGCCCTGATGCCTCTGCGTATGTGGTGAGCTCTGCCTCAAGAACTGCCCCATATAGTTTGGCCAATGTGTGGCCAATCATGATAGTCCTGTAGTTCCCTGGGTCCAAGGTGTCGCCAGATTTGTGGATCGGCACAATGGTGTGCATGGTCCACTCCTCTGGTAGTCGCTCAACCAAAGCGCGGTTGAAGAGACGTGCTATCAAGGGGGAGAGGGTGTTTGTTGCATAGATGAGGTGCTCACTCTGTAGTCTAGTGTGGTTTGCTGAGTGGCCATGCTAGAGGCGTCGAATAGCCCTCTTCACCATACTAGATGTGAAGAAAGTCGAGGTGGTAGATCGGGGGTCGGGTGGCTCCGAGATCAGTGGCTGCCCAGGTATCTGGTATAGGCGCTCGACGTAATCATGCCAGATCTGAGGATCCTCTAGGGGGGTGGTAGGACGTGGCTCTCTGAGAATCCTCCATGCGGTGGCGCAGTCTGTACTCATGAGAAGGTGGTATAGCTCAAGCTCCTGTGCCTCTTCGAAGGCCCGCCGTTTACGACGTGTGATGGCCTTCATCTGTCGCCGGACCTCGCTCTCAGTGATCTCCTCCAAGGCTCATCGAGCCCGTAGCTGCCTGTATAGATCCCTATACTCCTCGTCGTACCATCGGTTCTTGGGGATCGTCCCGGAGGGTGGAGGTCTACCAGTGTGGGTAGTATGTGGAAAGCAGCTGAGGGATGAGGTGTGTAGAACTGCGGAAAGCTGGCTAGTGAGTGTAGAGAGTGGTGTATCTGGGTCGAGAGTGTAGATCCCCTCGTAGACATGTGATGAGTAAACTCTGGCTAGCTCGTGTGAAATGTATGGTGGTGTGTGGTGTGAGTGTAGGTGGTGTGTGTGAGATGGGTGAGCCAGTGAAAGAGAGGGCAAGATATGCATGGTCAGCCTCAATAGGTAGCGGTGGGATGGTGAAGGATGTGAGAAGGTGAGGGTAGAGGCTCTTTGGACAGAGGGCATGGATAGCCAGGCTCTACCGGCAGACAGAGTGGCCTTAAGCCTAGCTCAGCTTAGCCACTTTTTTCTCCTGGAGTCTTTGGCTCGACGGGCCGCAGCGAGAGAGGAGGAGCAGCGTCTCAAACGAGGCATTGCTTCACTACAGAGGATGCAGGAGCAGCATCCAGACAATCCATGGCTCGAGGAGCAGTTACAGCAGGCTCGACAGGAGCTTGCTTGCACAGAGGAGAGGCGCCATGAGTTTGCCTTTCACCGACAGGCATCTCAGTGGACTCAGGTAGGTGACAGAGTGACAGGTGCCTTTTTTGAGACAGTAGGACCTCGGCACTCGCATGCCAAGGTCACTCAGCTGAGGAGACCCGATGGGTTAGTTGCTTGTGAGCCTGAGGATATGCGTGCAGTTGCTACTGACTTTTACCGTGAGCTACTGACGGCTGAGCCCCAGTCAGAGAGACAGGATGCATACAGGGAGCAGGTTTGGGCGCAGATGCCTTGTCTTGTGACTGAGGAGATGCGCCAGAGGCTGGAGATACCTCTTCAGCTTGAGGAGCTGCATACGGCTCTTAGGGCCCTTCCTCGTGGTAGCTGTCTAGGTGAGGATGGGCTGACTCCCAGCTTCTTCCTGGAGTACTGGGACTTGCTTGGCCCAGATCTTTGTAGTGCCTTTCAGTACATTCTGCACACAGGAGTGATGCCGGATAGCATGAGTGAGGGCCTGATTTACCTCATTCCAAAGGAGGATGGCTCCTTGGATGAGATTCGACAGTGGCGCCCCATCACCATCCTCAACTCATCCTACAAAATTCTTGCCAAGGCTTTGAGTTTGAGGATTCAACCACTTTTGGAGAGCCTTATACATGGGACTCAGACAGGTTTTGTCAAGGAACGCAGTATCCTTGACAACATCTTCACTTTCTGGGAGGCTTCTGCCTTGGCACGTCTCCGTGGGGAGGACCTTGTGATTCTTCTTCTCGATTTTGAGAAGGCATACGACAGAGTTGACTGGGACTTTCTAGAGGGCACGCTTTGCAGGATGGGCTTTTCAGATGCTTGGATCAGAGGGGTGTCAGCTTTGTACAGACAGGCTCACAGTCAGGTGCTTTTGGTAGGAGGTAGAGGTGAGCGCTTCATGCTCACACGATCGGTCAGACAGGGTTGTCCTCTTGTCCCCTTTCTCTTTCTGTTCTATGCGGAGGCGATGAGCAGATTTTTGGTGTCACAGCAGGTTGGTTTGAAGGGCTTAGCACTCCCGATACAGGGAGATGAGCTTCTGGACGCTGAGTTTGCCGACGACTCAGCCTAGTACTTAGAGGGCCAGGAGGCCAATTTACACAGGTGTGGGCAGGCTCTTGAGACCTTCTGCTGTGCATCGGGCGCATTGATCAACTAGAGAAAGACAGTGGCTTTCTCGGTTGGCAGTGCTCCTGTGCCAGAGTGAATGCCAGGAGAGGGTTTCAGGTGGATTCCCCCAGGGACTGCAATTCGATACTTGGGTTGTCAGGTTGGTTTGGATTTGTCCCCCGAGCAGCAGATTGCTCCTCTTCTCCTGTCCATCAGGAGAAAGCTGTTACAGTGGAGTTCAGCACGACTTTCGCTGGCTGGTAGAGTAGTAGTTGCCAACCAGGTGTTGTTGGCAACTATGTGGTACATCACTTCTTGCTGGATCTTCTCGAGTTCTTGTATCAGCCAGGTAGAGAGGCTGATCAGGAACTTCCTTTGGTCAAGTCGCGACACTCAGGTTGCCCGAGCCAAGGTGGCTTGGTCGGTCATCACACTTCCTTGTTCTCAGGGAGGGCTTGGGATCATTGATCCAGCATAGCAGAGCAGAGCCCTTCTTGGGAAGTTCGTCTTCAGAGGACTTCTTCCAAGCGAGGAGCCCTGGAAAGAGTTCTTGCTGCAGAGGCTTCGTGCCAGGGTGCCTCAGTCAGGAGGCCCTTGGCAACCTTCGACCAGATGGATCTTTACAGAGTTACGCCGAGTTGGTTTGAGTAGGAGACTGGAGGACCGATTCGCTGTGAGTTTGCTTCGCTCTTGGGAGCTCTTACGGCGTGGCCTAGAGCAGAGACAACCGACATGCACGGAGCGACAGCCCCTCGTCTGGAACCCCATGGTTAGCACTCAGAGAGGCCACTTGGTTGGGAGTAGGCCTCATGTTTCATGGGGTCCCATGGCAGTAGGTCCAGCGCGCTCTCTAGGTGACTGGCTAGAGTTCACAGGTTTGTCAGAGGAGGTGCAGGGTGTCCAGGTATAGGGCATGAGAGGGGTTCAGAGCATGCGTCAGGACATCTCAGAGTCAGTTCCAGCTGAGTGGCTCACGTCTCTCAAGCCAGTAGCATCCCGATGGATGGGAGCCTTCACACGACTGGAGGTTCTCATCTCAGTCAGGGCTTGTTCAGAGACTGTCCCAGCCCTGTTCTTTGAGCTACAGGGTGGGGGACGTTTACAGCGAGTTACAGTAGAGGCCCGGCAGGTAGCAGAGTGCTGTTTCCAGAGGATCCGAGTTGTGGGCATCTGTGGGAGGACTTGCGTCATAGACCCTGACCGAGCAGCTCTCGAGACAGGACACTGGAGGCTATGGGCTTGGGAGTGTTGTCCACTGGCACGAGTACAGTGGGATCCTGGTGAGTGGCTATGGAGGGACCCCTTCTCTTCTGCAGACCGCCCAGGAGTCCCTTTCTTCCAGTACACTGTTCGGCTTGGACGTCATATACTTGCAGCGCAGAGAGAGGCCCGCCCCACTGCAGCACGTCATTGGCAGGAGGAGGGTCTCACAGCTGAGTTCTTGGCAGCTTTTTGGCAGAGGCTGTGGGACTCCAGACAGCTGAGGCACGTCACTTTGTTCCAGTGGTTGGTTGCACACAGAGCCACAGCAGTAGGGAGTTGGCTTGTGCATAGTGGTCTCTCGGCCGTATGTACAGCCTGTGACCAGTTGGTGGAGAGTCAGCGACACTGTCTTTGGGACTATCCTTCGGCCCAGCAGGTGTGGCTACGAGTTCTTCGGTTGATGCCTGCCCTCTACGCGGCTCGACAGTACACTTGGGGGGCAGCGGCTTGGTCCACCCTCACGGGCCCGGCACTAGAGTTTGAGCTATCTTCCACCAGCAGGATGATAGTGATACAGGGGGGTCGACCTGCACTCCAGCCTGCTACAGACCTTACTCCACAGGAGTGGTGCAGTGAGAGAGAGGAGTGCTGGGAGCTCATCAGCGGCCTAGCTCTTTGGTTCATCTGGCGGGCCCGTTGTTTCCGTATCTTTGAGGCTCGCCCTGTGCCACCAGCAGAGACTGTTCGTGACTTTTGGCTAGAGCTGATCCATACTCTCAGAGGACAGCTTGAGGGACTACAGGGCAGCTCCGACCGCATGCGGGAGCGCCGCGAGGCTTTCCTTCGACTCTGGCGCCCTGGGCCTTTCTACACCATGGTCCAGGGGGTGCTCAGATGGCACTACTGTCCACCTGTGTGGCTCTTCCCTCCTCCCACTCTTGATTTAGCCCCATTGTATATATGCTGTTTTTTCATTGGGAGAGTCTCCCCATCATGCGTGTTGTAGCCCTCTCTTGCAGAGGTGGATGTAGCCCTATGGGCAGTTTTCATTAACTAATAGAAGGATCTTTTTCTTGAAAAAAAAAAAAATTTACACTAACCCCTTGTTAATTTGACTAATTTCACGACTGTCCTAGCCCTGTTCTTCGAGCTTTAGGGTGGGGGACGACTACAGCGAGTTGCAGTAGAGGCCTCGCAGGTAGCAAAGTGCTGTTTTCAGAGAATCCGAGTTGTGGGCATCTGTGGGAGGACTTGCGTCATAGACCCTGACCCAGCAGCTCTTGAGACTGGCCACTGGAGGTTTTGGGCTTGGGAGTGCTGTCCACTTGCACGAGTACAGTGGGATCCTGGTGAGCGGCTATGGAGGGACCCCTTCTCTTCTGCAGACCACCCAGGAGTCCCCTTCTTTCAATACACTGTTTGGCTTGGACGGCACATACTAGCAGCACAGAGAGAGGCCCTCCCTGCTGCAGCACGTCATTGGCAGGAGGAGGGTCTCATCGTCGAGTTCTTGGCAGACTTTTGGGAGAGGTTGTGGGACTCCAGAAAACCGAGGCGAGTCACCTTGTTTCAGTGGCTGGTCACACATAGAGCCACAGCAGTAGGGAGCTGGCTAGTACATAGTGGTCTCTCGGCCACATGTGCAGCTTGTGACCATTTGGTGGAGAGTAAGCGTCACTGTCTTTGGGACTGTCCCTCGGTCAAGCAGGTGTGGCTATGAGTTCTTCAGCTGATGCCTGCTCTCTCCACGGCCCGACAGTACACTTGGGGGGCAGCGGCTTGGTCCACCCTCACGAGCCCAGCACTTCAGTTTGAGCTATTGTCCACCAGCAGGATGATAGTGATGCAGGGGGGACGTCCTACACTCCAGCCTGCTACAGAGATTACTCCACAAGAGTGGTGCAGTGAGAGAGAGGAGTGTTGGGAGCTCATCAGTGGCCTGACACTTTGGTTCATCTGGCGGGCCCGCTGTTTTCGCATCTTTGAGGCTCGCCCTATGCCACCAACAGAGACTGTTCGTGACTTTTGGCTAGAGCTGATCCATACTCTCAGAGGACAGCTTGAGGGACTACAGGGCAGCTCCGACCACATACGAGAGCGCCGCGAGGCTTTCCTTCGACTTTGGCGCCCTGGGCCTTTCTACACCATAGTCTTGGGGGTGCTCAGATGGCACTACTGTCCACCTGTGTGGCTCTTCTCTCCTCCCATCTCTTGATTTAACCTCATTGTATATATGCTGTTTTTTCATTGGGAGAGTCTTACCATCATGCTTGTTGTAGCCCTCTCTTGTAGAGGAAGTTGTAGCCCTATGGACAGTTTTCATTAACTAATAGAAGGATCTTTTTCTCGGATTTTTTTTTTTTTTTGACTAATTTCACACTAACCAAGGATTTGAGCTTTCAACCGTCAATCGATTTTCATTGGAAAGGTAATCAAGGTGGTATTCTCAACCTCCCTAGAATCTAAAGATGTGTAGAATTGTGTAGAGATTCCACAATGATGATGCTATGTTGCTTTGAAAATTTTTGGATTGTTCGTTTTCATGTCGTCATAATACCGAAATTTTTCAGATTTGGTGGCGTATGAAATTGATAAGTTCAATTGTTAATTGGTGTATGTGCGTTGCTATTTGTGTACCTAATTGATTTAATTGCATACTTGAATGATCAATTGCAAGTGTGTGTGTGTACTAAAATCAAGTGTGTGTGCATTCTAATTGAGTGTGTGTGCTTAATTTTAGGTGGGTTTACTATTTTGCCCTTGATTGTGCACCTAAAAATCAATGTGTGCTTAATGTTTTTTCAATTGTTATAATTGATTTGTGTTGTGGTCATGCCAATTAGAGATTTGCGAAATCACATTGCAATTTCGACAAGATTAACCTTTTTGTGTGCGTAACTAAAGATTAGTAAAAATTATCAATTATTAATGTGTGCGCCTAAAAAGTGCTTAATGTACATGATTAATTTCAAATTTGATTACATAGTTGATGTGTAATGGTTAATTGCTGCGTTTTTTAGCTCAAAACAGGGATTTACACACTTCAAAAGTGTCAAATTTTGTCGGTTTAATTGGGTAGTTTGAATTTATTGATCAATTATTTGGCAATTGAATTGATGTGCTTTTTGTGATTTTATTTGGCTGCAATGATTCCCAATTTGTGGACAAGTTTTACAAAATTTTTGAATATTTTTCGGATAATTTTTTACTAATTTTTGCTTAATTTCATTAAAATTTGATATCTTGCAATTTTTACGAGCTATTTTGTGTGTGTGGTTAGAGCTTGATTTCGAGCGCATTTTGGCTTTTGTTTGCCAAATTTTGAGCGTTTCACTATTTTTGAGGGTCCGGTTGTTGATTTTGTCGTACATCACCTTCTTGATAAAAACTGCTATTTTAAGTGTGTTTATGCGTGACGAAAGTGTTTGATTGTGATTGCCGATGATTTTTAAAGAATTTTAAAGAATTTTTTGGATATTTCTGGCAATCTTTAAGATTTTCGGATATTTTTTGTATTCTTAGGTGATTTTCGGCCTAATTTTGGCACTTTTGGATGTTCGAAAAATTTAAAAAAAGCAATTTTTGAGCTTCAGTGCAGGTCGGCGGGGTTTTTCGAACCTTGGTGTGCGGTCTGATACGGCGTCGACGTTCGTGGCAAACTGAACGGTGATTTTCAATTTTCTGCTAGCTTGCGTTGCGGCGTCGAAAAGTGTTGACTCTCTTTTGCTCCCTCGTCACTTCCTCCTGCGCACCAACTGCAGCACGCCACGTCAGCGGCGACAAGTCTCTCTCTCTCTCTCTCTCTCTCTCTCTCTCTCTCTCTCTCTCTCTCTCTCTCTCTCTCTCTCTCTCTCTTACTACACGCTAGGTCACTGTCATTCTCTCTCTTTAACTTTCTCTCTCTCGTCTCCCTCTTCTGTACGCGTCAATGTCGTTAACCACCACACACATGCATACGTGAACGCACTCCTATACACACAATTCATTCAGATACAAGAAGACAAAAAAAAAGGCGCCCTAATTTTCTCTCTGTTTTCAACGGCTGCCTGCTAGAGCGTTGGTTTTTTTCCTTTTTTCTTTGTCATTGACTTTTTTATTCATTTCATTTTGTATCTCTTCAATTTTATTTTAATTTCATTTCATTTCGTTTTCATTCCCTTTAAATTTCATTTCATTTCAATTCAATTTCATTTTCTTTTCCCTCACTTTTATTTCATTTATTTGTATATTTGTCACAAAAAAACAAAAAAAACACAAAAAAACCTTTAAATATCACAAAAAACAATTAAAATTTTGTAGGAAGTTCATAAAAACTCAAAAAAATCATTAAAAAATATAAAATTAATCAAAAAAATCACAATTAATTTCAGAAAACCTTCAAAAATACCATAAAAATTATAAAAATTACAAAAGTACGAGAAAAATTTCTTTAAAATCAAAACATTTTCCAAAAAATCATTAAAAAAATTTAAATCTAAAATTGTACAAAAAAACAACAATAAAAAGAGAGAAGTCAGCAAAGAGAAAGAAAGGAAGGGATGAAAAAACAAACAAAACTCAAGCCGGTGAAGAGCATCGAAACGCGAGTAGAAGTCAAGAAGAGCAGCTAGGAAAGAAACGGGCCGAGCAAACCGCGGAAACAACAAGAAAATAGTCGAAAAAAGCGAGAAAACAACCAATTCATAGCTGTGAGCAGTAGAGAGGGAAAAAAAATTAATGTTGAATTCTGGAAGATGTAGCCACGATTCAGTCAAGAAGCCAGGAGTGAAGGTATACACTAGAAATTGGTTAGTGCAAATAATTACATTGCATATTAGCTTCTAATCAGACGAATAGGGATATAAATCACATTGAATTGCAAGATAGGCTATTCAAGGCCCAAATTTTCATCATATTAAAAGCCCAGATCAATTTTGACAGTGTCGAGCTAGAGTTAATCAACTCTTGTGAGTCTCAAGAGCAATCAACTGCAAAAGTGCTTTGGTACAAGCAGTTTTATCAAAACAGAGTAGGAGAAATTCTGCTAATCAACACCAAAATCTGCTAAGAGACAGTTTTTACAGAACCAATCAACATGGACTTAAATCGAGCCGAGAGTTCAAGTACAGCAGAGCAAGCTAGTAGCTGTAACAACACAAGTACAACTGCAACAGAGCAGATTTTACAGCTATATGGCTACAATGAGGATAATTTTTTGTACACAGATACAGAAGGTCATAGGTATCTTATGAGCAATAAAAGCAGCACAGAAGCCAAGATCCTATTGATCAAAGTAAAGCTAGATTTAGATAACTCCCACATGTTCATAGACTTCAATGGAGCCAGATATTGCAAGCTCAAAAATGAAGTGCAAATAAGAATGCAAAAAATGAATCCAAGTGTTTATCTAGAAATCGGCACAAGCCAGCAAAACATACAGTTGATGCATATGCAATCAGGGTCATTCTACATGGATTACAGTGGTCATATCTATAATCGAGAACCAGAATTGCAAGATCCAACAGAAAAACCAATAGTAGCCGGTCTAATTGGAGAACCAAGCCAAAGACGGTACAAAGGTCAAGGAGGAGCAATCTACAGCTTGATGCTTAGTGTTTTAACAGAAGATGCCGACAACTTGGCCAACACACAAGTTGAAACTTCTCAGCTAGAGCTTGATATGACAGAGCCAGTTGAAATACCACCAGTCATGGCGTATTGCTCAGATTGTGGACGAAAAGGTGGATATTTTTCTGAAGATTTTCCAAGAAATTTAAACAACAAGGACACATCAACTGTCAAGCAAGGCACAGAGCAAATTGGAAATGTGAATCACGATGTTGATCTTCGATGTGCATCGTGATTCGCATTTCCAATTTGCATTTGTATGTGCATCCGTATGTCTTCGGTCTTTAGCAGCTCTGTTAACTGACGTTGACTCAGTTAACATTCCCCCCTTCTGATTTGAGTACTCGTCCTCGGGCATTGTTGAAAAGTGTCTTTGGAGGCTGTGCAAGGTTTTTGATTGGTTTTTGATGGCATGATCTTCATCATTTGTCGTTGGATTTATTAATGAGGTTGAATTTGTTGCAGCATCTTCATTGGTCCGAATATGACTGATGTGAGAGATAATGTTGCCTTTGTCCGTTGTAATAGCATGATGATGAGGCTACTGTTTATTTATGAAATGTATGTATAATGGAAGTAGAATGACGAGGTTCTAAATTAGGGTCTAATACCTAGATGACCAAAGGGGAAAAACCGAGTGGAAAAAAGGTGTCTTTGAGATACGCGCATTATTTGGGTACTTACTAGCATTGGAAATATTAATATAGTACTCAAGGGATTATTTGCTGACAGATATGGAATTAAAAAGGCAGCAAATATGAAAGGGTAGCATGATGTAACATTGGTTTGCATGTTGTAGTCCACTCAAGGTGCATAGATGGAAGCAAAAAAGAGTATCTAATGCATATGTCCAATGATGGGACATCCTATTTGTGCATACACAGAAATGCATGGGAAACAATATGCTGTGCAAGAAAGATTTTGAGGGGTTCTTCAGAAAGATGGCGTAGCTATAAAAGCATATGACAGGGCTTTGCAAGCTTGCACCCTTTTAAGAATGGTTTTTGTTGACAAGGATATGTGCTCTCATCTTGCTGTGCACTGTGCGTGAGTGTTGGACTTTACGACACTCGACCAATTGTAAGTTAATAGACTTCGATTCTTATGCTTATCTCATCCAACATGAGCGACGTGACTTAGATATGCTCAACTTTTCCAGCTTGAGCGTAAGCCTAATAACTACGACTCTTAGCACAGGGTTTAGTAAGACATGAAGCTTTGGGACTAATGCTTTGCTCATTTTATGGCTCAGCAGCCCGACTCTGACTATGCCAAAGAGTATTTTTTGCACCCTGGCGACTTGACTTTTTACATTCTTGTGCTTACTACAAACATTTCTTCAGGTAAAAGTAAGCTTGAATCCTCAAAAAGAGGATTAGTGAAGGACCAAGTTTGCATTGAAGGTTTCTTTTGCCATACTTGTTTTATATTCTTCGAATCTGCATTCGCGTTGGTTGGGTTGTCCTTCTTTGATTGTGAAGACTCCATTATCTGTTTGATTCTCCAATTAGGCCTGTTGTAAGAAGTCTTTGATGTTGTTGTAGGCCTCTATTCACTGTCGGTATCTGACTTTTCACTAGGAGCATTGGAAGACTTAGGAATCCAAATCTCTTGATGACCTTTGTATCTCCATTGTTGACTTTACCTCGCTTTAGGTCTTGTTGAGTTATTGAGATCTTCATGCAGGTCTCGTGTAGGTGCAGTTGGTTTGTGGTTGACTAGTAGCCAAATCTTTGTATAACTTGTATAGAATCCTTGTGTAAGAGGAATATTCTTTGAGATCCGTCTTTGTTCTGTATCCTCTTGAGAGTTGTAGTAGACTTCAGCATCTTTTGATGTTGCTCCGTTGTATACCTGCTTCTTAGGTATCCTACGATATGGTCCAGGTTATACCTTGTGGACCTTCTTTTTTGGGAGAGACTTGACGTTACTTCATATGCCTTAACCTATGGTTTTGGTACCCATATCTGTCTGTTACCTCCATAGTACTTCTGTTCTTTTAAGCTCCACTGTGATGTTATCTATCTCATGTGTTTGTCTTTCTGTGTTGATTTCTTGTTTTTAATCCAAACCAGATCATTGACTTTGACTAAACTGCTCGGAACAAACACTTTCTTGACCTTTCTTTGATTTCTTGAGTACTTTGGCTGATATACCTTTGATTTGTTGGGTGTTCCTTTAGTGGTTTTAGTTGGGTCAGCAATTGACGTGAAGTTTTGAAAGCCTGACTTGCTTGAAGAAGTCTATCCATGAGTGTTCTTTGATGTAGAGGTATATGATATCACACCTTTTGTGCTAATCGGTGGAAGTTCCACTTAAGCTTTACCTTTGTCTGCAAGATTTGTCTTCGATTTTTGTGACTTTTGCAACTCTGATTTTAGCATTAATGGTACCTGTAAATGTTGCTAGCTACCTCTTGGGAACGAGAGTATTAGCATTGTATTTTCTTTGCAAGCCTTGTGTTGATCTAACCACTGATGTCCAAGGATTACATCTGTAAGCATTTCTTTTGAAGACTTTACCTGAAACTTTACCTGCTCTTCATGATTTTGGATGCTAAGGGTAGCAACCATTTCTTCTTGACTTATAGCCTTATCCATGAATCCTTTGTTACTTGGCTTGCCTGGAGTAATCTCTAGAATGCTCTGAATGTTTCTGCAGCCATATTGCACTTTGCTTCTTTATCCAATAGAGCATTATATCTGACACTTGTTCCTTTTGTACTGCTAGAACTATAGCTATTCTCATTGCTAGCTCTATTGAAGATTTATGTCTTGCTCTTGCCATGGTCTCATTTTGATCTAATTGTGTCTCTATGGAGGGTGGTTTGAGTTACTGTTTTCCAATCTGACTTGCATCGGCTGATTCGACTCGCAATGAGTGATTGATCTTTGGACTTCCTATTTCTTCCATGGTATTTGCAATTTTGTTCTTCTTAACTGCTGGCTTTAGTGGCATTCGCTGTTCAACAGCTTTCGTGGTTGTTCTTTGTTTTGTTTGATCTGCACTTTCTATTGCTTGATTTGCTTTAAGCTCTTCTGAAGTTTTAATTGATGGAGATGAATCATCTTCAATAAGCTTTGCTTTGCCATTGGTCTCCATTTTAACTGTGCTTGAGGGCTGTGTTGTTGTCCATGGGTGACTAGTTTTGGTCTTCATTCTTTCTTGTCTCTAAAGATTGCATCTTGTTTGCATTCTGTATCTCAACATCTTCTGGGCCATTGGCATTCCCATTATGATGTTGTCTAGCATATCTTTTGCTGTGATCACGTGGAATTGAGCTATGATAATCAGTGAACTTATTTCAATGGTGGTGGAGATGATTCTCCAGCATTTTGCTCGTTTGTTTGTGGATATGCTTAGAAATTCAGGAGCATCTTCCAGCTGTGTTTGGTCACATTTTTCCAAGTGCGAAAGGACATGAGGTTCCTGTCTAACTGAAAATCTAGCTTTACTTCTCTTGATAGCTTTTCTTCGTTCTCACCAATAATGTTGCACTTGATCGTCTTAGGATTTGACTTCTTTTGCTATGGTAGCATCCTTTCGTTGAGTTTTATCTGCATTCTCTTTGCTTTGACCACCTGCTTCAATTGATGTTGACTCCTTGGCTGTAATATTGCACTTTTTGCTTGCAATTGTTGAGCATTGTCCACCTGCATTTGAGTAACCTTTGTTCTTAATAGACCCACTGCGCTTTTTGGCAGAATCTGTCTCTTTGGAGGAGATTTCAGTGGTGACCTTTGTGTAGCTTTTTGGACTTTAGCTTTCATTGATTTTGAATTTTCTATCACCTGTTTTGGCAGCTTGAGGCTTGGATCATCTTCACATAGTCTTTGACTTTAGTCGTACCATCCATAGGGGTTTGTGCAAGGTCCTGATCTTGCTAATATTTGTTACCATGTGCATCTTGATATATATATGTGAGCTTGATCACGTGTAACTGTTTGAACACTATTGGATTTGTCGGCTTTTGACTTTGACTTGTGGAGATCAGCTGAAACTTCTGTCCTTGATGATCTTCATAAAAAAATTTGCCTGCAGATTCTGATGGAATCTGGGTCAATTGGAAACTTCCAACGATCTTACGATCTTTCAATGGTTTCTGCCTTGAAGAGGTCTGTTGGCTAGAGGCTCTAGGTCATTTAACTGCTATTGCGGTTTCTGGTACATAAGCTGAGCTTGATGGATTTACAACTCTCTGCCTAGGGTGATCACTATAGCTTGCTTCATTGTAAGAGTTCAAAATTGTTTGGCTTTGGTTTAGTCTCACCTTTTGGAATTGTGAAAGTACACTTTAGGTAGCACTGTTGATGTTTGACATCTGTAAACCTTCTGTATAGTTTTTTATGTATCTCCGTGAAACATGACAAATTACTCCTTAAGTCAAGCTGTAGATAGCATTATCTTTGCCTTGATATTGTCTATCCCATGGGTCTCTAATGATATGGGCTTTTGTGGTTTGAGGACCCAAGGCATCATAAATGCTACAATCTCATCTATATCTACGACTGTTTTGGTTAAAGTATATGCTTGTTTGGCTACAACATCGAAGCTTGATTTTTTATGGAGGAGAGTTTTGCTCTAAACAGATTTTTGGGTTCACTCGCGTAATATCCTTCAGCTCTAGAGAGGATGGGCTATAAAAGATTCTTTCCTCTGAAATGAACCATCCTTTCTCATCTATCACTGGATATACTTCTATGAGCTGGTATGTGGGCCGTTCAAACAGTGGTTGATCCTTTTTGTACGGTTTCCCTTATTGGTCTACATAGTGTGCATATGAATTATGTGTACCATACAAAGCTAACATCATTCTGTTTGATGTGTCTCTTAAACTCGTGAATAATTGTACACTTGTGGCAGTGGATGCAGATTCGTTTGTAAAGTTAACAGTCTTTTCAACATTCGGTGATATTTGGACACCTTGACCAAATTCATTCAAGAATTTGTTGTTCAAAGAATCAATTTTAAACTTTTCAGGTGCATGTGCATCTTTATGCTGATTTTGAATTTGCAGTGCTTTTTTTTCCCCGAGAAAAAGATCCTTCTATTAGTTAATGAAACTGGCCATAGAGCTACAAACCCCTCTACAAGAGAGGGCTACAACAATCATGATGAGGAGACTCTCCCTATGAAAAAATGGCATATGTACAATGAGGCTAAATCAAGAGATGGGAGGAGGAAAAAGCCACACAGGTGGACGGTAATGCCATCTGAGTACACCCTGGACCATGGTGAAGAAAGACCAAGGACGCCAGAGTCGGTGATATCTGGACACCTTGACCAAATTCATGCAGGAATTTGTTGTTCAAAGAGTCAATTTTAAGCTTTTCAGGTGTCTGTGCATCTTTATGCTGATTTTGAATTTGTAGTGCTTTTACTGGTGCTTCTAATGGTAATGCAGAATCATTTTATTGTATTAAAAGAGACGAGTTGGATACACTTACATCGAGATTCGCATTTCCAATTTGCTATGTGCCTTGTTTGGTAGTTGATGTGTCTTTGTTGTTTGGATTTCTTGGATAATCTTCAAAAAAATGTCGACCTTCTCGTCCACAATTTTAGCAATACGCCATGACTGATGGTATTTCAATTGGCTCTGTCATGTCAAGCTCTAGCTGAGAAGTTTCAGCTTCTGTGCTGGTCAAGTTGTGAGCATCTTCTTTTAAAATACTAAGCATCAAGCTATAGATTGTTCCATCTTGACCTTTGTACCGTCTTTGGCTTGATTCTCCAATTAGCTTGGCTCCTATTGGTTGATCTATTGGATCTTGCAATTCCGGTTCTCGATTATAGATCTGACCACTGTAATCCATGTACAATGACCTTGATTGCATATGCACAAACTATATGTTTTGGTGGCTTGCACACATTTCTAGATAAACACTTCGGTTGATTTTTTTCACTTCTATCTGCACTTCATCTTTGAGCGTGTAATACCTGGCTCCACTGAAGTCTATGAACATCTAAGAGTTATCTGAATCTGGCTTTACTTTGATCAATAGGATCTTGGCTCCGTACTGCTTGTACTGTTCATAAGATACCTATGACCTTCTGTATCTGTGTACAAAAAATTATCCTCATTGTAGCCATATAGCTGTAAAATCTGCTCTGTTGCAGTTATACTTGTGTTGTTACAGCTACTAGCTTGCTCTGCTGTACTTGAACTCTCGATTCGGTTTAAGTCCATGTTGATTGGTTCTGTAAAAATTGTCTCCTAGCAGATTTTGGTGTTGATTAGCAGAATTTTTCCTGCTCGGTTTTGATAAAACTACTTGTGCAAAAGCACTTTTGCAGTTGATTGCTCTTCAGACTCACAAGAGTTGATTAATTGTAGCTTGAAAGTGTCAGAACTTATCTGGGCCTTTGAAATGATGAAAATTTGGACTCTGAATAGTCTAATTGCAACCCACGATGATTGGTGGATTGGTGCCTCTGTTCATCCGATTAGAAGCTCAATTTGCAATGCAATTGCTTGCACCTCTCCGTTTGTAGTATGCAAAATTTTAAAATTTGTATACCTCTCAAACGGCATTGAGTTTAATGTTTTCAGTTGTTCTTCTGTTGATCTGGTTCGCTTTGCGGTGTGTAATTCTCTTGGCTTTGTTTTTTTCGACTTGCTCGTTTTAGCGCGGTTTACGGTATCTGATTCTACTTTTCTGTCTCTTTTTGGCTCTTTTGATCACTTTCTTTTTATTTTTATTAATTTTTTGTGAAATTTTGAAATTTTTAATTTTTATAGTATTTATATGATTTTTTTTTAAAAAATGGAAAAGTTTTGATTTTTAAGATTTATTTTTTATTTTTTTTGTGCATTTTATAGTTTTATGATATTTTTGAAGGTTTTTTGAATTTTTAATGATTAATTGTTATTTTTTCGATCAATTTTTTATTTTTTAATGAATTTTCTGAGCTTTTATGAATATTTTATAATTTTTATGGATTATCTATGTAATTTTTTGTTTTCTGTAAGGTTTTTTATTTTTTCTAATAAATTTGTGATGAGTTTTTTCATCTTTTTAAATTTTAAAACCTTTTTTGGGATTTTTTAATTGTTTTCTTTGATATTTAAAGTTTTTTTGTGATTTTTTTATTTTTTATTTTTGATTAATATACAAATAAATGAAATGAAAATGAGAGAAAAGAAAATGAAATTGAATTGAAATGAAATGAAATTTAAAGGGAATGAAAACGAAATGAAATAAAATTGAAAAGAAATAAAATGAAATAAATGAAAAAGTCAATGATAAAAAAATAAAAAATAAAAGCTCCAGCGGAGAGCCGTTGAGGAAAGAGAGAAAGAGAAGTCCCCTTTTTTCTTTTGTCTTCTTGTAGTTAATGAATTGTGTGTGTAGGGGTGCGTTCACGCATGTGTATATGTGGGGACTGACGGCGTTCACGCGTACAGAGGAGGGAGACAAGAGAGAGAAAGTTAGAGAGAGAGAGAGAGAATGACAATGACTTGGGCCACAGTACAAGACGAGAGAGAGATATTTGTCGCCGCTGACGTGGTGTGCTGCAGTGGATGCGAAGGAGGAATTGACAAGAAAGCGAGAGAGAGAGAGAGAGAGAGAGTCAACACTTTTCAGCGCGGCAATGCGAGCCCGCAAAAAATCGAAAATCACAACGAACGTCGACGTCGTATCGGACTGCACACCAAGGTTTGGAAAATCCTGCCGATTCGCACCAAAGCTCAAAAATCGTTGTTTTTAATTTTCGAACGTTTAAAAGTGCCAAAATTATGATAAAAATCACCTGAGAATACAAAAAATCTTTCAAAAATCCCAAAAATTATCAAAAAAAATTTTGAAAAATTCAAAAAATCATCGCAATCACAATCGAACACTTTCGACACGCATAAGTACACCAAAAATAGCAGTTTTTATCAAGAACACGAATTACGACAAAATCAACAACCCGACCTCTGAAAATAGCAAAACGTTTAAAACTTGTCTAAGGAGGGCACAAATACGCTCAAAATAATGCCGTAAATACGTACTTAAAACAACTCGTAAAGATCACACGATATCAATATCTTGCGGAATTAAGTAAAAATTAATGCAAGAAATTACAAAAATTATCCGAAAAATACCATAAATTTTTTTGAAAATTCTCCACACATAGGGGATTAGTGCAGCCAAATAAAATCACAATAATCACATCAACTCAACTGTCAAATAAATTTGATCAATAAAAGCCAAACTAAGCAATTCAATCTGCAAAATTAGGTCCAAATTTGACGCATTTAGAGTGTGTATATCCTTGTTTTGACTTCAAAAAACGTAACAATTAACCATACACACATAAAACATGCAATCAAAAATTGAATTAATCATGCACATTAAGGACTTTTTAGGCACACAGATTAATAATTGGCAATTTTTATCAATTTTTAGGTGCGCACACATAAGGGTTAATCTTGTCGAAATTGCAATGTGATTTCACAAATCTCTAGTTGGACATGACCACAACACAAATCAATCATCATAATTGAAAAATCATTAAGTACACATTGATTTTTAGGTGCTCAAACAAGGGTAAAATAGTGCGCACACCTAAAATTAAGCATACACACTCAATTAGAATGCGCACACACTTGATTTTAGTGCACACATACTTGCAATTGACCATTCAAGCATGCAATTAGATCAATTAGGCACCCAATTAGCAATTTACAATCACCAATTAGCAATTGAACTTTTCAAATTTATACGCCACCAAATCTAAAAATTTTCGGCATTACGATGGTATGAAAATGAACAATCTAAAAATTTTCAAAGCAATATAGCATCAACATTACATTGTATCATGGTGAAATCTCTACAGAATTTTACACATCTTTAGATTCTAGGGAGATTGAGAATACCACTTTGATTATCTTTCCAATGAAAATCGATTGACGGTTGAAAGCTCCAATCCTTGGTAGCAAATTAGTATGTAAATTAGCAAAATTAGTCAAATTCACAAGGGGTTAGTGTGAAATTAGAGTATATAAACACACAATTGGCAAGATACCGTGACAAATTAGGGAATAATGAACATATTTCTTCATACACACATCCAAAATCCACAAAACCATAAACACACAAGTGAAATTAATAGTGAAATTAATAGTGAAATTAGTGAGGAAACACATCCGATTATACCACAATTACACTAACATATGCCATCGTCTCCAGCAACGGCGTCAAATGTTGGGGGTTCCATTGTTGCATAGCTCCAATGACCAACAAAATTATCAATCCGGAGGGATGAGCTACCCGGCTATGGCATCAAAATACTCACACAATTAGTGAGCTAATCATGGCTACACGAATGGTGGACTCTACAAGGTGAGCTCCTCGGCCTATGAAGGAGCTAAGCCACAATGATGGACAATCTCCACATCCACTCCTCTTCACCTCTAATCAACCCAATCACACACACTAACGATTGCAAGACGCACACAACACTAATCCTATCATGCAACACACTAATCGCAAGCACACACATATAGATCTATCGAGCACCACACTCCAATCAAACCTACATGCACACACAAGCAAAAGAGGGTAATCACACAAAATTAGAGAGGGATTAAGCACTAATTAGTTACGATCTAACTAATCAAAGCATCATTAGCAATCACAAGAAGTATGAGAGAGGCATAGTGAAAGAGAATTAAGCATTGATTAGTGTTAATCAAGTCACATGAGCAAGGAGAAGCTTAAGGACTCCATAGCCACACACCTCAAGAGCTCTCACCAAAGAGTACTCTCAACAAATGAGCTTGAGAATCCTAATTTCTTTTACACACTGCCTTATATACCTAGGGTAAAAATATACAATGTCCGAGCGCCCAAGACCTTTAAGGCTCCACCACTTACTGAATCTGCAACGTAGGCACACTAACTGACATGTTCTTTACAGCTTGGAACTCCCATTGAGCCCGTAACACATTAAAATATTACAATGGCTTGAAATAAATTGAAAATTTACAGTACAGGATCATTGTGGAAAAACGTGAAAAATGTGTAACTCCAACCTTTACTGCTTCTTCATGTTGATCTTCGATGTGTATTCGTATGTCTTCGGTCTTTTGTTGGTCATTGAAGCTATACAACGATAAAACCCCCAACCCTCAGCAGCACGCAGGTAGGCAGTGGGCAGCAATATAGCAGGAGCTAATTGCAGCATCAGAAGGTCATGGGATTGCAGCAGCAGCGGGTGGGGAAAGGCAGCAGGTACGCGGGGTGAAGCAGCAGGAGGTACACGTGAGGGAGCTGCAGTTGGTCGTGAACAGCAACAGGTACGTGGGGGAAGGGTAGCAGATACACGGGGGAGGGGATCAGCAGGTTGCGAGAGAGAGAGAGAGAGAGAGAGAGAGAGAGAGAGAGAGAGAGAGAGAGAGAGAGAGGGAGGGAGGGAGGGAGGGAGGGAGGGAGAAGAAGAAGAAGGAGAGAGAGAGAGAGAGAGAGAGAGAGAGAGAGGGAGGGAGGGAGGGAGGGAGGGAGAAGAAGAAGAAGGAGAGAGAGAGAGAGAGAGAGAGAGAGAGAGAGAGAGAGAGAGAGAGAAATAATGAAATGTTATATTAACGTCTTCAAGAGCCCAAAGTGACCTATGAGACCAAAAAGTTACTATTGGTGAATCTGATACAATGTCTGAGTATAGAAAGTACAAAGAGATGAATAAAAATTGAAGCTGAAACGAAATAGGCAGGGAGGAGTGATGGGGTGAGGGCTGATATAATGGGTTAGCTGATGGATACACATCACTAGTGATCCAAATGCAAATGAGATAAAAATTATCAGAGGTAGGCGGGTCAAGCTCAGATATAAGATCGCTCATCGGTCTCGTTGCCGAAGTTCATCGATATCCTCCATGGTCCATACTCTGACTGGTCGTCCCGCATGTCGAGCTAGGATGATTTGGATCCTCTGCTGCCACCTCTGTCGATGATGAGGCCCCCCCTTGGTTGTGGGTGCCTGGATCTGCCTAGCTCAATGGCTCGATCAATAAGCGTACCTTTGGTGTAAGTGGGATCTGAGATCTGTTGTGATGACTATTGCTTCTCCTCTGGCTGTCCCCTCGCTGGTGTAAAGAAGTCTGTGATCTGTCTTTGAGATTGGCTCTCCCATGATGTCCTCAACAAGCTCCCTCTATGTCTACGCAGCTCTAGTAGAAACAATCCAAGACATCTCTAATCCTCGTATCTCATGACTCTAGAAAATGGTCCACAACCCTCTCTGAACAAACAGTGGAATCAGCCTCGTATCTCATAGTACACCGGGCAGTGACATGTGTAGTGTAGCTCTGTGTCTCGCTCTAGGCGACATAAATGACATATCCTAGCCTCTGTTGGTACCCTTGAAATCGGCCAGTCTCAATCTGAAGCTGATGTGAGGATGAGCGTATTTGCTCAATAGCACACCGTATTCCATGAGATAAGTGCATATCCATGTATGCAGTCCTAGTCACAAAATCGTCCGCCGTGAGTTGGAGAAGATGCTCTCTATAGAAAGCCATCCTCGTGCCCAACTCCTGTGCCAGCTGTATCCATGTGCTCCTAGTATCTAGCTGAATCAGATCGTGACGTATGAGTTCGGTGATCTTTGTGCATGTGAGAGATAGGGAGGGTGCATCCAAGGAGTACTGGAACGGAGACAATCTATCCATGCCGAAACCATGTGACTGAAACCATGAAGTCATCTGCCCATACCAACATGCTATGTCACCCTGCAGTGCTAGCTGTCAGGATGACTCCAAGGCTAGCCGAGTGTATCTGTCTCTAAGGAGGTCCCATACATTGTGTATAAAGGATATTGATCTAGTCAATGCCTCGACCATGAGTGTAAGGATCAAGCTTCTTCTTCTGTGCAGCATTAAAATTTTTGTAAAGTAATTGAAGTTCGCGGTTGTCTACCTCTTGAGTTGGATCTGGTTCGTTTGGTTCGTCCACTGAAGCTTCGAAAGAAGGTGTGGAATATGCTGCATTAGTTGTCCGAGAAGTCGTAGGACGACTCCGCGAAGTATTTTGCGTCTGCATCTCATCTAAGCAAGTGTGAAGTAATGTGAGGCTTGTGGAAAGTGTGGCCATCTACTCCTTAATAAGAGTAAGGGCATCTTCAGATTGACCACGTCCGTCCTGAGAATTTGCCATGGTTATGCCTTAAAGGGAACTCTCAAACAGGTGCAATTGCTGGAAACAAGTTTTGAGACGGGTACTCCGGGAGCAGAGACTATTTCGAAAACAAGTTCGGGCTCTGGAGTCGGGGAATCTAAAATTATGATGACTTTAGATTCGGGAGTATCCGGAATATTTATCGCTTCGGATGTGGTAGGATTTTTTTTTATTTTATTTTTTCGGGAGAACACTGTTGGATATCTCCTCTATATATGAAAGGTAAGGGGTTTTCACCTCAAAGAATTCGTCGGCCATGAAGGAGAAATGTCCTGTACGCAGAGTGTGCACGGCGAACCGGTGCTAGAGGGAGAGGCAGGAGGGTTGCGCGTAAACTGAGAACGTTGGTTGGTCATCATTTTGTTTTTGACTTTATGTAAGTTGAATGTGGTCATTTAAATTAAAAGTGTGTTCACATGGTTTTAAATTTTTTTGGGAGTGACTGGTCATTTTTATAATAAAAAACCTTTGGCTAAGTTTCTAAAGGAGTGCGCTGCTGGGTTGGTTATAAAACTAGCAGTGTTGAATATTTGACGAAGGGGCAGCCAGCCAGCGCATGGAAATTCAGCTAACGTAGAATATTTTCCAGCAAAAAAATTAGTCAAGCGTCCAATTGTTCCAGCGCAAAAATTCAGCCAGCATTTCAACATGGCAGCGTTTCAGAAATCAGCCCAGCAGCAGGGAAAGGGTGCGCAAGGCAGGAAAGGGGTGCGCTAGGGGTAGCCTCGGGAAGAAAGGAATGGGATCTCGCAAGGGGTAGTGGCTTTTCATACGAAGGGGTACGAACTTGAGCTCGAAAAGGCACATCCCTTTGGATAGCCCCAGAATCACGAGCATGACCGGTATGCCGACACAAGCCATGTTGTTGGCCCTTCTCTTTTGTATTATTTATAGCATTAGAACAGGAGTAAATTTAGATTACCTCATGCCGATATGTGTACCACCTTTCTTCTGCTTCCATACAACTCCGGGAAATGGGTAGAGTGTAGTTGCGAGGGTGAGAGGCTCACAACCTTCGGGTCCGGGGGAAAAAATATGCTCTGATACCACTGTAAGGATTCTAGTTGCTAATCCTTCATTAATTACTTAAGCTCATGATTAAGACTTAAGAAACTTGAACTGTACTCAAAAACAAGACTCAGAAGACTCTGTGTTTGATTCATTGAATGTGTGATACAAGGGCTCCTTATATAGGAGACAAAGAGACACAAATGTATAGACATGTCTCTTGGTGAAGAGACGTGACTTTAGATGTAAAGACACATCCTTTCGTCCAAGAGCTGCAACCATTGGGTAAAGAGTCGCACCTGTAGAGCGAAGGGGTGTGACCAGTCGTCGAAGGAGTGTGGCTTTTGGCGAAGAGACACGTCTTTTGGGGGAAGGGGTGTAACCATCCAAGCGTAGGGGTCCTCCTTGGCATGGCACTTCGAATATCTACAACTAGGAGTGTATGTAATACTGCAACATAGTCACAATCGTGACAACGAGGGGTGGGGCGGCTAGCTCGGCTCGGATAATCTCATGTGGCACTGAGGCCTTAGCCCAAATCATCCTAGGAATCATAGAGACCAGAGGCCTCTCCATACATCTCCATCCATCCGTGCTGCCAGATCTGCCATGGTGGTCTATTGAGGGTCCCCATATCTGAACTCCGTAAAGCATAATTGAAGCCACTAGAGTGTCAAAAGGCCAAAGCTTTGTTTGTGGTTCTTGAAACTGAATCTACGAACACATCCACTCCAATCCTCCCAAGGCTGCATAGGCTCTCGTCAGTCTGGTCTCTGCCGCTCTCCTCAATGAAAACACCTTCTCACTGAAGACTACTCCAAGATAGTTGTATGCATCTATGTACTCCACTATCTCTTGGCCATACGTAAATGTGGGTGTTGACCGCCTGACCCACTGTGATGTGGTGCTGAACACCATAACCTTGGTTTTCCTAAGGTTGACAAACAATCCACTATCATGGGCAAATGTGTGCAAAGCATCCAAATAACACTGCATCCCTCTCGAGAGTCGAAAATCAACACAATATCATTAGCGTATAACAACATCGGAATCCATGTCCCTGCTAGATGAGCACCTTTGTCTCCCTCTCGCTCTACATAGTCTGAAAACTCATCCACATACATCCCAAAAAGAGTCGGAGATAGGGGGCATCCCTGCTTCACCCCAATAGTGGAGTGGACCATGTCAGACATACCCTCAGTAGTGCATACCCGCCCTACCACTGTCCTGTATAGTATAAGTTTGGCTCTCAGCACTCTATCAAAAGCTTTGCGGAAATCCACAAAGCTACAGTAGATCCTCTTGCCATGGTGTCCACCCTCCTCAATCGTAGCTCTGAGTGTCAGAATCTGGTCAAGAGTGGAGAAATCTCTCCTTAATCCTGCTTTCCCTGATGCTCGTGTGCCCTTCTCTCTACCCATTTACTCAGCTCCTTCTCAAGAATAGATGTATACAGCTTAGCCAAAGTGTGACCAACCATGATGGTGCAATAATTTCCAGGAATCATGAGATCGCCTGGCTTGAAAATAGGCACAATCTAGACATACTCCAAGTCTCAAGAAAACCCTCATACATGGCTGGATTAAACATCATAGCAAGAAGCTTTGCAAGCATATCTCTGGTATGGATGAAGTGCTCTGCTACCAGATCTTCATGATCGTGTGCTCTCCCTGTCTTCATCCTGTCAATGGCTTTCCTTACTCTCTCAGCAGTAAAGAAAGTACATGTCCCAGGGCATGTGTGGCATATGCCCCCCATGTTTCTGTGGAGGTGATGTCTGGTGGTGCTGAATGCTCATGGAATCATCTCCATGCCTTGCTTGAGTCCCAACTTATAAACAGCTTATACAGATCCCGCTCTAGCTGAGATATATAAGCCCTCTTCTTTCGTTACACTAGCTGGCGAAAGGCAATTCGTGACTGTCTGTCACCAGGAGGTGTATTTTTCCTCTTGCCTTCCGTAAATAAGTACTAGATATTTTTATTTTTACTTGTTTTCCCCGGAACCCTTGAAAAGGTGCAAGTGGACATTGCATGGCCAGTGTGAAACGGCTGCGGCCGAATAGGTTTCTCACAGCGGGAGTCTAGGTCGGTCAGTCTGGGATTGGACGGGCCTGTTAGTACTCAATTCTGATGAGTATGGAAGCGTGTGTGCGCCAAATGAAATCTGGGCCACTCGGAAAGTCACTTACAACTTTATAAGTCAGTGGGAACTAGAGAATTAAATCAAAAGGGGCAAACTAGACACATGGCGGCTCCTGGTGCAGTTTTCCACTTCCATCAGCAAGAGGGGGCGCCCAATTTGAGAGAGGAGGCTGATTTGACTCATAAGTGACCTATAGTGTGTGTGTGAGTAGTGGGTGCAGGTCTACAGCTTTAATGAAAAGCTTGCCTTCTCCTCTGTCTAATGTAGCGCGATGATTTGCTCTCGTGCATCTCTCTCTCCCCTTTGGCACATATGGTAATGCCCCACTACTTGGGCTACTCAGTTGAACATGTACAGTTCTGGGGGTTTATGCGCGTTTGCCAAGGCAAGAGCCTTCTAAACAGGAACCGGATTAGCTAATTGCTAATCCCCCACAACTACACACAGTTCCATCGCGAAAGATTGTGAGTTCGGAGAGTTTTCTCGCGTGAAAACTCGTCCAATTCACAGGGGAATTGTCCCATTGCGTGCGGGAGCCCTTGGGACACGCGTAGGCGTGTTTGCTCCGCTAAAAACGATCCGAAACAGCGAATTACAGCCTGCTGTGTTTTTCTGCAGGTTTAGGGTTTCGCACCTAAACTGCAAGGGAACACCAGGGGAGCCTCGTGAGAGCCTTGGGATGCGTGTACAGGCTTTTGGGCACCCGGCAGTGAAAAACAGGGAATTACAGCCCGCTGAATTTCTGTGACAGCTCACCAGAAAGCTTCCAGATAGCGAGGGAATCGTCCTAGACAGGTGTTTTTGACCTACAAGGGTTTTTGCGTCGTTATGTTGCCAAAATCAGGTCGAAAACGTGCGTTTTCAGCCCTCGCTAGGTTTGGACAGCTTTGTGAAAGCTTGTGCTAAGTGGTCGGATCGTCTACCTTAATTTGAATAAAGAAATATCGAAAGGGGTGCCAGTCTTTGGGGCCTATAGGGTGTCGGTCTCGTGTGCGCAATGGCATTCTAGTCGCTGGACGCAACTGTGTTCTCTTTCCTTCTCAGTGCTCTGTGTAAAGTTAATAGGTAATTGAAATAGTACCGTCCTCTACGTTGTACAGGCCGGTTAAATGGTTCCATCGACGGGATAGTCACTTTTTCTTCAAAAAGTGCAACGTGGATTGTTGTGGGTGAAAGCAACACAGATCTTGTCGATATGGCAGAGAAGAGAGACCAAGTACTTGAAGAGGAATCTTCCTCATATGGCACGGAGAAAGTTCCTTCAACTCTTCAAGAAGAGGACAGGTTGTTTAGAACTCAACTGCGTCGCTGCATGGACATGTTTCAGCAGTTGCCTAACAACCCAAGGATGCTGGAGTTCTTACAAGCTCCGACACAGGGTTTTCAGCCTCCTACACAGGGCATGACTGAGCCGTTGCAGGAAAAGGAGATTTCCAATGCGCAGAGGACTCATGATGCTCGAGGGAAAGCCCATGTGGTTGAGCAACTAGCGGTGTCCAATGATCCAAAGCAGCTTGCTTTAGCTGGACAGGAACCGTTTGTGAATGGTCAAGGGAGTAATGAACACGCTATGAGTCAGACCCTTCCATTACCTAATACTTATCCTGGTTATTTTGGAGGTGGTTCAGTGTTTCAAGCTATGGCTGGACCTTCCACAGGTTATATGCCAGGGAATGTGTTCGGCACAATGCAAACACGCATGGGTAACCCTATGTACGCGAACATGGGTGTCCAACCAGGTTTCCAGGGTGCCTACGGCCAGTTTCGAGTGCCTGGAACACAATTTGGTGTGGCTGGTTTTTCGCAGCCATACGTACAAAATGCAGATATGACAGGTAAAACAATTGATGTGAGTGCTGGAATGAACAATCATGGAGCACCACTGTTACAGGCACCTGTTTATGATAATGTGGCTCCTTTGAGTCAGCTTAAGGATTACAAGGAAGGTGGGCAGGGAGTGAAGTTTGAAACTTCCAGAGTAACTGAGGATCAATTGAAGGCTTTGACCTTCATACAGCAGTTCGATGCAGCTTATGCTAGAGGAAACTTCACGGAATCTTCAAAGATACGCAAGGCTGCCACTTTCTTGAAAGGGAATGCGCTTCAATGGTGGACCGCATTGTTGAGCCAGGGTCAAGCCCCAACAACGTGGGTCCAATTCAAACAGCTTTTTGCACCTGCACGGTTGACAAACACTTTCGAAGTGGATGTGATGACAGAATGGCACGAGTTGAATGCTAAACAGTGTGCGAATCTGGAAGAGTACAATAAACAATTTTGGGCCGCACTGTTGCCAGTCACCTCTTACAGGTTTGTGCCATTGTCAGAACAAATTGAGAAGTGCTGTTGCGGATTGCCCAAGAAAATCAGGGACTATTGCACAAAGACTACTGTCATGAATATGTTTCAGTTGATAGAGAATGCAAGAGTGGCCAGCAATCTGTCGAAGGGAGATTCCGATGGATTTAATAGCCACAAGAAAGGGTCCCAGGGCAAACAGTTTTCAGCCAAGGGCAATGTTGCAGCAAAGCCTTCTGAGCCTCCCACAAAGAAGCCCTCCACTGAAGAAGGTGATACGTCCAAGAAGCAGTCTAAGTCTTCTTCGGGACGAGGACAAGGACAAAAAAGGCATTTTTCTAGCAAAACCTTTGAAGAAAGGAAAGCTCTTAGGGAGGCCAAGAAATGCTACATTTGTGAACAGGAAGGACATTTTGCAAATGAATGGCCACAGAAGAAGTCACAGGATAAGGATGACAAGTCAGACCATAAAGGGAAGAAGCCAAAGCCAAGTGCAGGACTTGTTCCAGATTTGGTTGGAGACCAGCCACACACAGATGCCACAGAGCTGTGCAGAGCTTGGGGCAAAGTTAGAGACCAAACAGTGCTGGTTTTCTTTGATCCAGGAGCCCGTGCAAATTTCATATCACCAGAATTGGCATCAAAGTTGGGCATTCGTGCAGAGGAGATGGGTATGACAGGGGAAGCAGGTTTGGCATGCCCAGGTCATTCAGAGCCCGTTACTCCCATTTTGGGAAAGCTTCGTCTGCACATTCAGAGTTATGTGGATGCGGAAGAGTTTCATATTATGCCACTTGAGGGATGTGATGTGTTACTGGGTATCCCATGGTGTTACAGGTTGCATGCTACGATGGATACCTACAACAAAAAGATTACCCTTGTACATAGAGGAAAGACTCATGTCCTTGATGTAAAGCTTAAAGGCGAGTCTGTTCCAGTTGTTTCTGCTTCTGCTATTTCATCTGTAATAAAGAATCATCTTTCTGCGTACTTGATCTTTGCAAAAGAAGTACCTCAAGTTGTATCTAATTTGTCTACCTTAGATAAAGACAGGTCAACTTTTTTGAGTGGTTTCAGTTATTGTTTTTCGGACTCTTTGCCAAAGGAGTTACCTCCTGAGAGACTTGAGGATCATACTATAGATCTTGTGCCAGGTTCTAGTCCACCGAATAGACCACCATACAGGGTTAGTGCAGCCCAGCAGAAAGAGATTATGAGTCAGGTTAATGAGCTTTTAGAGAAGGGGTTGATTCAGCCCAGTTCATCCCCTTTTTGTTCGCCTATACTCTTTAGTGCAGAAGAAGGATGGTTCATGGCGCATGTGCATTGACTATCGCACCTTGAATAAGAATACCATCAAGAACAGGTTCCCCATACCGAGGATAGATGACATTCTTGATCGGCTTGAGGGAGCGTCATTGTTTACAAGAATAGAGCTAAAGAGTGGCTACCATCAGATACGCATTAGGCCAAAAGATGTCCATAATACTGTGTTCAGGACAACATTTGGTCTCTATGAGTTTCTTGTCATGCCATTTGGTCTCACAAATGCTTCTGCCACGTTTAATAGAATGATGGACAGAATTTTTAGACCACATAGAAACTTCGTGGATACCTTATTTGATGACATGATTGTCTATTCTAAGTCTGAACAGGAGCATAGGGATCACTTGACTGCAGTTTTCAATGAGTTACGTAAGAACAGGCTACTCATTAATGCGAAGAAGAGTGAATTCTTTTTGCAAGAAATTCACTTCCTTGGGCACATTGTTTCAAAGGATGGGGTACGCATGGATCCCGCTAAAGTGGAAGCAATTAGATCATGGCCAGACTTGAAGTCCGTACATGACATTCGAAGCTTTCTAGGCTTATGTTCCTACTACAGGAGGTTCATCCGAAATTTTGCTGAGATTGCTTCTCCACTCCATGCACTACAAGGAAAAGGAGTTACTTTCAAGTGGACAGCCAAGGAAATTTTAGTGTTCAAACACTTGAAAGAGAAGCTGACTTCAGATCCGGTAATCATTTTGCCAGATCTTTCAAAACCTTTTGTGGTTCAGTGTAATGTGTGTGGCCATAGTCTTGGTGCAGTTCTAATGTAGAATGGCCTAGTAGTCGCATATGAGAGCAGAATTCTTTTGAAGACTGAAAGGAACTTGCAAGTCTATGAGAAAGAATTGCTGGCAGTAATTCATGCTCTCACTAGTTGGAAACACTATCTGCTAGGGGCTGATTTTGTTGTCCAAACGGATCATCAAACCTTGCGATATTTTCTCACACAGATGAAGTTGTCTGAGAAGCACATGCGATGGGCAAACATCTTGTCAATGTTGCATTTTCAGATTGTGCATGTGCAAGGGAAAAAGAACGTGGTGGCTGATGCGTTGTCACGAAAGCCCCAAATTTCAGCAGTGTCAATTTCGTACCATTGTGAACTAGACGAAATGAAGACACAATATGTTGAAGATTCAGATTTTGCAAGGATCTATGACCAGCTTGTTGATGGGCAACATCATGAGCACTATATGCTTAAGAATGACTTTCTCATGATGCATGGAAAGTTATGCGTTACCAAACAGTTACGGCCCAATATTTTGATGGAAAGTCATGCTCCACCTTATGTTGGGCATCATGGAATTGATGCGACGGTGAAAGGGGTTGAGGCATTCTTCTATTGGCCAGCTTTGCATCAAGATGTTGACACATTTGTAAGATCATGTTTAGTATGCCAAAAAGTCAAATTTGACAGACAAAAGAAACCGGGATTGTTGCAGCCATTGCCGATCCCAAATAGGCCATGGGAAAGCATAGCAATGGACTTTATCTTTGATCTTCCAAGGACGCAAACAGGCAATGATGGGATTTGGACTATCATTTGTAGGTTCAGTAAGCAAGCCCATTTCATTTCTGTGAGGAAGAAGATAAAGCCAGAACACATGGTCAAGATATTCATGGGCAATATCTTTAAATATCACGGGATGCCTCAGTCAATTGTGAGTGATAGGGATCCACGTATGACGAGTCTTTTCTGGAAGGCATTGTTTGAGAACATGGGCACTACGCTAAAGTTCTCTTCTTCGTTTCATCCGCAAACTGATGGACAGTCAGAAGAGGCAAATTCTACTGTTTTGGACCTGCTCAAATGTTATGTGTCAGAGCACAAGGCAACTTGGGACACCATCTTCCATTGGTTGAATATGCTTACAATAACACTGTGCATACGTTAATAGGTAAGGCACCATTTGAGATAGTGGAAGGAGGGAAGAAAGTCCCGCCCATTTTGCAGACTAAAGACAAGATTTTTGAGGCAGACAATTATGTGCAAGATATGGATGAAACATACAAGAAGATAAAGATTGCTCTTGAGAAGACTCAAGCTAAGCAAAAGAAAGCTGTTGATCGTCACCGTCGTGAACTTGTATTTTCACTTGGTGATTGGGTGCTTTTGCGCTTTGAAAAGGCCGGGTTAAGGAAAAGGAAAGGCAAGGAACGCTTGTTTCCTAAGTTTAGTATGCGATATTATGGTCCTTTTCAGATTTCAGAAAAGATCAGCGATGTAGCTTACAGGTTGAAGCTACCCGAAGGCTGGAAAATACATAATGCTTTTCATGTCAGCCTTCTAAGACCCTTTGTTGGTGATGTGCCAGAGAATTTGCTTGATGAGGAACAACCCGAAGTGGAAGAATTGGATGAAATCCTTGTTCCTGAACAAATATTGGCACATAAAGAAAGAAAGGTTAGAGGAAAGGTTGCAAGACGCTATTTGGTGAAGTTCAAGAACTATCCATCATTGGATGCCAAATGGATGGAAGAGTCTGAATTGCTTGATTCACCTCTGCTATTGCAATTGTATCTTGAAGCCTTTCAGATGGAATCCACAGTGACTTGATGTAGGCTTTTTGGAGCAAGGCAAGAGCATGGTTCATGATGCTCAAGAGAGTAGTTAAGCAATTGTATCTACTCTTTCCATACAGAATTTAGCTAGAGAAGTTTGTGCTTCAGAGTACACTAGAAGGCTTCTATGCTTGATATATGTGTCGTAGCCAGGTTGGTGGGATTGTTTAATCGTCCAACGCTACATTTCCGGAAGCATGTATATCTTGGATTCGCATCATAGAATATATGTGATATCAGGAGATACTGCATGTATTATTGGCATGCAAGCAAGGTCGCTTACAGTATTTCAAGGGTGGGGTGTGTCACCTGGAGGTGTATTTTTCCTGTTGCCTTCCGTAAATAAGTACTAGATATTTTTATTTATTTTTATTTTTACTTGTATTCTGGGTCGGTCAGTCTGGGACTGGTCGGGCCAGTTAGCACTGAATTCTGATGAGTATGGAAGCCTGTGTGCGCCAAATGAAATCTGGGCGACTCGGAAAGTCACTTACAACTTTATTAGTCAGTGGGAACTAGAGAATTAACTCAAAATGGGCAAATTGGACACATGGCGGCTCTTGGTGCAATTTTCCACTTCCATCAACAAGAGGGGGCGCCCACTTTGAGAGAGGAGGCTGATTTGACTCATAAGTGATCTACAGTGTGTGTGTGTGTGAGTAGTGGGTGCAGGTCTACAGCTTTAATGGAAAGCTTGCCTTCTCCTCTGTCTCATGTAGCGCGATGATTTGCTCTCGTGCATCTCTCTCTCCCCTTTGGCACATATGGTAATGCCCCACTACTTGGGCTACTCAGTTGAACATGTACAGTTCTGGGGGTTTATGCACGTTTGCCAAGGCAAGAGCCTTCTGAACAGGAACCGGATTAGCTAATTGCTAATCCCCCACAGGTACGCACAGTTCCATCGCGAAAGATTGTGAGTTCGGAGAGTTTTCTCGCGTGAAAACTCATCCAATTCACAGGGGAACTGTCCCATTGCGTGCGGGAGCCCTTGGGACACGCGTAGACGTGTTCGCTCCGCTAAAAACGATCCGAAACAGCGAATTACAGCCTGCTGTGTTTTTCTGCAGGTTTAGGGTTTCGCACCTAAACTGCAAGGGAACACGGGGGGAGCCTCGTGAGAGCCTTGGGATGCGTATACAGGCTTTTGGGCACCCGGCAGTGAAAAACAGGGAATTACAGCTCGCTGAATTTCTGTGACAGCTCACCAGAAAGCTTCCAGATAGCGAGGGAATCCGTCCTAGACAGGTGTTTTTGACCTACAAGGGTTTTTGCGCCGTTATGTTGCCAAAATCAGGTCGACAACCTGCGTTTTCAGCCCTCTCCAGGTTTGGACAGCTTTGTGAAAGCTTGTGCTAAGTGGTCGGATTGTCTACCTTAATTTGAATAAAGAAATACCGAAAGGGGCGCCAGTCTTTGGGGCCTACAGGGTGTCGGTCTCGTGTGCGCAGTGGCATTCTAGTCGCTGGACACAACTGTGTTCTCTTTCCTTCTCAATGCTCTATGTAAAGTTAATATGTAATTGAAATAGTACCGCCCTCTACGTTGTACAGGCCGGTTATACTGTCTATTTGTGGTAACACCTATGATCACCTCCCTTTGCAATCCGATCCTCGTCTCTCTACACTCCTATCATACCAGCTGTTTTGGGGTATGTTCCGAGATCGTCTCCATGTAGGCTGACTATGGCGATATGCCTTTGATGCTGCATCATCGAGTGTCTCTGTCAGTATCTGAATGAGCTCATCTAGTGGTCGTCCTGGCTTCTGAGTGCATAGCAGCCTGTATATCTCATCCATGTACATGGAATCCGTCTCCCTCATGAAGGTATATCGAGTGTGTGTGGAGACCTCTCCTAGTGGAGCTGTCTAAACTGGACGTGAGAGTGAAAGATAAGATAGCATGATCAACTGCTACTCCAATTGGCCTAGTGCACATGGCTGGACCATAACACAATCCACTGTGCTAGCCCCATGTCGGTGTAGAAAACATGTGAAAATTCCTGATGTAGGAAATCTCTGTAGACCATTCAACATGGCCAATCCATGTGCAGTCCCCATATCTATCAAGTAACTACTATACTCATTGTGCTTCTCATCTTGTGATAGTTTGGAGATAAGCCCATCTCTGTGCCATTAAGCTCCCTAAGCATCTCCTCTGAAGTATCATAGAATACTGTTTGATGATGGGTAGTCCTAGCACTGAAGTCCCCCAGTATGATAATGTCACCATCCGTGGAAACTCCCATACGTCATCATCCAAGATAGAAAAGGGGGATTGTCCTCTAGGTGGTGCATATACTGGCATACTAGGAGGGAAATAACAAATACCACCTTTAGTTTAGTCCCATAGGTCTCGCACCGTCATGTGGAGCATCGCTCCATCATCACGACCCTCCCATCTCTATAAAAAGCAGTCTTCTCTTTTTCCCTTGCCGCTCTAATCTCTGCCATTACCTCATTCATATGCGAGAGTGTGAGGTCGTCCCCAGGAAACATACTAGTCTTCTTAAGAGTCGGTCTTTTCTTCAAAAAGTTCTTCTTTGCTTCCAGAGAGGGGAAGCAGAGGATAAGCGCTCTTTTCTTGGAAGTTTCCCCCTTGCTTTCACTTTTCTTGTCACCTACTCGCTAAGCCTTTGTATGTGCTGGCGCAGTAACCCCCATCATAAACATGAGTTTGTTGACCTCTTTCTCAACATTATCTTGGCCTATGAGGCCAGTAACGCCTCCTTTGCTCCTTTACTAGTGTCAAATTAATGATGGTGGGTGTGGGGTTTGATTTTTTACCTTTGCCTTTTTTGGTGACCTCAATCCATTTCTCGGCCTCACCCTTTGTCTTTTGAGTTTTGGTAATTATGTCCACCCAAGAAGTCTGTCATTTTTATATTTTGCTCCTCCCCTTCTTTGATGACCCACACTTGCTCTTTCATTGTGTTGAGCTCGTCCATTACCGATGGTTGAAGTTCCCCTTCTTTGAGTGCACTTTGTGAGCGCATCTCTGATCCTCGTACCGCATGACTCTAGAGAATGGTCCAAAGCCCTCTCTGAACAAGCAATGGAAGCAGCCTCGTATCTCGTAGTAGACGGGGCAGTGGCATGTGTAGTGCAACACTGTCTCAGGCTTGATGTCACACAGGGGGCATGTCCTGGCCTCTGCTGGTACTCCGCTGTATCTCCCAGTCTTGGTCCATAGCTGATGTGAGGATGTGCATACCTGGCCAATAGCACATCGTATCCCATGAGACAAGTGGGTGTCCATGTATCTGGGCCTCGTCACAAAACCATCCTCCGTAATTTGGAGGAGATGCTCTTTGTAGAAAACCATCTTCGTGCCCAATTCCTGTGCTGACTGTATCCATGTCCTCTTGGTGTCTAGCTGAGTCAAGTCCTGGCGAATGAGCCTAGTGATCTCGGACTGTGTAAGAATCAGAGTACTGGAAGGGAGGCATGCTGAGAGAGTTGGATGTTGCAGAGACGGGCCTATCCAGACTATCACAGGATGGAGAACACATTGAGTATGGACGATACTTGATAGACATGGGGACTGCACATGGATTGGCCATCTTGAATGGCCTACAGAGATTTCCCGCTGCGGAGGTATTTACATGCTTTCCACACAGACATGGAGCCAGCACAGTGGATTATGTCATGGCACAACCGAGCCTCATCTCTAGTAACCAGGATCTCTTAGACGGCGCCCGATGAAGAGATGGCTGGGGAGTGAAGACCTTGATTTTAAGATTGTCCAAACGAGAGGCTCTGGACTCTCGTAACACTCTTCCCGTGGTAAAGGGCGATCAGACATTGACTTCTTTTTGGCCAATGATCTGGCCCTTCAGTTCCTCGGCCATGCCAGTGTCCAGAGATCAGTGGATGTTTCGGACCACTGGCCTGTTAAGGTGAAGTTGGTGTGTGATGCGGTGTGTGCGGAGCCTCCCCCACCACCCCCCCCCCTCCATTGATGCGACTAGAATTGAGCCAGCGGCTCAACTCTTTTTACACCACAACTTCTGGGATTCCCTACCAGAAGCAGCGGAGGAGGGGGAAATCACGCAGGCGGTAGTGAACCGTCAGTCGAAGAGCTTTGAGGAGGCAGCTGAAAGAGTCTCTCGAGATATTGGTGCGTTCTCCGTAAGGCCCCCCAAGAGGCCTAATAGAGGCTTTAGGCTAGACCCGAGAGCCCGGAGATCCATCAACCGAAGACGAGAAGCTTGGAAGTCTCTGCGGGATGCAGAGAGTGATTCCTCTAGTGAGGATAGGGCGTGGAGGAAGTTTGTTGAGTGCCGAAAAGAGGCGTGAGCTGAAACGAAGAGAAGGGAGAGGGAGGCTCTCAAACGATTCATGCTCAAGAGCGTCGAATTGGCGAGACGCAAGGAATGGTATGCTTGGTGGAAGCATATGAAAGCCGTTCTAGGGGGGAGCAGAAAAGGAGGGCCCGCTCAACCCCTAAGAGACCAGAACGGCGAGCTGCAGGGGGACGAAGAGAAGATCCAAGACATTTGGAAGGATCATGCTTCTCGCGTCTTCGCCGATCCCTCCGGGCACAGCAAGGACCCAGAACACTAGCAGAACCATGCTGTGCGACTTTGGCCTAGAATAGAGGGCATCAATGACTCTATTAGGTGGACTGAAGTTCGAGAGGTATGTCGCAAGATCAAGCGGCATAAAGCAGCTGGGATAGATGGCATTCCCCCTGAATTTTTCAAGATCCTTATGCAAGACAAGGGAACTAGATCGGATCGATTTAAACCAAATACAGACATGGGAAGAGCAGTCTTCAAACTGCTATGTACTTGGTTTGATTCAGGGAAGTTGCCGGAGGCATCATCTACCTCGGTAGTGGTGTATATCCCGAAGAAGGGTGATCTTTCTAATCCAGACAACTACAGAGGGATTTCTCTTATTCCAATCTCTCTGAATCTCTTGACCTCACTCGTGATCAATAGGATCTCAGTGAAACTTGAGGAAAGAAACTTCTTCTTGCGTGGTCAAGCCGGATTTCGGACTCAGGAGGAATGTGTGGCACAAGTGATTGCCTTGAAAGAGATTGTGCTCAGACGAAAGGTTGTTAAGAAACCGACGTTTGCGGCATATATTGACTTTGAAAAGGCGTACGATACAGTGCCACACGAGGCGCTCTTTTTAAAGATGGAAGCCATAGGGATTGGAGGTCGTTGCTTGAATTTCTTTCGAGCCTTGTACCAATCTTCCAAGGTCAGAGTGCGGGTGGGAGCGAAGTTGAGTGAGGAGGTCCAAATCGCCCGTGGCGTGCGTCAAGGGTGTCCCGCGTCGCCTACTCTCTTTAATATATTCATTAATGACATCTTGGATGAGAGTGCGACTGACCTTGGGGTGGCTATTCCAGGCCTACTCCTGAAGATCCAGGGCCTGCTTTTTGCAGATGATTTAGTTTTATTTGCGGAGTCTAAGGAGGAGTTGCAGGTTAGTTTAGATAGATTGCATAGTTGGGCGGAGAAGTGGGGGATGAAGTTCGGCATAAAGAAATGCCAGGCGACCGTGTTCAACGGGGACCTTGAGGAACTTATTGCCTTCAAACCCCACATCGGACCTGAGGAGATTCAGGTAGCTTCGGAGTATAGGTACTTGGGCATCTTAATAGACAGCGAAGTCTCGATCGATACTATCCTTAAGGATAGGATTGAAAGTGCACGTAAGTCTTTGTATGCCCATAAACATCTTCTATGCTCTAAGAAAATTCCGATGTGGTCAAGGTTGGCCTTTCTCAAGGCGTGCGTCTTCCTAGTGGCGACTTATGGAGCGGAGATTATGGGCTCACATGACATGAGGAAGTTGAACCCATTAGAGACGCTTATAGCAACTGGAATGAGGTGGGTAGTCGGTAAGGCCGCGAAGTCGAGTTCTGTGGCAGCAGCAACTCTTCACCGGGAGTTAGGGCTCCCCCCCGTACCAGCTTACTGTGCAGGACAGAGGGTACGAGCTTTTACCAAGTATGCAGGTCTAAAGACTTGGATTGCAGATTTGGTTAACAATATACCAGAATGGAACCAATTCAAGAAGTGGACTTGGTGTAAAAGGACAAAGTTTTGGGGGGAGAGGTATATCAACGGCGCTTCTGTTGAAACCGCAAGACAGGAGAGCTGGAAGCTTTGGGAACACTCACATCAATGTGTCTCCCTTGATCCTTATATCGAGAGGAAGTATGAGGACACGCGTGGATACCTCTATAGGCAGAGCATTGGGAAGAACCCCGGTGGGATGGAGAAGAAAGTCTTGTTACTAGCAAGAGTGGATGGCTTAATGCTTAAGGATAAGATTGAACGGGCACAGTCGAGGACTTGCTCGTTGTGCGGAATGGAAGAAGGTTCAAGGTCACTTACGCACCTGTTGGTACAGTGCCCTGAACTGGACAATCTCAGAAGCTCAATACGACCCTGTTTGGAACATGCTATACGGCTCTTAAACAATCCTAGCGGTGAAGATACCGAAGTGTACCTTTCTCATCAACGGCTCGCTGCTGCTCGCACCTCTCCCCCCTTGCGCCATCGCCCTCCCTCACTCCCTCGCGCTGCTCTCCCGCTTGTCCACCTCGCGCTGCCCCCTTCCCCTCGCGCTACCCCTACTGCTATCCGCTGCACTGGCAGCCCGCAGCTGCCCGCTGCCCAGCTCAGCCAGCTCTCCCTACCGCCCCCCCCTCCCCCCCCCCCCCCCCCCCCCCCTCGCACTGCCCCCCGTTGTTGCCTGCTGCCCAACCAGCCCGAAGCAGCTCCCGCAGTCAACCACGCCAGCCCGCCCCCTCCCACTGTCCGCCCCCCTCGCTTGCTTTTTACCGTTAGCCTTCTCCCTCTCCATTCTTGCTTGACGGGCGTCGCCAGCACCATTGACGTGCTCGGTCCAACAGGTCTTCCCCCCCTTTTTTCGTCGACGATCCTCCGCCTTTTCTTTACCAGTAGCAGACACAAATGGCGGCTCATGCTCCACCGCAAAGGGACTCCAATGAAGCCCCCTCGCCCGACCCCGCTGAGCCCACCATTCGACTTGCTCTTACGCCGGCAGAGCAAGCGAGCCTTGCCACAGAGGTAGAACGCTTGCAGGCAACTTCTGTCATCTGCAAGGTTCTCAGCACTCGTCCCAGCAGAGGAGAGCTGCGAGACCTTCTCCAGGCCCGCCTCCTCGCAAAGGTGGGCAAGATCTTGGATGTCCAGATTCTCGGACGGGGGTACTACCAGATTGAGTTCGAGACTTCTGAGATGGCCTCCAAGGTCATAGCTATGAGTCCATTGGCCATCCGAGCATCATGCGCCCACTTTCGACAGTGGCGACATGGTTTTGACCCGTCTTCGGATGTGCTAGTAGAGGAGGCGGACATCCCCATCTCAGTCTGCTTTCCGGGTTTACGGAGGGAGTACCTTCCACTTCTCTCCAGGATTGGCTCCGCCATCGGAACTGTCCTGGAGACACCTCGTACGGCAGCATCAGTAGCTGCCAAGGCGGCTGGCATCCCTTCAGTTCGAGTTTTGGTCAGAGATACCCACACGCTCCCGAAGGTCATCCTTCTGTCTCGGGTGAGTGGGGGTTGGTTTAGACAGAGTGTGGAGTACTCGGGTCTCCCGAACCAGTGCTTCATTTGCAGACAGATGGGCCACCTAGCGAAGGCCTGTCCACGGAGGAGACCAAGACCCGCACCCCAACCTCAGCCCCAGCCTGCCAAGGCTGGGCCGCAGCCACAGCCAGCGACACAGAGCACAGATTCAGCGCCACCCTCCGAGCCTGGGGCTCCAGCGGAGGAGGGGTGGCAGCAGGCCCGTGGTCGTCGACGCCAGGGGCCACAGCGACAGCCTGGCACTCAGAGTGGCCCCCAGGTGCCTACTCAGCAGGAGTGGGTTCCCACGGGGAACCGCTTTGGTCCTCTTGAGCAGGAGGAGCCCCCTACGCCAGCCACCACCTCCGCTTCACCCTCGCCAGCCGCTCTGCCTTCCGATCTCCCCTCCTCCTCCTCATGCCCTCCCCCGCCCTCTGCTACCGCTCACTCCCCACCTCGCCCCCCCCATGTCTCTGCCACCCCACCCCGCTTCTCCTCTCCCCCGCGCCCCCCAGTCCCTTCTCCCCCTCCTCCTGCTTCAGTACCACAGTCGGCTCAGGAGACTGGACCCTTGCCGGCGGCCAGGAGATCTCTTGGCAGCGCCTTCGCCACGAGTCGCCTAGCGAGAGAGGGTCAGCCCTTCATGCGGCCCCCACTGCAGATTCAGACTTCTCCTCTTGCAGCTATCCCTCGTGGTTTGACGAGCTTTGACCTCCGACGCCGCTAGGATTTCTTCGATTACGGGTTTACTCGTTTTCTTGGCGATTCCGCAGCAGACCACGAGGCAGCCTGCTTCAGAGTCCACGCTTTGTTCCTCGTCGCTAGGGGGACAGAGGCCTTGGACTCGGCAGTTGGTTTCTCCTTTACCCTATGTGGCAGGACTGAGACAGAGTGGTCCCTCGACTCAGTGGTGGGATGGTTGCATACACAGGTTCTCGAGTTCTCTCACCACATGGGAGAACTTGGCATTACAGATTTGCTGCAGACTTTGTGGCCACTGGCCAAGTTTGCAGTGACACCCCCAGATTCTGCAGGATGTAGACACATTGTGGTGTACTTTTTTGCTGATACGCAGTGTTTGCCTTGCTATGTATTCATTCATGAGGACTCCTGGACAGAGGAGGTTGCTTTACGCACGGCTCGCTCTACTTGGGCTTGGACCAGGCACTCACTGCAGTCTCGCCTATCTAGAGGACGCTCGGATGCGGATTACTCCCCATCCAAGCCTGCTTCGAAGATAGCTCGTCTTGCTGCTGCAGCAGCATCTGTTCTCTCTCGCTCCCCATGAGGATCGTCTCGTGGAACGTGCAGGGACTAGGTGGGCCCCCGTTTCAGCGACAGCAGGGCCGATTGCGTCAGGAGCTTCAGCGTTGCCTTGTGGGAGGAGAGATTGATCTCCTTATGCTTCAGGAGCACCATTTGTCTGAGAGCCGCATTCGGCGATGTGGTCAGATTTTGCGTGGACGCTATGATACCTTTTGGTCAGCTGCTTTTGGACCTGGAGGCATCCAGGGTGGGGTATGTATGACTATTGCGGACTCATTACAGCAGGCCATTGTGGGCAGAGGGATTATTGTACCAGGCAGGGCTCAGTGGATTACTATGCAGGTTCAGGGTAGCCTTGTGGGTTTCCTGAACATCTATGCGCCCAATGTGGCGAGTGCTCGTGCAGAGTTTTGGTCACAGATTGTTGAGTCTTTGCCACAGGTTGACCAGTGGTGTGTAGGAGGGGACTTCAACATGTTGAAGGACCCTTCTGACAGGATCGGAGGCAGCCATGCTACTTTGCATGGAGTCGAGTTAGCAGCTTGGGAGAGGTTTTGTATGACGTTGAGGGTCTCGGATACATGGTAGCATTCTGGCTTTGTGAGGCCTCCAGAGAGTCTTGCCTTCTCTAGATCGGACCGCAGAGTGGGAGGAGTGAATCTATCGCGCATAGATCGCTTCTACACTAGTGACCACTTCAGTGACTTGGGGGGATCAGTGGGCATCTTGGCAGGGACATCCTTCTCGGACCATGCACCAGTGATCCTCACAGTGGCAGACAGGCAGAGGAGTGGGAGCACGATGCTTCGCATCCCAGAGCGGGTCTTGTTGGACTCAGCACTCAGAGAGAGGGTCGAGGCTCTATGGACAGAGGGCATGGACAGCCAGGCTCCACCTGCAGACAGAGTGGCCTCAGGCCTAGCTCAGCTTAGCCACTTCTTTCTCCAGGAGTCTTTGGCTCGACGGGCTGCAGCGAGAGAGGAGGAGCAGCGTCTCAGACGAGGCATTGCTTCACTACAGAGGATGCAGGAGCAGCATCCAGACAGTCCATGGTTGGAGGAGCAGCTACAGCAGGCTCGACAGGAGCTTGCTTGCACAGAGGAGAGGCGCCATGAGTTTGCCTTCCACCGACAGGCATCTCAGTGGACTCAGGTGGGTGACAGAGTGACAGGTGTTTTTTTTGAGACAGTGGGACCTCGGCACTCGCATGCCAAGGTCAATCAATTGAGGAGACCCGATGGGTCAGTTGTTTGTGAGCCAGAGAATATGAGTGCAGTTGCTACTGACTTTTACCGTGAGCTACTGTCGGCTGAGCCCGAGTCAGAGAGACAGGATGCATGCAGGGAGCAGGTCTGGGCACACATGCCTTGTCTTGTGACTGAGGAGATGCGGCAGAGGCTTGAGTTACCTCTTCAACTTGAGGAGCTGCACACGGCCCTTAGGGCCCTCCCTCGTGGTAGCTGTCCAGGTGAGGATGGGCTGACTTTCACCTTCTTCTTGGAGTACTGGGACCTGCTTGGCCCAGATCTTTGTAGTGCCTTTCAGTACATTCTACACACAGGAGTGATGCCGGATAGCATGAGTGAGGGCCTGATTTACCTCATTCCAAAGGAGGGTGGCTCCTTGGATGAGATTCGACAGTGGCGTCCCATCACCATTCTCAACTCAGCCTACAAAATTCTTGCCAAGGCTTTGAGTTTGAGGATTCAGCCACTTTTGGAGAGCCTTATACATGGGACTCAGACAGGTTTTGTCAAGGAACGCAGTATCCTTGACAGTTCCAACTGATTGGCTCACGCCTCTCGAGCCAGTAGCACCCCGGTGGATGGGAGCCTTCACACGACTGGAGGTTCTCATTTCAGTCAGGGCTTGCTCAGAGACTGTCCCAGCCCTGTTCTTCGAGCTTCAGGGTGGGGGACGATTACAGAGAGTTGCAGTAGAGGCCCCGCAGGTAGCAGAGTGTTGTTTCCAGAGGATCCGAGTTGTGGGCATCTATGGGAGGACTTGCGTCATAGACCCTGACCCAGCAGCTCTTGAGACAGGACACTGGAGGCTATGGGCTTGGGAGTGCTGTCCACTGGCACGAGTACAGTGGGATCCTGGTGAGTGGCTATGGAGGGACCCATTCTCTTCTGGAGACCGCCCAGAAGTCCCTTTCTTTCAGTACACTGTTCGGCTTGGACGTCATATACTTGCAGCACAGAGAGAGGCCCGCCCCGCTGCAGCACGTCATTGGCAGGAGGAGGGTCTCACAGTTGAGTTCTTGGCAGCTTTTTGGCAGAGGCTGTGGGACTCCAGACAGCCGAGGCGCGTCACCTTGTTCCAGTGGTTGGTTGCACACAGAGCCACAGCAGTAGGGAGCTGGCTTGTACATAGTGGTCTCTCGGCCGCATGTACAGCCTGTGACCAGTTGGTGGAGAGTCAGCGACACTGTCTTTGGGACTGCCCCTCGGCCCAGCAGGTGTGGCTACGAGTTCTTCGGCTGATGCCTGCCCTCTCCACGGCTCAACAGTACACTTGGGGGGCGGCGGCTTGGTCCACCCTCACGGGCCCGGCACTTCAGTTTGAGCTATCTTCCACCAGCAGGATGATAGTGATACAGGGGGGTCGACCTACACTCCAGCCTGCTACAGACCTTACTCCACAGGAGTGGAGCAGTGAGAGAGCGGAGTGTTGGGAGCTCATCAGCGGCCTAGCTCTCTGGTTCATCTGGCGGGCCCGTTGTTTCCGCATCTTTGAGGCTCGTCCTGTACCACCAGCGGAGACTGTTCGTGACTTTTGGCTAGAGCTGATCCACACTCTCAGAGGACAGCTTGAGGGACTACAGGGCAGCTCCGACCGCATGCGGGAGCGCCGCGAGGCTTTCCTTCGTCTCTGGCGCCCTGGGCCGTTTTACTCCATGGTCCAGGGGGTGCTCAGATGGCACTATTGTCCACCTGTGTGGCTTTTCCCTCCTCCCATCTCTTGATTTAGCCCCATTGTATATATGCTGTTTTTTTTTCATTGGGAGAGTCTCCCCATCATGTTTGTTGTAGCCCTCTCTTGCAGAGGTGGATGTAGCCCTATGGGTAGCTTTCATTAACTAATAAAAGGATCTTTTTCTCGAAAAAAAAAAAAAGATACCGAAGTGTTACTCCTGGGAGGGGAGATTAGCGGAAAGCAATTGCCAGGTTGGGTTGTCCCCCGTGGGGCCCATAATGGTCGTCGTGGACCGCAGCTGAGGAGTGCCTATGCGGATAACGTTGCAGCATTCCTCTGCGGGGCCGTACCGCGATACTACAATGCTCTGGCCCATGAGGGTGTTTGAAGCTCGTAGGGCTTGTAGTTATTGCGTACGGTGCGGTCTCGCCTAACATGGTCCTGGGGCTTTCCGAGCGGGCCTTGGTGACCATGGTTGGCCGGATCGGGATGCCTCCTTTGAGCCGACGCCCACCTTGGGTATGGCAGTCCTACCGGACATCCGCTGGACGGGGGCCTTTTTCTACCAGGCGAAAATCCTGGAGTACCTGGGCAAGATTCAGTACGATCTGTGAGTTACAAGGGTTTGTCCCTCTCTCTCAGCCTTGGTCCTTAAATGCATCACTGAATTTGTTTGGTGATTTCCCGACGTTACCCTCGGGTGGCGTGACTAACAAGGGAACATGGACTGACTAACATGGCATGAAAAGACTTTTTACTTCCCCGAGGGGGAAACTTGCTTCCATTCCCCGTTGACATGCCACGATACGGCATGGAGGCGCTTTTCCCCTTGTCGGCAAGTCCGCAAGGTAATCTGTCTTTGACTCGTTTGCGTGCACGCGAAGCAAAGGCAGTTCCTTGCTGGCTTGCCGGCTCTAGCCCAAAAAAGTAAAAAGTAAAAGGTTGGACCCAGACTTGTTGGTGTGGCAGTGGACCATGCTCTTGTGTCGTTGACTATCTCTTTTCAATTTAGTGTAGCACACAGGCTACGGGCAACAGCCCCTACTCACTACACCATCACGCGGGAGACAGACTCTGTATACATAGATGGGATCTACAGACGCCTGTGCACAGAGGAGCCAGGGCGACCTCTGGAGGAGCTTACTACTATACTGACACAGACACTACATGATCCAGCAGCAGAGGCATACCCACATACCCAGCCTGAGCAGAGATGCCGTTCGGGGAGCATGCCCCAGAACAGTTGGTATGATGAGGAATGCCGAGACACTAGAGCTAGACTTCAGAGGGAGGTGCTTTTGGGGGACATCACTCACAGACAGTCACAAATTGACTTCCAATGCCTAGTGCGGCGGAAGAAGAGGGCATTTTTGCTCGCCTAGAGCAGGATCTATACCATCTATTCTTGAGTCAAGACTCACGTGAGGCATGGCGACTCTTTCATGAGCACCCCCCCCCCCCCCTCCCCATGCCATCACTTCTACAGAGGCCTGGGCTAGTATGCATCATCTCTGTACACAATTCCTGAGCAACCCCCCTTCTCGACCCCCCAATCCATGCCCACACACATGTGCTTTTTTCATCGTTGATATGGTGAGGAAGGCCATTGACAAGATGAGGACTAGGAGAGCATATGATCATGATGGCTTAGTGGCTGAGCATTTCACACATGTCAGAGATTTACTAGCAGAGCTTCTAGCAGTTATGTTTAACCGTGCCATGTGTGAGGGCTTGCCTGATACTTGGAGCCTATCTACTATTGTACCTATCTTCAAGTGGGGAGACCCTATGGAGCCTGGTAATTATCACACTATCATGATTGGACACACATTGGCACGGTTGTACGCATCTATTCTTAAGCAGCAGCTAAGTAGGTGGGCAGAGAGGGAGGGGATACGCGCAGCCGGGCAGGCAGATTTCAGGAGCGGTTTTTCTACTCGTGACCATACCTTGACACTTAGAGCCAGGGCAGATCGTGTGGGAGACGAATCTATTGTAGCTTTGTGGATTTCCGCAAAGCATTTGACACAGTGCCCAGATCTAGATTGATGCGCAGATTACAGCAGATGGGAGTACCCACAGAGCTCATTTGGGGGTTCATGGCATTATACAGGTCAGTAGTAGGGCATTATCCCCTAGAATGATGATGTCACCATGATGTGGTCGTGCTTAGATAGTCCTGATTCTCTGTTGGAGCCTCCGTCAATGTCGTGGTTGCCCCCGTATAGAGGTGGGCTTCTAGCTCTCTCGAGCTCAGTGGCTCTGTCCACTAATATACCTCTGGTAGAAGTGGACTCTCAAGTCTGTTGTGAAGCATGCTCATCCGGCTGTTAAGTCCGTGCTCTAAAGAAGTAAGTGATCTCCCTTTGTGAATGTCTCCCACTACCGATCTTTAAGGTCCCATTGAAGCCGAGAGGATTTTTCTTGGCTCGTTGCTGCTAGCGCTCACCCCCCCACCATCGCATCCTCTCCCCCCCCTGTAGCTCGCGAGGCCCTGCTCCACCCCCCGCGCGCTGCCCACTGCTCTTGTTCCTGCTCCCGCACACCCGTGCAGCCCCAGCCCCAGCCCTGCCCACACCCCCCAAACTCGCGCTCGCTGCCCCTGCCCGCCTCCCCCTCATTTGCCTGCCCTCGTGCCCCTTTCGCCATCCCTGCACCTGCCCGCCCCTTGGCCTCAGCCCTCCAACTCACCCCCCGGGATCCTGTTCTCTTTTCGCCTTCCGCCTGCCTGTAGGCTGTTTTTTCAGCTTGCTGGTATACGGCTCGACACCAACGCCCCTATCTTTTCAGCAGCAAACACAAAATGGCGGCCTCTACTTCACCTCAGAGGGACTCCACAGAAGCCCCCTCGCCCGACACCGCGGAGCCGACCCTTCGACTTGCTCTTTCGCCATAAGAGCAAGCGAGCTTGATGGCCGAAGTGGAGCGCTTGCAGGCCACTTCGGTTATCTGAAAAATCATTGGCACTCGGCCCAGGTGGGGCAAAGTTCGGGATTTACTGCAGGCCCGTCCTCTCTCCGATGTGGACAAGATTACAGATGTCCAGATCCTCCGGAGAGGGTACTACCAGGTCGAGTTTGAGTCTGCAGATATGGCGACCAAAGTGATTTCGATGAGCCCGCTCGGCATTAGAGCAACTCGAGCTTACTTCCGAGTTGGCATCACGGTTTCGACCTCACTACAGATGTGTTCGAGGAGGAGGCAGACTTGCCGATTTCGGTTTGCTTTCCAGGCCTGAGGCGAGAGTACCATCCCCTCCTACCCAGGATTGGTTCCATGTTCGGGACAGTCTTGGAGTCTCCACGCACGGCAGCTTCAATTGTGGCCAAGGCCGCGAGTCTACCTACTATGCGGGTTCTTGTTCGCGAGACACACTCCCTTCCCAAGGTGGTACTGTTGCCTAGGGTGAGTGGGGGCTGGATTAGACAGAGTGTGGAGTATTCGGGTCTCCCGAACTAGTGTTTCATTTGCATACAGATGCGCCATATGGCAAAGGCCTCTCCTCGCAGGAGACCTCGACCCACAGCGCATGCGCAACCGCCAAAGGCTGAGCATGCAAAGCAGCCAGGTACACAGGATGCACAGGCTGGTACTTCGACAGAGACTAGTGACCAGCCAGCTGATAGTTGGCAGCAGGTGCCTGGCCGCCGCCGTCAGGGGAGAGCTCACCCCACTGCTCCTCCTGGTGGCCGACCTGCTACAGCTCAGCAGCACTGGTTCCGACTGGGAACCGTTTCGACCCCCTTCAGCAGGACCTACCTGAGGAGGCCCCGTCCACTTCTGTTCCTCCACCACCGCCTCCTCCTCCCTCAGCCGCTTCTGCCCCGCCTTCCCCGCCTCCTTCTCCCCCCCCCCCCCTCCCCCACCTCCACCTTCGCCCCCCGCCCCTTCCCTCTCCTCGATGGGGCCCACAGCCTCATCTCCGAACCCCTCCACCACTCCTTCTCAGACACAGGGTACTGGCCACGCTTCTGCCGCGAGGCGTTCTCTTGGTAGTGCTTTTGTTACGAGCCATGTGGCTCGTGAGGGACAATTTCACTTGAGGCCACCTTTTCTGGTGCTCACTTCTCCCTTTGCAGCGATTCCCAGAGGTCCGACCAGCTTCGACATTCGTAGACGTTGGGATTTCTTCGATTACAGCTTCACTCGGTTTCTGGGTGATTCCTCTTCCGACTTGGAGGAGGCCAGCTTTCGAGTCCACGTCCTCTTTCTTGCAGCTAGAGGTAGTGAGGCCCTGGACACAGCGGTGGGTTTCTTCTTTCCGTGTGTGGTAGGGATACCACGGAGTGGACCTAGCACACAGTCTTGGACTGGCTCCAGACACAGGCTATTGAGTTCTCACATCACACAGGGGACTTAGCAGTGACAGATCTGGTGCAGACACTTTGGCCTCTTGCCAAGTTCAGTGTGACACCTCCAGACGCAGCAGGTTGCAGGCACATTGTGGTACACTTATTTGCTGACACTCAGTACCCTCCATGTTATGTTTTTGTGCATGAGGATTCTTAGACAAAGGATGTAGCCCTTGCGGCTGCACACTCGGCTTGGGCCTGGGCGGGACAGTCACTTCTTGCACGCTTGTCTAGAGGTCGTTCGGATGCGGATTACTCCCCATCCAAACCGGCCTCAAAGATAGCGAGGTTGGCTGTTGTTGCAGCATCTGTTTTCTCTCACTGACTCCATGAGGATCGTCTCATGGAATGTGTAGGGATTAGGAGGACCCCAGTTTCAGCGACAGAGAGGTCAGCTGCGTCAGGAGCTGCAGAGATGCCTTGTGGGTGGTGAGATTGACATTCTTATGTTGTAGGAGCATCATCTTTGTGAGAGCCGCATTCGGCGTTGTGGTCAGATTTTGCGTGGTCGCTATGCAACTTTTTGGTCAGTTGCTTTTGGACCTGGAGGCATCCAGGGTGGGGTATGTATGACTATTGCGGAGTCTCTATAGCAGGCCATTGTGGGCAGAGGGATTATTGTGCCAGGCAGGGCTCAGTGGATCACTATGCAGGTTCAGGGTTGCCTTGTGGGCTTCCTGAACATATATGCGCCCAATGTGGCGAGTGCACGAGCAGAGTTTTGGTCACAGATTGTTGAGTCTCTGCCGCAAGCAGAGCAGTGGTGCATTGTGGGTGACTTCAACATGTTGGAGGACCCTTCTGACAGGATTGTGGTAGCCACGCTACTGTGCAGGGAGTTGAGCTGGCATCTTGGGAGAGGTTATATATGACTGAGGGTGGCAGCACTCTAGCTTTGTGAGGCCCCCAGACAGCCTGGCCTTCTCTCGTTCGAACGGCAGAGTGAGAGGAGTGAATCTATCGCGGGTAGATTGCTTCTACACTAGTGACTTTTTATGTGACTCGGGTGGAAGTTGGCATCCTGGCAAGGACTTCCTTCTCGGACCATGCACCAGTGATCCTCACAGTGACAAATAGGCAGAGGCGGGGGAGCACGATGCTACGCATCCCTGAGAGAGTCTTGTTGGACTCTGCACTGAGAGAGCGAGTAGAGGCTCTTTGGACAGAGAGCTTGAACATGCAGGATTCTCCTGCTGACAAAGTGGCCTCAGGACTAGCTCAGCTTAGTCGTTTCTTTCTCCAGGAGTCCTTGACTCACCTGACTGCAATGAGAGAGGAGGAGCAGCGTCTCAGACGGGGCGTTGCTTCCTTGTAGAGGATGCAGGAGCAGCATCCAGACAGTCCTTGGTTGGAGGAGCAGTTACAGCAGGCTCGCCAGGAGCTTGGTAGCACAGAGGAGCGGCGCCATCAGTTTGCTTTTCACCGACAGGCATCTCAGTGGACGCATTTGGGTGACAGAGTGACTGATGCTTTCTTCGAGGCAGTGGGACCTCGGCATACGCATGCCAAGGTCAATTAGTTGAGGAGGCCCGACGGGTCAGTTGCTTCTAAGCCAGAGGACATGCGTGCAGTTGCTACTGACTTTTACCGTGAGTTACTATCTACAGAGCCTCAGTCAAAGAGTCAGGATGCATGCAGGGAGCAGGTGTGGGCACAGATGCCTTGCCTTGTGATTAAGAAGATGCGCCAGAGACTTGAGCTTCTACTTTATAGCTTGAGGAGTTGCACACGGCTCTTAGTGCACTCCCCCTTGGTATCTGTCAAGGTGAGGATGGCTTGACTCCTAATTTTTTCTTGGAGATCTCTGTAGTGCTTTCCAGTACATCTTGCACACAGGAGAGATTCCTGACAGCATGAGTGAGAGTCTGATCTACCTCATTCCCAAGGAGGGTGGCTCCTTGGATGAGATTTGACAGTGGCGCCCCATCACCATTCTCAACTCAGCCTACAAAATTCTTGCCCAGGCTCTGAGTTTGAGGATCCAGCCACTTCTACAGAGCCTTATACATGGGACCCAGACTGGTTTTGTCAAGGAGCGTAGTATCCTTGACAACATCTTTACTTTTTGGGAGGCTTCTGCCCTGGCACGGCTCCGTGGTGAGGACCTTGTGATTCTTCTTCTAGATTTTGAGAAGGACAGAGTTGACTGGGACTTTCTAGAGGGCACTCTACGTAGGATGGGCTTCTCAGATGCTTGGATCATAGGGGTGTCAGCTTTGTACAGACGAGCACATAGTCAGGTACTTTTGTCAAGAGGTAGAGGCAATCGTTTCATGCTCATACGTTCGGTCAGACAGGGCTTCCCTCTTACCCCCTTCCTCTTTCTGTTCTATGCTGAGGCGATGAGCAGGTTCTTGGTGTTGCAGCAGGTTGGTTTGCGGGGCTTAGCACTTCCTATTCAGGGAGATGAGCTACTGGACGCTGAGTTTGCTGACGACTTAGCCTTGTACTTGGATGGCCAGGAGGCAAACCTTCACAGGTGTGAGCATGCTCTTGAGACCTTCTGTTGTGCATCTGGCGCACTGATCAACTGGAGAAAGACAGTGGCTTTCTCGGTTGGTAGTGCTCCTGTGCCTGATTGGATGCAGGGTGAGGGTTTAAGGTGGATTCCCCCAGGGATTGCAGTTCGGTACTTGGGCTGTCAGGTTGGTCTGGACTTGTCTCCCGAGCAGCAGATTGCTCCCCTACTCCTGTCTATTAGGAGGAAGTTGTTACACTGGAGCTCAGCACGACTTTCTTTGGCTGGCAGAGTAGTAGTGGCCAACCAGGTGTTGTTGGTGACTATGTGGTACATCACTTCTTGCTGGATCTTCTCGAGTTCTTGTATCAGCCAGGTAGAGAGGCTGATCAGGAACTTCCTTTGGTCAGGACGTGACACTCAGATAGTCCAAGCCAAAGTGGCTTGGTAGGTCATCACTCTTCCTTGTTCATAGGGAGGGCTTGGGATCATTGACCCAGCACAACAGAGCAAAGCCCTTCTTGGGAAGTTCATAGTCAGAGGACTTCTTCCAAGCGAGGAGTCCTGGAAGGAGTTCTTGCTACAGCAGCTTCGTGCTAGGGTGCCTTAGGCTGGAGGCCCCTGGCAACCTTCGACCAGATGGATCTTCACAGAGATGCGCAGAGTTGGTTTGAGCAGGAGACTAGAGGACCGATTCGCTGTGAGTTTGCTTCGATCTTGGGAGCACTTGCAGCGAGGCCTGGAGCAAAGACAGCCTACTTGCACGGAGGAGCGCCCTACGGGAGCCCCTTGTTTGGAACTCCATGGTTAGCACTCAGAGAGGCCACTTGGTTGGTAGTCGGCCTCATGTTTCCTGGGGTCCCATGGCAGCGGGTCCAGCACGCTCTTTAGGTGACTGGTTAGAGTTTTCAGGATTGTCAGAGGAGTTGCAGGGTTTCCAACTACTACAAGGCATTAGAGGGGTGCAGAGCATGTGCCAGGACATCTCAGAGGCAGTTCCAGCTGAGTGGCTCACACCTCTTGAGCCAGTAGCACCCAGGTGGATGGGAGCCTTCACATGACTAGAGGTTCTCATCTCAGTTCGGGCCTGCTCAGAGACTGTTCCATTCCTTTTTTTAGAGTTACAGGGTGAGGGACGCTTACAGCGAGTTGCAGTAGAGGCCCCGCAGGTGGCAAAGTGCTATTTTCAGAGGATCCGAATGGTGGTCATCTGTGGGAGGACTTGTGTCATCGATCCTGATTGAGACTAGACACTGGAGACTGTGGGCTTGGGAGTGCTGTCCACTGGCACGAGTATAGTGGGATCTTGGAGAGTGGCTTTGGAGGGACCCTTTCTCTTCTGCAGACCACCCAGGTGTCCCGTTCTTTCAGTACACTGTTCGACTGGGACGTCACATACTAGCAGCACACACAAAGGCTCGCCCCGCTGCAACACCTCATTGGCAGGAGGAGGGTCTCACAGCTGAGTTCTTCGCATCCTTTTGGGAGAGGTTGTGGGACTCCAGACAGCCGAGGCGAGTCACCTTGTTTCAGTGGCTGGTCGCACACAGAGCTACAGCAGTTGGGAGCTGGCTAGTGCATAGTGGTCTCTCGGCCACATGTGCAGCTTGTGACCATCTCGTGGAGAGTCAGCGTCACTGTCTTTGGGACTGTCCTTTGGCACAGTAGGTGTGGCTTCATGTTCTTCGGCTTATGCTTGCTCTCTCCACGGCTCAACAGTGCACTTGGGGAGCAGTGGCTTGGTCCACCCTCAAGGGCCCGGCACTTCAGTTTGAGCTATCTTCCACCAGCAGGATGATAGTGATGCAGGGGGGCCGACCTACACTCCAGCCTGCCACAGAGCTTACTCCATAGGAGTGGTGCAGTGAGAGAGAGGAGTGTTGGGAGCTCATCAGTGGCTTGACACTCTGGTTCATTTGGTGGGCCCGTTGCTTCCGCATCTTTCAGACTCGCCTTGTGTCACCAGCAGAGACTGTTCGCGATCTTTGGCTAGAGCTGATCCACACTCTCAGAGGACAGCTCGAGAGACTACAAGGCACCTCCGACCACATGCGGGAGCGGAGAGAGGCTTTCCTTCGACTCTGGCGTCCTAGGCCTTTCTACACCATGGTCCAAGGTGTACTCCGATGGCATTACCGACCACCTGTGTGGCTTGACCCTCCTCCCATCTCTTGATTTAGCCTCATTGTACATATGCTGTTTTTTCATTGGGAGAGTCTCCCCATCATGGTTGTTGTAGGCCTCTCTTGTAGATGTGGTTGTAGCCCTATGGGCAGTTTCATTAATTGATAGAAGGATCTTTTTCTCGGAAAAAAAAAATGTCTCCCACTTCCTGGTCTCCTCAAGAGACTCTCCCTGTGTCTGCGCAGCTCTAGCAAAAACAACCCAAGGCATCTCTGATCTTGATATCTCATGACTCTAGCCAATGGTTCAAAGCCCTCTCCGAATAGACAATGTAAGCGGCCTCGTATCTCATAGTATACTGGATAATGACAAATGTGATGTACCTCTGTCTCTCGCTCTATATGACACAACTGGCATATCCTGGCTTTTGCTAGTACTCTCCTAAATCTGCCAGTCTCAATCTCTAGCTGATGCGATGATGTGCGCATCTGACCAATAACACATCATATCCCATAGGATAAATGAGTGTCCATATAGGCTGGTCTGATCACACCTCTGTTAGTTGGAGGAGATGCTCTCTATAGAAAGCCATCTTCGTGTCCAACTCTTCTACCGGCTGTGTCCATGTGCTTCTAGTATCTAGTTGAATCAAATCCTGACGTATAAGTCTAGTGGTATCTGCCCGTGTGAGAGAAAGGGAGAGTGCATCCAAGGAGTACTGGAATGGAGGCAGTCTATCCATGCTGAAGCCATGTGATTGAAACCATGATGTCATCTGCCCATACCAACATGTTGTGGCCCCTTGTAGCGCTAGCTACGGGATGACTCAAGGGCTAGTCGAGTATATCTATCTCTGGGAAGGTCCCATAAATTATGCATGAAGGAAACAAATCTAGTAAGGGCCTCAACTACGAGAGGTGGGGCAGCTAGCTCAGCTCGAATAATCTCATGTGGCACTGAGGCCTTAGCCCGAATCATTTGAGAGATCATAGAGACTAGAGGCCTCTCTATACATCTCCATCCATCGGTGCTAGAAGATCTGCCCTGGTGGTCCACTGAGGGCCTCCAAATTTGAACCCCATTTGAATCCAACAAAATATCATCAGCATGTAACAATAGTGGGATCCATGTCCTTGCCAACTGTGCTCCTCTATCACCGTCCCTCTCAATGTAGTTAGCAACCTCATCCACATACATGCCAAATAGTGTAGGAGATAGCGGGCAACTCTGTTTCACCTCAATAGTGGAGTGAACCAAATCAGAAATCCCCTCTGGAGTGCGTACATGCCCCACTACTGTCTTGTATAGAGCCATGATCCCCCAAATCAACTTTCTGGATACCCCCATCTCTTTCAGTATACGCATTAATCTAGCTTTGGGCTGTATTGAAGGCTTTGCAGAAGTCCACAAAGCAACAATAGAGCCGTCTCCCACGTGATCTCCCCTCCTCAATAGCTGTGAGTGTCAGAATATGATCAAGAGTAGAGAAACCTCTCCTGAAACCCGCCTGTCTTGCTGCCCGTACACCCCCTCTCTCTGCCCATCTACTCCGCTGCTGCTCGAGGATGGATGTGTATGACCGTGCCAATGTGTGTCCAATCATGATAGTGCGGTAGTTCCCAGGTTCCATAGGGTCCTTTGACTTGAAGATAGGTACGATCATGGACAAACTCCAAGTATCAGGTAGGCCCTCATACCTGGCATGGTTGAACATCACTGCTAGAAGCTCTGCAAGCAAATCTCTGGAATGTATAAAATGCTCTGCTACCAAGACATCGTGATCATATGCTCTCCTACTCTCCCCCGTCAGTGGCTTTCTTTACCATCTCAGCGGTAAAGAAGCACACGTGTGTGGGCATGGCTTTGGCGGATCTGGAAGTAGTGGCTGCCCTGAGACTATGTAGAGAGATGATGCATACTGACCCCATACCTCCGTAGAAGTGATGACCGGTTGGGGGGAGTGCTCATGGAAGAGTCGCCATGCCTCGCCTGAATCCTAGCTCAAAAACAACTGATATAAACCTTGCTCTAGCCGAGCTAGAGACGCCTTCTTCTTCCGTCGTACCAAATGCCGAAAAGCAATCCGTGAGTGCATGTGAGTGAGTAATGACTCCTAGAAGTACCTCCCTTTGAAGGCAGGCTCTGGTCTCTCTGCACTCATCATACCAGCTATTTTGGGGTGTGCTCCCAAAATGTCGTCGCTGCCCAGGCTCATTGTGTGGGTATGCCTTTGCTGCTGCATCCTGTAGTGTCTCTGTCAATATATAAGTGAGCTCCCCTAAAGGTCTCCCTCGATCCTCTATTCATAAGCGTTTGCATGAGAGAGAAAGAAAGAAAGAAAGAAAGATATATTAACGTCCTGTCGAGGCCAAAGTTGGCCTATAGGACAAATCAAACTACAGCCTTGGTTACAATCCACTTTGGGCATCATTTAGAGAAAAGTGCATGTGAAAAAAGCTAACTTCAAAGCTCTCATGACTCATCAGAGTTTACATGTTACAATGGTAGAATCACCATGTACATAATGTGACTAGAGGTGTATAAGTATCAAGTTCCTATCCTTGAAAGGGAAGGTGGACCTATGAAATCTTTGATAATAGCTTTCCCTCCTCTATAGACCGCCCACTTTCCTTGCTTCCTTGCTTCTCTGACCTTGGCCAGTTCCCCGGCTGTATTCTCTAACTATAGTGGTGTCAACTCATCAAAGATCCACACAAATATACCTTGCAGTGATTTGGTCTACTTCATTACCTTGATCTTATCAACTTATGTGAAGTCGGTGTTGATCTCCTGATCCACTGTGGTGTGGTGTTAAACACCATAACCTCGGTTTTACCAAGGTTTACAGACAATCCATTATCCTTTGCAAAACTGTGTAATGCATCCAACTATCTCTGCATACCCTCTAGTGAGCTAGAGATCAATGCAATATCATCAGCATATAACACAATGGGATCCATGTCCCTGCCAGCTGGGCACCTCTATCACCCTCCTTGTCAATGTAATCAAACACCTCATCAACATACATACCAAATAGAGTAGGAGACAATGGGCAACCCTGTTTCACCACCCAATGGTGGATTGAACTAAATCAGATATCCCCTCCGTGTGCGTACATGTCCCATCATTGATCTGTATAGAGCCATAATCCCCCAAATCAACACTATGGGCACCCCCATCTCCTACAATCTGCGCATCAATCGAGCTCTCGGTACCATGTAAAATGCTTTGCGGAAATCCACAAAGCTACAATAAATTCATCTCCCATGTGACCTGCCCTCGTCAATGATGGCTCTGAGTGTCAGAATATGATCAAGAGTGGAGAAACCCCTCCTAAAACCGGCCTAGACCTTTGCCCGTACACCCTCACCCTCCGCCCAATTACTCAATTGCTACGCAAGAATGGATGCATACAACTGTGCCAATGTGTGCCCAACCATAATAGTGCGGTAATTCCCAGGCTCTGTAGGATCACCTGCCTTTGAAGATAGGCACAATATTAGACAACCTCCAAGTCTCAGGCAACCCCTCACACATGGCACGATTGAAGACTGCAAGAACCTCTACCAACATATCTCTAGCATGTATAAAGTGCTCTGCTACTATACCATCATGATCATATGCCCTGTTGGTCCTCATCCTGTCAATGGCTCTCTTTACCTCTTAGTGGTAAAGAAGGTGTTGTTAGGTGGGCATGGCTCTGTAGGATCTAGAAGGGGGTCCTGTCCAGGAACCGTATATAACGATGATGCATACTGGCCCCACACGTCAGGAGAAGTAATCACTGGGGGAGGGGAGTGCTCATGAAAGAATCACCATGCCTCTCTTGAGTCTCTACTCGAGAACAACAGATACAAGTCTCGCTCCATTTGGGCCACGTAAGCTCATTTCTTCCGTCGCACAAGGTGCCAGGAAGCAATCCGAGATTGTCTGTAAGTGATGACTCCTAAAAGAAGATCCCTCTGAAGCTGGGCTATGCACTCCTCATCATACCAACTATTATGGGGCAGACCATCATACCAACTCTATTATGCAGCATGTATAAAGTGCTCTGCTACTAGACCTCTGATGTTGCAAGTCACATACCCGTTATACATTTACACAAGAGACTGACTTGGTTTATACAGAGGAGATCTATAGCCGTCTATGCACAGGTGATCCTGGCCTCTCATTGGAGAAGTGCACCACTTTACTGAATGAGATACAGATGGTGCCTTTTGATGTTTAAGATGTATTATACTGAAATGAAACGGACAATGTCAAAAGAGCATGATCCACTGTTACGCCCACTCGTCTGGCTCCCACTATGAAATCGTGAATACAAGGAATAAAGCTCGGTTGTGTCGTAACATAGTCCACTCTATTGGCCCCATGTCTGTGAAAAGCACATGAAACCGGCTGCTCCAGGAAATCACTGTAAGCCATTAAGTTTGGCTAACCCATGTGTAGTCGTCATCTCCATGAGGTATCTCCCATACTCCGTGTGCTCTCTGTCATGTGAGCATCTGTCAAGCCCCAACTCATCCACATCTAGCTCTCTAAGCATCTCATCTAAAGTGTCGTAGAAGATTGCCTGAGAATTGTCTGTTCGGGCATTGAAGTCCCCTAGGAGGATAATATCACCATCCCTAGAAAACTCCCATATATCATCATCTAGTATAGAGAAAGGCGACTGTCCTCTGGATGCAACATGTACTGACGTACTAGGGGGGAAGTAACATATGGCAATGTACGCCTGTGTCAGCTCTCAGCCTCACCCACATGTATCTAGCATGATCATCTCTCCGTACAATATGTAATAGTGGCTATAACTCTTCCCTAAATAGCATTGTTACTCCTCCTGAACCTCTACTCCCATGCTCAGATCTTGCGGCTGTCTTATGGGCCGTCTCCCATCTGTATCCCACCACATGTGCCATAAGTTGTCCAGGGGCTTGATGAGTCTCTGAGAAGAAAGCAATGTCCCTGTCTCTGAAACTGTCCTTAAAGGCACCAACGTCCAACCTCATAGATCTATTACAATTCCAAGTAGCCATCTTCAGTGTGGTGCCATAGGTCTCACACCATCATGTAGAGCGCCGCTCTACAATCACCACCCGACCATCTCTGTAAAAGGCCGTCTTTCCCTTCTCCCTTGCCGCCGTAATCTTTGGCATTACCTCTCTCATATGCGCAAGCTGTGAGAGAGTGAGATCATCCCCGAGGAAAATACCTGTCTTCTTGAGAGTAGGCCTCTTTTTCAAGATTCCTTCTTCTCTTCCAAGGAGGGGAAACGTAGTATGAGAGCTCTCCCTTTTGAAGATTCTCCCGGGCCATCACTCTTCTTGCCCACTCTCCATGCCTTTGTGTGTGAAGGTGTCCCCCCCCCATCATGGATGTGAGACTTGTGACCTCTTTTTCCACATTGTTTATGTCCTTGAGGCTGGTTACCCTCACATGTAGAGCCCGCATCCTCCTCCTTTGTTCCTCTTTGAGGGTCATGTTAATAAGAGTGGGTGTACAAGGAGCTTCCTTACCTTTCCCTTTCTTGGCAACCTCAATCCTTTTTTCGGCCTCCTGCACTTTCTTTTGTGTTAGAGAGAGAGAGAGAGAGAGAGTTTAATCTATTTACAATATACATAACACATGAGACAAATTTCAAAGACCTATGTCTACAGTCTATAGTACAAAATCATGTATTTCTTTCAACTAAATATCCAAAAAAAATACATCACAGTATCAGGCCATATTAGGGAAAGGTCCTGATTTAGTATTACAGTATCAGTGTATAGCATTACATCCCCTCAAACAGTAGCCAAGGAAACGACACCCTTACCCGCATCCAAAGTAAGAAAACAACTGTTCGTTAGTTTTCAGACCGTATACCAGGTAACTAGAGTGACCTAGTTGTCATCCATGTCACCCTGGTACTATCTTAAGAAGAAGATCAAGCTGTACAAATTGAAGTGATGTGCAACAGTTTTCTTGATTTAAAGAAACAAATATACTTTAGAGTGTTAGGTCTAAATTTATAACCATATATTTTAATGCCAAGTTAAAGTTTTTAACTTCAATATGAAATAAGGTTCTAAAAAACCTTTACTCCTTATATTCCTTCCTACATAATGGCTCATTAACTTTTAAGAGTACTTTTTGAAAGTAAGTTTATGCAATGTTTCAAAGTCGAAAATATCCTTAGAGCAACAAGAAAACAATCCTTCCAAATTTAAGCAGATATTCGTCCTGCACAACGATATCCTTTAGTATGAATTCCAAGCCAGGTTTACCCGTGCTACTGTATCCCACTAGGAGGAGAATTACTGCACAATAGGCGGGTCAAAACAGCCCAGCAAAAAACAAGGTTTACTCCCCACAAATTCAAGCCGATTATCATATCTATATACCAGGTGTAGCATTCCCCTCAAGTGAAGCCACAACACATGGTGTTAGTTGCCGGTATCTGATCCATAATAAGACTACCTTCGACAACATCTCACAGTTTCTAATAGTACTCCGCCCATTCTCTAGGGCCTTCCAAATCCGGTCGGCAAATGGTATCACTAACTGGCACACAGTTTCACCAGCCATCAAAGAGCTGCCAGTATACTTACCTCCAAAAGTCCGAGAAGGCCAGTACCAAAAGAGCCTTGTTGAGAGTTTCAAACAACATTAGTAAGTAAGTCGAACAGTAGATCAAGCCAAAAACTCAAACAGAGCAACAGTATAAGAAACCATTGCCAATAATCACACCCAATTGGTTATTCACAACTCCGATTGTCTTAGTATCCCCAAAACATTTATTTTCCTATCAACCTGTTTAACCAATAGTATGTGAACCAGCCAAAGTTACCTGTACACATCATCAGAGACAATTACCTAATCTCTTCAAAAGGCAGCACAACACAACAACCAGTAGGATAAGCCCATATGTAATGGCAATAGATTAGTTGGCAAGACGCCCCAACTCCACCAATCCTTGCAAATCAGTGTTTACAGAAGAGAGCCAAAAGAGCAGTATTATGAGAAAAAATATATCTCCTAAATCCATATCAGTTTTAGTCATCATTCGCCAATAGCATAATCAGCCAGCCAGATCACGAATATAACCTCAAAACCCAAAAGCAATAGGTGAAGCTATTGCCGTATCAAACTACTATTCTATCACCCATATGAACGGCTCCGGCTATACATCCGGAACCACACTACACATAGTACCTGTACAAAAAGCAAAAAGTATGCAAGCTATTGGATATCTCCATTCAATACCCTTCGAAGCCATAATGCCTGTCTACGAAGTAAGCAAGTTATCGGATATCAACATCCAATACAACCTGCAAAACCCATAACTAACTGTACACATAGTATGCTAGCTATCGGATACCAACAACCAGTACCACCCGAAGCCAGCAATTTGATCTCTACAATATCAACCCTTATGTCAACAATACCCACGGTCCAAGCTATCAAAAACAACCCAGAACCAACCCCAAAACAGTCCACAGTCATCCAAATTATCCATGCTAGCAGATGGTACAGCATAATCTGACCCGTGGTCCTAAAAAAGTCCTTTACACCAGCCTGTATACAGCAGTGGCTAATAGTTTGTGCAAACCTTAATCGGTGCCTAGCTTAGTAGGTAAATTTCAAATAGATTATGTGAGTGCCTGACATCCCATATTAGATGGCACCACCAGTTTGAGCAGAAAACGATTGCTTCCATTAGCAAAGCCAAGGCCAGTTAGAGAGCAGCTATTCTCCCTCAACCCATAATCAAGTCCTAGTTCTAGTAGTCAAGCCACTCTTCCATAGAGTAAAGTGACTCAAGTGATTTCAAGTGATTTCCAAGGTAAGCTCAAAAATGTGTTAACAACAGTAACTGCTGGTAGTCCCTCAAAGATAGAGCACTAGCAGTATCTTGTAAAATACTAAGACAATCATAAAATACAAGCAAAGGGTCAATTTACCAGACCAGAGCCTCACTAAGCATAAAGGTACTGCTCTGAATCAGAGCTTTGAGCAACGACCTGCAAGCTTATAAGCAATCAGACCAAAGTACTCAGGTTGTTGCCAAATTGGCTTTATCTGACAGAAAAATAATTCTAAATGAATTATTGGATTTATAAGTGAGAGGGTTTTCTCGCTTCGAACACCAAGGAAAAATATTGGCTTTATAAGTGAGAGGGTTTTCTCGCTTGGAACACCAAGGAAAAAATAATTCTAAATGAATTATTGGAATTTTAAGTGAGAGGGTTTTCTCACTGGAGACATCCGAGTACAGAGTATTCCTAGTGCGTCATTTAAAGTAATGACGGGAACACTGAGAACGGGAATATCTGTAAGGCCACCAGGAACGGGTACTTTTGATGCGTCACATCGGATGGGTGAGAGGGAGCATCGGAAAGAAGTATCCGACCATCCGGGAACGGACATCTGTGATGCGTCATAGGATGGGTGACATAGAGCATCGTGAAGGAGATTGTACCGTAAGTTCGGTAGGAAAGGACTAGGTGATGGATATTCCCGATGCGTCACAAGGTGGGTGACGGGTGCATCGGAAAGGGAATATCCATAGTCGGGAGGAAATTCCAAACTGTGTTAGAATTGTGCACAAGGAAAAAGCAAGCACTTGAATGAAGATGGGTTCAGAGGAAACTTTGAGGAAAAACAGATGCTTTTTGAGAAAGCGGGATTGCTTTTCGGGAAAGCAGATGCTTTCCTGCGAGGAAGTCTATGTCTGCATTGCAATTGTGCATGTGATTGCATCCAGGGACGCCTGGGAAGTGTTGTGAAAGCATTGTTTTTAACTTATAAGGTTTTATTGAGTTTTTGGTCAGGTTCAGACTATTTTTAAAATACGCCGGCCGCCCACTTAATAAGTGGGCAGCCATCTGATAAATAAGGCAACAGATCAGCTAGCGTTTTCTCTCTCTCTTTTTCTGGCATAACAGGAAAAAAAAAATATATATATTTATTTATTTATTTATTTATTTATTTATTTATTTATTTATTTATTTATTTATTTATTTATTTATTTATTTATTTTTATTTTTAAAAAAATTATTTATTTTTTTTATTAAAAAAAAACGGCCGCGATCTCTACGCGAGCAGCTATTCGTGCCCGTGGCTAGGAGCTATAAAAGCATCACAGAGAGGAGGACCAATCTTTGCAAGGAGGAGTTGCTACTGCAGATTTCAACCGTAAAGCAGACGTTGCCGGTGATGCCCATGGCTGCCCCAAGTGTACCAGATGTCGCCAAGACCCAGTGCGCGAGTTCCCTCGCGAAGAAGTGCCTACGAAGCGTGTTTCCATCGCGACAAGTTTCTGTTTTTCTCTGTTTTCAGCCCATAAACGTCGTAGACGGGGCTGATTTACGAGAAGGAACCCGAGAACACACCTCTTTTGTGTGTAGGATTGGAAGAGAGGATTTTCTATGGAGAGATCTCTTCCGGGGAAATGCTTTTTCGAGAACCGAGCTGCGTTTCGAGCGTCGAGACTTTGAAGGTAACGATTTTCATGTTCTGATCTTTGAGTATTTGATTGCAGGTGTACTTCCTCTTCGTGAGGGAGTAGGAGCAGAGGAAGGCATGAGCCTCTGCAGGAGAAAAGCGCTCTGAGGAACTAGAGCCAGATCAGCCCAAGGGTTTCGTACCCGAGTTTGGGAAGTAGATCCATGGATCGGAGAGAGGTAGTCTCTCAAGTTGTGATCCGGAAGTTCGGATTCCCAAGTAAGGACTTCGTGTCCGGGAAAGCAGAGTTGTTCTGCAGGAAGAGGACTCTGGAAAGAGAGTTGGAAAAGAGTTGCAAGGATGCCATGCCCTGAGTCTGGAAGGTGAGATCCAGAGGCGAGAACCTTGATTCTCGAGGAATTGGAATAAGGAACGGAAGTTCCTTGGAATAGGGTTTTTCCCTAGGAATCGGAAGCTGAGGCTTCTGGGAACCATCAAGTCTTATTCTAGAACGAACGTGGTAATACGTTCGGTTCAAGTGCTTGTATAGACTTCTCCTCAGTAATAAAGATACTATTACGGGGGGGGGACCAGCCCATCTTCTGGTCCCAATACTGTGTCGATCCTCTCACTCTCTATCTCGCTCTCTATTTATTTCTCTCTATATCCTCTGGCTTCAGTAATAAGTGATAAATCCTATTTATCCGAATGTATTTTATATTGTTATGCGCTCCCGTTTGTGACACAGGTAATTGGTATGTCAACAATAGGTCAATATGCAAGAGCAATTGGTAAATAAAGGAGCCTACCATTTGTTGGTTAATCCATGAGGCAGATTTGCCAAACGTATTGAGCAGTACAAGGCTGTCTAGAGCCAATAAAGGTATAATACCCACAATGGGAGATATGTCATAGCCATAGCTAGGAATACCAATCCACACCGATACCCCAAAGTAGTCTTTCAACAGATTTTGCAAATTAACGTGGTAGCATTACTGACCCTTCCTGCAAAAAAATATCATTCTAGCCTCCTAAAGCTTAAGTGTCGAATTTATTCATTATAATTTGCTACAAATGATAAGTGCTCAATAATGCCAATCGTAACCGATGCTGCAGTCACCCCAAAACCACCCCATCTAGGAGATCAAAACATTCTCTACCAATCCATAGTCACGCAAACAGGACCACACTCTTTTGCTGGAAAAAATCTCATTCTAACCTCTTTAGATTCCACCACCGATTTCTTGCTTGGGGCCATGCTTCGGAGCCCTCAGGTGTAGCTTGAAGAAGGTATTAGTGAAGGTGATACACACAGTGAGAGAACACACACACACTTTTTGCAGAATGAAGAACTAAGTGAGCCAGTGGCTCACCTTTATAAGGCTGCACATCTGCTTCGGATCGTCTCAATCGCAGTCGACCTATCTTTGGGAGAATATGAAGTGGCGGCAGAGAGGCTTTAACTCGCCACGGGTGTAGCGCAGCATCCAGGCTATCAACCTCCCCAAATAGCACGCGCCAGAAACAGGAGAGAGAGACGGAGAGAGAGACACGGTAAGCTAACCCACATGCATATCATCAGAGAATGCAAGTATACGCGTCGACCAATCCCACTCTCACAGGTTAAATCACAAGCCCATAATGTGAAAAATTCAATTACAAGTTCATCTAACTAAGAGATAGTTCATTCAAAGGACCTTTTTAATGGGGTAACCATTAGAGGGCAGTTCCTATCCCCCAGGTATCATAAGCTACAGAGCCCGATTGTCACCAGCAAAACCAGATACAGAGAGAGAACAAAAGGAGGGAGTCTATCAAGGTTAAAAGTAATTTAAAGTTAATTCAGGATAGTCGGTCCAACAAAGCTCTAGTAGGATGTAGAGAGAGAGAGAGAGAGAGAGAGAGAGAGAGAGAGAGAGAGAAATGAAATGAAATGAAATGTTATATTAACGTCTTCAAAAGGCCACAATGACCTATGAGACCCGAAAGTTACAAAGTGGTGGATCTGATACAAAGTCAGAGTAACAAAATAACCTAACCAACAGTACAAAACAAAGATATATACGATGGGGTCCTAAGTTGGTCTATGTGAGTCAAGCAAAAAACTAAGTAGAATAATGGGCGGCTTGTTGGGATAGTTGAATCACAGGAGATCTAGCATCGGTCGTTGGCGAATCTCATCAATTTCCTCCATGGTAAGTAGTCTGACCGGGCGTCGTGTATGCCTGGCCAGCGTGCTCCGAATTTTCTGTTGTAGCCTTCGTCGATGCTGTGTAGTTCTTCGCAGTCGTGGGTGCCTGGATTTCCCCAGTTCAATCGCTCGGTCAATCAGTGTGCCTCTGGTGTGAGACGGGGGGGAGCTTTGCTGTGGGAGTGGCTCTTGCAGTGGTCCCGTGTCTGCTCTGAAGAAGTCTGTGATCCGTCTTTGAGACTGAATAGCCTCGCCATTCATCAGGCTATCTCTGTGTCTGCGCAGCTCGAGCAAGAACAAACCCAAGCATCTCTGATCTTCGTATCCCATGACTCTTGAGAGCGGTCCAAAACCCTCTCTGAACAAGCAATGGAAGCGGCCTTGTATCTCGTAGTAGACGGGGCAGCGGCATGTATAGTGTAGCTCTGTCTCAAGTTCCATGTTACATAAGGGGCATGTCCTGTCCTCTGCTGGTACTCCGCTGTATCTCCCAGTCTCAATCCGCAACTGGTGAGAAGATGTGCGTAACTGGCCGATAGCGCATCGTATCCCATGAGACAAGTGGGTATCCATGTATCTGGGTCTCGCCACAAAACCATCTTCCGTAAGCTGGAGGAGGTGGTCTCTGTAGAAAGCCATCTTCGTGCCCAATTCTTGTGATGGTTTTATCCATGTCCTCATGGTGTCTAGCTGGGTTAGGTCTTGGCGGATGAGCTTGGTGATCTCTGACTGTGTAAGAGTGAGAGATGGTGCATCCAATGAGTACTGGAATGGTGGCAGCCTGTCTATGCTGAACCCATGTGCCTGAAACCATGATGTCATCTCCCCATACCAGCATGTTGTATCTCCTTGTATGGCTAGCTGTCGAGAGGATTCAAGTGTTATGCGAGCATATCTGTCTCTAGGAAGTGCCGATGTGCGGTTTATGAAGGAGACCGATCTAGTGAGCGCCTCCACCACAAGTGGGGGGGCCGCTAGCTCTACTCGGATAATGGCCCGTGGTACTGATGCCTTGGCTCTAATGAGCCGCGAGATCATAGAGATGAGAGGTTTCTCCATGTTCCCTCATCCGTCTGAGCGACCCGGCCTCCCGTGGTGATCCAGTGAAGGTCCCCATATCTCGGTTCCATAGAGCAGTGCTGAAGCCACCAAGGTGTCAAAGAGCCAGAGCTTCGTCCGGGGCTCCTGAAACTGAACCTGCGAACACATCCTCTCCAATCTACCCAATGCTGCGTGGGCTCTAGTAAGTCTGGTCTCTGCTACTCTTCTAAGTGAGAATGCAGGTCCGCTAAAAACCACTCCGAGAGAGAGAGAGAGAGAGAGAGAGAGAAATGAAATGTTATATTAACGTCTTCAAAAGGCCAAAATGACCTATGAGACCAAAAAGTTACAATTGGTGAATCTGATACCATGTCTGAGTACGGAAACTACAAAGTTACAAAGTTGCCAAGTTAACAAAGAACTAGCACTAAAACACTAAGGAGATAGGAAATGGGGGGGGGGACTCGTGGGTTCAGATGAAATCTCTCATCGGTCGCTGTCGAATCTCGTCGACCTCCTCCATGGTCAGAACTCTGGTTGGGCGTCTTGCATGTCGAGCTAGAGTGATCTATATCTTCTGTTGCAACCTTCGTCGGTAATGGGAGACCCCCCGAGGTCGTGGACGTCTGGGTTTGCCAAGTTCAGTGGCTCTGTCAAGCAGTGTAGCTCTAGTATGAGTAGGCTCTGAGATCTATTGTAATGACTGCTCCATTGGCCCTCCTCCGTCTAGAGTAAAGAACTCTGTGATTCGTCTCTGAGACTGTCTTTCCCCTGATGTCCTCAGCAAGCTCTCCCTAAGTCTGCACAGCTCTAGCAGGAACAATCAGAGACACTTTTGATCCTTGTATCTCATGACTCTAGAAAAAGCTCCGAGCCCTTCTCTGAACAGGCAGTGGAAGCGGCCGCGAGAGATATGAAATGAAATGAAATGTTATATTAACGTCTTCAAAAGGCCAAAATGACCTATGAGACCAAATTGTTACAAAATTGTGAATCTGATACCATGTCTGGGTACAAAAGACTAGAAAAATAATACTACTACTACTACTAGAATCCATCCTCATACGCACTCTGGATGTCGAGAGAGTATGGCTCGAATCCTCTGCTGTAGTCTCCGTCAATGTTGTGTAGCCCCTCTCCTCAATCATGGCCGTCTAGATCTCCGTAGCTCCAGTGCTCGGTCGATGAGAGTGCTGGTAGTGGTCGAATGAGTGTGGGCGGAGCTCTGCAGTGATGGATGCTCCTCAGGCTGTCCCGTATCTAGTGAAAAGAAATCTGTAATCCATCTCTGGGATTGTCTCTCTCTAGCTCTCCCCAATAAAGTGTCTCTATATTTGTGTAATCAAGTAGATATAGCCCAAGACATCTCTAATCCTCATAACTCATGACCCTAGAGAAAGGACCGAAACCCTCTCTGAATAAGCAGTGGAAATGGCTCCGAATCTCATAGTACACTGTCCAATGACATATGTAATGTAGCTCTGTCTCTGGCTCTAGCTGGCATAAACGGCATATCCTGTTGTCTGCTGGTATCCCTCTGAATCTACCAGTCTCAATCTCCAGCTGATGTCAGGATGTGCGTATCTGACCAATGGCACACCGCAAACCATGAGACATATGTGTATCCATGTAGCTGGGTCGAATCACAAACCCATCTCCTGTGAGGTGGAGAAGATGCTCTCTATAGAAATCTATCTATGTGCCCAACTCCTGTGGCGGCTCTATCCATGTCCTCCTGGTATCCAATTGGATCAGGTCATGATGAACGAGTCTAGTAATCTCCACCCATGTAAGAGACATCGAGGGTGTCTGAAGAGAGTACTGGAAAGGGGGCAGCCTGCCCATGGTGAAACCATGCATCTGAAACCATGATGTCATCTGTGCATACCAGCATGAAGTGTCCCCCTGAAGAGCTAACCGTCTGGAAGACTCAAGGGCCAGTCCAGCATATCTATCTCTAGTAGTGTCCCACAAGCTATGCACAAAGGAGACTGATCTGGTAAGCGCCTCAATCTCCATAGGAGGGGCAGCTAGCTCTGCTCGAATGATAGCGTGGGGTACGGAGGCCTTGGCTCTGATCAGTCAAGAGATCATAGATACCAAGGGCCTCTCCATACGTCTCCAACCATCTTGGCCTATAGAAGGTCCCCATATCTGCACCGCATACAACAGAGCTGAGGCTACTAAAGTATCAAAGAGCCATAACTTTGTCTGAGGTTCCTGGAACTGAACCTGTGAACACATCCTCTCCAAGCCTCCCAAGGCCGTGTAAGCTCTAGTCAGTCTAGTCTCTGCTGCTCTCCCCAAAGAAAACCTCGGCCCAGTGAAGACAACCCCAAGGTAAGTGTATGCATCTGTATACTCTACAATCTCTTGACCATATGTGAAAATCGGTGCTGATCTCCTGATCCACTGTGGTGAGGTGTTAAACACCATAACCTTGGTTTTACCAAGGTTTACAGACAACCACTATCCTCTGCAAAACTGTGTAATGCATCCAATTGTCACTGCATACCCTCTGGTGAGTGAGAGATCAACACAATATCATCAGCATATAACAACAATGGGGTCCAATGAGACTTACATGTTACATCCATGTGTGACTCTAACACAATGTATGGGGAGCATAAAATTTAAAATAAATGAGGGTATCTAGATTGGGTAGAAATGTAAGCCTACCCTACATCATCAACATCACATAATACATTCTCTCAAAACATATGGGGACTGGTACAATCACATGAGGGTTAATGAGGTGTAGAATGAAGATAGTATACAATGGTGATCATCCCATGAACTCTCTCATGGGTCTTTGCAGTATACAATCACATGAGGGTTAATGAGGTGTAGAATGGAGATAGTATACAATGGTGATCATCCCATGAACTCTCTCATGGGTCTTTGCAGTATGGTCTCAATGTCCTCCATAGTCAGCTCTGTGGGTGGGCATGCTCGATGTCGCTCAACGATGCTCTGTAGCCTCCGACATTGTTGGCCTCGTCTACAACGTGAAGATCCTCGCATCCTCGAGCGTCGTGAGCGGCCAAGTTCAATGGTTCGATCAGGGAGGATGCCCCAATGAGGGTGTGGCTGGGTAACGTGTTGTGGGCCATCCCGAGCAGTCCCTCTGTAAAAAGTAGTGATCTGCTTCTGTATGGATCCTCTATGTGTAGGTCCCACTGCTCCTAAGGGTAATCTCTTTGAGTCTACGGATCTCCAGCAAGAAGAGACCTAGGCACCTCTGATCATGGATTATCCTATCCTTGCATCATTCTAACAACATACTGATGCTTGCTCTTTTGTTGGGGTAGTTTAAGTTTGACAAGAGCATACTTGATGAAGTCGGGTGGTCAAGTTATCTATCACAATTCTGACCTGGTGTCGATCCATAAATTTATGTATCAAAGCAACTCATCTGAGCCCCTACATACCGTAAAAAACCTTGAATATTTAAATATCACCCAAATTTAAACACATGTGGGAATGCACCAAAACATGAACTTCACAACATGCATGCTTTTAGAATTAGTATGTTTATAAATGCTCCCAGACTTGAATGCTGTGTTTAAGTTGCAACTATGGTAGTACGCATGCTGACTAGTTTTATTTATCTCTATGCGCTTTTTTTTTTTCCTGGATACGAATTGTGGCAACCACTCTTACATAGCTTCTGAAACACATGCAGACAGATGTACCAGGTGTTTTCGATCGGCCTCCTTCAGATAAGGATGCCATTCTCTTAGAGGAAATAGGCATGTGGAAGTTTTCAACTTTACCGTTTGTTGTGTTTTGCGTTAACATTCAAAGCCAAATTCAAAATAAAAATTTCAGAGTTGACACAGCATAGCTTGCTTTTTCCATGATCAGTAAAGGGAATGTATTTAGCTTGTCTATAATAGTAGCTTGTCAAACCAGTCAAATGAATAGCTGGGACCAACTCAAGTTTAATATTCGCCAGTTGGACAAGATTTTCTCTTAGCTCTTGGCACACAGACTGCTAGGATCTGTCCGGAATTGCAACTGCTTCAAGGGAATTCATGCTTTTGAGCGCTTTAGCATTATCAAAAGTCTGCACTGAAGCTGTTTTTTGTGTTCGGATTGATATTCTTGGAGAGAGTTTTACCATCCAAGCAGTCATCCACTTGGTAGTGTTGAAGCTCTTAACAGTTATTATCACTGTTCAGGTTCATCTCACAGACTCTAGTTAACAACAGCCAAGTAGTTCAGTTGTGAAAAGCCTCTCTAGTTTGCATTTCCTTCAGATGAAAAGTGAGGTGCAGTTTGTTGTAGGTGTATCGCAATGTTAATGACATTCTTCAACCATTTTGCAAACACTCCTTCAGGCATTATAATGTCTGAAGCCAACCTGAATATCACCTTCAGATTCTTCTTGCTCCTGCCAAAGCACCTTTTCTGATTGCTTTTTTTTTTTTTCAAGACTCTTATCGTTTCGTCCATTAGCAGTCTTCAGAGCAGCACCTAGAAAATATTGTGAACAGTTTTGTATTCTCAGTCCTTTCAAAACGGAAGAATAATACTTTTTCTATGTTTTGCAGTGGTTCATATTGATGGTAGCTGGAAAATTACAAGGCCAGTAATTTTGTCTGCAAAAACAGGTACTATCATTCGCAAATCTTATTTCCTTGTAAACCAACTTTATTCTTATTTTCCTTGAACCACCCATTCTTGGGCGCTCTCCCAGCTTCTGCCCTTTGGTGTGATGCGTTGAGATTACGCTACTTTGTTTAACTTGTATGCTGGACTAATGAGCTCCCTACATTTCTTGATGCCAAGAAGGCGCCAGCAGATTTTTGTAGGTGCCACATGTCAATTCTCCCTCACCCCTTTCCGCCGGTTGAGCTGCCCCTTTGACTTTCAACCTGATTAACTGCCTACATGATCTTTACACCCAGTCATTCCGAATAAACACTAGCCCTCCCCTCTTACTACAGCTGCTGGCATGGAATTAACCAGGCCTTCTTCTTCAGGTCTTGTCATAAATGTCACTTAATGAAAGAGCTTTACAAATGGCATTTCCCTGTCTCCCGTTCCCAATGTCCTTCAATCACTCACTCAATATTCTTGGATCAAGCTTTGTCCATTGTCCATTATTCACCAGTGCTGCCTCTCTAGACAGTTTTGTGTCGTTTCACGGTCACAATGTGGCTGATTTTACGTAAAAGATCAGCTCAGCGTCTGTGGTGTGGTCAACCTTTACCCAACTAACTACGTTATACTATGCAGGCTCATCGAATAGTGCTTTATAGCTTTATCAAACAGAACCTTCTTGCTTTCATTTCTTTGGGATTTAGCCCAACTGCTTGGCAGATTCCCGCGCATTACCAACAGTTTTCCACACTGTCTCCAGAGGGCAGGGAACTCAGAGACACTCAGGGCCAGCAGGAGACAGAGAGCTCCTGGTTTTTGGATGTCCCATTTCTGGCATTGAGAGATGACAGGGATCAGACATGAGAAATTGTAGAGCACCTGGCTCAGCTCAGATCAGATCCAGGCATATTCTTCAGGGTGCTGTTGACACCTCCCTCATTGATGTACAACGTACTACACCCTCAATATAGTACAGTGTACATGGTGGAGCTAGCTAGATGGCACATCATGCTTGGATACCCGCTGCATATAGTCTTGCATAACGAAACCCAAGCAGTAGAGCTCCATCTTCCTTTTTGGTCAAAAAAGGCAGAAGGAAGAAGGACAATTAGAATATGAGCCTTTAAGGGGTCTTGCCTATTTTTCCATGATTAATGTCCACATGCGGGGCTCTGATCCAGACTAATAATGAGAGTGCAGGTCTTGTGCTGCTGTCTTTGCCCATTGTGCAATGTGGCAATTTTATTAATGCAGATAAACAGTCATGGAGAGAGCCGTGTTTCGCGGCTCACCGATCCCAAGTCTAGGCATTAATTGATAAGTCTAGCAGCTCAGGTGTATTCAAAGCTAAATTTCCCAAGTTTTGAGTCATCCAAAAAGGTTGACAGATGTAGATATTGAGTTGAAACCAAGCGAAGACTAGCGTGCTCGCTGCTCAGTTCCGCCCTCTCCCGCCCGCCCGCCCGCTCGCTCTGCTACCGCCCAGCCTCGCTTGCCTGCCCGCTTCCCCTGCCCTTCCCAGCCTCCCGCCTACTCCCCACCCTCCCTTGGTCTCTACCCCCATCAACATCCTCCCCGCCCGCTTGTGCTGCCACCTCCCACCCTTGCTTCCCCCGCCCCAAAAAAAAAAAACAGCAATAGCAGACACAGATGGAGACTCTTGCTCCGCCCAAGAGGGACTCTGACGAAGTCCCCTCACCCGACCCCACAGAGCCGACCATCTGACTTGCTCTATCGCAAGCCTAGTAGAAGAGGTGAAGCGCCTTTAGGCCACCTTCGTCATCTGCAAGATTCTTGGTACCCAACCCAACAGAGGTGAGGTGTCATGTGTGCAACCTCCTCCAGGCCCCCCTTCTTGTGGAGGTGGGAAAGATCATCGACATAGAGCTCCTCAGCGTGGTTGCTATCAGATAGAGTTCGAGACTCCTAAAATGCCTTCCAAGTCATTTTGATGAGCCTGCTTGCCATCCAAGCAATCAGGGCTCGTTTTCGACAGTGGCGCCATGGTTTCGACCCGCCTTCACGTGTTCTTGCCAAGGAAGTAGATCTACCCATTTTGGTTTGCTTCCTTAGCCTGAGGAGAGAGTACCTTCCGCTATTATCCAGGATTGGTTCAGAGATGAGGATTGTCTTGGAGACCCTGTCTTGGAGACCCCACGCACGGCAGATTCAATCGCTGCCAAGGCAGCATGTGTACCTACTGTAAGTGTTTTGGTTCAGAACACCCACACTCTCTCGAAGGTAGTCCTTCTACCAAGGTGCATCCGTACATTTCTTGAAGCAGGTGCTAGGCCCAACCATGACCTTACATGCCTCAAAAGTGGAGTAAAACACTGTCCTGCTTGCAACGCCTTAAGCCTTTGAATAGGCAAGAACCCAATATGATTGCATAGTCCAAGAATCCCAATCGGCAAAACAGACTGAGGCTCCTCAGCAAAGAGATATGCTCGGTTTGGATCCAACGCATCTTTATCCTCCATAACTATAGTGAGAAGAAAATGACCTGGTCCGCACTTGCAGATGAAATTGTCGAAAAGAGGGATGATCAGAAGCTCGAGTAATAACGCGATGCGGTTAAGCTCCATCTTAATGGCAAAACGAAAAGCATTAACGGCATTGTGATGGCAACCAAGTGAATGCTTGAAAGCCCCAAGGAAACAGCCAAAAAGGTTCATAAACTTGCTGCTGTGATAGGATTACACAAAATTTCTTGCCCGTTTGTGCAGCATGCCATGTATTTACCATGACGAGGATCACATTTTGCCATCATTGACGATGGCTCAAATGCGTTGGTTATCTCTGCAACGGACAACTGCTCATGATAGGCCTTAGCAGCCGAAATCACTGGGGCATATGATGAAAGCATGAAGTGAATTCTAGGGTAAGTAACCAGGTTGGTTCATCAATCACAGTGGGCTCTAAATCAACAAACACAGCTTGAGGAACATGCTTTCCCGCTCCCATCTCGTCTCACTGAAGAAGGTGTTAAAGGCATCATCACTGCCACCAACAGTCTTGTTACTGGGCATCTGTCCATCTGGATAGAGCTCCCAGCAAGCATTTTGACCTGGATGCCAGTCTGACCAGGGGCGAGGGGGGCTAGTTAGGGCCGAGGCAAGGGAGGGGGTGGGTAGGGGCGAGGGGGGGTAGGTAGGGGCGAGGGTGGGGAGGGAGGGCTAGATAGGGGCGAGGGGGAAGGGGGAGTGGGTAGGGGCGAGGGGAGGTGAGGGGGAGGGTAGGGGCGAGGTTTGAGGGTGAAGGGGTGGGTAGGGGCGAGGGCAAGGGAGGGGAGGGTAGGGACGAGAGGGGGTAGGTAGGGGCGAGGACTTAAGGGGGTGGGTAGGAGCGAGAGGGGGGGGGTGGGTAGGGGCGAGGGGTGAGGGGAGGGTAGGGGCGAGGGCTTAAGGGGGTGGGAGCCAATTGGATTGGGTAGGGGCCAATGGGAGAGGGTAGGGACCAACTCGAAAGGGTAGGGACTGATTGGATTGGGTAGGGGCCGATTCAAGAGGGTAGGGACCGATTGGATTGGGTAGGGGCCGATTGGAGAGGGTAGGGGCGAGGGGATTGGGATTGGGTATGGACCAATTGGAGAGGGTAGGGGCGAGGGGATTGGGATTGGGTATGGACCAATTGGAGAGGATAGGGGCGATAGGGACCAACTCAAGGGGGTAGGGACCGATTGGATTGGGTAGGGGCCGATTGGAGAGGGTAGGGGCGAGGGGATTGGGATTGGGTATGGACCAATTGGAGAGGGTAGGGGCGAGGGGGATTGGGTAGGGGCCAATTGGAGGTGGATTGGGAAGGGACGAGAGAGGAAGGGTAGGGTGAATGAAGGTTGGGTAGGGGCGAGTGGGCAAGGAGGAGGGACTTAGGGCGAGGGCGAGGGTAGTGATGGGGACTAGGCGAGGGGGAGAGGGGGAGGGAGGGTGAGGGACAGAGGGTAGATAGTGGCAAACAAAGAGCACCCAGCTATCAGGAGCAATACAGCTATCAAGATCTTGGAATTCATCTTGCAGGATGGGCTCTGAGAAGGGAGTTTGCTAGACACAGAGGAGAGCTTTCTTCTGGTCAAAGAAGCAGACACCAAAAGGGTTGATGTTTTAGGGGGGGTGAACTCCTGTAGAGGAGGTTTCTTACTGCTGCTATGCTTCTTCATAGGCTCAGGTGGCACATTAGATTTAGTTACTGTGGAATCATTTGAAGAGGGTGTTCTTTCAGGCATGAATAGAGATCCATAACAAGGCATAGATTTTGTGGCCTCCAACCACTCGAGCAGATCTTCATCTGACCCTTCAGGTGTAATAGGCTGTTCTTGTTTAGGTTTGGTTTCCATTGACAAAGAAACTTGCTGCACCACGGGATCCATACCACCTTCTAAGAGAATGGGTTGCATCGAGGAGCCAGAATTATGTATCCACATTGCATCATTTCCCCAATCGTAGAGTGCTTTAGTGTGTCGCAGCCAGGGTCTTCCAATAAGCAAGGGAAATCGGCCCTCAACCTGGGGAAGACGAACCACCACAAAATCCAAGTTAAAAGTAAAGTCTTGTACCTGCAGAGGCACATTGTCCACTATGCCCACTGGGTAGACTGTCCGCTGGTCGGCCAATGTAACTGTGAAGGGAGCAGGGCGAGTAGGCTGTAGACCTAGAGCTAACATAGTGAACTCGGGCATCAGGTTGATGCCAGATCCACCATCCACTATCACTCATGAGAATTTCCGACCCAAAACGGACACTGTCAGGCGAGGGCTTCTATAATCAGTGAGTGGAGCAGCGGGATTCGATATCATATAGGACTCTGATGGTCACACTGGGAGGTGCCCGCCACTAGGACCTGCTCCAGGATAAAGTGACTGAATAACAGCAAGGGTGTCACTTCTAAAACTTGCATCTAGCCGCAGCATGTCATAGAGGGGCACTTGTCTGAAGGTGTTCTTCAAGAGTGTCTCTGCTGTAAGCTTTTCCTGTTCTACCTGTTGTTCCTCTAGTACCTTGATCTTTTGTAGATCGGAAACTGCTTCCAAGAAAGCTTCATCAATATCTGAGAGCAAGGATTTGGATTCCTCCATGGCACTGGGGGATGGCTTGTTTACAGCTGCAGGCAGGGTATCCACAGGTGTGACAATGTGTGGGGGAGTTGAACTTGATGGAATGCTAAGACCGAGAGCGGCTCTCTGGGCCCGAGTGAGGACGTCCGATGGCTCCTCTGCCAACTGCGGTGGCTTATTTTGAGGGGTAACCACGTGGGTAGAAGGGGGCGGCTGAGAAACAGTTCTAACTGCTATCAAATTGAGCTTGGGAAAGGCAAACTCAGTCTGGCCTTGACTTGGGTTCGAAGCCGTAGATGCACGAATTTTAGGGCAATCCTTACTGTAGTGATCCTTCATATCAGGGCAATGACGAGAGGGAGGAGACTCTTCGGGCAGAGAGCATTTGCTTTGGTAATGACCATATTCCCTGCATCTGTAGCACAAAATGGGCCGATTCAAAGGGCGAGTCGAAGGGCGAAGTGGTCCTTGCTCCTGGTGCATTGAGTTTGAGGTGGAGGCATAGAAGCTTTGAGGAGGTGATGAGGGAGCAGGGGTATGATAAAAGCTCTGAGATGGAAAAGTACTTGGCATACCTTGCATAGGAGGGGCTGTCAGCAAAGGTGGCATATGGTGTGGATGGCCACAAGGAGAAACCATGTTAGATGCAGGTGCTGGCCCTTGTTGAAGAGTAGGACCAAGACTTTACTGTATTTGTCTCAATCCCTTGAGGTAGTAACAGTCCTTGTCCTCATGTCCAGATTTTTCACAGAAGTGGCAGTAAACCCGAAGGGGGCATTCCTGTGGAGGGTTCCCTGGAGAGCGGCATGTGCTACACCAAACCGTAGCCTTAGTCTCTTGCTGACACTTGAGCTCTTCTAGCTCGCGCTTAATCTGTTCCAATGCCTCATGATTTGGAGGCTTCTCGTGTCTAAGAGAGAAGGACCTCTCCTCTTGAAGAGCTCGCTATAACTTTAGGGCTTCCAGTTCCCTGCGTAAAGAAGTTAAAGGATCAGCAGAACTACCTTCCGAGAACACAGAGGGAGTATCTATGTGAGGAGAGTTGTTGAACAGCTTCCTAGCCCCCTCTATCCTAGTAGCAGCTGCGATGAACTCCTCGAGAGTGGCGTCAGGTCGGAGACTCTTTCGGAGTTTTTGCTGAGAAGTTTTGGGAAGCGCCTTCTCCACCCACTTTTTAACCATGAATTCACCGGGTTGTTGGGGAAGCTTGGCCACCAGCGACTTAGTTTTAGTCATAAGCTCTGCAAAAGTCTCCTCTGGCTTGAGCACCATGTTGGCCAACTCATCCAACACCTTCTCCTGGTAGTCACCCGGCCTGAACGCTGCACAGAACTACTGTCTTAAGGCTGCCCAAGTTGCAAAATGGTTCTCTGCAAATTGGCTGTACCATTTATCTGCTAGGCCATCCAAGGTGGATGGAAATAGTACCAAATAAGCATCTTCTCTGTTCAGACCACGTCCCCTACAGAGAGATACAAATCTTTTTGCATGGTCGTCAGCATCTTCTGAAGAAAGCCCTTTGAAGGTAGGGAACTTGATGTTTACCTTGGCCAAAACACTAGCTAGTGGCTCCATGATTCCTTGCTGAGCCTGTTGCTCTATAGCTTGCTGTATCAGAATAGGAGAGAGCTTTACTGGAGAAGGTGATCGGGAAGATGGGGAACCTGATGAAGGAATGGGTGATGTGGTATGTGGAGGTATAGGTGATGAGGTTGAAGGATTTCTACAAGGTTTCAAAGGTCGTCTTCTGTGATAGTACTTCAGAGGGCTCAGTAGTGCGCTTTGACGCTCGACTGACCTCCTTGTATGTGTCATGCAGTGACCACCAGTCCAACCAAGCTTGGGGCAAGAAAACTTGTGACAAGTCTAGACTCCACCAGACCAGACCAGGTAAGTGACTAGACCCGGCTGGACCAGGGACAAGACAAGGGACGAGGAGGACTAGACCAGGGTCGAGGAGGTCTAGACCAGGGACGAGGACAGGTTGGACCAGGGCGAGAGAGGACTAGACCAATTGGACTAGGCGAGAGGAGAACAGTGCAAGGCAAGGTTGGCGAAGGTAGGCGAAGCTAGATAAACCTAACTAGCTTCAAGATTTGCACCTCACAGAATGAGATTTCAGTTGAGGTCCCACCGTGATCGCCAAAATGAGAGCACCTGTAGCGCGGATAATGTGTCGTGCTCTCTATAGTGTGGGTGCCCCTCAGTGCAATGTGCGTGACAATCTCACTCAAACCAATGGAAACTCTCTCAAACAGAATGAAACACAGAAACAAGGGATAACAACAGAGACACAACAGTGGACCAGAACATGTGGACTCGACTAGCTCAAAGAACCATGTACAGACTCTGGCGTGGCAGCACACTCAGCTCCAGCTCAGGACTCACAGGTACAATGGGGTGTCGAGGCTCAGATGTGCAGGGATGGTGAAGATGTGCTCTGTGCATAGACTCGCTGCCCTCTCGACAATGTTGGACCAAAGGTGAAGAAAAATGATAAGATAAGCGACCGCTACTACTCATATGTACCACCGTAAAGAGCCACCAACGGCTCATAAATGTCAGCCATGTGGTGACCTGGCCACAAGGTCCACTAGGCCACCGTCGGTCGTCGGTAGGTACCCTGCCACATGTCACTCCCAGACCAGACGTCCGTCCAGAGGGTCCGTCCAATGTGAACCAGTCCCAGTGTAACCCACTGTCCAACTGTATGTCCTGTGAAGTGACTGTAGCCCTGCTACACAAGGGTGAGTGGCGATCTGCTCCGCCAGAGCATTGAGTATTCGAGTCTCGTGCCAGTGCTTCATATGTAGACAAATGGGACATCTCGCAAAGGCCGGTCCTCGCATGAGACCTGGACGTGCGACACATGCTCAGTCTCCCAAGGCTAGATAGACACATCAGCCAGAGACCCAGGATGCACTAGCTGGCACTCCTTCAGAGTTGGGTGGCCAGTCAGCTGATGGCTGACCACCTATTCGGGTCTCCAGAACCAGTACTTCATATGCAGACAAATTTACCATCTTGTAAAGACATGTTCTCGCTAGAGACCTCAACTCGTGACACATGCTCAGTCTCCCAAGGCTGGACAGACAAAGCAACTAGAGACCCAAGATGCACAGGCTGGCACTTCAAAGATGGGTGGCCAGTCCGCTGATGGCCAGCAGTAGGTAGCATCATGTTCGGGGCAGTCTTGGAAACCCCACGCACTTCAGCTTCAATTGCAGCCAAGGCCGTTGGGTTACCCACTATACGGGTTTTGTTCGGGACACTCACCCTCCGGAAGGAGGTTTTTTTACCTCGGGTGGATGGAGGATGGATGAGTCAGCGAGTGGAGTATTCGGGCCTCCCAAACCAGTGTTTTATCTGCAGACAAATAGGCCACCTTGCACGGGCTTGTCCACGCAAGAGAGCCCTACCTGCTCCACTGCCGCAATCCACTAGGGCAGGCCCGTCTTCGAGTTCAGGGGTCCTCCCTACAGGGGCCTCAAAGACCATCTGAGATCCAGATCTAACAGAGACAACTCGCCAGCCTGAGGAGGGTTGGCACGAGGTTCGCAGCCGTTGTCGACAGGGCCCTCCTCCAAGCCCGCCTTCTCGTGGAGGTGGGAAAGATCAATGACATACAGCTCCTCAGGCGTGGCTGCTATCAAATAGAGTTCGAGACTCCTAAGATGGCTTCCAAGTCATTTCGATGAGCCCGCTGGCCATCCAAGCAATCAGGGCTCGTTTTCAACAGTGGCGCCATGGTTTCGACCTGCCTTCACGCGTTCTTGCCAAGGAAGTAGATCTACCCAGTTTGGTTTGCTTCCTTAGCCTGAGGAGAGAGTACCTCAGGCTATTATCTAGGATTGGTTCAAAGATGAGGACTGTCTTGGAGACCCCACGCACGGCAGATTCAATCGCTGCCAAGGCAGCATGTGCACCTACTGTACGTGTTTTGGTTCGGGACACCCACACTCTCTTGAAGGTAGTCCTTCTACCAAGGGTGAGTGGTGACTGACTCCGCCAGAGCATGGAGTATTCGAGTCTCGGCCCAGTGCTTCATATGTAGACAAATGGGCCATCTCGCAAAGGCCGGTCCTCGCAGGAGACCTAGACGTGCGACACATGCTCAGCCTCTCAAGGCTAGATAGACACATCAGCCAGAGACCCAGGATGCACTGGCTAGCACTTCTTCAAAGATGGGTGGTGAGTCAGCTGATGGCTGACCACCTATCGGGTCTCCAGAACCAGTACTTCATATGCAGACAAATGTACCATCTTGTAAAGACATGTTCTCGCTAGAGACCTCAACTCGTGACACATGCTCAGTCTCCCAAGGCTGGACAGACAAAGCAGCCTTGGGAGACTGAGCATGTTCTCGCTAGAGACCTCAACTTGTGACACATGCTCAGTCTCCCAAGATGCACAGGCTGACAGTCCTTCAAAGATGGGTGGCCAGTCCGCTGATGGCCGGCAGTAGGTAGCACCCTGTTCGGGGCAGTCTTGGAAACCCCACGCACTTCAGCTTCAATTGCGTCCAAGGCCGTTGGGTTACCCACTATACGGGTTCTATTCACAACACTCACACCCTCCCGAAGGAGGTTCTTCTACCTCGGGTGGATGGAGGATGGATCAGTCAGCGAGTGGAGTATTCGGGCCTCCCAAACCAGTGTTTTATCTGCAGACAGATAGGCCACCTTGCACGGCCCTGTCACGCAAGAGAGCCCTACCTGCTCCACCGCCGCAGTCCACTAGGGCAGGCACGTCTTCGAGCCAAGGGGTCCTCCCTACAGGGGCCTCAGAGACCATATGAGATCCAGATCTAGTAGAGACAACTCGCCAGCCTGAGGAGGGTTGGCACGAGGTTCGCAGCCGCTATCGACAGGGCTAGGCTCCTCGCCCTGGTGGCCGCCCTCATGCTCCCCGCGAGGAGTGGGTTCCTACGGGAAACCGCTTCGGACCCCTGCAGCAGGAGACCGACATCAACTCTCCCTCCTCCTCGCCAGCACAAGAGGAGCTGCCCCCCCCTCCACCATCGCCTCAGCCTCCTTTCGACTCCCCTTCAGATGCCACTCCATCTCCCCCCGCACTCTCCTCACCTCCTCCTCCCGCTCCCTCACCTCCACCACATCCTCACTCCTCTCCTCCTCCTGCTGGGTCTGTGCGCTCTGATGCTGCCTGCCACTCCTTGGGTAGCACCTTCACTTCAAGTCCCAAGGCAGCCCTTTCTCCGGCCTCCTCTTTTGGTGGAGACCTTGGCCTTTGCGGCTGTTCCAATGGGCCTGTCTAGCTTCAACATCAGTAGACGTTGGGACCTCTTCAGCTACGATTTTACCCTCTTCCCATGCCGACCTAGAGGCTGCCTGACACAGGGGAGCTTGGGGCCACAGATCTGGTACAGACTTTGTGGCCTCTGGCCAAGTTCACAGTGACCTTGCCAGATGCCACAGGGTGCAGGCACATTGTGATTCATTTCTTTGCAGATGTTTTGGATTGATGTCAACATCATAATGATAGATAGTGATTCCAGGCCTCAGATTCACAACAAATTGGTTGGCTTTCACCGTCACTCTGTTTCCAGCCCTACCTGGTTGAGGCCGCTTGCGTTTGCAACCAAAACAGTCCTTGATGTGGTAGCCATTTCGAATGCGTTAGTAGGTCCTCAGGGCTGCAAACTTCACCTTCATGTTGCTCTGTATGAGAACAGGAAATGAAGGTCCTTCGTCCTCTACAACCCAAGTTGATGGTCCTGGTTCACTGATTGAAAGACCTGATAGCAGGTCCTCTAATGGTGGCAGTGGCCCTGCATTGTGGGACAGCAAAATAGTATCAGCATTGGGAGATTAGAGCTGATTGAGTAGCAAACATACAACCCAGCACTAAGTTGGATTAAAATTTACAGCTGTGAACGACAACATGTGACATGCCATTAAGTTCTGAAACAAATTACCTAATGTATTACAGGTACTGATCTGCAAGCGTCTTCAAAGATCAAACAAAATCCATACTTATCTGCTAGAAGCTCTGCTTCCGCACCTATGTATGACTTTGAGGATTACAGATGTATGGCAGCATGCAGGCTTTGCACGGCCCTCACACACCCTTTCCTTCTTACGATCGGATTGTAGAGTGGGAAGCGTGAATCTATCCAGGATAGATTGCTTCTATGCTAGTGACCACATTTGTGACATGGGTGCCTCAGTTGGCATACTGGTAGGGACCACCTTTTTTGATCATGCACCAGTGGTTCTCACAGTGGCAGACAGACAAAGGAGTGGCAGTGTCATGCTTCGCATCCCAGAGAGGATTTTGCTGGATACAGAGCTCAGAGAGCAGGTTGTGACACTGTGGACAGATAGCTTGGCCATGCAAAGGGCTAGCCACGAGAGCGGCCAATGGCCTCAAGCTGCTTAGCCGTTTCTTTCTCCAGGAGTCCACAGCCCGATTGGTTGCGACTAAGGAGGAGGAGGTGCGACTTCTACAGGGCATTGCGTCCTTACAGCGGATGTAGGAGCATCACCCGGATAGCCCTTGGATAGACGGGCAGCTGTTGCAGCAGGCTCGGCAAGAGCTGATCACCATAGAGAAGCGGAATCACGATTTTGCCTTTCATCGACAGGCATCCCAGTGGACACAGGTTGGGGACAAAGTCACTGGAGACTTTTTTGAGAATGTGGGTCCTCGCCATGCACACACTAGTGCTAGGCAGTTGAGGAGGCTCGATGGGTCCATTGCGACTGAATCCGAGGATATGCATGCGGTTGCTACTGACTTTTACAGAGAGTTGCTATCAACTAAGCCACAGTCAGAGCATCGAGAGGCATGCAGCGAGCAGGTTTGGGCACAGATGACCTGTCTAGTCACTGAGGAGATGCGCCAACGGCTCGAGCGGCCATTACAGCTAGAGGAGCTGCAGGAGGCCCTCAGGGCAGTTGCCCAAGAGAGGATGGTTTGACTCTTAGTTTCTTTTTTGAATACTAGGATGTGGTTGGCTCTGACCTTTGTAGTGCTTACGAGCACATTCTGCACACTGGCGAGATGCCTGACAACATGAGTGAGGGACTGATCTATCTTATCAGGGTGGCTCCATGGATGAGATCCGACAATAGTGACCCATCACCATTCTCAACTCAGCCTACAAAATCCTAGCCAAGGCTCTGAGTTTGAGAATTCAGCCACTTCTGGAGAGCCTTATCCATGAGACACAGATTGGTTTTGTCAAGGAGCACAGTATCCTTGACAACATCTTCACCTTCTGGGAGGCGTCAGCATTTGCTCGTCTCAGAGGAGAGGATCTTGTGATATTCCTCGACTTTGAGAAGGCGTATGACGGAGTTGACTGGGACTTTCTTGAGGACACTTTACAGCGGATGGGGTTCTAGATGCATGGATCAGGGGAGTGTCAACTCTTTACAGACGGGCACACAATTAGGTGCTCTTGGCAAGGGAGAGAGGGGAGCGTTTTTTGCTCTTACGTTCGGTTCATCTGGGCTGCCCTCTTGCCCCCTTCCTGTTCTACTATGTTGAGGCGATGAGCCGATTTTTGACATCATAGGAGGCTGGTCTACGTAGTTTGCAACTGCCTGTTCGGGGCGAGGAGCTCTTGGACGCTGAGTTTGCTGATGACTCAGGTTTGTTTTTGGAGGGCCGAGAGGCCAACTTGCACAGGTGTGAGCAGGCTCTTGAGGTGTTTTGTTGTGCATCGGGAGCATTGATCAACTGAAAGACAGTGGCTTTCTGGGTTGGCAATGCTCCTGTGCCTGAGTGGTCGCCTGGTGAGGGCTTTCGGTGGATCCCTGGGCTACCAGGTTGGTTTGGATCTCTCACCAGAGCAGCAGATAGTTCCCCTTCTTCTCTCCATCAAGAGGAAGCTACTTCATTGGAGCTCAACCCGGCTTTCTCTTGCAGGCAGGGTTGTAGTGGATAGGACAAGACACACAGACAGCTCGGGCCAAGGTCTCTTGGTAGGTCATTACTTTACCTCGCTCTCAAGGAGGGTTGGGGATCATAGACTCAGCACAGCAGAGCAAAGCCCTCCTTGGGAAGTTGGTGGTCAAAGGTCTTCTCCCAAGGACAAAGACCAAAAAGGAGTTGTTGCTTCACAGGATCCAGGCCTAGGTTCCCCAGACAGGCGGCCCTTGGAGGCCTTCCACCCACTGGATCTTTACAGAGTTGCGCAGAGTAGGCCGGAGCAAGAGGTGGGACAATCGTTTTGTGCTGAGCTTGCTTCGGTCGTGGGAGCAGCTATGGGGGGGCCTTGAGCAGCATCAGCCCACATGCATTGAGGAGCGGTTGAGGCAGCCACTTGTTTGGAACCCCTTTGTCAGTACATAGTGAGGTCACTGGGGGTCCATGGCAGAAGATCCAGCTGGTACTTTTGGCGGCTGGATGCAGTTCTCGGTTATTCCCGAGGAGATGCAGGACATTCAGATGTGTGGCATGAGGGGAGCGCAGAGCATGTGCCAGGACATTACAGAGGCTATCCCTGCAGAGTGGCACACTCCTCTGGAGTTGGCAGCACCGCGCTGGATGGGGGCCTTCATGTGACTGGAGGTCCTCGTCTCAATCAGAGCCTGTACAGCCACAGGGTCTTGCAGTTTCTTCAACAAAGTCACTCTCGAGACACCGGAGCTGTAAGTATTTCTTTCAGTGAATTAGAGTTGTGGCATCAGTGGGAGGACTTGTGTCATAGACCCCGACCAGACAAATCATGAGTTGTGGGCATCAGTGGGAGCACTTGTGTCATAGACTGCGATCGGATAGATCTTGAGTCAAGACACTTGCAGCTCTGGGCTGGGGAAAGCCATCCTTTGATGTGAGTGCGGGGGAGTGATTTTGGCAAGATTCCTTCACTCCGGCCAATGAGACGGAGACCCCTTTCTTCTAGTACACAGCTCAATTGGGTCACCACATACTAAGAGCACGGAGAGAGGCTCATCCTGCTACAGCTTCTCATTGGCAAGAGGAGGGTCTCGTGTCCCAGTTCTTGGCGGGATTGTGGGAGCACTTATGGGACAGCAGACAGTCGAGGCGTGTCACCATGTTCCAGTGGCTAGTTGCACCTCGAGCTACTGTAGCGGGGAGTTGGTTGGTGCACAACGGCCTCTCAGCAATATGTGCCACCTGTGACCACCCACTTGAGACTCAGCGTCACTGTTTTGTAGAACTGCCCCATGGCACAATAGGTTTGGCTTCTGATCTTCGGCTGATGCCTGCACTCTCCATTGCCAACCAACACACTTGGGGTGTTGCGGTTTGGTTCACACTCACGGGCCCAACACTTCGTTTTGAGATGGCTTCTCTCAGGAGGATGATGCCTACACTTCATCCAACCACAGAGCTAGTTCCTTAGGAGTGGAGCACAGATGGAGAGATGTGTTGGGAGCTCATCTGCAGTCTGACATTGTGGTTCATCTGGTGAGCCCATTGCTTCGACATCTTCAAGGCTAACCCATCCCACCGGTAAAGATTGTCTGTGACATTTTTGCTCGAGCTGGTCCATACCCTCAAGGGCTAGTTTGAGAGACTTCAAGGTAGCTCCGACCACATGCGGGAGCGCCGACAGGCCTTCTTGCGACTTTGGTGCCAATGGTCCTTATTCACCATGGTTCATGGCACACCTAGATGGCACTTTCGTCCACCAGTGCGGTTAGTTCCTCCCCCCATCTCCTAATTTATCCATCATTGTATAGATCTTGTCTTTTCACTAGGAGAGTCTCCCCATCATAGAATAAATGTGATATTAGGAGATATCAATATGTATTATTGGCATGCAAGCGAGGTCGCTTGCAGTATTCCAAAGGTTGGGGAATGTCACCAGGAGGTGTGTTTTTCGTGTTGCCTTCTTTAAATCTGTACTACATATTTTATTTATTTCATTTTTACTTGTTTTCCCCGAAACCCTTGAAAAGAGCGAGTGGGCATTGCATGGCGAGTGTGAAATGGCTGCGGCCGAATGGGTCTCTCACATCAGGAATCTAGGTCGGTCAGTCAGGAACTCGGGCCAGTTAGCACAGACTTTTGATGAGTATGGAAGCTTGTGTGCGCCAAAATGGAATTTGGGCACTAGGCAAGTCACAACTTTTTTTTTCGAGAGAAAAGATCCTTCCATTAGTTAAGAAAACTGCCCATAGGGCTACAAACCACCTCTACTAAAGAGGGCTACATCAAAAGCATGGAGAGACTCTCCCAGTGAGTAAACAAAGTATGTACAATGAGGGCTAAATCACAAGATGGGAGGAGGAAAAAGCCACATTGGTGGCCGGTAGTGCAGGCTCGCAGCAAATCCATCCTCCAACCTCTTGCTCAAACCAACTCTGCACATCTCTGTAAACATCAACGCGATGGATGGGCTCCAATGTACCACATAGTAGCCAACAACACATGGTTGGCCACTACAACTCTGCCTGCCAAAGAGAGCCGTGTCGAGCTCCAGTGAAGCAGTTTCCTTTTAATGGACAGGAGGAGGGGAGCAATCTGTTGCTTAGGGGACAAGTCCAAGCCAACCTGACAACCCAGATAGCATACTGGAGTCCTTGGTGGGAATCCACCTGAAGCCCTCACCCGGCGACCAATCAGGCGTAGGAGCACTGCCAACCCAGAAAGCCACTGTCTTTCTTCAGTTGATCAGTGCTCCTGATGCACAACAAAACACCTCAAGAGCCTGCTCACACTTGTGTAGATTGGCCTCCTGACCCTCCAAGTACATGGTTCAGTCATCAGCAAACTTAGTGTCAAGTAGCTCGTTTCCCCTAATAGGGATCTCTAAACCACGCAAGCCAACCTGCTGTGAAGTCAAAAATCTGCTCACCGTCTTAGCATAGAAAAGAAAGAGGAAGGGGGCTAGAGGGCAACCCTATTGAACAAACACGTGAGCATGAAGCATTCCCCTCTTCCCCCTGTCAAGAGCACCTGACTGTGCGCACACCTATAGAGAGATGACACACCTCGGATCCAAGCATCTGAGAACCCCATCCTACATAAAGTACCCTCCAAAAAATCCTAGTCAACTCTGTTGTAAGCCTTCTCAAAATTGAGAAGGAGTATCGCCAGATCCGCTCCTCGGGGACACGTGAGGGCAAACACCTCCCAAAAGGTGAAAATGTTGTCAAGGATACTACGCTCCTTGACAAAACTTGTCTAGGTCCCATGTATAATGCTCTCAAGTAGCAATTGGATCCTCAAACTCAGAGCCTTTGCTAAAATTTTGTAGCCTGAGTTGAGAATGGTGATGGGTCGCCACTGTCGAATCTCATCCAAGGAGCCTCCCTCCTTGGGAATAAGGTAGATCGAACCCTCACTCATTCTATCAAGCATCACTCCAGTGTGCAAGATGTATTGATAGGCACTGCAAAGATCCGAACCAAGCAAGTCCCAGTACTCGAAAAAGAAGCCGGGAGTCACAGCATCCTCCCCTAGACAGCTACCTCAGGGGAGTGTCTGAGGGCCTCATGGAGTTCCTCTAGCTAGAGAGGAAGCTCTAGTCTTTGACGCATCTCCTCAGTAACAAGGCTAGGCATTTGTGCCCAAACCTGCTCTCTGCATGCATCCTAACGCTCTCATTGAGGCTCAGCTGACAGCAAATCACGATAGAAGTCAGTAGTAATGCATGCATATTCTCAGGCTCTGAAGCAATTGATCCATCGAGTCTCCTCAACTGGCTGACACTCGTGTGCGCATGGCGGGGCCCCACCATCTCAAAGAACTCCCCCGTAACTCTGTCACCCACGTGGGTCCACTGAGATGCTTTTCTTTCGAAGGAAAACTAATTTTTCTACCTTCGATAAAGATAGGTCAACTTTTTTGAGTGGTTTCGGTGATTGTTTTTTGGACTCTTTGCTAGGGGAGTTAACTCCTGAGAGACCTGAGGATCATACCGTATCTCATAGTATACTGTACAATGATAAATGCGATGAAACTCTGTCTCTGGCTCTATATGACACAACTGGCATATCTTGGCCTCTGCTGGTACTCTCCTAAATCTGTCAGTCTCAATCTCTAGCTGATGCGATGATGTGCGCATCGGACCAATAGCATATCGTATCCCATAGGATAAATGAGTGTCCATATAGGCCAATCTGATCACATATCCATCCTCTGTTAGTCGGAGAAGATGCTCTCTATAGAAAGCCACCTTCGTGCCCAACTCTTGTATCGCATGTATCCATGTGCTTCTAGTATCTAGTTGAATCAAATCCTGACGTTTAAATCTAGTGATCTCTGTCCGTGTGAGAGAAAGGAAGGGTGCATCCAAGGAGTACTAGTCTATCCATGCTGAGCCATGTGACTGAAACCATGATGTCATCTGCCCATACCAGCATGTTGTGTCCCCTTGTAGCGCTAGCTGTCGGGATGACTCAAAGGCTAGCTGAGCATATTTGTCTCTGGGGAGGTCCCATAAATTATGCATGAAGGAAACTGATCTAGTAAGGGCCTCAACTACGAGAGGGGGGGCAGCTAGTTCGTCTCAAATAATCTCATGTAGCACTGAGGCCTTAGCTCAAAGTCAGCCGAGAGATCATAGAGACTAGAGGCCTCTCCATACATCTCCATCCGTCAGTGCTACCAAATCTGCCATGGTGGTCCATTGAGGGTCCCCAAATATGAACCCCATAAAGCATAGCTGAAGCCACTAGAGTGTCAAAAAGACACAGCTTTGTTCGAGGTTCCTGAAACTGAACGTGCGAACACATCTTCTCCAATCCTCCCAAGGCTGCATAAGCTGTCGTCGATCTAGTTTTTGTTGCTCTCCTTAATGAAAACACCGGTCCGCTAAAGACTACCCCAAGATAGGTGTATGCATCTGTATACTCCACCGTCTTCTGGCCATACATAAAAGTGGGTGTCGACCTCCTAACCCACTGTGGTGTGGTGTTAAACACCATAACCTTGGTTTTCCCTAGGTTAACATACAATCCACTATCGTGGGCAAATGTGTACAAGGCATGTAAATGACGTTGCATCCCCTCCGGGGAGTCGGAAATCAACACAATATCATCAGCATATAACAATAGTGGGATCCATGTCATTGCCAACTGTGCTCCTCTATCACTATCCCTCTCAATGCAATCAGCAACCTCATCCACATACATGCCAAATAGTGTTGGAGATAGCCGGCAGCCCTATTTCACCCCAATTGTGGAGTGAACCAAATCAAAAATCCCCTCTAGAGTGCATACATGCCCCACTACTGACTTTTATAGAGCCATGATCCCCCAAATCAACTCTTTGGGTACCCCCATCTCCTAGAGAATGCGCATCAATCTAGCTTTGGGCACTATACCGAAGGCTTTGCGGAAATCCACAAAGCAACAATAGATCCGTCTCCCACGTGATCTCCCCTCCTCAATAATGGCTTTGAGAGTCAGAATATGATCAAGAGTAGAGAAACCTCTCCTGAAACCCGCCTATTGTGCTGCCCGTACACCCTCTCTCTCTGCCCATCTACTCAACTGCTACTCAAGGGGATGCGTACAGCCGGGCCAATGTGTGTCCAATCATGATAGTGTTGTAGTTCCCAGGCTCCATAGGGTCCCCCGACTTGAAGACAGGTACGATAGTGGGCAAAATCCAAGTATCAAGTAGGCCCTCGTACATTGCATGGTTGAACATCACTGCTAGTAGCTCCGCAAGCAGATCTCTGGCATGTATAAAATGCTCTGCTGCCAGGCCATCGTGATCATATGCTCTCCTGGTCTTTATCCTGTCAGTGGCTTTCTTTACCATCTCAACAGTAAAGAAAGCACATGTGTGTGGGCATGGCTCTGGCGGATCTGGAAGAGGTGGCTTCCCTGAGACTGTGTAGAGGGATGATGCATATTGCCCCCATACCTCCGTAGAAGTGATGGCTGGTGAGGGAGAGTGCTCATGGAAGAGTCGCCATGCCTTGCCTAAATCCTGCTGGCTCAAAAACAATTGATAGAAATCCTGCTCTAGTCGAGTTAGAAACGCCCTCTTCTTCCGGCGTACCAAACACCGAGAAGCAATCGGTGATTACCTGTGAGTAATGACTCCTAGAAGTACCTCCCTTTGAAGTCGAGCTCTGGTGTCTCTGCACTCCTCATCATACCAGCTATTCTGGGGTATGCTCCCAGAACGTCGTCGCTGCCCAGGTTCAGTGTGTGGGTATGCCTCTGCTGCTGCATCTTGTAGTGTCTCTGTTAATATATAAGTGGGCTCCCCTAGATGTCTCCCCTGATCCTGTATGCATAAGCGTCTGTATAGAGAGAGAGAGAGAGAGAGAGAGAGAGAGAGGCTTTGATGTTGCAGGTGTGGAGACCGTGACTGCTGCTCATGACACCACAGGAGGAATGGCAGCGAAGATTGCTGAAGCTGCAATCATTGCTGTGTCAGGGGTCGATGTCTACATTGTTGAGGTGTAATGAGAAAAGCTTTCATGTTCTTTCTGTAGAGATGTTCCTTGTAGAACATGATCATGGTGACAGCAAGGCTTAAGGATAAAAAGTGGCTGAATTACTTCGCACACTTCATCTCTCTCGCTCTCTTTTTCACTGGCATTTTCTGTCACTGTTATGTGGTCTCTCATACAGAGAGTGAAGTGCATTGAGTTTTTAGCTTGTTGACATTGCTCTTTCTTGTGGTATCATGCAGGTGGGTACTCAACATGCTCTGGAAGCTTTCAATTGCACTTCGAGGCATAGCCTAAGCAAGGAGTGGGTGGGAACCATTGTTAGGGCTTCCTCATAAGGCCATCTCCTGCTCACTCGCATGCTCTCAGTCATGTTGCCACCTTTTGAAGAACAATTATTGTTTTTAATGTAATGCTTTATTCTACCTTTAAAAAATACAGCATAAAAATATGAGGAGAAGTAGAAAGACAGATATTTTGGGCAAGCTATAAACATACAAAAATAAGTATGTGGATAAGTAAGAAGACAGACATTTTGGGCAAGCTATAAACCACACACACACACACACACACACAATTTGTATTCCTTTCTCCCTTTTCCTCTATAATAGATCAAAAATTTTAAAAATACTTTGGAGAAGGGAGAAAAGAAAGAAACCGAGAAAAAGAAGTCAAGAAAAATACATGCACCTCTTGCATGGACTTCTCACATAATTGTGCAATATGGATTTGACTTTCTATCATTCTTTGACCTTTTCTTCCCTTTTATTGATTTTCCTCTTTAGATAGGCAAGGCAAGGCTAAAGATAAACGAGAGAAATGTGCACATAAGGATTGAGTGAGTTTTTTACTTCGTTGGCGTAGAAGCCAAAATCGCATCCCTGGCCTCTCAGTAACCCACGTGGCACACTTTCTATCGGGCTTCATCGTTTTATCAATGCACGTGGGACAGCGATACGCACAGGGAGTAGGGCCGGAGCATGGACTCTTGGAATGCACTGATTGCAGCAGGGCAGAAAGCTGTACTCCAACTGCAATCACCTATGCAGCATGATGAAGGCATGTGGCTCTACACATGCATCTTGAAGGCATGTGGTTCTACGCAAGGTGCTGATATGGGCACAGAAATTCACAATTATATTGTTATTCAGAGGCTGTTGCAAAAAGAAGCCGTGCTTGGCTTTGTCTTGGTCGATATGTTTGCCATTCAGCAGATGCAAAGCGAGGTTCTCTCTCCAGATGCAATCAGCAGCATGATGAAGGCATGTTTTTCTGACAGGAGTAAAACATCTGTTCTTAGACCTTCACTTGGACAAGAGTATTAACAATGAGATTGCTCATCAATGGATCTTGGAGAAAGATAATTTTATGCCAACATGGATGAGAATTCATGAATGCCTTAAAAGGCCTATGGCTCTACAGAAGATGTGGACTTGGGTAAGAGAATTCGCAATGAGATTGCTAGTCAGAGGCTGATGCAGGATATGCCAAACATGATAGTGGCAAGGAAGCTCTGGGCTGTTTTAACCAGATACGAAGGAAAGGCCTTTCTCCAAATGCAAGACCTATGGCCTTACGTTTCACATGGATGAGAGAATTCACGTCGAGATTGCTAGTCAGGGGCTGTTGGTAAAACATGTTGTCGTTGGCAATGCTTTATCGAAATATGTGCCAAATGTCGTGGGGAATAGGCAATATTCAATATTGAGCAGCACTGGTGGCAGGTCTGCCCGCGTGTTTTTAGCTGATACCAAGTGAGACAGATGGTGCGGTCCGCCACTCTCTAAGGACTCAGCATAGATAACTGATGTCCGAGAATTTTATCACTGTCTTGGAACGTGTTGAGTGCAAGATATGCCCAACATGGCTGTGGCAATCAAGCACTGTGCAGTTTTCACAGATGAAGGAAGGGTCTCTTTCCAGATGCAATCACTGATGCTTGCACCTTGAAGGCCTATGGCCTTATGCAAGACGTTGACATGGGTGAGAGAATTCATGATAATATTGCTAGTTTGGGGCTGTTTGAGAAAGATGTTGTGCTTAGGGGTGCTTTGGTCAATATGTATGATGAAAGCACCGGAAGTTCTTGATGGGCGGAATGCCATCACTTTGAATGTGTTGATTGCAGGATATGCCATGGTCGATATGTATGCCAAATGTGATGCGCTTGAGAAAGCACAAAAAACGCTTGAGGAGCTTTTTTGTCCGGAATCTTGTCTCTTGGAATGCATTGATTGAGGGATGTGTCGAACATCAGGGAACAAGCAAGCTCTAGGATATTTTGAGGTGATGCAAAGCGCGTGCAACTCTCTACATGAAACGAGCGCATCTCTCTAGATGCAATCACCTAGGCTTGCATCTTGAAGGCATGTCGCAATTCGGAGGATGCAAAGATGGACAAAAGTCATGGGCTGTTTTCAACAGATGCAAAGCGAGGCCATCTCTCCACTCGGTGAGCACTGCCTTGGCCAATATATATGCCAGATGCAGTACACTTGAGAAAGCACAAGAAGTGCTTACGGAGCTTCCTGTCCGGAATGTTGTCCCTTGGAATGAACCGATTGTGGGATGTGCGCAATAAGAGCAGGGCCACAAAGCTGTAGGCTTTTTTTAGCAAATGCAAAGCAAGCTCTCTCTATATCCTCATGTAAGGATCACTTGAAACGGCGTCTCTTGGAATGCACTGCTCGTAGGATATGCACAACAGGAGCAGGGCCAGAAAGCTCTAGGCCTTTTTCAATTTCCTATCTCAGAGCTGGTCTCTTGAAATGCATTGATTGCAGGGTTTGTCCCACAGCAAATGCGAAGCGAGGTCCTCTCTCCAGATGCGATCACCTACGCACGCATCTTGAAGGCATGTGCCTCTAAGAAAGATGTTGATATGGGCACAAAAATTCACAATTATATTGTCAGTCAAAGTTTATTGAAAAAAGATGTGCTTGGCACATGGGTATCAAAATTCATGATGGCTCCTCCCTATTCATTCCAGCAGTAGAAGGTCGACAATATCACTGTTTGCCTCATCGGCATATTGGAATCGACTTTCTTTTGCAGTGAAGCCTATGCGCCTTCCCCGCATAGCAATCATAGCAGCTTTGTGTGCAACAAGACCCAGTGGCTAGTTGAACAGTATGTCCAGCTTCAACTACCTTACTCAGCCTCCATTCAGCCAAAGCCATCATTGCAGCACGTTATAATTTCCACACACACATACTCACAGGAGTAATTGCTACAGGAGGCTGCGACTTCTTTCTAGCTAGTACTGCAGGAAGTAAAAAGCATTTCTGGATGTGGGTCTACAGATTACCCTTCTCTTTCCATGCTTTTCATCTGTACTTACCCTACGCTTAAGCAACTTATTAGGAGGTTAATTAGCAGCTTCTACTCACATATGAAGTCATATAAGAGAAAGCAATGGGGAAAAAAGTTAAAAGTACTTGGTCGCGCAGAGCTTTAATGGAACCATCAAACGCGGACCCTACTGCCTTCAACTCATCCTCTGATCTATGTTGCTGGGAGTGGCAACATCCATCTATGGTGTTGGAAGTGGAAACGCCTAGCTAGCTGTTGTACTGGCACCTTATACCTGTTCACATGAAAGCAAAGAGCCATGAAGAAAAGCCTACCTTATCGACATGGTGAGAGCATTCTTCAATAGCATAGAGTCTGTAGGCCAAGCTCCTCTCTATTCATTCCAGCAGTAGAAGGTCGACAATGTCACCGTTTGCCTCATCGGCATATTGGAATCGACCTTCTTTTGCAGTGAAGCCTCTGCGCCTTCCCTGCGTAGCAATCATAGCAGCTTTGTGTGCAACAAGACCCAATGGCTAGTTGAACAGTATGTCCAGCTTCAACTACCTTACTCAGCTCGTTTCTGCACGCGCAACTAGTTATGACCAGCATTATGCCGCTCCAAGTATAGCTCATGCAGATTCATTAACCCTGTGCCCTTGGCCATCCTTCAATGTTCATGGAAATGATATACAGCAGGTCCCATGCCTAATTCTCAAGATTCACACCAGTTCTATTCTGCGTAGTATGCCAACGTAGCAGCAAGCCGGACAGAATCGGAAAGGAGTATCGAAGATCTTTCAAACCCTCGTAATATTTCGCAAATCATCAAGCTGGAGAGTACTTCGGATGCTTGCCGACGTGATGAGCACTCCCTAAGCTCAGATATTTCGTGCGATCAACCCATGGTAGAGGTATGTTCTACTAGTGCTACTGAAGCAGAAGATATCAAATTTCAATTGATGATCAATTGTTCTGATCTGTAGTCGAATCACCAAAACTCATCGCATCACATTATAATTTCCGCGCACACATACTCACAGGAGTAATTGCTACAAGAGGCTGCGACTTCTTTCTAGTTAGTACTGTAGGAAGTAACAAGCATTGCTGGATGTGGGTCTACAAATTACCCTTCTCTTTCCATGCTTTTCTTCTGTGCTCCAAAATATCTCGCATTTACTCTACGCTTAAGTAACTTATTAGGAGGTTAATTAGCAGCTTCTACTCACATATGAAGTCATATAAGAGAAAGCAATGGAGACAAAAGTTAAAAGTACTTGCTCGTGCAGAGCTTTAATCGAACCATCAAACGCGGACCCTACTGCCTTCGACTCATCCTCTGATCTCTGGTGTTGGGAGTGGCAACACCCATCTATGGTGTTGGAAGTGGCAACACCCAGCTAGCTGTTGTGCTGGCACCTCATACCTGTTCACATGAAAGCAAAGAGCCATGAAGAAAAGCCTACCTCGTCGACATGGCGAAAGCATTTTTCAGTAGCATAGAGTCTGTAGAACAAGCACAACATCTTTTTCATTTGTAGTTGAGCGACTCTGTATGTGCTTCGGTAGTCCATTGGGCTTCTCCTCGGCCATTTCCATGCCGACATTGAGTGCTCGATTGTTGTCCATCATTGGCAACGCCAAGATCTGCATTTTGAGTCCTTCATTCCTCTTGCATCGGATGCGCATTTCAGCCATCGGTGGCGATCGGCACCTTGAAAGCATCTGCCATTACGAAAGATCCTGACATGGTTGAGAGAATACATGATGAGAGTGCTAGTCATGACCTGTTAGAAAGATGTTGTTCTTGGTAAGGCTTTTCTTGATATGTATGTCAAATGCAAAAGCAGAAAAAGTTTTTTAATGAGCTTTTTGTGAGAAATGTCGTCTCTTGGAGTATGTGGATTGTGGGATATGCCTAGCATGGTTGTGGCAAGGAAGTGAGGGCTCCTCGCCATACAGAGTCTCTTGGAGTGCTCTTCGAGAATGCAAGGACAACAACTTGTCAGGATACCTTCTCTGATACATCAGCAGAGGAATTCCGTGAGTATGACCATGTGGATCTTTGCATGATTGACTTTCGGAGCAGATTTCAGCCGGTATAAAAATGGGATGCTCTCCTAGCGTTTTCAGGTAGAGAAGGGGCGTTAGAATGAGTAGCTACCCAACGTTTTTTGCATCAGCATAGCCAGCATTTTTTCACCGTCTCGCTCGCATTGTGCTGGCTACTGCAGATCAGCCCTAATGCTCAGCATATTAGCCTAGTGTTTTTTCTTCAAATTTGCCTATTCTCTTAGCCTGCAGGCAGATCAGCCAGCGATCTCAGTTTTCAGCCCATTCCCCGTCGACGGAACGGCTCGTAACTGCTTTCGCAATCATCCTGTTGCAGTCTGGTGCTTCGTTAGCCTATTGGGCTTCCCCTCGGCCATTTCCTTGCGAACATCGATTGCTCGATTACTATCCATCATCAGCGACGCCAAGATCTGCATTTTAAGTCCTTCATTCCTCTCGCATCGGGTGCACATTCCAGCCATCCGTGGCCATCGGCAATCCCCCATCGAGAAGGATTCAAAGGTGCATCAAATCAGCCCGGGAGGTGCTTCATATCAAAGAGTCTCCGCCGCGGGGACATTCCCCATTAGAGTTATTAAAGTTCTCCATGATCTGCAAATCCTCCCATCATTGCAGCAGAGCGTCACAATTTGCAACAGTTCGTTGCATGTCATCGCTTGGAATGTGATGAGATTTCTAGCCAGCGGCTGTTGAGAGATATTGTGCTTGGCAGTTCTTTTGTCGATATGTATGCCGAATTTGGTGCGCTTGAGAAAGCAAAAAAACTGCTTGAGGAGCTTCTGCCTAAAATTTCGCCTCTTGGAGTCCACTAAATATTGTAATTCAGCTTTTTATTCCACTGTTCTTCATGCATTCCATTCAAACCTCTGACAATCTTAACTCTCTCGTGTTTCATTGCAGACAGATCAAGAGAAGCTTGGACTCATCTCCTCTACATTTGCAACGGTGACATATTACAGTGTGCGGTGAGTAAGAAGTGCCACATTTTAGTCTTGAATGCTGAGAGCACAGTAAAAAGAACACACCGAAAATTGCATGCTGCCGTGGGAATGGCACGTTCCCTCGTATTATAAAAATTAGGGAGGATTGTGCAAACTCCCTCGTGCAAGGACACTAGCACATTCTTATTTTTTTCTATAGCATAAGAATGAAAGAACACATACAAATAATGAGATTACTCTCAGAACCTTCAACATTGTGCTATTACTTTTTTAACGCTTCGTACTTATTCTTTGCAAGGGACATTGGGAAAATCAGCTCTCTCTTGTCTCTTCCCAGCTCGAAAACCCACAACAGCACAATCCAGCACCAGGTACATGGTTGTTTCAAACGCTTGCATTGTTCGTTGCTTGGACGTGACTAGTAAGTAAATATCACAAGGTTCTCATGCATTGAATCATACAGATTGAGTCCGACTTAAGCCTTGAATGGATCATCACCGAAAGCGTAGGATACACCTCAGCAGATCAAAAGCAAGATATTGCACTTCAATCGAGAAGAAGGCCAAATTTCTACCGTGCGCACAATCATGGATTGATATTGTCGATATAGTCTACTAATGGAGTTCGAACGTTGTAGCTATATTTAGATCTTTAAGCATATGCTTTGTTTGTGGTATAGTTTTCATCCAAACAAGTGCCTCTTTTGATTGTACTCGAGCTCCAGACGAGACATCGATTGCAATGTTTGCTAGCAGTATACTGGTATCCAGCTTAGAGGCTACACAAATACAAACGCAATGGGTGCAGTGCTCCGCTTGTGAGAACTCAAGTGCATAGTAAAGCAATCATTGCTTGCTACATTTCAAGGTCTTCCCAACTCTCTCTCTCTCTCTTGCTTAGTTCCGTTCTTAATTCATCAACATTTTTTTGCATACTCTCTACATCAAATCGTTTCAGTGACTTATACTCACTTAGGGTAACAAGATTTGTGCAAAACAAATAATAAGCTCTCTCTCTCTCTCTCATAGGTCATTTTGGCCTTTTGAAGACGTTAATATAACATTTCATTTCATTCTCTCTCTCTCTCTCTCTCTCACACACACACACACACAGCTTTCATTTCTACGTTCTTATTTACGGATGTATACTCTTGTTCAGTGCTTCCACGAGAACAAAATAGTAAATACAATCTTGTATGTATGAGTGAGTTCTACTCACTTAGGGTAACAAGATTTCTGGAAAACAAATAATAAGTGCACGCACGCTCTCTCTCTCTCTCTCTCTCTCTCTCTCTCTCTCTCAGCTTTCACTTCTATGTTCTTGTTTATTGATGTATACTCTTGTTCAATGCTTCGATGAGAAGAAAATAGTAATTACAATAGAGCCCTTACTCTCAATTCATTTCCATACACATGCAACTACCAAAAGAAGCTCTCTCTCTCATTGCAATCGCCTTGAAGGCTTGTATCATTCAACCAGTTTGTTATCCACTTGCAATCATGCAGGCTAACGAAGCACTTTAGTTTCTTGTTTGTGTTGTTTCTAACAGCAAATTGAAAAGTAGCACGAGCCAGTTTTGAGTCCTCAATTTCTTATGGCTAGGGGTGTGTGGTTGATTTTATGCGTCATTTTATCCTCTCTATAGTTTTCAAGTACAAGCTTGTTTGAAGGTGTATTTTGGATGTTACTCAGCAAAATACTCAAATTTGCAAGTAATGAATAGCTCTTACCCTTCATGGATATTTATTGGAAGAGTGTATGTCCCAAGAGTTTTTTTATGGACATTTTGGGTATTCCTACCTTTGAATCAAAAAAGGGGAAAAAATCAACAAATTCCCTTGTTTAGCATCGCGATTCGTGCACTCAAAGTTTTTAAAAGAAATACATGTACATAAGAAATAAGGATAAAATGAGAATTAAAAGTTCAAAACAGTATACAATACATTTGATAAACTTCCTTATATAGTTGTGCAGTATGCTTTTGATTTTCTATTAGCTTTTGACCTTTCGTTCATCTTTAGATCATTTATATAGATTTTGTTTTTGTCCAAACTCATAACCACATACTTCCTCACATCAAACTAAAAAACTTATTAGCTAGATAATGCTAATGAATTTCACTTCATATGGGGTGACTGTGTGTGTTGTTGTTATATTAAGATACTACTTATACACAAAAGAACATTTCTTTCAAAGACGATTGGCTTTCATTTGGGATGTGTTTGTACAAAAACAATTGTGCATTGGACTCAATTTTGTCCAATATGATCCAAATGAAATAACATTCGAGTGATCCTATACTTCAAAACTAAAACATTTTAGGAGAATGAAATATGCCTTCATATGCAAGCTCAAAGCTAAACCTTTTTAGGCAAAGATAAAATTCTCACTTTATAAACGAAAGTGGTAGGTAGAAGGATGTAGATTGCCACTCGATTCAATCACCTCATCTACTAACCAAGCACAAGACATATTTCATCTTTCCATTCTCTTGTGTAGCATGCTATGTGATAGGAGAAATTAATTTCATTTTACAAGGTACTTGTAGGTAGGCGTAGACAGCAATAGCTATGGACAAACAAAGGACTTTTTGTGATGCACACAGTTGTGATAGTGGGCAATTTTTTGCAGCATATCAAAACGCTGCTAGTACTGCTAGCCACTGGTTCCCTTGTAAGCGACAAAGCTTCACTACTACATTATACTAGCGTTATAAGATGCTATTATTATTGCAGATCTTGTCGACATTAGTACAAGGCATTGGTGTTTTTTGCATGTGTACTTTTGCTAGCATTTCAAAATGCAAAGGTTGGTGTTAGGCACGCTTAGCCTCTAAATAGTATACAGTAGTGGCAGTTGACAAGTGGGGCATCTTAAAAGACCATTTGTGGTGCATGTGAACCAGCCAAGGGCTTCTCAAAATGTCGTCCTACATGGACAAGAATCGTATGCATGAAAAGCAAGTTGCAAATAAACAAAAGCGTCGGAGTTCCATTTTGAAGAAATGGTTACCAACTCTATCGAAGCTTAAAGTGGAGGCAGAGTGAGGTGTCGACTCTTTCTTGAGGAAAGAAAGCCAGTAGTGTCTCTTCAAATGGTTTGTTTCGAGCACCAAAATCAAAGGTTTGCTTCAACTTACCACAACATCAACATATGCATAGTTCAAAAGCTTGTTTTTTTGTTCTATGTCATAGATTTAGTATGGTTTTGTATGTCATCAACACCATGATTTGCATTATTGTAGTATGAAAATTAGTAAGACCTTCCCTTGTGTACTCCCTACCCACTTATGTGCGGGTTTAGACGCTGCCCTAGCATCTTCAGGTAGAGGTAAGACCTAACCATTGTGTGCACTCAAGTTGTGTGCCTCCAAAATCCTCATTTGTGTACGGAAGCATGTGTGTCTCACCTTGTGTCTGGGAGACATATGCGCTTATCCTTGTGTATGTAGGGAAGGCCTCTATTTGCCAACCTACAATTGTGTTGTAGGGGAGGATTTGTGTGATCTCACCTTGTGTTTGGGGGATCTTGTGTTCCATACCCTACTTTGTTCCAAGGATGGTTTGTGTGTCTATACCCCATGTGTTAAGGGGAGACAAAATTGTGTACCTCTATTCTTTTTTATGTTTGAAGGGAGGCTATTGTGTGAGTGCTACAAACCTCAAGGGGAGGATTGTTGGGTGAGCTTTGTCTCACTAATGTCCAGTGAATGTGAACGCTATGTAAGCTTATACAAGGCATTAAAATCCTAAATGAAACTCTCTTTTCATTTGTGTTCACTCGTACAACCTTAACTCCTATCTCTCTCGTTCTCTTCTACTGCACCTTCATCCCTAGCCATGGCGAAGCTTTGTCTTCACCCTCCATACGTGTCTTCTCCCTACAAAATGAATTTCCAAGCATCCATGTGAAATAAAATCCTTTACCTACATTTCTTGGACATTTTTTTTCTTTAGTCTCTTCTGTCTAATGCATGCACTTCTCTCCTTTATCTTTATTCCTTGTTTCGCTCCTTCTCTTTTCTTTTACTATTTTTCTCACACATTATACTTTAGAAATTTATTTTAGTGTGCAATCAAAAGGTAGAAAAACACTTCAAAGGGTTGTTCCATGACTCTAATTAGAGTTCTTATGAGATATTTCTCTGAAACCAGTGTGGGAAGAATGCTCCTATGGATGGTGAAGACGAAGCTTCATCGTGGCCAGGGATGAACGTGCAGCAAAAGATAATGAGAGAGATAGGAGATAAGGTTGCACGAGTGGACAAAAATGAAAAGAAAGTTTCATTGAGGCTTTTAATGCCGTATATAAGCTTACATAGCGTTCACACTCACTGGACAATACTGAGACAAAGCTCACCCAACATACTCTCTCAAAATGTTCATCTATGCTCAAGATAAAACTAAATTACTTGAATAGATTACAATGTAATATGTAGCACTTAACATTATTGTAGGTGAAGCCATCAAACGTTTCGAGGGACTTGATTGTTTGCTACTTTCTCAATAATACCCTTGAGCAAAACTAATGTCGTATCTCAGTGTGCACACAATAAATTTATCTCTCTGAAAGCTTCCTTAATAATTGCCACACTGGCTCGTGGACAAATCAACATAATAAGTGTGGCCTCTCTTTTTCTCTTTGTAAGATATCTCCCCATACCTCATTGAGTGAGGCAAGAGAGGGATCCCTCTTGATAGTTATTCTTTTCAAATTAAAGTGGTTTTATATCTTTTGATCTTCCCCCATAAAGGAATACAAGCTACAAGTTGTTCCTCTAGGATGACGAGTCCACCTCTTAGACAAACATCATTTATGTTAAGGCAAGTCATAGTATATAAAGTTTCTTGGGGTGGCTCATTTATATATGACTTAGCACAAATTTCTTGACCTTTTTGAAATATACCCATTCGAAATTACAAGCATAGTAAATGCCTAATTGGTTAGCCCAATTGAGTTACCCTCTATGTCCCAAGTTATTTTCATGTATCATCTTGCTCTTGCAACCCATTGCATGGAGAGGTGTCCTATCCCACTTCATTATAGCCGTTAGTCAGTCCCAAACTATATCGTGTATTCACAAACAAATACCCAATCCATATCTTGAATTTTGGTTTATACCTAGTTAGTAAACCCAATGTGATCTCCTATTTAATAGTGGTTATCTTGTGGGGTGAGGATATCCCGCAATAACTGAGTTTGATTATGTAGGAAGCCTTTCATATAGAGATTTTTGAAAACCTATAGAGTTTTTTTTTAGAAACTGATAAAAATATCGAGCTTTTTGGAGAAGTGCTCTACAGGGCTTCTTCTCTTTGTCTGATAAGGATTAATCCCAATATTAGTAACATTTTGATTTACACTCTTTAAGCCCAAACTTAAAGAGAGGGAAACCTAGTTTTAAGAGAGTCTACCAAATTAAGTAGTGTGTGGCTAGAGAAAGAAAGCTCAATTTTTCTATCCTTTATTGAAAGTATTTTAACACAAAGATTTTTACAGGAGAGAGAAACACAATATCCTTTTACATCTAGTGATAAACTAATTTCACTCATTTTTAAGGTTTTTTCAATGGGTGGATACCACAATGTGAGTGATTAAAGATGCAAGCAGTGTTGCAATTCAAACATAATAAAAGCATTGAGCAAGTACATCATATAGAAGCCTATTGCACTTATACAAGTTGGAAATATATTATGCTTTCAAAATGAATTGAAACAAATAAAAGTAAGGAAAGAGTTAGATGGAACTAAAACAAATTATTGCTAAGACCAGGATCCTCAATAGTAGAATGGGGGACTCTTGTCTCCTGCATAATAGGGGTACAAGCTAGTGGAACCTCTCAATAGCATTTAAAGTGACACTCAAAAAACGTTGTTTCTTTCTCTAAATATAAGCAATGGCATTGAATCTTAGCACAAGCAACTCCCAATTCACTGAAATCAGCAAATAGGTCAATCATTGAAGCGTGATCTTTAGAAAATGTCAAGACTAGTCAATTGTAAAAGATATCAAAAAAGTTAAATCAATGTATTCATCATGTACATATTATTAAAAACTAAAATTTATGAATCGTACTTAAAGAACTCAAAGGTATGTTTTGCAATCCCTCCCAATTTTCCCTTATCAATAAATGTTCCATATTCTCTCTCTACCAATGTCCCCGCGCATCAAATGAATGCTTTTCAAAAGTCTCACCATCCTTTCTATCATAGATAGGAAAGTTGCCCTTGTGGTAGAACATGCCTAAGAGTAAAACCTCCATCTAAAAAACAAAAGGTCAATATGCAACCCTAGAAAACCCATGGGTTCTCAAACTTCTTATTATAAGTCCTACCCTTTTCCTAGTGCTCTTATGCTTGTACCCCTGAGGTATAATTAAAATTATTGTTTGGTAGTATTTGAAGCCAACCATTTCAGCATGCTTACTTATTACCCCAAATTTATCAATAGAACATAGAGTAATGTACCACCATTGTTTTGCAAGTATCAATGATGCTAAATATGTGGCAGTAGAAAGAACTCTTGAATGGTTCAAACTAGCTAAAACAGCAACTATTGATGTGAAGAGACAATGTTAACAAGTACATAACACATCAAAATTAAAGCTCTCCACAAAATATCCACTAGGAAAATCACAAAACATGAAGGAAGCAACAAGGTGACTCTCCTCACCTCCAATGTTAAATCATTAATGTCTAACCCCCGCAAACATTAAAAAATCCTAAAATGGAACAGTGGTATCATCCTTGGAATTATTGTTTGTGCAAGCATTTATGTAGCTAAAGGTATACAAAAGGACCATTGATACACATACCTTGACTCATCAACATGAGAGATTTTGCATAGATGAATGCATATTGCGTGAATTGTGGTGTCACTCCTTGAAATTGGATCATCTAATTGAAAATCATAGAGAAAAGCATTGGTTATACGTGTGAAATGTTAAAAATTCTCTTAGGCATAGCAAAAGTGCCTTCTACTTTATACCCATCGTTCACTTCCAATGAGGTCTTTGTGAGTGCTTGTTGGGACTTCTTTGAAACAATGGAATGTCGCACTCAAGCCTTTCTTCATTGAGGACCCCACTGAAGGCTCAAGAATTGGCTTCCCTTTCATGAGTGTGGAAGTTCCACCTTTAGAGGAGTTTTCTTTCTTAGAATATTCCCCTTTATTGGAGGTGGATTCAACCTCATCCATGGTGGCTACCACTATAGAAACATTGGTTTGCTCTACAAAACACAATAATGATTGACAACTAAACACTCTACTAATTGAATGACCTCTTATTTAATAAGTGAAAAGAGATGTACCATTAAACAAAATTGCTTCAATATTGGATAAAAACCAAGTGGATAATCAAGCCACCACCAAGGGCAATGATCTTTCTCCCAGTCATTGACTCCTCTATCAACCATTCAAGTCGGAAATAGAGTCACCCCCTTAAAGATCTTTCCAATCCTCCACCCTTTTTGGCATAAACTATAAAGAGTGCTCATCAAAGACTTTCACCAACCATCTAATTTTTATGAGTGACACAACCAAAAAGTTTGAGTAAAAAAGAATTAGGTCCTTAGAACTACACAAGACAAATACAATATCATATAATCAACATTCATCACCTATAAAGAAGCCTCCTAGAGGATTCCAAGAGCTCCAAAATCTTATCATCTGCTTCTCTGGTGATCAATTTTCCCCATAGCTCACGAAAAGCCAAGTCCAAATGTTCTCTCTTTTGATGAGAGTACCAACTTTCAAAGCCCTCAGGAAGGTTCACTATGAATTTTTCCTTTAGCTTTTTGCATTGCTTTAATAAATTTCCCATGTACCATTGGTTTCTCAAATGCATCTTAAACTTTTGAGCACTAAGGTACCGTTCTCTAATAGGATCATTTATTTTGTATGTCAAGATAGATTGCAAAATATCTCGTTGCGTAGTGTCAATATACAATGAAATCTAGTAAGTGTCTTTTATAAATTTATAAAATGATTCCGCAAACTCAAAACTTTTCTTACCATTGTAGTGTAATTTTTTGCGTTTGTTGATGAGTAAAATTCTATCCTTTATCTTTCCTTTTACCCACCAACTATAGTTGAACAAAAGAGAATAGAATCCACAGGGTCCCCATTTGCAAGATTTTCAATTGACAACATCTTCACACAAGAAAACAAATGTGTATTACAAAGCAAGATTTGGTTTTTCAAACCAGTTTAGGAACTTTAGTGTATATAAAAGGTAGAAAGGTTTTCATGTATGCTTGTCCATGTGACCTCATAGATTCATCTAAGTAAGAGAGAGAGAGAGAGAGAGAGAGAGAGAGAGAGTGTGGTATATCTATGGTGCGTGGTGAATAGAATCATTTCAAAGTTCAATCAAAACTCCTCATGTGTTATGATTTATGCACTTATTAAGGTATCAATGTGGTCATGTGCATGTAGCCACTTGAATGCCTCTAAATGTGTGAGTGTGTGTTTAGTGCCTGAGGAAGCATGTGTAGAGTGTTGGTTCTTTATAAAGACAAAAATTAAAGTTCTTAATATAGTTTGCAAGATATCAATCTAATCATCTCCATATGGTGCATGTAGGTGAGGAATTTAAGAAAATATACTTACTTTGTACGCCCTCTCTCTAAAATCTTTTCACTTCTACTTTTAGCAAGTGCTCCCTTTTCTTGTGCAGACAAAGAAGCGTCATTTATGTCCACAATCTCTTTCAATATAAAAGCATCAAACTCTTCCTACAAGTAAGGTAACATCGTAATAGAAAGAGAATATAAAATTGATATTCAAGACACAACAAAGAAGAGTAAACAAGTGAGAACCAAGACAACTTAATATTATACTAACCTTCCAAACAAGCATTGCTAAATGAATGGCCGGTGAATTATACCATGTACCCTTAGATGTCTTTCTCTCACAAACCAATTCTACCTCTATCCAATGCAACCAATCCCTTAGAAAGTCTTTTAAAAGAGATTCTTTGCTAGCTATAGCAAGCAGATAAAGCTCTTGACCAAAGTTGGTGCAAATGGTTGTGCAACCAATTCTTCACAAGCATACAAACCCAAATAATTAAAACATAAGAGAAACAAGCTCTACCACTATAAAAAGACAATAATCACTCACTCATTTTGAGTTCTTAGAGCAAGCAAGATCTCTCCCTCTGCTTCTACATGTACATTTACAAATTGACACTTGACAAAGCAATGTCTCCATTTTATCATTGAGTACTTTAAACAATAAAGAGCAGCATTAGATAGAATTACCATAATTAAGAACTTCAATGAGCTTTACAAAGGAAAGACTTACGTGAGCTGATCGTGCTCATCCAAGTTTTTAAGCAGTGGTTGCTATCCCAAACATAGAATTTTTTGCCAAGATGATCTTCCCATTGTAGAGACAAGGTCCTCTCAAACTCCTCATTAATCTCTCTCCAAGTTGGACTCCATTCTATTTTTTTATTGTTTATTATTTGTTGCTCATCATGCCCATGATTTTTAAAGGAGACAATGAAGGGTGCTCCTAAAACACTATATCTTGAGGTCTCAAATCTTATAACAAGGCCCTCAGTACCTGGTGTTATGGCCTCATTCTCCATCAATCTATAGAGCGGTATACATGGAGGGTCTTGAGATCTCTTTTCTATGAAACCCTCAACGACCTCCTTTAAGATATGTCCTTGCACATCCTTGCTAAAAGTTGCAGGATGGTCTAAGGGCTTAGGAATCATTATTGTAGCCTCGGAGGTACCTACATTATGGACAATAGTTGGACTACCAAGATCCAAAGGCACAGAGTGTGCCGGTGCATTGGACTCATTTTTCAAAGGAGTGTTTAAATTTTTTTGTCACTATAGTTCTCAATATCCTCAGAGTCAGAGATGATAGGGTTTTACATGGATCTTCCCCGACCATCAACAATGGATGAAATCGTTGAAGCTTTAGCTAAAGACCTATTAAAAGTTTTTCAAGAACGTGACTCCTTGATATGAAAGAAAACACAATTGAATAAGAAGCAATAAAAATGTCATGCTTTTTTGTTCATTAAAACAATAGCATGCACTCTCTAGAGTAGATGTTTGAAAAAAGTTTTTAAGTATTTTTAAAGAATCAGAGTGTGCACTCTCATAAGTAGTTGTGTAAGAAAAATTCAATTTATTGAAAATAATTTACATTGAAACACCTATGTGCACTCTCCTCAGTAAACATGTGAAAAAAAAGTTGACTTTTCTAAAATATTTGCTCGATGAAAGAGCAGCGTGCACTTTGCTTAGTAAATGTGTGCAAAAAAACTTGAAATTATTTAAAAAATTCCACGTTGGAACACAAGCATGTACTCTTGTAAGTAAATGTGTGAAAAAAATTTGACTTTTATAAAGTATTTTACTCACTGAAAGAGTAGCATGCACCAAAAGATCTTGAAATCTTCACATTGAAACATTACCGTGCAGTCTCTCAAGTAAATGTTTGAAAAAAAGTTAATTTTTATAAAATATTTTGCTACTTGAAGGAGCAGCATGCAGTCTCCTAAGTAAATGTGTGAAAAAGAGTTGACTTCTACAGAGTATTTTGCTCATTGAAAGAGAATTATGCAAGCAAATATGTGACAAAAGTTTCACGTTATTAAAAAAAAAATCCCCATTGTAATACCTGTGTGCATGCTTTTAAGTGAACATGTCAAAAATAGTTGATTTTTGAAAGAATGTTTTTCTTCTTAACCTTCTAAATAGTTGGATGTCACAATAATGTAATTGCAGTCACATTATGGATATGATTTGGAGCGCTAGATGGTTTTGACTTGGCTCATTGTGGTCGTTGGGATGCTCCTCCAGGATGTCAAATGCTGCAAATTAAGATAGTTGGCTTGGGCAAGCCTCCACACTATCTCGCACGGCGGGCGGCTTCAAATGGGATCTACGGTTGAGGTGCTTCGGACTGTCAGATGCACATTTGTAAATTCGGTCCATTTGGTAAATTCGGGGAGAAAAGTAAATTCGGGTAGGTTTGTAAATTCGGGACACTCCGCGCCCATGTCTTGAACCCACAACCTCCCCAATGTGAGCCATTTGCACTAACCACTACGCCTACATGCGTTCGTTGAAATATAGGGGATTCGAGTATGTCATATTGTAAATGTGGGCCGACTAGTAAATTCAGGGCAAATTTGTAAATTCGAGCAAACTAGTAAATTCGGGAAACTGTCGATTCTGACGGTCCACAATTGGCGCGCCCCGCGTTTTCCTCCCCCACCATTGATCCCATTTGAACATGCCCGTGTGATACAGTGATGGCGTTGGGCAAGGGTGAATGCGCATTGGTCATAGGATGAGGGCTTATCTGTTAGGGCCAGTGGGCGGACAGGTTTGGGAGCATGGAAAGGAACATTAATTGGGCAGGGCGACACTGTGAGAGAGCTGCACAAGCAAGTAACAAAGCCTAGAAGGGGCTTGCGCAGGTACACACAAAGGTTGGAAAAGAAGCCGTGCCACCTGGGGCTGACTGGAGAAAATGGCGGAGGCTGATCTACGGACTTAGGGATGTTGGACAGAGCGGCCAGGTCGTTCCTCCTGCATGCAATTACAAGCGGGTTGTTGGACAATTGTGTGTAGAGAGTACGCAACGGAGGTTGCAATAGTTGGTCCCGCTCTTCGTGAGCCTATAGGTGAACGCAACCATGGTAAGCACGTAGCAGGCAGGTCATCATTTTCTACAATACACTGAAAGAGCAGTGCGCGCTCTGCTCTTCTCCAAAACCAGGACCGTTATACAATGGGACTGTGAAGACAACTAGTTGGATGAAGGATCTTTTTTTGCTCACAACTACTTTAACACTAGTTCTGTAATTGGACACTCAAATGTCCTGAGACACTAAAGTGTCCTGTTTTTCTAGCAACTTGTCATAATTATTTGGTGAATCTAGAAAAAAATTCATAGATCACGGTCATATCTTAGGTCAACAATGAGGTGAAGAACATATCCAAATTTTATTTTTTCCAAAATTAATGTCAAATTAATATTATAATGATAAGTTTTAAGATGAAAAATCATAGAAATTAGTGCAGTTTTAATAAAAAATTTATAAATTGATTATAACTTCTCATCAAAATAAGATTTTTCATAGATTTCAAGGTGTATGGATAGTAAAAAACTTATTATAGCAAGAAATTGAGCTTCATAACCTAGTAATTTGGACTAGATTTTTTTTATAATCAAAAGACCAAAATTTTGAAAATGCTGACAAAGAGTAAAATTTTGGTCTTTCAAGGCCTCTTTCATTAACATGATGAGGTTATGGGACAAAATCTAAGGTATATAATGTATTTGTAGGTCAATATTCATCAACTAAGCATTTTTCAAGGGTTCAAACTCATAGGCCCATATGAGGTATTTGTATACAAATAAGTGAGATGAACAGAAAAATCCAAAAATGGACTTTATTTGAAGGCTTATCTTTGATAAATAAAAAATCATAATTACAACATGCACAATTTTTTGGATATGCCATAAATCACCCATTAAAAATTATCACCTTATGTAATGGAGTCATAGATCTAGTATATATCATCATAAGACATTGTAAATTTAGATGAAATAAATATTTTTTGTGATCGTTAATTGAATTTGTGAACGTTGCATATTTGACCCACACGACTTTCTATATTTAATTCTAGTCACAAAGGATTTTTTCTCACATGACAATTGCAAAAATATCAAGCACATATATAAGTAGCTACCATGGATTATTCATGCCCCTTGCTTATTTTTTTTCTTAGGCTAGAGTACGAGTCTTAGTGAAACATTGAATGTTGCTTTGCGTGGGTTCTTTTCATGAGTGTAGTTACTATTGAGGTTATGATCAAAAGTGAGGGATTATAATTTATATTACTTTGAATAACATTTTATAAGTTTGCAAAAGCATTTCTTGAGATGTGTTTTAGATTTCATGTACCATTTTATTTAAATTGGCAAAAAAAGGACACTAAAGTGTTCTTTTTGGTACCAAACTAGTGTTAAGACCAACGCTTGCTATTTGCTAATAGCCACTTTAAGACCAACGCCTGGAAGGGTGGAAGGAGGGATAAAGAGAGCAAGATGAGGGAGGAAGGGAGTAGCAAAGAGAGGGAGTAGATAGAATGAATAAATAGGATAGAATAGGATTTCAAGATAGGACAGGATATTAGAAAGCTAAAAATAAACATACACTTGGATAATTCAACGGGTAAATAGTTTATTTTTAAGATTTTTACTTAATTTTAGAAATTGTTAGTCTACTAATTTTCCAAAAAATGAAATATTTTCTAGTAAGGAAGTTCATTCAGGGTGAGTGGGGAGTTGGAGGCAGAGAAAAAAAAATTTATGATGGAAGGACAATCGATGGGTTTCCTCAAAGATTTTGAAGACATAATTGATCGTTGCACCAAGTAAATTTGTATTTGTTGTAGGCTAAATTATAAATTATATGAGCTTCAAATATATTAAAGCATATATCAAAGAACGGTAGATTTACAATTAAAGGATACCTTTTTGTGCACTACTAGTGGCTATATTTAAATGTGCACTAACAACCATTTCTGATATACACATGATGGTGCCTTAAAAAGACAACATCTTTGGGCAGATATGAAACACTTAAAAATGAGTGCATGTTATTAAATATTTTCCTATAGAGTAGACTATAGCATCTCAAACATGAAGAAAACGATTCTAATATACACATGATGGTGCCTTAAAAGGCCAACTTAAAAATCTTTGAGCAGATATGAAACGCTTAAAAATGAGTGTATGTTATTAAACATTTTTTTCTAGAGTAGACTATAGCACCTCAAACATGAAGAAACAACTCAAGTGCAACTACTTTTCTATTTTTTGAGTTGTATAGAAGAATATAACTCGGAGCAGAATGGTACATGTGCATGTGGTTTCATTATTATGGAGAATGGTAGATAGCATTATCACACACTCACTACATGTGCAAAAAGATAAGCTATTAGTAAGCTCTAATTACTTGTTGCAGAGCTTACTACCACCCAATAAACAGTTTTTATCGTTGCCAGTTGTTCTTCAGTGTGGAAAAATAACATCCAAAGTAGAGTTAGCATCCAATGTTGATATCAAAGAAAATCATTATTTCCTTTTAGAGTCTTGCTTATCAACAAGGTATCAATGATCCACTACCATAAGAACTTGTTTGTTGCTAGTGCCAAGGATGATAGCCATCCATCCATGAGCATGACTATCAATTCCAAAGCCGGCATCCAAAAATCAAATCACATGCCTATATTACAAGCAAGTTGTTCATTGCTCAGCAACTTCTCAATGCTCTATGTATTTTATTATTCTTATCAACACTTCAATGACCAGATTGATGCTTCATTAAGGGGAGCATAAACATGTTGTAGAAGGAGGAACTTTGAGGGCAACAATTCAGAGGCTAAGAAAGCTAACTGGAACTTGCTTGCAGCAAAACCATTGTACTGGACCTCATAAAATTCAAATGTTGGTGGCACGACAATTGTTGATGGATTCACTAACAAAGGACCATGAAGACACAGTCAATGAATCTGAGATGAATAACTTTCTCGAAGAACTAATTCCTCTTGTCCAGATCCAAAGGCAAGTCTTTAACTTGGGAAATCAAAGTTTGCTATTAAAAAAAAGTTTTATTTCTTTATTTCTTTTATAGGTTTAAGAGCATTGTGGCTTGTGAAAAGAAAAGTAGTAACCCCATTATTGGAGATGGTTATGATGAAATTTTGAAATTAAAAAAGAAATGCATGTTCCTTTTTTTCCATGGGAGCCATTTTTAAGGCAAGGAACAATTTTAGAAAAATGTTTTCTATTCAAAATGTCTACAAAGGTAGAGGCTCAAGAGTGGATCTTGTGAATCATATGAGGAGAACAAGATCAAGGGACTTGAAAGATACTTGGGTGCATTTTGATCACACCCATAGAATTGGTGGTTGGGCTACAATGTCTTACTCTAAGGCTATGATCCTTGGTATGTTCAATTTCACTTTTATGTTTTTTCTAGACTACTTAGCATGTATAATTAATCACCTTACATGTCTTTTTATGTTTGAGAAGTCTAATGGTGATTGCAATCTGTGACATGAAGGAGGAAGATGTTGATGCACAGATCCTATTTTAAACAAATCTTAATGCAACAATGCAACGAGAAGGATATTCAAAAGCATGGATGATGAGGGAGGTGAAAATTGGATTGCCTTAAGGATAGTTTATCATAGAGAGAATGTTTTACAAGGACGTGAGCATTACTATCTATGTCATTGGGAGAAAAGTATACAAAAATATACCAAAAGATACGTATTGCCACAGTTTAGGCAAGATCATATGTAGTTGTATGAGGCATGGAGACTCTCAAGGAAGAGAGAAAATGTAGAAGCACAAGCTACCTTAATAAAGGATTGGTGGATAAAAGGTAGGGTCCTAATTGAGAACATAAGACATATTAAGCATTGGTTTACATGGTGGTAAGATCAGATATCACACTAGGGAAGCCTATACAAGGTATGCATATTTACTCCTAATTTGTGTTTGTTAAGTTATACTTTTTATCTTAGTTCAAGCAATTAAAAATATTTTCAAGACTCTTATATCCCATCAAAAAGATATTTACCTTATATCAATATATCAAAATGTGTGCATGTAGGCTGGTTAGTAGGAAAAGGTGGAGCCCGTGAAATTTATCTCTTTGATGCTTGTGTCACAGATGTTATCAATGCTTATGCAAAGTAACATGGATTTGATAATGAACGATACATTGGTAATGGACCAGATATGGAAAAATTTCTTTGAAAAATCTCTAGGGGAGACACTCCGATACCCACTTTTGTGGGGTTTGTGCAAGCTGTTGTGGTTGGCATCTCTTTTTTAAGCAACCAAATGTTCATGGTGACAATGAAATTGTTCAAAAGAAAAAGAAATGGAGTAATGCAACTAGCTCTCACAAAGCCTGACCTTATAATGGAATCTAGACAAGGAAAATAAAGAGGTAGACCAAAACACATCAATTTTTTGTCATAACATGGTGCTGATAAAGAAGATTTTTCATTTCTAGATGAAACAAATTTTTCTACTACTCTAGAGGAGCCTCAACACCCAAATATGACATATGAAGGTGGAGGAAAGATTGATGCACATATTGTATTGAAGAAAAGCATTCATAAGACCATGTGGGCTATCAAATGAATGCATCTTCATTGTAAATAAAAATGTTGGGTATGGTCAACAATCAAACCTGTCCGTTGGCTTACATAGAGAGCAAGTCTCTAGGTGAGGTGGCACCTTGTTTTGGGCCAACAAGAGAGTATAAGGGAAAGCAATTATCTCAATTGGATGTGGTTTTTCAACCATGATGTTCATCACACATGGAATGTAGATAAGTTGGTACAAATTCTTCATCAATTACCCCAATGTTGGCTTGTTGGAGAAGGCACAAATATAACTATGTTTGAATCAAAACAATTTCACATGGTAGGTTTTGTATTGTAGGCTAACATAATATCTTATCAAAAAAAATTCGAAATGCAAGACATGTCAACATTGGTGACATGGTATATCAAAAGAGGCCGAGAAAAAGACATCTAAGGCTATATAATTATATGCAATATTAATAGAGAAAAATTGTGTGAAAAGAGATGAGTACGTACAATTTCATATATTTACAGAAGCCCACTATTATGTCCACGTAAAGAGTGAGCCATCTTGCTCATGCCCTGACTTTTGAAAGAGAGAAGACACTAGGAGTCCTTTCTTGGCTTGCAAACATCTCTATTTCATTTACATTCGTGTGCTTGGTCTTCATCAGCCTCGCTTTAATGAAGCCTTCGAATGGAATTAATGCACAGGAGATTTCATAGTAGAATTTGCACTTCATTGGTAGAGAATAATCGTTTACCTTTACTCTCCTTTTCAAAGTAGGATATTCATTTTGAAAGCATCTCAAATGACATTTGGGTCCACCTTTAGAGAATGTTTTGTTTTCATCATTTTGTAGAACTATTTTGAGATTCTTAATAGAAAAGTTTTCTCTCACATCAATTTATCTTGACTTCATCATACAATTTACATTTCTCTCAATCGTGATTGCTTGTGTTCTCTCTCTCTAGATGTAAAGATCAATTAGTGCCTTGCATGTGTGGTTTGGAGCTTACTCCAAACAATTGGCTAGAATCAAGCGACTTTGCCAAAAAAAGCTCTATTAAAAAAGTAAAAAGCTCTATAATTTTTGGGAAATCTCTAAGTAAAAATCTCCCTTTTTTAATACCCCGCAATAACCCTAATGTATTGCATGGCATGGTTACCCATTCTTGGCCTCCTGCAAAGAACTTACCATTAGTATCGTTAACTTATTATAACAATGTTTGAATAACAAATTTTATCAATTAGAGTTACAAACATCTTTATAGGTCTATACTCGGCCGAGCTACTCGGTCTATTCCCATTTCCATGCACCCTCTCAATCCCCATTCCCATGCACCGTCTGCACTCTCAGTTGCTCACCCCTCGCACGTAGCACCTCCTTCCCATTGACGCCTTCTCACTGTCCACCTTGCCTTGCTCACAAAACCGCCCGCCTCCCCTTGGTCTAAGTTCATGGCCCGCCCTGCTTCTACCCCTTCTCGCATCCATCTCCGACCCACCTTGCCCTGGTCTTCCCCCCCCCCACCCCAACCTCCACCTGGTCTACATTCACTGCTTGCAATCCAACCTCAACTTCAAGGAGAACTGCTTGAACTCACCTTCATTGGAGTCGAAGGATCAAACAAAGCTTGGGGCCAAGTCGCCTTCTTGCCATTCACATTATGACTGGGGAAGCCCCTAACAAAATGACCTTTAGTGCATGGTTGAACTTCCGCATGGGCCTTCCTCCAATGACTCTAACCAAAACAGAGATGAAGTGGAAGCTCAACCCAAACCACCTCCAAAGCATCAAACATATCAAAGGCCGTCGTCACTTTGTGTGTGGACACCTGGGGCACGGAGAGAATGCATTCTCGGTGCATACACACCTCAGGATTTGCACGCATCCCATTCACTTTTCATTTCCTTTGCAAGGAAATCATCTCCCTTGATTTGTGCTAAGCAAATGGCCTCATACTTTGTACCGACATACTTCAAACAAATGGTCTCAAAATTGTACCGACATACTTCAAACAAAATGGTGTCAAAATCGTACCGACATACTTCAAACAAAGATTGGAGCAGCACTTGATTGATGGCCTCCCGCAAAGAACTTACCATCAATATCATTAGCTTATTATAACAAAGGTTGAATAAAAAAATTCAGTAATTAAAGTTACAAGCATCTTAGTTCAAACAAAGATTGTAGCATCATTTGATTGATGGCTGGGCCCACCATGCAAGCCATTCAAACATGTCATGTAGGCAAAAAAATAAATCAAACACTAATCATAAAGACTACTATCTAATCAAACACTAATCATAAAGACTACTATCTACTCAAGACTACTATCTACTCGGTCTACTCCAATTCTCATTATGTGAAATCTTTACAAGATGCTCAAAATCTCCACCTACTCTCCATTTCAAAGGCCACAACAAAACCACTTTTTATCACGCACATTTGAACCCATCACATTGAATGTCTAAGGGTCAAGCTAAACCACTAGGCTACAAGCCTATGATGGTGTGTAGAGTGGCTTTATTCATCAAAAATAGAAAAACGATAATAAAACCACCCCCCCTCCCCGCCCCCGCCCCCCCCCTTTTACTTTTTTGTTTCATAAAACTTATCAACGTATTGACTTTCCTTTAAATGCACCTCCAAGGAAAACTTAACTTTGCTTTCAAATGCACCTCAACAAAAACTTGACTTTTCTTTCTATTCCATAAAACTCAAAATATCTCCTAAGATTTCACAAAATAGTAATATGTGCAAAATTGGCACCACCTACCTACTAACAAGTTGTGCTAACATGCCTTTTTTTATTTTAATTTATCTCAAGTTAGTCTACGATTGTGTGTGATGTGACCTCAAGTTAGTCTACGATTGTGTGTGATGTGACAAGCATGATAAGACTTGTGCGGGTCACCTCTAAAAATGTAAACCTAAACAAAAGTTTGAAGGTTACATCTTTCAAGAAGTGTAACATTTCGAGGATTAATTCACACAAGGGATTTTAATTACAATGTGAAAAAATAATTTAAGTTTCCAAGAAAAAGAGGCTACTTTATTATATCATAGCATATAAATAAATGGGTTTTTAATATCCTCTGAACACATGTTGTATATGGTTCATTTCTTAGAGGTGAAGACCTCGAGGATCAAGGGGAGGAATATTTGCCTTGACCATTTCCTCAATTTTGGGCATTGTGGTTGTTGGAAGTAGTCCACACCATCCTCAACTTTTTCCAGGTCTATATCTTTGTGCCATTGTTGCACATGCAGGTAAGTGAGCATTTGTGTGGATGTGCTTGTAATTGACCACAATAGATGCAAGCTGCAAGTTTTGTAGTTACATGAATGCAAGGTGGATATGAGATAAATGCATTAGTTAGTAGATTAGAGAGAAGATCTATGTGCAAGAGGCTCCAACTTTGAGTGCAAGGTGGATACAAGATAAGTGTGATAGTTGGTAGATTTGAGGGAAGGGCTATGTGCAAGAGGCTCCAACTTTGAGCTAACCTTTAGCTTAAAGAGGAAGGGGGGGAGCATAAAATGGAATTGAAAAAATAATACATGTTGAATAGGAAAAAGGTGTATTTTATTTGCCAAAAATTCATAAACAAGGAGCTCTGGAAATAGTCCTTGAATCATGTAATATACACGATTTATACATTGTGAAACCCCCCACCCCCCCAGCATGGGGGTCTACCTTAAGCTTGAGGATAGAGTCACCTTATTTGGTTGAGTCACCATATTTTGTTAGGAAAGCATACGACTAGTAACGTATGCTTTGCTAACGAGAAAGAAGAAAAAAGAAAAATAAAAGGGAAAAAAAGAAAAAATTCAAATTAATCAAAATTAAAAATAAGAAGAACAAGAAAAGAAGTGAAAACGGTTAGTGACTGGGTCACACCGTTCGTAACTCCAAAGCCCATGGATACTGCACCTAAGCCTTCTTATGCTGATACAGTGAAGGGGGATAGTGAAAGGAAACAATAGAAATAATGGAGAAACCCATCAAAGCCCATCCTAGCAATAGTAAGGCCACCCCCGGTTATCGCTTCACATTCACTGCCCAGAAAAAATCGGCATCCCCTCTGGTTCAGAAAATTATTTTGTCTCCAATGTTTAGGAACAAGGATGAAGGGTGGCACCAAGTCTCCAACATTTCATGCAAGTGCTTTAAATCCCAGGCACGGACAACATGGCAGATGAAAGAAGCCCCGCCAAATGTTCCCATTTCCCCATTCTTAATTATAATATCTTTGAGGTTCTTCGGGATGTTAACTCAAAAACCTCAAGGTTACCGAAGGGAATGGGATTGATCCAATGGAGGATAGTGACAGGAAAGAGGGCATGGAAGAAGAATCTCTAAAGGTTGAGGAATTTGTACCCCTCTCACAATAATGGAAGAGCTAGTATTCTCGTCTGGAATGTGAAGGGGATTAAAACCCAAAAAAAAACTCATTTTTCTGGGAGGAATTCAAAAAATACAAGGGTGTTCACTGTTGGGCTATCCAAGAACATCACTTGGATGCATCTAGCAAAAGACGACAAGCAGTGGGGACCAAGCTGGTCTTCTACAGAGAAGGGATGGATGGATTCAATGGAGTGCTCTCAATTGTGGATAGAGATCTTGAACCAGAAGTGGTGTTCAATCATCCCTCTAGGAGAGCTCTAGGAATTAAGATTAAGTGGGAAAATCAACATATTACAATCATCAACACATTTTGTCCTTGCTCGGCAAAGGAAAGAGCAAGGCTTTGGGATCTGCTTAAGGGTGTTCATATTAAAGGGGAGTGGCTTTCGATTGGAGACTTTAATATGGTGGAGAAGGAAAGAGACAGAATTGGAGCATCAAACATGCTAGCTAGATCTGAGAGATCTAAATGGAGAAGTCTCTATGAGAAATGGGCCTTAATTGACTTGTGGGAGGTAGGGCCATGGAGCAACATGCTTGGGTTCACATACACCAACCTTCAAAATGCTGGTGGCTGCTCTCATCAAGCTGGCTGGCTACCCCCATGGTTTGAACTGAAGGTAGTTACTTTAGAGTGTCTTTCAGACCACTTTCCATTAAGTGTTAAATCTTAAAAAACCAAACGGGAAGATCATTGCCCCCAGGGGGCAAAGAGATTACTCTCATTTGGAGCTCACCTCTTCAAGGCTCACCACTTGGGGAGGTGAGGAAGGCTAGAATTATATCCAGAGAAACCTTTTTCCATCCAAAGGAGGCCAATTAGGATCACTTCTTTAGGGATCTCAAAGTTAAAAGGAAAAGGGTTTGTTTCACTCGCTCACAGATGGGAAAGGCTATTTACTGAGGATGAATGCTCTCTTGCATTACAAGCTCTTGGCAAAGAGCGATCCCCTTGCTGGGACAGGTTGGCTACTAAATTCTTCAAAGAATTTTGGGAAGATTTAAAATCCCCGATCACGCAAATGGCTAACCAAGCCCTAATTTATGGAGTCTTAGACTTGAGCATTAAAAGGGGCTTATCAAGCCTATCCCCAAACAAGTCTGCCGCTCCCATCTGAAGCATTGGTGCCCCATAACAGTGATGTCAGTTGCTTATAAAATTATAGCCAACACCTTAGCACTTAGGCTTTCTCCCCTCGTAGACAAAGTCCTCACACCTCACCATCATGTTTTTATTAAGGGAAGGTCCATATATGATAACATTTTGGCAGCAATGGTCGGTATTGAATATGTTGCTCTCACTAAGAAAGAGTGTATCCTGCTACATTTAGATCTAGATAAGGCCTATGGACAGGATCACTTGTTCATTCATTGAGGACGTCTTCAGAGGTGGATATCACCCACAAGCAAAGATTCCTTTAAATTATGGAGAAAGCAAGGACCAAGATGTAAAGCTGGGAATATGTGCTTCTCTCCTTCTTGAGTAGAATTAAATTCATCAACTCCTTTATTCTCCCATATATAGCCTTCAACGATCCACTTCTTAAGCTAGCCAAATGCAACTAAAAGAGTTCTGGAAACCTGTGAAGAGATTCCTATGGAAAAAAAACTAAAGACTCTATGACTTAGCACTGGGCTAGATGGGAAACAATTGCAAGACCAATGGAGCAAGGCAGTCTAGGGATTCTCAACCCTAGCATCCATGCAAAGGCCCAATGTGCTAAGTTTGTGGTGACAACAACTAAGCAAGACCAGGCTTGGGCCATTATGGTCAAGGCTATGATGGACAATTCTAAATTATGCTCGAAAGGTGGCATGTGGAAAGGGTTGAAAGTACACGATAAGCTTTTTGCCCCTCATTGGGCCATCCTTAACCTTGGTGGATCAACAGGCGAGATCTTTTGAAAATGCAACAAGGCAACTGAGTGTTTGGAGTGGGGAGAACTAACAAGGTACTTCCATGACTCATCGGTCCCCTTGGCTCTCTAAGGCTATAAGCATTTCTATGACCCCTTTCTGGAGGAAAGTTTCCATAAAATTAATAACAAAGGTATCAAACGTATTAGCCAACTTTGGGACTACAACAATTTTAGCTAGAAAAGAACAGACCAATTAGCTTGTCAGTTTAACCTCAACGGGACTGAAAGCTTGCTGATTAGTAGATCCCTGGAACTGATGAACAGGTGGTATATGTGAGATTGTTATTCCAAATTCGAGTGGAAAGCATGGCAATGGCCAAAGAACGGACACTTTCTAAAACCACAAACCAAGGGAGTGTACTTCTCACTTATGTATTTGAAGGAGTGGTTCTCTCCACTCAACAAATTATGGGCCAAGCAATGGACAGAGTCAAGATGGGAAATAGTTTTGAAGGACATATGGCACCTACATTGGCCGCATAAGATGAAGGTCTTCGTATGGAAGGTGTTGTGGGGAGCCTTGCTGACTTGCATGAAGGTTCTCACTAGGGGTCTGGATCGCTACTTGCAATGCAGATCTGCTAGTGAAGACCTCGCTCATCTTTTCAAGGAATGCCCAGCAGTTAGTGGCCTAGCAAAAAAAAATTGCAAATGGGTTCAAAAAACCTGGAAAATTGCATTCTACAAGAATGATCTCTTCTTGGGAGGGAAAGTATATAAAAGTCAAGTGCTTCTTATCATAACACAAGTAGTGAGATTTTGCTACTTTTAACATGTATGGAAAGCAAGGAATTCCCGCATCTTTGAGAACACCATTATAACAGCTAAATTCTCAGAGATAATCAAAGAAAGCAGGGGGGCGATCATCGCCATTGGGAAGCAATCAAGATCTGATGAATGGAACAAGACATTCAACACTGCTTTGACGAACCTGCTTGGGTGAAGAGGTGGACTCGTTCCTTTCCTTGGGGTGGCTCCCCTATCAGTCGATGTAGTTATGTCCCATTGTAGTTGTCATGGCTCGTCACGAGCATGGCAGAAATTTGTAATTTTTTTGTTTGTGTTAATATAATCCACTCACAATTGTGAGTTTTGCCACACAAAAAAAGTAAAGGATACGACTAATCGAGTGCTCCCTACCATCCCCTTCCCTTTGAGAAAAATATCAATGACACGTATTAAATCCTCCACATATCCTATTTCCAATCCAAAACGAAGTCTTTTTGGAATTTCCTTAGTAGAAGTTCCTCAGCTCGTTTTGGCTTATATAAACTATTAGTAAAGCATTGTTGATTAGTGCCACATCGCAAGCTAATGGATGAAAAGTTTCTTCTTCTTATTTTTATAAGAGAGGCATGAACTCTGTATTTGTTGGGTCAAAGTGATATGTCTTTTGTGCTAATTTCCTTCTTCATGGGACACATATATGTCGAAGTTGACGATGCAGAAGTGTAGAGTTAAAGAGACAATGCACAAGAGAGAACCAGAGAGAGATTGCTCAAACCAACCAACCACAACAATAAATTACATGATTATACAATGGGAGGAGCAGAATGCTCTATATATATATATTTTTTTTAATTTACTTGGATGACCTTAAGTACCCCCACATGAATTTCCCAACCTAGCAACATGTCAATTAAGTGAAATAAACACCTAAATGATAAAATAAAAAATAGGATCACATTGGGAATTCACTCGAGATCACATCGGGAAACTCATTGTGGACATATGTAGGAAGACTAAGTCAATGAAGAAGCTACCATGGACACCCCAGTAGGGGCCTTCTACTAGATACACCTTGGATTTGCAATTGCCAACCTGTAACCCAAAAAAATCCATCTTAAGCATCGGTTGCCCTATAGAAAGTTCAATTGTAGACCACACTATGTCCAAGAATTCCCATTTGTGAACTGTGAACACATCACGTCCAAGATTTTACAAGATAAAAATCTTGGAACACACCTTGGCTATTTTCCATCCACATCCAGAGGCACGGTGCCTTCCTGATCTCCATTGGAGCTTCACACACTTCGAGATATTTGGTGAACCCAACACAAATCTGACAGGGTGGATAGAATCATTTATGTCTCTGTAGGTCAAGATCACAGGATGTAGCAAATTATGGGGAAATTGGTTGTGCTATTTTAAATAGGAACATGAAAATCAATTACGGTGAGGAACAAACAATAATTTTGATACATGTTTGGAAACCAAGAATTGGGAGGCGAAGCAATTTGTAGTAGATGAACTAGGTGGATTTGAACAGTACGATACAAGAATAAAAATTAAAATTATTAGGCTTTGCAATGGGAAAAAGGAAGTTTGAAGTCTCTATAGTCATGGCTTGTGAGGTTGACCCATGTTGTTACCCCTTTGTGTTGAAGGTAGAGATAATTGTAACCCCAATCTTGCACTACCATGAGCTACCACATGAAAGGATGGTTTCCTTATATGGCATGGTAATTTGGGTCTGCTCCAAAGTCCACTATGGCAAAGGTGTGCATGTAATGCACTTCAAAGTTAGCAACATGGACATTCTCTATAGCCTTTCATCTGCTAGTTGAAGGGGACGATCCTTGTTTCTAGAGGGCTAGCCTTCCTCATTTTTCCCATGTGGTTTTTGTTTCTATGCTTGCCCCTACCTTGGTATCCAAAGAGAAAGAAAGTGACGCAAGATATGATGCAAGAGTTAGCTCTTGAAAGCACCAAACACTCAATTTTCTATAAGGAGGGTATCCTTGAAGGCTACCATCTAGCAGGATATCTTGAGTGCTATGAAGAGTAGTTGGAGTTACATGGAGTATCAAAGGAGGAATAATTGAACTTTGATAGATTTGCGATTTCTCATTTTGTTAAGCAAGCTGAGTAGCCTCCAAAAAAAAAATCCACAGTTAGAGCAAGTTTAAGTCTTGGAGTGTCACTTATATAAATGTAAGTATAGACTGTAAGTTCAAAGTAAGGGGTTTTTATTGGGTAAAGTTTATAAAAAATAGGAGAACTACATCTACAAAAGGGGAACTTTTATTTCATAATTTAAAAAAAAAAACCTATAAGTTTCTATAGAAAAAGGAATTGTTTTGATTATCTGGAGTATATAAGCAAAGCATTCTTTTAACATACCCTTTAAGCATGTGTGATATGGATTACTCCATATAGGTGAACCCTTGAGGTTTAAATTATAGGTGATCCTCAAGATTTCAATTACCATTATCCGAGAACGTTGGGATCCAAGTATGTATGACAATGTACTGGATGCACTAATGTGACTTATCCATATGTTTGCAAGCAGGTTTAGGCTAAGCTTGAATATGTTCTACATGAGTGCTTGCTTGAGAACAACACGTTATTATAGGTTGTGGATTATGAAGAAGTTGGTAAACCTATCTATGTAAAGCTTAGAATTCAAGAATCTATTAATCCAACCATGCCAATCGATGACGTTGGATCAACACTGATTGAAATCAACTAACAAGATGAGGGACGATATAAATTGGATTTTAAAAGTGCAAATTGGAGTTGTCCCATCTTTCCTTAATCGCCCTCGTTGTTTCTAGTCAAGACTCAAAAAAGTCTTGCAAGAGGGTTGTGCTTCTCCAATTGGATTTAGCCACACCAAGAAACACATTAGGAAGTCTATCTTCACACACAAAACATATGAGTGTGAATATGGGATTATGAGGTCACTTTCTCTCTTGACCTCATCACCATTGCCTTTGTCAACTACATATTCGGCCACCTTTCGCACTGTCAATTAATTATTTTTGGATCTCTTTTAAAAGGTCATTCTTTTTAAAATTAATTCACGGGCTTGTTCACATGAGCTTGTTTACACTTTCATCATGCTCCTGAAGATAACAAGATTGGCAACATCGCCAAATGAAAAAGTTGAGTATGATTTCCATTGGCTAAATTTGAAAACAATGAAGCAATCTATGGAATGTTGTTGGCTTTTAAAAGCTAACCAATGACAATCCCAAAGCACAAAGTTTGGATATCTACTACTATAGAATAAAACAAGATTATGGCTTTCATTTTTAGGCTCAAGAGCTGCAACCGAAGGGGACTCTTCAAGGCTTGTGCTCTTGGTGACTTACCAAGCCGTATTCAAGATTTCTCATTATGGTAGATTTGATCAAGTCCCAAGGGATGAGAACCCACATTGCTTTCAAATGGAGATACATTGAATGGATGACTTTCAATGTTTGGCCTATTCTAGAAAAGTTCTCACGCTTTCTAGAAGCTCAATAATTTGAAAATACTCAGAAAAACCATAACTTGTTCTTTTATTGTATTGCATTGCACAAATAACCTCAAAGGTTTTTCCAATAGGTTTTAGTTTGACCTGTATATATCATGCATTTGGTTTTAAACATTGTTTGTGCTACTAGAAGCACATGATAAGAATGCACATGCATCAACTTCCCCAGCACTTGTATTCGAGTACATTCTATGAGCACACATCTACAACTCTCTCCCCTAAAGGACTTATCTTGTGGTACAATGATACTAGCCTGTGAGTGTGCTTATGACACTTGTGGGCCAACTTCTAAGTGCCAAAACACACGCCTTTGAGCCACACTGACTTTTGTTCAGTCTTTGAGGCACACATGGTTAGTTTTCTTGGGTCACACTGGTGCATCATCACCTTTGAGCTTAAGGAGCCAATACTAGTGTTCCTACCTTCTCCCCCCAATATGATAGCCTTTTTTTAGCTTGGTGTCACCCCATAGGTTAGACTCACCTTATGAGGTGAAGGGGGTTTTGTTAGCTCTATGGGATACCACTCTAGGCTAGTACCATGTACTTGGCACATTCAATTAGGTCACAGTACACTGACACGATCAATTATGTCATTTGCATCCTCATCTTGGTTATATAAGCGACCATCTTGTACATTACATGGTTCATTCACTAATTTATTCTCATCGAGTATTGTCTCTGCCTTGAATCAAGTTCTCTCTCTCTCTCTCTCTCTCTCTCTCTCTCTCTCTCTCTCTCTCTCTCTCTCTCTCTCTCTCCCCCCCCCAACACCTTATCCATAATCCGGCCAACAACAATGGATTGTGCGCACAAGAGTTATAGTGTTTTGTATATGTCATGTTTGTTCCTTGGCATATGCAATGTGCCTTAAACTCCAACCCATGTGTCCAAACAGTAATGACTTAAACTTCAGCACACACGTCGAAACAAGTATTGGGAACTCTAATTACCCCTCTTTGCCGCTCACGTGCCTCTCTTTGGCTAAATCATGTTGCAAAAACCACCACCAAACTAGGAAACTAGAACCAAGGCCATTGTGGCTACTGGCACATGAGCCATGTTGATCTCCCACTGTCAAGAAGCCAATGGCTTTGATACCATGTCAAAGTGAACAATGTAGAAGCATAGAGTTATAGAAAGGATGCATGAGAGAGAGATTGCTCTAATCAACCAACCATAGTAATGAATTAAACTATTATAAAATGTGGGTAGAATTCTCTATGTATACCTACTTGGGGGACCTTAAGTACCACACCTCAAGAGTTTCCCAACCTAGCATCATGTCAAGTAAGTAAAATAGATACCTACATGAGAAAATAAACAATAAGATCACATTGGGCATTCACTTGAGATGCATAAAATTTGAGTTATGTTACTACTGTCATTAATTCTACACATACAAGTGGTACCCTAAATTTGATGATGAAGTCGGCATCTTGGTTTTTAGGGAGATAAGATGGAATCATGTGGACCAAGGCAAGCAAAGTGTTGCCCTCAATGTTGAGAGAGAGAAATCATTTTAGGGGGAAGTCCCTTGAGCGCAATAAATCTTGTGGACATCATAGTAAGTCTTGAGATAAAAAGGATCTTGAATGCTTTCATTGTGGGAAGAAGGGTCACATCAAGAAGAACTGCTTTAAGAAGATGAGAAGAAGAAAAAATACGAGAATGTAAAAAAGAGGAAAAAGAAAAGGCAAATATAGAGGAAATTAATGTTGTTGGTAGTGATAATGGTGATACTCTATCTGTTGATTTGCATGCTATCTGACGAACAAAGATGGCTCATTTAGCTAAATAATTGGATCTTGGATTCTGATGCATACTTTTAGGTTACTCATCATAGGGAGTGGTTTTCTACCTACGATGTTATTATACATGGATGCATATATTTGGGCAATGAATCTACGTATGATATCATGGGTGAGGGTGACATAAATCTAGGCTTGCTCATGGCTTTCCATTTGTGCTCAAGTATGTGAGACATGTGCCTACTCCCACCAAGGTTATGATTTTCATTGGGCAGTTGGATGATTCTGGCTATCATACATGCTTTGGCAATGGCACTTGGAAGATTGTGAGAGGATCTTTGGTCTTGGCTAAATGAGCCAAGTGTGGTCCTCTTTACCCTTTATATGTATAGTCCGAGATAATGTTTTTAATATAGTTGAGCATCCAAATAGCTCTTTGTGGCATAGTTGGTTAGGCCATTTGAACCCAAAAGGATTGAAAGTTCTTTCTCGTTTGGGTAACTTGCTTGTTTTGAACTTTTGGGGTTTTGAATTGTATGATAATTGTATGTATGGAAAGCATGCTATATCATCCCCTACTACTCTATCAAACAAGAAGAAACTTGAGAAGTTAGATCTAGTGCATTTAGATGTGTGTGGACCTACTTCTACCAAGTCACTAGGTGATGCTACATATTTTATCACTTTTATAGATGATACAAGTTGCAAATCATGGGCATGTTCATTCAAGCACAAAGATGATTCCTTTCCTATCGTGGAGAGATGGATTTTATTCAAACAAAATAAATCAACTAGGAAGCTTAATTGCTTAAGGATTGATAATGGTGGAGAATATATCTTCAATGAATTTCAAAGTTTTTGTGATACACATGGAATTAAGTGAGAGCTTACTACTCCTCATACACTTACCCAAAATGGAGTTATTGAGAGAATGAAACGCACAATTCAAGAAAGAATTCACAGCATTTTATCTCATGCTAAGTTATTTGATGGTCTTTAATATAAATATCTTTAGACTGTAGTTCGTTTGATCAACAGATCAGTGAATATGATAATTGACGGTGGCATTCTAGAAGTTTGAAACTCTTCGGTTGTAAGAAAGCAAATCCAAAAGAGGTACAAAATGGTGAGTCTCTACCCTCTCAACCTACCACTAACAAGGAACGCGCTAAGACTTGTGTAGTAAATGAGGTTCAAGAGATAGAGGAAAATTAAGCTAGAGCTCCAAGCCCTACTAGCCAAGAGACACCAAAGACTCATGAAATCTTAAGTTACAACAAGTAGAGGAGAAAGGTAGATCCTCAACCTTTCCCACATACTAATCAGTCTCATGGATAGGTATGGGCTTCAATGCACGTGCTCATCTTTGTTGGATGAAGGGATTAAGTTTAACTTGCTTGCTTGCAAGGCTTGGATTCTTCTAGGCCAACCTAAGATTTAAGAAACCTCATGAACCATAATTGATATGAAGGTTCCTCCCAATCGTGTATAGGCAAGCTTAAGACAACATTACCCATTAGACCTAATATTTTAAAGGAAGCTTTTATGCCACTACACTTGGAAGCATGAAAGAGGAGTTAATTTTGGGAAAAGACTGGGTTGAAATGCATCAACCTCTTACTGCCATATTCTCTACTCTTTTCTCATGGCCCATGACTTAGTGAAGTAAGAGACAACAAACCTACTCAAATCTCTTAGTGCAAAGCACCAACGATTTCCAAGTGGAGACGATCTCAACGCACCTCCTCCTTAAAGGAATGTCAAACCCTTGCAGTAGCCATTAGATCCGCAAAGCTAATAGTATTGAAGCTACCAAAAGTGATAAATATGGTTAAGTCCAACATCCCAAAGCTCTAGGCATTCATCAAACAGCTGCAATCAATGTTGGCCCATGTCTTGGAGCTCTTGCACCCTTTAAGGTTAAATCTTCTTTGCCAAAAGACTCAAAGAAAATAAATGCAACAAATATTTTGACAAAAATTTCCAACATCCCAAAGCTCTAGGCATTCATCAAACAGTTGCAATCAATGTTGGCCCATGTCTTGGAGCTCTTGCACCCTTTAAGGTTAAATCTTCTTTGCCAAAAGACTCAAAGAAAATAAATGCAACAAATATTTTGACAAAAATTGCTCAAAGCAATGCTCAGTGATATCTGACAAGCTTAAAGGTCTCTAAAGCAAAAATCATTAGGCCCCAACATAAAAACTTCCCCACTAAGTGCGCCCAATCACAAATCTCAACCAAAAGGAGGTTCAACCTCAAGTTTCATCGATAGATGACCAGAAAGGGTAAAGCAGTCTCTAATAGCCCTAACCCTCCCATTGTACCACCCATCATGGTTGGAATTATGTTGGATTGTGTAAATGGAGCTAACATCTAATACTTAGCTTTACTCAACCAAATACAAAGTGCAATATGGTATCTATCCAAATTTGGAGCATTCTCAGCAAGTATTTGCTTCCAAAAGGGACAAATGTGATGGTGGATACTCTTTACATCCAAAAGCAACCTAAGAAGGAATTGAAAGTGATGGATCTAGGAGAGGCATTTGACAAGGTACCTCTTGGTCAAAATGGATGGTACATTACGATTTGTTGCTACTATGGAGGAGCTACTAGTCTTTTCTTATCTCTTTCAAGGAAAAAGGAGTTGCAATTACATGTACCATTGGTGTAGCAATTGGAACCAATGGCAGTCTTAATATATTCATAGCTAAAATCTCTAGTTCCATTTAGCTCAAGCATCATTAAAGCCACGTATGAAGGAAAGGGTAAAATTAAAGCAGAGATTATTAACACCTCTGACATAGAGACTACATATGCATCTACATCAACTAATCCAAGAGATATCTCTTCCCTAGGGATGGATATGTTATGCCACAAGTTTCCTCAACCCAATAGATGACTTGCCACCACGTACTATGGATAAGAAGCCAAGGGCCTATTCCCCAAGTACCCCTCACTTAGAGAAAAACAAAAAACATTATATAGGTCTTAGGGCCAAAAGTACCTCTCACTTAGAGATAAACAAAGAACATCAGATAGGTATTAGTGCCAAAAGCACTAGTCAACATCCACAAATAAGTGATAGTGACAAGCACAAACAAGTAGAAAGCCAGGAGCCAAAGGAAAATGTGTAAAAAGGATGACTCACTAATCACATGTTAACGTCTGTTGGGTTTTATGATGGTCAAAGAGATTTGTGGCTACCATCTCCACATCACATGCTACAAACAATTGTCAAAGAAAATCCATGCATGATATCAAAACCAAGGTCCAAATATACATGAAAATGACAACCAACTAGGGAGAAGCATCCCAAGTCTATAATGAAGAAGAGATTTGTTGCAATTACTTCCAAGGCCCACCACTATTCACAACAACACATAGTGCAAAAGAAAATACCAAAGAATCTCCTCATTGCACAAGGATACTATAAAGCTAATAAGCAAATTTGGCTACTAGGCAGCACAAAGACAAATTCAACCATGGAAAAGCTACAAGGAGATCTTGGCATCATGGACCCAAAACCACCTATAAACAAAGATGGTATGGAAGCCTAAAGCTTCTCAATCACAACAAGGACCACATCACCCATGTGATAGTGGATTGTTAAATCAACAACAGGTCCCAGCGAAGCAACTCCATACCAAATAAGCTTGGAATTCGGCTATGTGTCTCTCTTTCTTCTTCAATACCAATCTCTTTCCTACATACTAGTTATGCTTATATGTGTGTTGCTTGCATTTAAGAACAATTAGAAGAGTGCTCATTTTGTGAACCAAGACTTTGCATGATTTCTTGTTAGCTCCGTGTGTGTGTGTGTGTGTGTGTGTGTGTGTGTGTGTGTGTGTGTGTGTGTGTGTGTGTGTGTGTGTGTGTGTGTGTGTGTGTGTGTGTGTGTGTGGGTGGTTGAGAGCAGCAGAGGAGCAGAAGCAAGAGACTGACCCTTACATGGCTTCTTCTTTGTGTTGTCCTTAAGGCCTCTTCTTTTATCACCAAAATTAGAAAGGTTTATTGCTATTGGGATATCCCTCCATGCCTTAGCCAAGTAGCCTTTCTTGTCATTCCATGTCCCTCTTCCTACATTCAATTATGTTTAACAACAACAAGAATTGCTTTCTATTGCCAAGTATGTTTATGGCAGCCAAGATTAAGTATTATAGTCTTGACAGGATTCTAAAAGACGATATTGAGCTAGGAAAGCTCATGAGCAACTTTTCTTAGGTCATTACAGAGCTAGAGAAAAGTGAGAGTAGCCTCATCCATATAGGCAATATAAACAACTATCTAAGCAAGGCCTTTAGCAAAGAAATTTGCATTAGTTCTCTTAGTTTAGAGGAATTAAATTAGAGTACCCAGCATTGAAAAGGTGAATGTGAATGCTTATAGTTATGTAATAATCGTGTTAAGTACTATCTTTGCATAACAGTTTTTTTAAAAAAAATCTCCTATTGCAAAGTGTAATGCAGTCAGTAAACATTATGATCAGTTTATGGTCAGTATGTATTTAGAATAAATTCTAAACTACTATATTTATAAATGTTAAAAAAGGTTAAAAACCATGTACTTTCCTTGTCCTAAAAAATTCTTTACCTAAAATGTCGGGCACCCCAATTAGAAAGATACATTTGGGTTAGATATCATTAATTCCTTAGGAAGGAGAAACCTCAAAATTATGCAAAAAAGAGGAAGCGGTACTCAGATGAGGAGGATGAGTCCGCATTGCCAATATCCATTAGTTTTTCTGCAATGAGATTGGTCGTATTGAAAAATTTGTCGATAGATGAAACCAAGATCATGTATTCTTTCGATGATTTGCATGGATATTATACCTTTATAGGTTTATGCCTTAGTAGTGATCTCGGCCAAAGGGGTGCAACTTGGTGCTTTATGATAGAATGAACTAAAACATATATAGTAATGCTAATGTAAACCCATGAAGACACAAAAAATGTAAAGGGTAACTCCTCGGATTACGACCAGCAACAAACTAAGGGAATAGGACTACATAAGCTCCTGGAGTTGCGTGCAAGATTATGTGTGTACCAGATGCAAACCAAGACGCGCTTAAATAGGTTGGTGTGTGTGTGTGTGTGTGTGTGTGTGTGTGTGTGAGAGTGAGAGAGAGAGAGAGAGAGAGAGAGAGAAGGAGCCAAATTCTGTTTCTTTTGGCAGGCTAACGAAGCTGTAGAGTAGTCGTAAGGAGATTGTGTGTGTGAGTGAGTGAGTGAGTGAGTGTGTGTGTGAGAGAGAGAGAGAGAGTGAGTGAATGTGTGTGTGTGTGTGTGTGTGTGTGTGTAAGACACTGAATTCCAAACCATAAGCATGGCATTTCCTCAACGCGAGTGGCATGCGAGTCAAATTCGGCTTGGCAGAGCTGAGCGCGGGTTTGGAATTTTCTGAACGGACCTCAAACGGCCTTGCAGGTCAAAAAAGTGATTTTTTCCCTCCTTACCACCTTCAAAGTTAACATTTGGTACAATCCCTCATGTCCAATATTTTTAGAGCATTTTTGGCGGACCTCCTCTAGCAAGAAGGGTCTTCGGCTTCTATCTATGGACAAGCTGTGTTCTTCCAAGCGGCTTAAAGGGTTAAATATTTTGGACTTGCTACGTCTTCTTCTGGCTCGGAAAGCTATGTTGTTGCCAATTTTGGTATAGCAGCAGCAACCCTAGGCTCTCATGGTTACACATTTGTGTACGCACATTGTCACCCCATCTTTTGGTCATAGGAAACCGACTTATTGGGACGGTTTTTGGGAAGCTTGAAGGACATGTTCTTGGATGTCCCTTTACTTCTTCTCTAATTGTTGACTCGAAGGTTGTCACTTCGCATTTGGCTTGGAATTGTCGACAATTCCAAGCCAAATGCGAATCTGCATTGGAGCAGGGCTTTCACTTCGACTTTGGTTCAACGGTCTCCTTGCCAAGCGTATTTTCTTTCCCAAAAAGGAATCTGTCGGGTGCATCAAGTGGTTGATGACTCGGGTTTTGTTCTTTCGTTCGCTGATGCAGTGTCCTGCTTTCGGTTGGGTCTTCACTATTCTCCTCTCTGGAGGGAGATTCAAAGGATGCTTGCTGCTCATTCACCCATTCCTCCTTTGGATGTGGACTCTTGCTTCTCTAACTAGAATCTGGCTACTACTAGATTGGACTGCATCTCCAGCTAGTAGTGTATATGCCATCCTTCAATCTGATGTATGGATTGTGCATCAGGGTAATTAGCTATGGTCGCTTTCCGAGTCATCCTTGTGGTGGCAACACACATTGTCTCGCATTTAGCAGAGTCATCTGCCTTTGAAGGAATGTGTTTTCTTGTGGCGCTGCTTGGTGGGAGCTCTACTTGTTGGCAATGTGTTACATGCTCGGCATATTGCGTCTTCTCGTGTCCCAGATGCCTTGAAGCTGAGGAGACCGTGCCACACTTACTGTGGCATTGTCGTCACTCCAGATCCTTCATTCGAAAAGTGTCGACTACTCTTCGGCTTCATTTTCCTTGCGACTCTTTTCGTAGATGCTTTTAGCTTTTTGGAGTGCTCCAATCACGGCAATCTCAGTTTGCGGTGTTCTTCAGCTGGGTCAGATTTTGGACTATGTGGGCCATCTGGCACCATAGGAACTCCTTAATGTTCCAAGGCACTTCTATTAATCCCTTCCCCTATTTCAAATTATCTCTTGGTCAAGCACTGCATTTTGCCTATGATGCTGGAGATATCACTCTTGATACCTATAGGACTTACTTTGACTGTTTTTAGCCTTCGGAGCCTCATAGTGCTCCGCTTTTTGTATCCCTTTCTTTTCATGGGTTTTCCTCGCTTTGAGGTTTCCCACTTGTAATTAATCAAAGTAGATTTACAAAAAAAAGTGTGTATGTGTGTGTAGCTCTTTTCATAAGCGCCTTTTGTCATAAAATCTAATATCTAATATCTAACCAACCCAAATGATTTTCTCATATTAAATTGATCACTTAATGTGGGAGAATAAACGGGAACAAGTGTTAAGATATAGACATGTGCTTATAGATCTATCTCAACACGGGGCCAATGGTAAAGGGGCCCAAATGAGAGATGGTCTATCAAAGAGCAAGGCTAACAAATGGAGCATAAGACCTTAGGGTTAGCTTCATTGAAGACCTCCAATAATGTGTGTAAAAGGCCTTTGACCTTAGGTAAGCTAGGGCTGAGCTTGAGGTGCGGGAACCCGACCCAGCTCGAGGTGCTTGTCCTGCTTGTCATGCTTGATGACTAAGGTGCTTGAGGTGCTTAATTATTGAGATGTTTGAGGTGCTTGACATGCTTGAGATGCTAGGGTTGCACTTAAGGTGCGAACCTATCCCAAGCTTAAAGTGCTTAACGGCCAAGCTTGTGGTGGGAACTGGGCCTATGCATGAGGGGCTTGAGGTGTCAAAAAGTCAAAGATTCAATCCCTACAAGGAGGGGGCGAGCCCTACATGAGGGGGGATGAGAGAGAACACCCACACACTCACACAAGGCATGCATGGTACAAAGAAAGCAAAAGGGATACTTGTCAAGTTTCTCCTCATGTTGCCCTCATGGTGTGCCTAAAGCCTATTGGTTGGCCACCCAAGGGGTCCAATAATAATTTAAGAGATTTAATTAATTGATTTAGAATTTATCTAGCCCTCTCTCTCAAAGGGGAAAGGGGGACACTTGTCTCAAGGCTACCCTTGCTGCTTGTAATGCCTCCTGCTTGTGATTGGCTAGGCCTCGAGGGGTCCAATGAGCTTCAAGCATGAGCTACAAGGGGGGGTCGACCCAAGTAAGCTAGGGGGTTGCTTAGGGGGGTCCACTCACAAACACTTTCATTGTGTGCTATGCAAAGTGCAAGAACTCCCTCTCCTTCTCCAAGCAAGTAGAGGTTGAGAGCCTACACCAACACTCTTGGATATGGAGTGCAAATCCAACCAAGAGCCATGCTTCAATGCTTAAGCTTGCCATCTCCTTCTTCTTCATTACTATGCTATTATGTATGCTAGCAACAAGAGTTATGATAAGTGAGGAACTGATTCTTTCTCCTACGAAATGTTTCTTCTTCCTCTTCCCTACCCTCATTCCTTGCTAGCTCTCTCCACCTTCGAAGGTGTTTGAGGTCTTGGGACTGAGGCTTGGGATAGTTAAAGCTTTCTTCAAGTTTATGTTATGTTTGTGATGCATGAAGCTTTCCATCTTCATTGCATCACCTAGGTCACAAGGAACACAAAGATTGTACTGTAACAAGTCTCTCTTAATGGGAGAAATCATAATACAAATGCCTATTGGAGGGGGGACCGGCTCCACATAAATCCGGTCCTCAACTCTTGTCATGTTCTCTAAATTCTCTCTCTTGCAAAAGTATTGATCATGCCAAGTTAACTAATTGCTATGATTATGTTGCTATCTTCAATTATGTTCACCCGCTATGCTCACAAAGTTTCTCAAAAGTACTCTCATTAATTTCCGCTACTCTCAAATTAAATAGGCCAATTCCATTACACCTTTACCAAAGCTCTATACTCTCGATAGCCGGAGTTGTGGCGCGCGTGCGCGCACACACACACACAGAGTGTGTGTGAGAATATTCCTCATTTCTCGTCTTCCATATTTTTTCAAAAATATGTATAGATACATGTGTATATAGTAACTTTTATAATCATAACATGGTGGGTTTTTTCAGACCTTTGACTTGTATGTATAAGGGAATTGTTAATTTACCCTTTTTCAAAATCATGTAGACATACATAGCTTCTATAATTTACCCGCCAAATATAGGACCATCCTGAAACACACCCGAAACACAACACAATGGCTTTCATATAGCTCAGGGCATTCACCACACCCCTATCCTCTCAAGAACACCTTTAAAACAACCAAATTACACTTACAAACCACCGCTTACACACAAACCAATGTACAAATGCTCGAGAAGATCACTATATATTCACACTCACACACCGCCGCGGTCCACCTCGACCCTCTCAACACACACACAACTGCTCCATCTCACTCTCTCCACACAAGCACCAACACTGCCAACACCACGACAAAAAAAAAAAGAAACAAGAGCAGGAGAAAGAGAAGGGGGAAGGGGAGAATAACCACCAAATAGGGAAAAATCTTGCTTCAAAAAAGCTTATACAACATTACGAGCGCCAAAAACCATGGCCAACTTGAAAAAAACACACCCTTGAGGCTTCACCGGCAGAAAACTGCCCCAGAACCAAAAATATCCCCCGAAAGTGATAAAATGTATTTTTTTATAGAGGTGCCCGCCCAGTTTCAAAAACTTTTTCCTCCTTGGTCCTTTCGAATGCTCGACTATGCAATTTTTGAAGGGTTTGATTCTCCCTTTGTGGACTGTCCTCCTCTCTCTCACATCCTCATGAGCTCCGGGGGGGGGGGCACTAGTGCTCCCCTGCCTTCAATTAAAAAGGGGGCCCCTCGAGGACAACACGTGAGAAACTGCCTTTACGGGCTCCAAATTCCATGTCACCAATATCATAACTCCCGACTGTCACCTAGCAAGGCCGCCCAACATCAAACAGTGTTGTTGCCGTGCCGACACACCCGCCAAACACTATCGACGCACACTCGACAGCGCCCATACCATGGTGGGCCTCAAGGGGAGATCTTTCTTCCTCCTTGTGATGCCAATGAACTATTCACATTGGAATATATATGTAATGAACAGGGAGTCCCTCATACCCCATGTGGGGCTATCTGAAGGCCATGTGGCACTACCACGTACCTCTACCCCCAAAGCCTTCAAAAATCCTCCGACCAGAGATTCAAAAAAACCGTCTTCTTGCACCATATTTGGAACACTCCAATTTCCTACCTCGATCTTAGATGCCTACCTTATAAAGTCCTAGCATTACCGACCTTGGCAAAAAATCATATGTCCCCACTTCCCTGGCAGTTGCTCCCAACTTCAACCTGCCATATCTTGTCGCCCAAGAACCCAATTGATGAGCGGTAAATTCTGGTTAACTTTACATGTTGCATACTAATCCTAGGAACCTTGGTGAGCCCAAAAAGATTTCTGTCAGTACGCCTATCAAGGTGGTCAAATTATGCTAGTACTGGCCTCCTTGAAAACTTCATCGGCCCATAACTTGCCCATTTGAGCTTCAATTGGCGATAAAGATCGGCATGCACCACAATTTAGGCACCTTGAGTCTATCCATTTACATCATCCATGACCATTCATTTGCACTTGCCCAATCCGGTGGGGATCTGCAAAGCACTTCACCTTCAAACTGTAATAACTTTTACCTTGTAGCTCTGATTGAGGAGCTGTCTAGACCGGCCTCGAAAGCACCTCAAACACCACATCTTGCCATATTCCCAGCACTCTCGACACCTGGACTTTCCACCTTTGATAGGCACCATTGTAGAGCATTTTGCCCAAAAAACACATTGAGCATACATATCCGCTGCCCAAGACCTTTACACATGCTTTAGTACTCTAGCTTGCACCTGTCAGCGTACATACCCATGCATGTGCCTACTGCTAGCACCAACCATCTTTGGATGCACCATCATTTCCCAACCCCTTTTTTGAACATTCATGTTCAACAACAAGCATGCTTATTGAACCTCAATTCTGCAAATATCTAGGAGACAACCAAGCAAACTGAAAGATTGCAACAATATGTACAAGGTATGTACAAAAGCTTTATATCCATTGCATGCCATTTCTACTTAGGTGGGTTGCCCAACCCCCTTGAACACAATTTGATGCACATTAGGCACTAAAACCTTGTCAAAGTACAACTTAAGCCGCACACCATTCACCTTGTGAGTAGAAACTTGCCATTTGCCCGCACCATTTGATAGGTCCCATTAGGAAAGGCCTTATGCACTTTATATGGACATGTCCACTTGAAGATGAAATCAAGATAGCTCTCATAGTTCATCACTAAGTTGTCTTCATGTATCTTCTTGCTCAACACATTTTTGTTGAACTTGGCAACCCGCTTCTCCCGTTGCTTCACTTAGAAATCTGTTATTGCCTCCTTGTTCATCTGCAAGGCTTCAAGACTAATCTTGCTGTGTGGCATGGATTTGTTGCATACCCTTCAAAGCTCCTACTTGTGCATGCACTGGTAGCACTGCCTCTTTACCATAAACCGTCTCAAATGGAGTAACATTTGTAGCCACCTTGTAGGATGTCATGTATGCCCATAAGAACTTCTCAAGGTTAGCTTCTTCTTGTACACATACGTTGTAAGCATCTTGATGATCTGCACGTTGACACTCTCCACTAGACCATTGCACTGGGGGTGATAGGGTGAAGAACGATGTTTAATGCCCAACTTTTCTACTAATGCATGCACCAACTTGCTTCAAAACCCTTGACCTCTATTAGAAATGAGCACCCAGGGCACTCCCAAATGACAAAAAATGCAATCAAAGACAAACTAAGCCACAATACCAACATTTACTCCTTTAACTCCCTTGGCCTCGACCCACCTCCTAATGTAGTCTATGGCTACCAAAATGTACTTCTTACCACCCGTTGACTTAGTGAGTGGACCGATAACTTCTGAAAATCGCCTCTCAAAAGCATTTCGGGTTATAATAGCCCCCTGTGACTCGGCTACCAGGCATCTTTCACCCATGGTCTGACACTCGTGGCATGTCTTGCATCAATAGTGCACATCCCGCACTATAGAAGGCCACCAAAAAAACTGCTCTAAGAATTCAGAACAGTACGTGATCTTTCCCCTAATGTCCGCTTTCCTCATGGCATTGCTCCAAGACCATGCCAACACTCTTTTTGTAGAGCACCCTCCTTAGAACTCCATCAGGTGTCATCAGGTTTTTGCCAATTAAATTGAACTTGCAAGCCTTTTGAACAACTCTTCTCCTTTGTAGTTTAGACAAACTCCCTGGACATTGGCCCGTGCTCTAAAAGTCCTCTACCTCCTTCAAGGTCTCCCTACCTGCAACATGCATGTATACTCTGCTACTGGCTAGTTGATCCGCCTCTTGGTTCTACTCTCTCTTGACATGTTTAAATTGTATGGCTTCAAAGAACTTTAACAGCTTCTTAATGGAAAAAAATCAATGCTTCAAGGAATCCCTCTTTACCTGCCATTGGCCGAAGAGCTACTTGATAACCAATAGTGCATCACCTTTCACCACTAGCTTGGAAATTCCAAACTCTACACACTGCTTCAGACCTAAATAAAGAGTGAGGTACTCAGTTTCATTGCTGGTGTGGACATCCTCAAGGTCACAGGCTTTGGAAAAGATAACCTTGCCCTATGGGTCTTGTATTATCACACTACTTCTTGCTTTTTGCACTACTATCCTATACGCTCCATCGAACCACATGGTAAAAGACCCTTCCAAATCGAGCTCTTCTCTAGCTTCATCTCGCACGACCCTAGGATATACCAGTAAATCAACACCCTTATTGACCAAAACGTCTGCTAAGTAGGACTGGCTGGTATAATCAATCTTGAACTTGAACTCAAACTCTTGTAGCTCTAACACCCACTTCATAATACACTTCCCTAGTTTCAAATGTAGCACCACTTCAGGTAATATATTATTAGATGTCAGCATATAAAACTTGCATACAATCAAGTGCACTTTAAACTTCCTGCATGCGAAGACCAAAGCCATCACCCACTACTCCGATTCGGTGTAGGTCATCCCTCCGTAACTTATCACCCTGCTCTCAAAGTAGATGTGCGTGTAGCTCTTGTCTACCTTTTGCAGCAACACGGCCCCAATAGCAACAATACCTACTGTCATGGCAACATAGAAATCATCCTCACGATTGGAAGGATAACTATCTATAACTGACACAAACTATCCTTCGTGTTGGAATTAGGGTTGCAGAGAAATACACACAGCTTGGAGAAGATGAAGGAAGCTCAAGGCACACGATAGAGAGTGTGTTTATTAGTATGCAATGGAAAGATAGATAGCCCTAGAGTGATGGGCGTATATACAATGCTCGGGGGAAAAACCTCCTAAAGAGGGAAAAAATGCCTCGGCGGTCCTAGTGTGTTCACACACATCACTACCACATGTATATGGTAACAACTCCCCCCTGGAGTGATGTGGTGAACGAGAGCTGGCACATGAGTAAAGGGAAGTGCCATGCCCTGAGGACATGATCGGGGAGTAAGCCCAAAGCTTTGCGGAAAGCTTCAAGCTTCTCACAAGACAATGCCTTTGTGAAAAGATCTGCAAGGTTGTCATGTGTTGGCACATAAGCCAAGCTTATCTCTCCTGCTGAGAGCCTCTCCCTGACATAGTGGTAATGCACCTCAATGTGCTTTGTGCGAGCATGAAAAATTGGGTTCCTCGCAACTGGCAATGTGCTCTGACTGTCAGTGTAGATAGTGTTGGCAGTGTTCTGTCCAACACCCAAATCAGCCATAAGGCGTCTGAGCCATGCACACTCAACCGTAGTTGTGAAGACTGCCATGTACTCAGCCTCACAACTTGGTGGACACTCGCGTGCCAAAACAACCAACCCAATTTGAGTCCGAAAAAGCATGTAAGTCTGGGGGCAATGATCCCCCCTTGGGATAAAACAAGCCAAGATGTAAAGTGCCACTAAGGTAGAGGAAAATCCTCTTGACAGCCTGCCAATGCTTAGACCATGGGCTATGCATAAATTTGCTGAATATCCGGCCTCGTGTTGCATACATAAATGAGGCAGCCAACAATAGTTTGATAAAGAGTGACATCAACAGGATCGCCAGCATCATGCAGACTCAACTTCAAACCTGTTTCCATGGAAGTGGCAATAGGTTTGCAATCCTCAAGTCCAAACTTACATAGCAATGTCTCTATGTAACTTTTCTGACACAAGGCAATACCACCATCACATTGCTTAAACTGTATACCCAAGTAACGATGCAACAATCCCAAATCTTTCATATTGAAAGTAGCATTCAAATCATCCTTAATTTCAGCAATATGTCTCTCATTTGGTCCAGTGATCAGCAAATCATCGACATAAAGAACCACAATGAGAAGTACATCACCCTCACGCTTTACATACAATGTGCTTTCTGTTGGACTGTTACGAAAGCCTCGTTTGACCAAATGAGTGTCAACTTTCTCATACCAAGCACGAGGAGATTGCTTCAACCCATACAAAGCCTTCTTACATCTGCACACTTTGTCCTCTTGTTTTTTTATGACAAAACCGCGAGGCTGCATTACATAAACTTCCTCAAATATGTCACCATTCAAGAAAGCAGTAACAATGTCTGATTGATGTACATCCCAACCGAAATGAGTTGCCAATGCACATAGAAAATGCACAATAGTCATACGACAAGTGGGAGCAAAAGTCTCTTCATAATCTATGCGTTTTTGCTGTGCATAACCCTTTGCAACAAGTCGAGCCTTATGGCGATCGATCTCACCATCCGGCTTGCGTTTCAACTTGTAAACCCACTCCGTACCAATGGCCTTTTTGCTAGGAGGCAAATTACATAAAGTCCATGTGTCATTTTCTATAAGTGCATCATATTATGATTGCATGGCAGTCATCCAATTTTATGAATTCTGTGCTTCATCAAAAGACAGAGGTTCCTTAACGTTATGTAGGCTAGACACAGCCAAAGCATAAAAATCTGATGCATAAGATGCATGGCGAGAGCCTAAACAAGTACGACTAGACAAAGGTGCATCCAATTTACTATCACGCAAAGTGTGCACCAGCCATTTGGGCATACCTCTAGCCTGCTCATTTTCATCCCTTTCCTCATCAAGTACATCATGTACATCTACATCAGTAATAGGCTAATTTGTAACATTTTCAGAAACCCCCATAGGTTGTACATTTGCCTCATTGGAACTTACATTCGTATTTCCACCACTGAAAAGAGGCAACAAAGTGTCATAAATGTCCTGTGAGCTTACGTTACTGTCTCTAGTACATGTCAGCAAGGGTTGAATAGAATCTTCCACAAACACTACATCCCGTGAAACCAGAATTTGTTTTGTTTGCGGATGATACCCGGGGGGTTCACTATGTGTAAAACTACCATATCACCTGCGTTCAAGACATGTTTGTAAAACCCCTTATCTGTGAATTTTGTTAAGAATATAATGTACCCTTTTCTTTTAAAATATGTAAGTTTTTTTCAAATTTGAAAAAATAATGCCCTTCTGTATATATATTTATGTAAGTTTCAAGAATTTTAAATACCCTTCTGTTGAACTCACGTGATAGGTTACATTTTTAATAAGTGACCTCCCCGGGGGATGATACAACCTGTAACCTTTGCTTTCAACACTATAACCAACAAAAATACATTTTACAAACTTATCATCCAATTTTCTGCACTGTGTTTGTGGCACCAAAGCATATACCAAATAGCCAAAAACACGCATGTGCTCAATAGAAGGCTTTCTATCATGCCATGCTTCATATGGAGTAATAGATTGCAAAGCTTTCGTAGGACACCTGTTTAGTACATAAGTGGCACACATGATGGCCTCAAGCCAAAAAGAATGCAACAAAGCTTGACTTTTGACCATACACCGTGCCATTTCCATAAGTGACTTGTTTTTCCTCTCAGCAACACCATTTTGCTGAGGTGTATAAGGCACTGTACATTGGTGTTTTATCCCATGACTAGCCAAAAATGCATTGAATTCATGAGACATATACTCCCCCCCTCGATCAGAACGGAGGGTGCCCATAGTACATTCGAGACATTTTCAACCATAGCCAGAAATTGTTTGAAGCACATAAAAACTTCGGACTTCGCTTTAAGCGGAAATACCCATGCATGCCTGGAGTAATCATCAATGAAAGTCACGAAGTAAAGGTAATTGCCCAAGGATGGAGTTTGCATGGGCCCACAAACATCACTATGCACAAGCAACAACCTGCATGTGGCCCGAACTGAACCATCCTTTGGAAACTTAGAACGCTGCATCTTACCCAAAATACAGCCTTCACAAACATGTTTGACATGTGCTTCAAGAGGCGGCAAAGAAGCAACCATATCAGATTTCTACAAACGTAGCAAACTGGCAAAATTCAGATGAACAAAACGTGCATGCCAAAGTTTTGCATCTGAAATAGCCCTTGAATCTGCAACAGCATTTGCAAAATTTTATCCACACTTGTCATACAAAGTGAGCTTGTACAGCCCACGGCACAAAAGGCCAAATGCAACAATTTCATCACCAAAAATGAGATCATGAACTGTACATCTGTCATCCACAAATTTGACTACAAGTCCAAGTCTAGCAAGTACGGATACAGACAAGAGATTCTTCTTGATCCCAGGTACATAAAGTGCATCAACAAGTGTGAAGGAACTGCCATTTGCAGCAGTAAGCACAATCTTTCCAATTCCTTGAACCGGATAAGAGGCATTGTTGGCACAAGTGACTGAATTCCCATGAGGGACAGACGAGAGAGAGGTGAACAATTCACGATGTGAGGTAATGTGCTTTGTAGCACCACTATCGAAATACCACACATGTGAGTCTGCAGCAACTGACAAGCATGCATCATGGACAGCAGGATTGTAAGTGCACTCTGCACTAAAAGCCCATTCTGCATCAACATCAACAACACAGTCTCCTTTCATAGAAGACTCAACAATGGCTGCATTTGTAGTGGAACCAGCATTTGCAGTGGAACCACCCTCTTTCTTCTAAGCCTCTTTTGCCTTCAACTTAGGACACTGCTTGATCAAGTGATCATTAGCTTTACAATAATGGCAACGCATCTTCTTTTTGCCCTTATCACCAGAATTGCCAGACGAAGTGTTGCCAACATAAGCATTTGGAACAGAAGTTTTGCCACTCGCATCAGAACCATAAGAAGTGGTTAAATTGTTGTTACTACCCTTTCTTTGAGAAGCAATAAAAGCCTGTTCAACTGCACACTGTCTAGTCCTGTTTTTTCTGGAAAGTGACTCTTGCAACAACAATGTGCATAATGCATCAAACTTGACAACTTCTGGATTTCCTTGGGTCATAAGTCTCCAAGTACTAGCAAAAGTTTGGTAAGAATCTGGTAAGGCATCAAGAACAGTTTGCACAAGGGAACTATCTGAAATTACTTCACTTGCAAAAATAAGTTGCTCATTGATATTCTTGACACTAGCAAGGAAAGTGTCCATAGCATCTTCCTCATGCATAATCTTCGACTCCAACTCTTTACGCAGCAAAGCAATTTTAGCCTCATTGCGACTTGCATAAAGACCAACCAAAATATCCCAAGCCTATTTTGCAAATTTTGCTGAACGGATGTGAGGAACAATAGTGCCCTTCACAGACAACGCAATCAATGCATGAGCCTGCGCATCCTTTACATCCCAACGAGCTTGTTCTGCCGTAGGCAAAACAACTCTAACAGCAACAATCCTTGCAGCAAGACCTGCAACATCCTCAACATCGCCTACATCCTCAGAACCAAGACGTACATCAATGCCCTGCACAATATTCCAGACGCCCTTTGACACAAGAATGTGTTGCATCATATAAGCCCACATAGGGTAATTGTCCCCATCCAACCGGTCCTCAATAGCAAACATCTTGAAGACATTTGTGTTGTTGTCAGCCATGGTGAATGCTACACCTGATGTGAAAACTGCCCCAAAATAGGAGAAACGGAGTGGGAACAACACGTGCTATATAGCACAAACCGTAGAAGATTGCAAGGCACCTGTTATGCAGAAAACGGCACTGACAAAAATTCTGCACAAAATGACGAAATTGCTTGTGCAGACCTGCATGTAGTAGAAACGGAGGTCGAAATGAGCTCGAATCAGAAATTTGAGCGACTGAGCTCTGCTCCATCAGCACTAGAGCCTTGACCTTCTCTAGATCAGCCTCTATTCCATTTTGCAACACCACATGACCCAACAACTGAGCACATGATTGTGCCAATTTGCACTTCTTGGGGTTCAATTGATTGCCCTCTTCGTAAAGCCTTTGGAAACATAATTGTAGCTTTGACAGATGCTCCAACCTAGAATTGTAGCATCCACTATCATCGATAAATACCCCGATGAACCTATAGCACGAACACCTTGTTCATCCAATCATGTAAAGTAACATATGCATTCACCAAAATTAACGGCATCCTGTGGTATGCGAAACATCCCCGAATGTAGTCTTTTATTGACCTTCAAGCCCAATACCTATCTGGAAATACCCTAAACATCCATCCATAATGGAATACCTCTCATGACCTGCTACCTGGTTTAAGATCTCATCCTGGAATGGCAAAGGATAGTGCTTCCACTTCGTAGCATCATTTAACGGCTTGTAATCGACACAAACTCTCCATTTCCCATTCTTCTTTGGAGTGATGACAATTGGCAAAGCCCGAGCGAAACCCACTCCAACTCTTTCATAGGATAGGTGGTGCCTCCATCCAAAAGCTTGTTTATCTCCTACCATAGGGCTTCCTTTTGGATCTCTCCCAGCCTTCTTAGCTTTTGCGCCTTCGGCTTATACCCTTCTTTGAATAAAATCTTGTGCTCTACACCTTTTTCCCCTCGTAGATCCTTGTACTTAGTCACAAATAGATTACGATAGGAGGCACACAACTGAACATAGCTCTCCTTCTCCTGCTTGGTCAGATCTTCGCTCAACATACTAGCTACCTCCTCTACACCTATGCCATGAACATGAGGTTGCATATCCTCTTTCGCACGAGGATCCTCTATGGTGACACCAAACAAGTCGGCATCAATCTTCAACATATCATCATCTCTCTTCTCTTCCTTTGTATCAGTGTAGCCCTCATCATAAGTGTATGCCATGAACATGAGGTTGCATATCCTTTTTCGCACGAGGATCCTCTATGGTGACACCAAACAAGTCGGCATCAATCTTCAACATATCATCATCTCTCTTCTCTTCCTCTGTATCAGTGTAGCCCTCATCATAAGCCGTCTCACCTTCATACTCATACCTTGTCGACATGTCATCTTCACCTCTTGCCATAGGATGGGAATGGCTCTCTTTGGTCTTTAGGTCTAGTACTATCTGCCTCCCCTTCTCTCTGTCAAAAGCAGGCAGGTGAACACCCAACTCTCCCAGTGCTACTTGGCCGTATCGCTAGAAGCGATGACCTCTCCCGGACGATAGGGTAAGCGTTGTCACCTGCTTTCATCGCAAAAAAGTCGATAAGGCACTATATCCCCATTACCTTAACCTTCACATCTTGAGCCATGCTTAAACACCTTGCTTTAGCATGGTTGGCCATCTTCATGCGCACATTCGACTTGGCTACCACCTTAACACCTGCATCCCTCATAGCCACTTCAGTCATGACACAAACATGTACTCCACCATTTATATAAGCCTACACCTGCATCTTCTTCTCAATGATGGCGTCAACAAGAGGAAGAAGATACAGTGGATTTTGTATCCTCAAGGCCATGTTTTGCCACATCATTTACATCACCCTTAACCCTCGAAAGTCTAGTGATAACACTCGTAGACGATTGCCTTCTCAACTTAGGGTTCAATGCCAGCAACTGCCCAAAGGTAATGTTAGCTTTCTAACTTTGAACATCACTCACCATATCATATTCTGAATGACCACGCCCTAGTTGAAAGTCTGTCTGCTTGATTTTGTGACATCTCCTTCTCCTGCTAGTTTCTGATTGTTCTCTGCCCTCATACACTTTTTTCTTGCCCTTGCGAGCTCTGGTTTCCCGCTTAGTCTCTGTTTCCTTTTCACCTCTCACTCTTTTGTTAGCCAAGATCTCTACATCCTGCTTATCCACACCAATAATGTTGACCCTAGGGACTTCACCATTGTCTGACGAAGCTGGCAGCACCAGTTCGAGGGGCACACAAATCCACACTGTCGACACCGCAAAAAAAAAAAGATGAGAGTAAGAGAAAGAGAAGGGAGGAAGGAGCGAATCTGCACCAAACAGGGCAAAAACGGATTGATCTTGCTTTAGAAAATCTTATGCAACATTACGAGCGCCAAAAACCATGCCCGGCTCGAAAAAAAACACACCCTTGAGGCTTCACCTGCAAAAAACTATCCCAAAACCCAAAAAAAGCCCTCGAAAGCGATAAAAAATCTTCTCTTATAGAGATGCCCACCCATTTTCGATAACTTTTTCCTAATTGATCGTTTCGGACATCCAATTTACCCTTTTGTTTGACAAAACAAAAATTTAAAACAAGGTGAAAATTCACTATGGCCTACATAATGCTATTGGCAAGAATTTCCTAATAAAAGGCTTCTTTGAGTGTAGTGTCACAATACAATATTATGTTTTTTTTGAAAAAAGTGTTACAATGAACTAAATACATCACAATATATTCCAAAAGCATAAAAGATAATGTTTGACACAAACTCAATGCCCCTCTTTAAAAAGAGAGGTACACAAATGTCAACATCCTCTTAGAAAGGCCTAAAAAAATTAATTTGAAATTATCATTAACTTGTCATGTGGCATTATTCTACAAGCTTTTTCCAATGGTCAAGATTTGCACCAAAAAATCCACCCTTCACTAAGGACTCCTTATGTAGTCCAAAAAAGGAAGGTTACAAGGAAGGCACTTTATCCTTTTCCGAAATTGTTCAGCTTCTATAAATTACCCGCCCATTATACGACCGTCCTCCCTGACACAGCCGGCGGACACAAGTGAAGTTATTCATAAAATGATTTTCCCGCGTGCATGGATATCTGGTGTTGCCTCTCGATTGTCGCACTCAGTCTCGCGCCCCGGCCTTCCCCCCCAAACACTCAAAACACACACACGCACTCACGCACGCACAATACACAGGCGCGCGCGAGGACACTAACTTCAAAGCCCCTGCCCAATGTTCCCCTCTCGGAAGCATCACCTTTCATGTGGCAGAAGAATGCTCTTTGGTGGTAAGTCATCACTATTCATTTTCTGCATTCATCATCAGATAACAACATCACACAATGCTTTTGCCTTTTTTCTGTAATGAAAACGCAGCATGTAATACAAGAGACCCTGGAACTTTTCTGTTGCAAGGATTAGTATGAACCGGCTAAAGCCCTGAGAAAATCTTATGTTTGGTTTGTTCATTGTACTACAGAGGCACCCCAAGAGCCCAACATGTAAGGTGAAATTCAAAATGATGTGTCGCAGCAAATGCATTTAGCCAGGGAGGGGTGTGGTTATTCAAAGTTTTGATAGCCCATTTATGCCTCAGGATCAAATATGTCACCGTTGGTAAGTTATCTTATATAGCGTAGAAATTTAGACAGTATAGTGATAATATCAAAGTTACCCAAAAAAAGGGGGGGCTGCAGGGCCAGCGGTTGCTCTATCTCGGGGCTTCCTTCGGGAGTAGGGCAGCACCACACCATCTCATTTGAGTGGCTTAACACAATAAAATGTCAGGACGCCTAAATGTGAGTAAAGTGAGGTCACATCCCGCCGTTTAGAGGGTCAGCTGCAAGAATGTTAGGGCACCTGAATGTGAGCAAAAGTTAAAACCAGTGGCTGTCAATAAGAGGGGGTGCCAAGCTGATAGGGTGATCAGCCCAACAACCAAGGATAGGACACTCTCTCTCTCTCTCTCTCTCTCTCTCTCTCTCTCTCTCTCCCCCCCCCCCACACACACACACACACACGCGCGCGCGCGCACACACACACACACACACACACACACACACGCGCGCGTGCACACACATTTTTTGGTACTTTCGATGAATCGGCAATTGAATGGCGACAATTGTGCTATCTGTTGTGTAACCATTACAGTAGTCTTTGACTCATACAAACGTGGAGGCTTTGTTACCAAGGAGTTCAAAAGGTTGGCGGATGCGGTTGGAGTAGCATTGTGGGAGCGTGTCAATGCTCGAATCTAGTCATTCATTATTCTCAATAGTACACCATTGGTAATCAATCACATCAATATAAAGATGCAAATATATTTGGAATTGACTTGCTTGCTTGTATGCATGAATTTGTCCAATGAAGTGGATAGTTTTGGAGGTGTTGTTTAGGACCTTGGGTGCAAAACGGATGTCCATGAGGAATCATATCAACAAGATACAGGAGCTGCAACGAGAGATACTTCACATTGGAAAGCAAATTAGTTTGGGGGATATGGCTATTCAACTCTTGACCCAATTGCCTCCATATTACACGAATTCCTATTCCTCTTTGATTACTAGTGGATGTCTCAACAATATCACTTGGGATGAGATTGTACGGTGTACCTTTGTAATTGGCCAAGAGGAGTGGTTCAATAGGGCAAAGAGGTTGGGCTCCAATTTTTGAAGCCCTGATTGGTCCTTTATCAAAAGGAAAGGAGAAAGCTAAGAGTAAAGGCAACAATAGCAATAAGAAGAAGGATGCCGAAAAGTAAGAAGCTTTGAAAGCAGAGTGACATTGCAACAAATGTGGCTAGAAGGGTCATTATTGGTGGAAGTGCCCCACGTACACTTGAGAATGTAGCAAAGTCACCACCTTTTGTTCACTTGGAGATGATACCTTCAAACACTTCTCCCTTAACATTGGAGGTTGAGACAATGCTTGCTATATGGGATTCTTTGGATTGGATTGTGGACAGTGGTGCCTCACGGCACATGACACCTATAAAGATTGTTCTATCCAACCTCCGGAGATATTGTGGTTCTATCTTTATTGGCAAAAAATCGGGGATAGTTCATTTCGTGTATTTGTGGGAAGCAACATAGAGAGGCTATTCCAAAGCTTTCTACCCATCAATCTTATGCAGTTTTGGAGTTGGTTTACACCGACTTAAGTGGATCTATGTAGGCTTCATTCCTTAGCAGAGCTCTATACCTTACGCTATTGATGGATAATTTCAGCAGCTTTAATTGGGGTTTACTTTTGTCAAAATGCACTGGAAGGCATGGTGACCATAGCTACTCGGAACGGGGAACACAGAACGAAAACGGGCATGGAATGCCATTCCTTGTTACAAAGACTCGTGTTTGAAACACGAAATGGGGTTTCGGAATGGGGAACGAAGACGTGGAAATGGCCATTCCCTGTAACTATGTTGGTGACAAGGGAACACGAGGGAGAGAAAGAGGAGAAGAGAGGGGAAAACGATAGATGGAGAGACAGAGAATATGGACAAGCCGTGCGAGGCAAACTCTGCTATCACAAGAGAATACAAGGCTTTGCAATGCTACAATGCCAAAATGGGTTGCCCCCTCCTCTCTATATAGGGTGAGCACATAAAAATGCCCGATCGAATGCCCACCAAAAGGGCCACAAGTGGCCTACCGTATTGAATTTGGAAAATCCCCCCTAGATGCCTAGAATGTGGAAAAACCTCACAAGGCAGGGCACAACCACAAAAAAGCCCTCATTCACAAGATCTAGATGGTGAGACCCGAGAGATGACCTCTAAAACTCTAGCACCCCTTAGATCCTAGGTAATCAACAAGACCAAGAGTTTGGGGCCTCAAAGAAATCTGCAAGTCCAATCCACCACTACATCAAGCGCAGCTCTCTACAGATTACTGCAGGACCTAGGTGTTGCTAAATTAGCTCTATCTGAAGGAAATATAAATCTAAATGAATCATTGGATTTATAAGTGAGAGGGTTTTCTCACTTGAGATATCAGGAAAAATAATTTATTGGATTTATAAGTGAGGATTTTCTCACTTAAGACAACAGGAAAAATAATTCTAAATGAATTATTGGATTTATAAGTGAGGGTTTTTCTCGCTTAAGACAACCGAGTACATGTATTTCTAGTGCGTCAATCAGAGAAATGGTGGGAGCATTGTGAACGGGAAATATCTATAGGGCCATCAAGAACGGGTACCTCTAATGCATCACATGGGTGACATAGAGCATCGGGAAGAAGTATTCGACCATCCGGAACGGACATCTCTGATGCGTCATGGGCATTGGGATGGGTGACATAGAGCATCGCGAAGGAGATTGTACTGTACGTTCAGTGAGAAAGGACTAGGTGATGGGTATTCTTGATGCGTCATAGGTGGGTGACGGGAGCATGGAAAAGGGAATATTCCATAGTGAAGAGGTATTCCGAACGGAGTTAGAACTGTGCACAAGAAATAAGTAAGCACTTGAATGAAGATAAGTTTAGAGGAAACTTTGAGGAAATACGATTGTTTTTTTGGTTTTTTCGTAAAGAGGTCTATGTTAGCATTGCATCTGTGCATGAGACTGCATCCAGGGATGCCTGTGTTGTGAGTGTGTAAGAATTATTTTCAGCTTATAAAGTTTTTTTGAGCTTTTAGCAGGTTCTAACCATGTTTGAAAAGGGCCGGTTGCCCACTTATGGGATGTGCACTTAATAAGCGGGCAGCCGCAGGTGAAAAAAGGCAGCAAAAACCAGGGCGCCCCCTTTCTCTCTCTTTGTTTGGCAGACGATCTCCCTCTCTCGGCCCCCCTCTCTGCTTTATTCCTACCGGGAAGGCCTTCCGCCGGCTGCCAGGAGCTATAAAAGCAGATCCTCTCTCACTCTTAGGCACTAGAAAGCCTAGCGCTAAAGATCAGCCCTTGCTGCTGCAGATTTCAGCCTCCAAGATGACACCGCTGGTGAATCCCATGGCTGCCTCAAGTGCGTGAGATGTCACCAAGACCAAGTAGGTGAGTTTCATCGAAGAAGTTGGAGAGTGTTTCCATTGAAACAAGTTGCCGTTTTTCTTTGTTTTCAGCACATAACGTCGTGGATGGGGACAGCTGGTTGCAATCGCGAGCTTGCTGCTGCTGCCGCACGCTCCCCCTGCAGCTGTCGCTCCCTCCCTCCCCCGCCCTAGCGTTGCCAGCTCCCCCTGCTGCGTGCGCGTTGCCCCTCACCTTCCCCTTGCGTTGCCCGTCAGCCTCGCCGTCTGCGCCCGCCCACAGCCCTCGCTGCCCGCCTTGTGCTGCCCTCACCCTTTGCCGCTTCCAGCTCGCCCCACGCTGTCCCCCCCCCAACTCAGTTCGTTCTTTGCCATACTCTCCGAAGTTTTTCCTTTGATTGGCTTTGGCAGTGCTGATTTCTTGACAGTGCTAGTCGGGGCTTCTTGCAGAAAAATTTCTTTATCCGCTCCTTCTCTGCCACAGCAGCAGACACAGATGGAGGCTCAAGCTCCACCACAGAGGGAATCTGATGAAGTCCCCTCGCCCGACCCCGCTGAGCCCACCATTCGACTTGCTCACTCCGACAGAGCAAGTGAGCCTAGCCGTAGAGGTGGAACGCTCGCAGGCGACTTCCGTCATCTGCAAGATTCTCGACACCAGACCCAGCAGAGGAGAGTTGCGTGACCCAGGCTCGCCTTCTTGTAGAGGTGGGCAAGATCTTGGACGTTTAGTTCCTCGAACGCGGCTACTATTAGATAGAGTTTGAGACCTCTGAGATGGCGTCCAAGGTCATTGCAATGAGCCCCTTGACCATCTGAGCAGTTCGAGCCCACTTTTGATAGTGGAGACACAGTTTTGACCCAGCTTCGGATGTTTTGGTAGAGGAGGCAGACCTTCCCATCTTAGTCTGCTTTCTTGGTTTGAGGAGGGAGTACCTACCACTTTTGTCCAAGATAGCCTCAGAGATTGGGACTGTCCTGGAGACACTTCACACGGCAGCCTCAATAGTTGCCAAGGCGGCCGGCATTCCCTCGGTACGAGTTCTGGTTAGGGACACTCACACTCTCCCAAAGGTCATACTACTTCCTCGGGTGAGAGGGGGTTGGTTCAGACAGAGCGTGAAGTATTCGGGCCTCCCGAATCAGTGTTTCATTTGTCGACAGATGGGCCATCTTGCGAAGGCTTGTCCACGGAGGAGACCCCGACCTACTCCACAGGCCCAGCCCCAAACTTCAAGGGCTGGCCAGCAACAACAGACAGAGCCACAGAGTACACAAACAGAGCCACCCTCTGGGCCTAGGGCTCAAGCGGAGGAGGGCTAGCAGCAGGTTTGTGGCTGATGTCGACAGGGGCCACCGCGCCAGCGTGGCACTCAGAGCGGTCCTCAGGCTCCTGCGCAGCAGCAGTGGATTCCCACGGGGAACCGTTTCGACCCTCTACAGCAGGATGAGGTCCCTGCTCCTGTCTCCACCTCAGCCTCACCTTCGACAACCCCCCCCCCCCCCCCCCCCCCCCCCCCCCCCCCCCCCCCCGCAAGTTCCCCCCTCTTCTGCCTCGCCACCTCCTCCTCCCTCTGTCTCTCCATCTCGCCCTCCCACCTTTGTCGTTCCCTCTTGCCCTCCCTCTCTCCCTTCTCCCCTTGCTCCCCCACCTCCTCTCGTAGTCGTCCCAAGGGCAGGGCCTTCCTAGTTGCTAGGAGATCTCTTGGCAGCGCCTTTGCCACGAGTCACTTAGCGAGAGAGGGACAGCCTTTCTTGCGATCCCTCTTCTGGTGCAGACGTCTCCCTTTGTAGCAATTCCTCGAGGTCTGACGAGCTTCGACATTCGTCGCTGTTGGGATTTCTTTTTCTACGACTTTACACGTTTTCTTGGCGATCCCTCACTAGACCTTGAGGCTGCCTGCTTCAGAGTTCATGTACTTTTCCTTGCAGCTAGGGGGATAGAGGCCTTGGACTCAGTGGTTGGCTTCTCTTTTTCTCTATGCGGTAGGGACCAGGTTGAGTGGACTATAGACTCAGTTTTGGAGTGGCTTCAGACACAGGCCCTAGAGTTTTTTCACCACATGGGAGACCTAGGGGTTACAGACTTGCTTCAGACTCTTTGGCCATTGGCCAAGTTTGTTGTGACACCTCCAGACGCAGCAGGATGTAGACACATTGTGGTTCACTTTTCTGCTGACACGCAGAGCCCACCGTGCTATGTACACATACATGAGGACTCCTGGACAGAGGAGGTAGCTTTACGCACGGCTCGATCTACTTGGGCCTGGGCTAGACATTCTCTGCAGTCACGTCTATCTCGAGGACGTTCGGATGCGGATTACTCCCCATCCAAGCTTGCCTCGAAGATAGAAAAAACTGCGGCATCATGAGTTCTCTCTCGCTCCCCATGAGGATTGTCTCATGGAATGTACAGGGGCCAGTTTCAGCGTGAGGGGTCGACTGCATCAGTGAGGGGTCGACTGCATCAGGAGCTTCAGCGATGCCTTGTGGGAGGAGAGATTGACCTTCTTATGCTATAGGAGCACCATTTGTGTAAGCCGCATTAGACGTTGTGGTCAGCTTTTGCGTGGACGATCTGAGACTTTTTGGTCAGTTGCATTTGGACCTGGAGGCATCCAGGGCGGGGTATGTATGACTATTGCGGATTTTTTTGTAGTAGGCCATGGTGGGCAGAGGGATTATTGTGCCAGGCAGGGGTCAGTGGATCACTATGCAGGTTCAGGGTTGTCTCGTGGGCTTCCTGAACATCTATGCGCCCAATGTGGCAGAGTGCACATGTAGAGTTTTGGTCTCAGATTGTTGAGTCTCTGCCCCCGCAGGCAGAGCAATGGTGTGTAGGGGGTGGCTTCAACATATTGGAGGAACCCTCTGACAGGATTGGGGATAGCCATACTACTGTGCATGGAGTTGAGCTGGCTGCTTGGGAGAGGTTTTGTTTGACTATGGGGGTTTCAGATGTGTGGCAGCATTCTAGTTTTGTGAGGCTCCCAGACAGTTTGGCTTTCTCTCGTTCGGATAGCACAGTGGGAGGCCCGACGGGTCAGTTGCCTCAGAGGTAGAGGACAAGGTCAGTCAGTTGAGGAGGTCAATCAGTTGAGGAGACCCGAAGGGTCAATTGCTTTAGAGCCAGAGGACATGCGTGCAGTTGCCTCTGACTTCTACTGTGATTTACTGAGCCTCAGTCAGAGCGATAGGATGCATGCAGAGAGCAGGTGTGGGCACAGATGCCTTGTCTTGTGACTGAGGAGATGCGCGAGAGGCTTAAGCTGCCTCTTCAGCTAGAGGAGCTACATACGGCTCTGAGAGCACTCCCTCGTGGTAGCTGTCGAGGTGAGGATGGCTTGACTCCTAGTTTTTTCTTGGAGTATTGGGACTTGCTTGGCTCAGATCTTTGCAGTGCTTTTCAGTACATCCTTCACACAGGAGAGATGCTTGACGGCATGAGTGAGGGCCTTATCTACCTCATTCCCAAGGAGGGTGGCTCCTTGGATGAGATTCGGCAGTGGCGCCCCATCACCATCCTGAACTCGGCTTACAAAATTCTTGCCAAGGCTCTGAGTTTGAGGATCAGCCACTTCTAGAGAGCATTATACACGGGACTCAGACAGGTTTTGTCAAGGAGCGTAGTATCCTTGACAACATCTTTACTTTTTGGGAGGCTTCTGCCCCCGCGCGGCTCCGTGGTGAGAATCTGGTGATTCTTCTTCTCGATTTTGAGAAGGCCTACGACAGAGTTGACTTGGAAATTTTGGAGGGCACTCTACGCAGGATGGGCTTCTCAGATGCTTGGATCATAGAGGTGATCGTTTCATGCTCACACGTTCAGTCAGATAGGGTTGCCCTCTTGTCCCCTTCCTCTTTCTGTTCTATGCTGAGGCGATGAGCAGGTTATTGGTTTCATAGCAGGTTGGTTTACGTGGCTTAGCGCTCATTCGGGGAGATGAGCTACTGGATGTTGAGTTTGCAGACGACTCAGCCTTGTACTTGATGACCAGGAGGCCAACCTTGACAGGTGTGAGCATGCTCTTGAGACTTTCTGTTGTGCATCTGGCGCACTGATCAAATGGAGAAAGACAGTGGCTTTCTCGGTTGGTAGTACTCCTACGCTTGATTGGATCCCAGGTGAGGGTTTTGAGATGGATTCTCCCAAGGACTGCAGTTCGGTACTTGGGCTGTCAGGTTGGTTTGGACTTGTCTCCCGAGAAACAGATTGCTCCCCTCCTCTTGTCTATCAGGAGGAAGTTGTCACATTGGAGCTCCGCACAACTTTCTCTGGCAGGCAAAGTTGTAGTGGCCAACCAGGTGTTGTTGGCTACTATGTGGTACATCACTTGTTGGATCTTCTCAAGTTCTTGTATCGGCCAGATAGAGAGGCTGATCAGGAACTTCCTTTGGTCAGGGCGTGACACTTGGATAGCCCGGGCCAATGTGGCATGGCAGGTCATCACTCTTCCTTGTTCTCAGGGAGGGTTAGGGATCATAGACCCAGCACAGCAGAGCAAAGCCCTTCTTGGGAAGTTTATCGTCAGAGGACTTCTGCAGATGAGGAGCCCTGGAAGGAGTTCTTGCTTCGACGGCTTAGTGCTAGGGTGCCTCAGGCTGGAGGTGCTTGGCAACCCTCGACTAGATGGATTTTCATAGAGATGCGCAGAGTTGGCTTGAGCAGGAGACTGGAGGACCGCTTTGCTGTGAGTCTGCTCCAATCTTGGGAGCATCTGCGGGGAGGCCTGGAGCAGCGTCAGCCTACTTGCATGGAGGAGCGTATGAGACAGCCCCTTGTTTGGAATCCCATGGTTAGCACTCAGAGAGGCCACTTGGTTGGTAGTTGGCCTCATGTTTCCTGGGGTCCCATGGTAGAGGGTCTAGCACGCTCTTTGGGTGACTGGTTACAGTTTTCAGGCTTGTTAGAGGAGCTTCAAGGCATTCAGCTCTACAGGGCATGAGAGGGGTGCAGAGCATGTGTCAGGACATCCCAGAGGCAGTACCAGCTGAGTGGCTCACACCTCTCGAGTCAGCAGCGCCCAGATGGATGGGAGCCTTCACGCGGTTGGAGGTTCTCATCTCAGTTCGGGCTTGTTCAAAGACTGTACCCTCCTTGTTTTTCGGTCTACATGGTGAGGGACATTTACATAGAGTTGTAGTAGAGGCTCCTCTAATAGACTTGGACACTCCAAGTCGAGAATCTACCGCGACAACACAAATAAACACTTCAAAACAGTTCATAGTTCACAATTGATTCGACACTGGCCTGGCGGAGTTTCGTGCCTAGAGATATTGGCCCCAAAGACTGGCGCCCCTTTCGGTATTTCTTTTTGTATTAATCTGTGTTCAAAGTACAAGAGTGCGGGCAGGCACTCACACTCAGACTTTGCGTCCGGATGCTCTGAGTTATGAGGCCCTACCTGCTTATTTAGAGAGTACAAAGGGGATACTAAAAGCAGAGCCCAAAAGCTTCAAGTTAAAAGCCTCTTAAAAATAAAGCAAAAAGCTTTTTCTCTCTCTTTCTCTTATGCCTTAGTAAATAAAGCAACTTCAAAATTAAAAACTCTCTCTCTTGCGTAGCTATTGCGTAGCCAAAAGCTGGCCAAAAGCTTGCGTAGAGATTTCCGTACGATCTGAAGGGGATTGGGGAGCACCACAGACAGAGAGTGAGAGAGAGAGAAGGAGACACACACAATGTGGGTGGGGAGACTCAAAGAGTGAGCAGCCCCCTATACACTTATGCTATGTATAAGGTATACAAGTCAGTGGGCGCCCAGACTCTGGGCGGCCGGGCAAAGCACAAGCGCCTATACCCCAACAACCTCCCACTTAAAGGCGACTGTGCCTTTAAGCAAGAGAATCAGTCTAAAGACTACAAAAGGCGAGAGAAAACCGCTCTCAACCGATGCCCACTGGCTGGCTGTGATCGTGTGCATCTGGCTGTCCTGCTCCTGTGTAAGTCCATACACCACCAGACGTACCGCACACGTACTGCAAGTATGTACGCAATACCTGCATATCTCCCTCGTGCACTATGCCATCATCAGTCAACAAACGATTGACAACCCACAAGAAAAAGAGACTCACCTGCTCTCTCGCTCTTTACCTGGCTGCATGATCACAGAGACAACACCGTCTCTCTCGTGATCCACATGCAATGGGTAACCTGTACCACTCCTGGCACCTCTCGCAATCACTAGCGAACCCAAATGCAACGCAAAAGATCGCTCAAGCAGCGATACCCGACATCCACTATCCCGTAACTGTCTGACTGAGATCAAATCCCGTCTCAGATCTGACACATAACGCACATGACGCAGGGTAAATCTCATACCACTGGGCAAGGACAAACATACGTCTCCTACACCCTCAATGTCATACACAGCACCATCAGCTATGTGCACACAACCAAGTCTCCCACTAGAAAACGTGCTAAACCACTCACGATGCGACGTGACATGGAAAGTAGCATCTGAATCTAGTAACCAATGTGAAGACAATGTGCAATCCGATATGCAATCCATAGACATAAGATCGTCTGAAGACAAGCTAGATGTAAATGTGACATCGCCGTCACAAGCATACTCAGTAACCACCGTACTGATCTCACTAGCATCTGTCATGTCCAAATCTGCATCACGCATCTGTCGCCTCTGTTGTCTCAAACGCCTGAAACATCGACGCCTAATGTGCCCTCTATGTCCACAATGCCAACATGTCAAGTCTCTATGCCGTCGAGACTTGCGTGTGGGACCAATCTCTCCCATGGACATAGAAGTGGGACTAGACTCCCCTGTAGACATGGATGTCGCGTACATAGCATGTAAACTCTGCCATAAAGCATGAGTTGTAGTCTCCCTCGAGACCTGCCAATAAACAGACTCAACCAGATGCAAACAAATCGTAGACATGGCTAACTCATCAAGATCCTGTCAATCATCATCACGCATAGAATTGGGCTTCGCCGATAAACCACGCAAGGGTTTATCCTGCCCCAAATCCGCCAATGCAATAAGCATATGCTCCTTCCAAGCAACAAAATATGCACCATCAAACTGTGTCAGACCATAACGTTGGAAGTCAAATGAAAAATCAGCCATAATGCTCGCAAAAGAGCAACCAACAATGAGTAGCAAATGTCAACCAAATCAGCCCTAAATTGACTCGAATTGCATCAACAAAAGTCTGCAAATATGGCTGCAAATCAACTCCAAAACAGCCCCAAAATTCAGCTCTTAAACAACTGCATAAACAAGTCACAAACGTGTCCCAGATCAGCCTACAACTGAGCCATACATGGACACCTGCAAAGAGGAAACAATGGCTGAAAATTCAGCATCCAAATAAGCCCTCAAACCTGCTTGTAAACTTGTAAACCTGTAGTTGAAACCTGCTGAAAAACCTCAAGCCATTAGTGCTCGAATCCGGCTACCTAGCTCGTAGCCACACAAGCATACATCACAATACTCACTCCTGTGAGTGTGCCAAGATAACTGTACGCCTGTCAAACCCGTGAGCTAATCACCAAGCCCACAATGTGCGGTAATCACCAGGCCCACACTATGCGGTATCGATGCATACACACGCACAAATCTCCCACCTGCAGAGAACACCGCACGCAAATGCTGAGCGCAACCCGCAATCTCTACCTAGATCGCATAAATGATACGCATAAAACTCTTGGGAAAATTTCGCCAGAGTTTCGTCAGTAAAACGGCCACAAAACCAGTAACCAAACTGGTTGCACGCTCAAAACCATGAGCAACCAAAGCGCATCAAACCATACTCCAAATGCATGCACCAAATCTCCACACTTTGCATACATCATTGCAAACACCTGCAAATCTAGTACACAAATATCTGCTCTACCTGTGACTGCCAAAAAACATGCTCGAGGCATACATTGCCGAGCTCAAAATGCAATCACATTAGTCTCCCTGAGCATCAAACCACATAAGGCATACATCGTATCCTCCCACCTGTGAGAAAACTTGCAGCAAATATCACTCTCACATCTGAGAGCAAACCATGTGTGGAATCCTCGACACACAATAAACAACTGCTGCTGCTGCAGAAAATTCAGCGTTCAGAATTTTAAAATTCTGATATGACGAGCGCGTCCGGAGCGTGCCAAAACCCCAAGGTAGACTCTTGGATCACATGTATTCGAGTCCGGGTGTGAAAGCTATGCCAAAAACCTCCGTTTCGATCCAAAAACGCAGCATAAACTGCCAAAAGAGGGCTGAAAATGCAGCTCCTCAACCGTAGCTCGAATGAGGTTTTTGATGGCTCGAATGGCTTCGAAAGGGGGGTAAAATGGCAGGACGCCTGCTGGAAATGCTCTCGGAAAGCTGAATTTGCCGATGCCGAAGTTGAAACCCTGTTTGCACTCTTGAAAGTGCGCACGCGCGCGGACGCGATTTCGGGAATGAAATTGGCTCTCTGCTGTCGTCGTTACTGTGCACACACGTGCTCCCTCCACACCTACGCTCTGATACCAATTGAAGGGGATCGGGGAGCACCACAGACAGAGAGTGAGAGAGAGAGAAGGAGACACACACAATGTGGGTGGGGAGACTCAAAGAGTGAGCAGCCCCCTATACACTTATGCTATGTATAAGGTATACAAGTCAGTGGGCGCCCAGACTCTGGGCGGCCGGGCAAGGCACAGGCACCTATACCCCAACACGATCAGCCCTGAACTTCCACCACAAATCACGGGAGTCCATACATGTTGCCACGTGTCAGCTGTCGGGTCTGTTGCAGCGCCACGTCAGCAATGCAACGCCATTTCTAGGTACAGCCAGCCACGTCAGTATTTTCAGTGACGCTTCCTGCCATGTCAACATTCCGGGGTGTGTGTGTGGGTCTAGTGGGCAGCAGCCAATAGCCACATCACCAGTTTGTGACATACCCCCCTCTTGAAAGCATTGTAATCGCCCTCGATTACGCCTGCAAAACAGACAGAAGTCATAAACTGCCTTAGCAGACATTGATTGTTAGAACCAACGCACTAGGAACACACATCTAGCATATGTACCAATCGATAGGACATTAGACGACATCACAGGACATCACTAGACATCACATGACATACAACATTCATTCGGATCTTAGACCATGGTTTATCGGCAATGCAGTTGTAGGCAAATTCCACCAAAGGTAGATACTTTTCCCTTTGGGTCTTCTGATCCGAGATATAAGACTTCAATAAATCTAAAACCACTGAATTGCCCGTCAGGCTGCGGGTGGAAAGACGACGAGAACTGCAAGCGCGTGTCAATGTTCTCCCAAATTGCCTTCCAAAACAGACTCGTAAACCTGGGGTCCCTGTCGGAGACAATCGTCTCAGGCATGTCATGTAATCTGAAAATGTGGGCCACAAATAGTCTCGCTAAGTGATCCGGCTTGATTGTTTTCTTCATTGGAATGAAATGAGCCTGCTTGCTAATAGCCCAGAGACCATCGTGACCACTCTGTGTTCTCGGGAGATCAAAAATGAAATCCATTGCAATACTTTCCCAGGTTGGATATGGGCAAAGACTATAACAATCCCTGTGCTTTATGCCTGTCAAACTTGACCTTCTGGCGTACCAAGCAACTGCGCACAAACTCGTCCACATCCTTCCCGAGTCTTGGCCAAAAGAAGTATCTCTCTACCCCTTTCAAGGTGGTAGAAATGCTGCGGTGACCCGTAAACGGTGGACAGTGGCATTCAGTCATAACCTTTTCCCTCAATGGCTGTGTAACGCACAACATGGTTTTCCTCATCAAGTAGCCATCTCGAATGGAATATCCGTGTGAAAACGTTTGCGAAATCCGTATCTGTGGCATACTGGTCGATCATATCATCGAAGCTCCTATGATGAATCGCGGAAATAGCCAGAACCAGTGGCTTCCGAGACAAAGCATCTGCCACCAATTTCTTCTGTCCCTGCACATGGACAATCTGGAAGTGAAATTGTGATAAGATGCTTGCCCACCACATCTGCTTTTCCGATAGCTGCTTCTGTGACAAGAAGTAGCGTAAACTCTGATGGTCTGTGAAGACAGTAAAATCCGCTCCGACTAGGTAGTGCCGCCACTGAGTAAGAGCATGGATAACCGCCAAAAGCTCTTTCTCATAAATCTGTGTTGTTAATTCTGGCCTTGAGAACAATCGGCTCTCGTAAGTAATGACATGGCCTTCTTGCATTAAGACCGCACCCAGACTACGACCACAAGCATCACAATATACTTCAAATGACTTCTGCACGTCTGGCAAAGTCAAAACTGGTCCCGTAGTCAATTTCTCTTTCAAAGTCTGAAAAGCAGTCACCTCTGTGGATCCGCAGGAGAAAGAAACTCCTTTCTGCGTCAAGATATGCAAAGGAGAAGTAACCTCTGCAAAATTTCGAATGAACCGCTTGTAGTACGAACACAATCCCAAGAAGCTTCTAACTTCATGGATATTCTTCAAATCGGGCCAATCACGGATAGTCTCTATCTTGGCCGGATCCATCTGCACTCCTGCTGCTGCTGCACAATGTGTCCCAAAAAGTGTATCTCCGGTAGGAAAAATTCACTTTTCTTTGCATTAATCACTAACTTGTGATCTCGTAATGCTTGAAAAACTTGAAGCAGATGATCTCTATGTTCTGCCTCATCCTTGGAGAAAACAATGATATCGTCAAAGAAAGTGCCAACAAATAGTCTATACTCCAAAAAAATCCTGTCCATCATCTGGTTAAATGTCGCAGGAGCATTGGTTAAGCCAGAGGGCATCACCAAAAACTCAAATAATTCAAAAGTCGTCTGAAAGGCTGTCTTGTAGACATCTCCCGGTGTGATTCGGATCTGATGATATCCACCTTCAAATCAATCTTGCTAAAACACGAGGATTCTTGTAATCTGTCGAGTATATCATCGATCCTAGGAATTGGAAATCTGTTCTTGATGGTGATTTTGTTGAGAGCTCTATAATCGATGCACATTCTCCAAGATCCGTCTTTCTTCAAAACCAACAACACTGGAGAGCAATACGGTGAAGTACTAGGTTGGACAAGACCCTTTTCCAAGAGGTCTTTCACTTGGTTCATAATCTCTTTGTTCTGGGCTCGGCTCACACGGTAAGGTGGCCGGTTTGGTGGTGTGCTTCCAGGTATCAGATCAATAGTTGATCTCCAGGATGAGCATGTGGTAACTCGCCTAGCAGGCCCTCTGAGAAGCAATCGGCATGAGCTTGGAGAAAATCTTGGCGTTCTTTATCAAGTTCAGACATACTTGTCCTATCTTCATCACTCAACTCTTTCAAAAAGATCGAGTAAACAAACAGATTGGATTTCATTAATTTAGAAATGGTCGAAGCCGATACAAGAGGGACGGACTCGCCCTTAAGTTTAATATCGAGTACAATGGTTCTGCCCTTCTCTGTGGTCAATGTCGCTTTCCTCGCTTGATAGTCGACCACGGCGTTGTTCTTATGGTACCAGGGAATTCCCAAGAGAACATCACAACCTTCCAAAGGCATTATGTAAAAGTCCTCATGCCCCAAATACCCGTGACAATGCAACCGAAGTTTGCCAATGACAGGTGTAATGGCTACGTCCTTGCCGGGTGCCGCTAGAATTGCCTCTGCAAGTGGTCCCATCCGATCAGGAGTGATCTCGAGCCGCGTCGCCAATTCCGATGAAATGAAGTTGGCCTTGGCTCCTCCATCAAAAAAGATCAAGGCTTCCTGGTCTTTCACTTTGTCCCAAGCTCGGCAAAGTTCTATACTCTCGTCCAATGTGCTGGGATCGATACCCACGCAATCTGGAACCAGTCATGCTTTCATCTTGCCTTTTCTTCCACGTTCCTCAACTGCTCTCGAACTCTCAGGCCTTTTGTCGTCCTCGTCGTTCTGTTCTTTCCGTGCCCTTTTAGAGCACTTCGCGGAGATATGTCCAATTTCCCCGCATCCAAAGCACTTCCCTTCCCTGATGTAGCGAGCTCTCTCCTGAGGAGTGAGCTTGGGTTGTGCTTCTTTCTTTTCTGGGTTGCTCTTCCTCTTTCTACTTTCATTTGTCGAAGTCTGTTCGGCTCTTTGCGTCATGATCTCATCTTTGGGATAGGTCAAGCTGCCAGAGTGAATGGCAAAACCCTGTTTTGCATGACTCATCAACTCTTGAATGGAAGCTGACTTTTGTTCCAAGCAGTGATCTTGAATCTCTGTAGGTAGACCCAAGGTAACCGCTCAATCTGTTCCTTGAACGAGATCTTCTTAAATGAAGAGGCGGGTAGAAAAGAGCTCCAGAATCTCTCGCAATAAGCGTCCACTGTATCCTTCTTGGTCATCCGAAGATGGTTCCAAGCAGTTTGTATATCGTGTTCATACTCTCGAGTCAGCCAAGAAGAAATAAAAAGCCTCTTGAATTTCAGCCATTTAACTGGCGCAGTCTTGTTTAATAGAAGCGTGGACCACCAAGTTCGAGCATTCCCCTTAAAGTAAGAGGCAACTCTCCGAATCTTAGAGTGCTCTAAGTAACGCCCTCCCGTGAAAGCGATGTCAAACTGCTGTACAAAAGATAAAGCCTTCGAAGCATCTCTATAACCAGAAAACGTGTCAAATTTAATTGATTGTCCGCCTTCCTTAAACTCTTGGACTTTCTTGCTTTTGTCTTCCAGAAAGTCATACTGGTTGGCTTTGTATAAATTCTTCTTCTTTGCATAGAAGTTGCTGTCATCAGAGTCCGAACTGTCTATAGACGAGTCCTTTGTAGAATTGTCAATCACAGGGCGAGATTTAGACTTCTTTGCCTTTTTCTTGCCCTTTCCGAAGCGTTGCTTTTTGCTTCGCTTTTTGCCTTTTTTGTCTTCTTCGCTCGAATCAGATGAGGTAGAAGAACTGTTAGAAGAAAAAGAAGAACAAAAAGAGAAAAAGAAGAAGAATTGGGTACTTCTTCAAATCGAACACTCTTCTTCTGTTTCTTTGCCTTTACAAATGTAGACTGACGACCCAAATAACCCGAGAAGTCAGCACCTTTCTTTTGCTTTCTGTCGTGCTTTTTAGCTTTGTTTTGCACGTCAAAAAGCTGAGCATGCATTAACCACCTCTTCTAATTGTTTCTCTGTATACTTCTTGGGAGTAGGAGGTTTCTTGAGAGTGGGTTTTTGGGGTGGTTTGGTGGTCTTCTGCCACTGCGTGTGCGCCTCTTCGAAAGAAGTCTTGCTCATATATTTTGCCAATTTCGGGTCCTTGGCAAAATTAAGCATCATCTTTGTTGCATCGTCGATCAATTGTCGACGCTCCGCCTGAGTAGGCCAAGGCGGGCAATACTCGTGTGAATCTTCGTTGTGATCCCTTCTCGCATCTCCGGATGCAGAGGGAGTCGACTGATCTTTGCTTGAAGCCATAGGTGTTGCGGAAAAAAATAGGGATCGGATTTCCCGTAGAAGAGAAATCGGCCGTGCTCTGATACCACTGTAACAGACTTGGACACTCCAAGTCGAGAATCTACCGTGACAACACAAATAAACACTTCAAAACAGTTCACAGTTCACAATTGATTCGACACTGGCCCGACGGAGTTTCGTGCCTAGAGATATTGAGATTGGTGCCCCTTTCGGTATTTCTTTTTGTATTTATCTGTATTTAAAGTACAAGAGTGCGGACATACGCTCACACTCAGACTCTGCGTCCAGATGCTCTGAGTTATGAGGCTCTACCTTCTTATTTAAAGAGTACAAAGGGGATGCTAAAAGCAGACCCCAAAAGCTTCAAGTTAAAAGCCTCTTAAATATAAAGCAAAAAGCTTTTTCTCTCTCTTTCTCTTATGCCTTCGTAAATAAAGCAACTTCAAAATTAAATCTCTCTCTCTTGCGTAGCTATTGCATAGACAAAAGCTGGCCAAAAGCTTGTGTAGAAATTTCCGTACAATCAGCCCTGAACTTCCGCCGCAAATCACGGGAGTCTGTACATACTGCCACGTGTCAGCTGGCGGGTCTGTTGCAGCGCCACATCAACAATGTAGCACCATTTCTGGGTACAGCCAGCAAAGTTAGTATTTTCAGCGATTCTCTTTGCCATGTCAACATTCCGAGGTGTGTGTGTGGGTCTAGTGGGCAGCAGCCACGTCACTAGTTTGTGACAGCTCCACAAGTCGCAGAGTGCTGTTTTCAGAGGATCCGAGTGGTGGGAATCTGTGGGAGGACTTGTGTCATAAATCCTGACCCAGCAGCTCTTGAGACTGGTCAATGGAGACTGTGGGCTTGGGAGAGCTGTCCACTGGCACGAGTACAGTGGGATCCTGGAGAGTGGCTATGGAGGGGCCCTTTCTCCTTAGCGGACCATCCAGGTGTCCCTTTCTTTCAGTACACTGTTCGACTAGGACGTCACATTCAGGCAGCACAGAGAGAGGCTCGTCTTGCTGCTGCAGGAGCTCATTGGCAAGAGAAGGGTCTCACAACTGAGTTCTTGGCAGCTTTTTGGGAGAGGTTGTGGGACTCCAGACAGCTGAGGCGAGTCACTTTGTCCCAGTGGCTGGTAGCACACCGAGCTACAGCAGTTGGGAGTTGGCTCGTACAAAGTGGTCTCTTGGCCGCATGTGCAGCTTATGACCCTCTTGTGGAGAGTCAGTGTCACTGTCTTTGGGACTGTCCTTTAGCACGGCAGGTGTGGCTTCGCGTTCTTCGACTGATGCCAGCTCTTTCCACCGCTCAACAGTACACATGGGGAGCAGTTGCTTGGTCTACTCTCACGGGCGCGGCACTTCAGTTTGAGCTATCCTCCACCAGCAGGATGATAGTGATGCAGGGGGGTCGACCTACACTCCAGCCTGCTACAGAGCTTACTCCACAGGAGTGTTAGGAGCTCATCTGGCGGGCCTGTTGCTTTCGCATCTTCGAGGCTCGTCTTGTACCACCAGCAGAGACAGTTCGGGATCTTTGGCTAGAGCGGATCCATACTCTCAAAGGACAGTTCGAGCGACTCCAAGGCAGCTCCGACCGCATGCGGGAGCGCAAAGAGGCTTTCCTTCGACTCTGGCGTCTTGGGCCTTTCTTCACTATGGTCTAGGGTGTGCTCAGATGGCACTACCGTCCACCTGTGTGGCTCTTTCTTCCTCCCATCACTTGATTTAGCCTCATTGTACATATGCTATTTTTTCACTGGGAGTCTCCCCATCATGATTGTTGTAGCCCTCTCTTGGAGAGGTGGTTGTAGCCCTATGGGCAGTTTTCATTAACTAATAGAAGGATCTTTTTCTCGGAAAAAAAACGTCGTAGATGGGGTTGATTTACAAGAAGGAACCCGAGAACACACCTCTTTTGTGTATAGGATTGCAAGAGAAGGTTCTCCACATAGAGATCTCTTCCAAACAGTTGCTTTTCGTCGAGTTCCGTTCCGAGTGTCGAGACTTCACAAGTAATGTTTTTTATGTTTTGATCTATGAGTATTTGTTTGAAGGAGCACTCCCTCTTTGCGAGGGAGTTGGAGCAGAGGAATGCATGAGCCTTTGCAAGAGAAAAAAATGCTCTAAAGAACTAGAGCACGATCAGCCCAAGGGTTTTGTACCCGGAATTTGGGAGTGGATCCATAGATTATAGATGTTTTTGCTTGGTCCAACAAAGATTTGGAAGGGATCCCACCAGAATTGGGTGTCCATACTATCCCTCTGGTTGAAGGGGCTAAGCCCATAAGTGGCCGAGCTTACAAGCTCAACCCAAAGTATGCAGAAGCTGTCAAGTTCGAGCTAGAAAAAATGCAAGAAGTAGGTGTGGAGCACTCTGAGTGGTTGTGAGGATTAGTGGTGCTAATCCTATAATTAAGACTTAAACTTCATACTTAAGATCAAACTGAGACTCAAGAGATTGAATGTGTGTTTGATTGATTGAATGAATGAATGCTTGAAAACTGAGTACAATAGGCTCCTTATATAGGAGACGAAGAGACACAAATGAAAAGATACGTCTCATGGTAAAGAGACGCGACTTTAGACGTAAAGACACATCCTTTCGGCAAAGAGCTGCAACCATTAGACGAAGAGTCACTCTCACGTGCACATCTAACCCTATGTGTATGTGGACAAGCTACTTCATGACATGGGTTCAGTCAGCCTAGCTTAGGAAGTATTCTAGCACTTTTGTGAGTCTGTTCGCAGACCGTGCATGTCCAGGAACTTAGAGTAGATGCATATCTTCTGGTTGCACACAGCATGATCATCAGATTACAATCAGAACCCATCAGGAGCATTTTTACAGTGCACATACCTATTTTCCCTATTTTAGCCGTTTGTTACTTATTATTATTAAATGACTTTTGTTGGGAAACTGGGTAGGCAAATTGGCTATGAATATATATAAGAAAAGCTAGCGTTGGCATTTTCTGGCAGAAGAGGCAGCAGGAACCAAGTGTTCAACAGACACCTTCTCAGCAAGACCTCCTCGGCAGTCAACCTAGCGTTCTCAGCCAACAGACTAAAGACCACCCTAGCGTTCATCAAGTACAGCCCTGGTGTTTGCAGACAGCAGATCAAGCTTGGCGTTAGCAGATCTGCTTAGCAGATTTGCTAAGCAGATCACTACCGTTTTTGCATCAGACACAGATTCAGCCCTAGCATTTTTGGATCATCAAAACAACTTAGCGTTTTGCAGATTCTTCGTGATAGAACCAGCATAGGCATCAACATTTTCAGTTTTCAGCACGTCGTCATCATCGCTGTCGTCATCGACATAGAGTCAGAATTCAACAGATACAAGATTTGCAGATTTCAGCCCTTAGCGTTTTCAGATTTCAGCCCGTCTCGTCGTCCTCCTCATCGTTGTCGACATCGTCGGCAAGTCCATTGCATTGTAGAGATTTGTGCAATCAATAGGAGACCACTCCCGCCATAGAGAGTGGGGCCTTCGGAGGAGGGTTTGACAATATTCTGGTGTCGTATTCTTCTCTCTCTATCTCTCAGTCTCAACACCTTCATTCACAGTGTTTGCCACTTTGTTTGTGATCATTTGCACTCTCACTAAAGGAATGGAAGGCTCTCCCTTCCGTAAGTAAAAGGAACCTTGAGCATAGTTCGGAGCACTCATCTTGAGCAAAGTTCAACATTCACATCCGCTGCGCCTTACAATCGCAACCGTAGAGCGAAGGGGTGTGACCAGTTGTCGTAGGAGTGTAGCTTTTGGCTAAGAGACATGTCTCTTAAGCGAAAGATTGTGACCATCCAAGCATAGGGGTCCTCCTTGGCATGGCACTTTGTGTATCTGCAACTAGGAGTGGATGTAATTTTGTAATATAGTCACAATAGTGACATTCCCTCCCATTTAAAATGAGACCCTCGGTTAAAGAAATGACTTATGATGTTGATAGAACTCTGGAAAAGCATTGGATCTAATCTTCAGTCTTTGAGTTATCTGAAACCTTTGTCTTGAACTTTTGCTTCTTGCAAAACCTTTTTGCTTTGATTGTTAAATCCCATGTCATTGCATTATTCAAAGACTTTTTAGAAGAATTTGGTTTAATGAGGTTGACTGCAACAAGAGATTGATTTTCAAAATCCTTCATGTGATGTAAGACTTCTGGTTTAAGATTTTCCAATAACTGCAAAACATTTGATGAAGAGGAAATCTTCTCAAGACACTCTTCAGATGGGGTAACTTCAGCTTTATGAATCACTGGAGAGAATTTTGGATTGAGACTGTAATCATTTGCCAATAATGAATCCCAAAATTCTTCGGAATTATCTTTAGAAACTGTCACTTCATGACTTGCAATTGGCATATCATCATCTAGCAAAGAATCAAAGAAAGTATAATCATCTTCTGACTCAAAATATGCAACTATGTTCTTATCTTTGTCTGGTAAGGAAGTATCACTTGGGAAAAATTTCTTGCTCAAAATCATCTTTGTATTCATCAATCAATTCAGGAGAAGATAATGAACTCAAAAATCCATCAATTATAATTTTTATATTCGCATCGAAAATCATATTCTCTTCATAATCCACTGTATCATGTCGTTTGACTATTACATGAGAGGCTTGAGTCACTCGTTCCGCATGATAAAGCCCGTGTAAAACCAGTTCACGTCCATCTTTGAACAAATTAATAGTATGTCCTCGAAAGCTAATTACTGGATCGTATTGGAATAACCAATGCTGACCAAGAATCATGTCATAGTAAGATAAAGGCATGACTTCGAAATCCAATGTATCTGCATAGTTTTGAATATCGAACTGCAATTGTCGAACTGTCTCATCACAAGTTTAAATTGATCCATCTGCTAATTCCACATCATATAAGTGAGATGTCTTCTGAGTTGGCAAACCAAGCTATTGAACTATCTGAGTGTTGACGAAATTATTCAAGCATCCGTTGTCCATCAAAACATTGATGGAGCGACCATTGAGAGTTCCAAGAAGACTCATAACTTGCTTTGAGCGAGGCTCCAAAACTGAAGGATCACATTGAGCATGCTTCATAAGAATAGTCGTATCTGCTGAGACATGAATTGTATTGACCACATATTTTCCTTTATCTTAAGCAGAAGCTGATTGCTCAGAATTTGATGATGTTTCTGCGTTGGAATTTCTTTTCAAATTAGATGGATTTGGTCTCTTTGGACATTAATACCATCTATGGTCACCACCGCAAATTGTACATAATCCATCCTTCTTTGAAGTCGAAGAAGCATTTGACAAAGAGCCTTGCTGAGGATTAGAACGCGGATTTTGAGAAAAATCACGTCCTTTACCACGATCAAGTGGAGGAACATGTGAAGGAAATTTGCATTGAGATTGTCGATCTTGAGAACAGAACCTTGAAGTTGAATAAGGCTCCGTTGCTTGTTGTCTGAACTAAGATTGTTGTTGTTGACTTTGGCTATAGTTTTCTCTGCGATCATGTTGTGAAAAGCGAGTGCTATTTGAAGATCTCACACTAGGGAGAAAATTCCGTGTAGGGCGTTGATTATCGCCAAGACGCTCCACATAGGTAATTGCGGCATCCAAGGTGGTAGGGTTGTATTTGTGCACATCGTCCTTCAGGGTTGGTTCAAGCCCATCAATGAAATTGTGTAGTTTATCAGAGGGATTGAGATTCTCTATCTCCAGAGTTAGTTTTTGAAACTCTGTGATATACGTGGCCAAGGAACCAATTTGGCTCAGGTGGCAAAGAGAGGACCGGGCATGAAAATCCACATTGGCAGGTTCGAACGCCTTGCGAATAGCGCGCCAGAATTTGTCCCAAGAAGGCGTGTGTTTACCATCATCATCAGGTCGTTGCCACCAAAGAAATGCTGGGTCCTTGAGGAGAGAACTAGCAAGTGTAACTTTTTTACTCTCTACTAAGTCCGTGTTGGACAAGTAGACCTCCATTGTGAATAGCCATTGATCCAGCACGCGCTTATCGTGGCGACCATTATAGGGCTCAGGCAATTTAACATCAAGCTTCTTCTTCTGTGCAACATTAAAAATTATAAAGCACTTGAAGTTCATGATTGTCTACCACATCAGTTGGATTTGGTTCGTTTGGTTTGTCCACTGAAGCTTCGGAAGAAGGTGTGGAAGAAGCAGCATTAGTCGTCCGAGAAGTCGTAGGACGACTCCGAGAAGTGTTTTGCGTCTGCATTTGATCCAAGCAAGTGTGAAGTGATGCAAAACTTGTGGAAAGTGTGGCCAGGGCGTCTTCAGATTGACCTTCTCCGTCTTGAGAAGTCGGCATGTCTACGTCTCAAAGGGAACAACGAAGGAAATAGGAACTCGAACAAGTTCTGGAATGGGTACGGCAAGAGCAGGAACGGGTTCGAGAGCGGGATCGGGCTCGGGAGAATATTGCCCGGTATCTCCTCTACATATAAAATATAAGGGATAGGCACTTTAAATTCCACGTCTGTCTCGGGTGCGGTGCCAATGGGACACGGAGGAGAGAACCAATGCTAGAGGAGGAGTAAGTGGGGGCAGGGTGGTAAATCAAAAAACTCTCGTTGGCTTTCTTTTTTCCTCTCTGTGGATTTCTTTTTTTTTAATATGTTGATGAAATAAGGGTGTTCATATGGGGTTAAAATATAATGGGTTGGCCGGCCAGAATTCTGTAGCGCTGGTGGTTTTAATACATGCTGAGGTTTGATGTAAAATAAAGGCCACCGAGCAACGTAAGAAAAATAAACCATGCGCTGCTTGCTGAATGCGTTAAAAAAAAGGGCCAGCGAAGGGGCAGCGGTAGATGCAGTGCAGCGTTTTGGGAGGGGGTGCACAAAGGGGGCATGTCCCATTGGCACGAGCTGCAAGCACTCGAGGAAGAAGTGGCCAGCGAACAACATGCGTAGAAAGCCAGCGATTGGGTTCAGCCAGCACTCAACAATTGCACAAAGGGTAGTCGTCGGAAGGGATGCGAGCCAGGCGAAGGGTTGCCAGGTAGTACCCTTTCACCTAAATAGGTACGAGCACTGAAGTGCGAAAGGGTGCAACCCAATGAAAGGGTGTAGGGATTCTCCCGGTACGCCAGACACACACATCTATAGTCTGTTCTGTATTTATTTAATAGGAACAGAAACAAATTTAAGTTACCTCACGTATGTGTGTGTATACCACCGTTCTTCTGCTTCCATACAACTTTGGGAGAGGGGGGAGAGTGTAGCGGCGAGGGTGAGAGGCTCACAACCTTCGGGTCCTGGGAAAAAAATTTGCTCTAATATCACTGTGAGGATTAGTGGTGCTAATCTTATAATTAAAACTTAAAATTTTATACTTAAGATCAAACCGAGACTCAAGAGATTGAATGTGTATTTGATTGATGAATGAATGCTTGAAAACTGAGTACAATAGGCTCCTTATATAGGAGATAAAGTGACACAAATGAAAAGAAATGTCTCATGGTGAAGAGATGTGACTTTAGACGTAAAGACATATCCTTTCGTCGAAGAGTTGCAACCATTGGACGAAGAGTCGCAACCGTAGAGCGAAGGGGTGTGACTAGTCGTCGAAGGAGTGTGGCTTTTGGCAAAGAGGCGTGTCTCTTAAGCGAAAGATCGTGACCATCCAAGCATAGGGGTCTTCCTTGGCATAAAACTTTGCGTATTGTAACTAGGAGTAGATGTAATACTGTAACATAGTCACAATCGTGACAATGATTATCACCCATGGTGATAGCGTCTAAGAAGCAATCCAATAAAATCAGTGTGTACGTTGATTACCGTGCTCTAAACAAGGTACCTATCCCAAACGGTTTTCCCACACCCTTCATTGAGCGTGTGGTTGAAGATGTAGCAGGGCATGCATTGTACAGTATTATGGATGGGTTCAGTGGATACAATCAATTGGGCATCTATCCAGGTGATCAGATTAAAACGGCTTTTGCGACTCCCTTGGGTATTTTCATCTACACTAGAATGTCTTTTGGGTTGAAAAATGCTCCACCTTCCTTCAATTGCACAATATATCTCATATTTTGTCCTTTGCTTACGGATCATCTTCGCATCTTCATGGACGATTTTTCAACCTTTTCGGGTGCTCAATGTTCAACCCCAGTGGAGAATCTAGAGGAGCATCTCGCTCAGCTCTCTGCCGTCTTCCTCAGGTGCAGAGAGGCACGCCTGAAGCTCAATCCGAACAAATATTATTTTTTGATCACTGAAGGTACACTTTTAGGCCATGTGGTGTCTGCTAAAGGTTTAGCGCCTGACCCAGAGAAGATAGTAGCCATCTTGAAGTTACCTCCTCCCATCAACCCAAAAGGTGATTAGAGCTTTGTAGGCCACACATCCTATCATCGCAGGTTTATACACATGTATGCACAGGTGGCTCAACCATTGACTCGACTCACCAATGCTATTGTACCCTTCCAATGGTCAAAACCCGAGGCTGAAGCATTTGCATACCTCAAAAAACGCCTCATTGAAGTCTGAAGTATCTATTTTAGTTGCCCCCGATTGGTCTCTCCCTTTTCATGTGCACACGGATGCGCGTCAACTGGCTATGGGTGCTGGGCTGACTCAGCCTAGTAAGGAGTTCAACATGGATTGCCCTGTTCACTATGCAAGTCGACTGCTCACCAAAGCAAAGCGCAACTATAACACCAAAGAAAGGGAAGGTTTGGCTATTGTGTATGCTCTACAAAAATTTCGTCACTATTTATTATGGGTCCATTTCACAATTATTACTGATCACCATGCCCTGTGCTATCTGCTTAATAAGCTGCAAGTTGCAAGTCGAGTATGGCGGTGGCTACTCTTATTTCAAGAGTTTGATTTTGAAGTGATACTCCAATCCGACAAACATCACGTCATTGTTGACCACCTCTCTCGCAGTGAAGAAGCTACAAGGGTTGCGTATGACTTTCCAGATAGCAAGGTTGCATCCGTACGTACGTACGTACGGATGTACATTCGTATCGTACATCCGTACCGTAAGGTTCAGTACGTACAGATAGGTTTCGTACACTTTTTTTTTTGGTTGTCTCTTGGTGGGCCCCCCGATCCTATTTCAGCCGATTTCAGTCCTAATCATCATCTTCAGTCCTATTTCAGCCATGTTTCAGCTGAGTGTGCAGTTTTTAGTGCTTACTAGTTATTAGAGTCGGGACTCCAGACTTCAGTCTTAGATTTATCATTTTCATAATTCATTATGTATTTATTTTGATGCTCTTAGTTTTATGTGACCATGATAGCAGACATCTGATACTATTTGTTTATAGACATTGATCAATGGTTAGCTAATCTCAGCTTTGCCTTTTCATTGTTCAATTAGAGTCGTGGACTCCATTTTTGGCATTTGTAACGGTGTATTGTTGATTTGCTAGTCTTTATTTGAAGTCTTGGTGAATACATAAGTAAATGTATGAAGTACTTTGAGTTTTAGGCTTTGTGGAAAAAAGGACGAATTTTTACGTACCTAAAAACTCAATCCATTTTGTACTACGTACCTTAAGTACCGAATTTGTACCGAACACTACGTACCTAACTACCTTGCTAGATAGCAGTCTCTTTAAGGTGGATACCACTCCGGAATGGTACGACGATTTCTTGCATTTGCTATCTACTGGCTTGTACCCAGAGAATGTGTCTCCACTGTAGAAGAGAAGATTGTTATTGAAGTCTATGCTATTCACTCTGATTGGAGGCAAGCTTAACAAGTCAGGACCAGATGGTGTTCTGACTCCTAAGGCGGTGTGTCTCTCCTCATGAAGTTGAGCATATTTTGGAGGATATCCACAGCGATTCCACTGGTGGCCATTACCCTAGTCACATCACCGCCCAGAAGATTCTACAGAGTGGTCTATGGTGGCTCTATGTTTTTCGGGATGCAATTGCCTATGTGAAAGTCTGTGATGTGTGTCAGCGTTGTGGACCTAAACCAAGCAAGTAGTCCAACCGTCCTCTGCGAGTCTTTATGGCATGGTTACCCTATGAGAGATGGGGCATGGATTTTGTGGGTCCAATTGCTCCCTCGGCCCAACCAGGTAACCAGAAGTATCTGCTGGTGGCTACAGATTATGCAACCAAGTGGGTAGATGTACTGGCGACAATTGATTGCACTGGCAATATTATAGCCAACTTTCTGTATGAAAATATTTTGTGTAGGTTTGGTTGTTCCCTAGAGATCACCAGTGATAGGGACAGTCACTTTGTTAATGAGATGATTTCAACCTTGCTCGTGCCAACTACAAGATTTTTCATCGTAAATCTTGTGCCTATAACCCTAGAGCAAATGGGTAGGGCGAGAGCACCAACAAGGTTTTGATAGCCCTTCTGCGAAAAGCATGTCATCTCCATCCGGCGTCTTGGATTCAAGCTATCCACGACACCCTTTGGGCATACCGCACTTCTTTCAAAACCACAACCAATCACACCCCATTTCAGTTAGCCTTTGGTTTGGAAGCCATAGCCCCGTTCGAATTCAACTCAGGATCTCCTCGAGTAGGCAGTTTGCGTGCCAATGGGGGTATGGAGTCTGCCTCTGTCTCTCGTCTCTCCCTATTGGAAGAAAGCCGTCATTTGGCTTCTTAGGCTCTTGAAGCAGAGCAGCTTCGTCGCAAAGCATGGCATGATCGCCATCACCGAAAGCCAAAAATCATGCAAGGCTCACTGGTGCTACTTTATCAAGCTCGATATCAGAAAAAAGAAAAGAAGTTGGTCCCAGCATGGCAAGGACCGTTCATAGTACAAGAGATTCTACCACAGGGGCCAGTACAGTTAGTGACTTTGGACGGTGTTCCCTTGCCGTTGGTAAATGGCTTCAAGATTAAATGCTACCACCCTTCACCATAAGCCATAGGTTGTAGTCCCTTGCCGTTGGTAAATGGCTTCAGGATTAAATGCTACTACCCTTCACCATAAGCCATAGGTTGTAGTCCCTCTCACTAGTGTTTTAACCTGCAAGGCCACGAGTGTGCCTTCTCCTTCATTCAGGTTGGCGTTGCGCTCTCTACCATCCTGCCAGCTCACCTCTATCATTTGCCTTATCACAGTCTTTCTTCACCTTCATCTTTGTCCCATTTTTAAACATTGTTCTTTTGGCCTATGTCTGTCTTTTGTCCCCCAAGTTTTTTTCTATGGATTCCTGCTCTGTCGAATGAATGAAGTGTATTCTTTCATTAAACATTTTCCTAGTTGGTTAATTGTATCAGTCTCTTTATTGAGTTACATTGAGGTCTTGATCTGTCCAATTGGGTATTTAATTGGATATTTCTCTCTTTTTCATGGAGCCTTCTCCTGAAGCTTTCTCATCTTAACTGCGTTGCCCACTTTCACTCTATGGTGTCTTTTTTTTTTCTAGAGTGTGTCTAGTTGCTATATTACTCTTCTTTTCCTAATTGCAATATTCATCTCACATGTGGAATTCAAGTTCTGTTGGTTAGCCATCGTGAACATAGCAGTCTATCCTTCCTTTGCCAAAGTTGTGCAAAACCCTCTCTTCCCCTAGTAAGTTCTACCCTCACCACAAGTACCTCCACCCTCAAGCAGCGCAGCCTTGGGCGTGTACGTTTTGCCAATTTGCATTCGGTGGAAAATCTACAACACTCCTCGTAGTGAAAGTGATATCATCATTGTGATGCTGCAACCTTCTAATTTACGTTTTCGGGGCAATGCGATTTTAGGTGTTTTTCACAGTCTCAAGTTGCAAGTTGCAAGCCTCCAGTTGCAAAATCCCCTAGCCACTCCCTACCCTCAATCTCTAGCCCCTATCCAGTCCCCTCGCCCCTCCCTACCATCTCTCGCCCATAACCTACAACCCTCGCCCCCTCCCTATCCTCTCTCGCCCATAACCTACCACCCTCGCCCCTACCCAATACCCCTCGCCCCTCTCTACCCACTCTCGCCCCTACCCAGTCTCCCTCGCCCCTCCCTACCCTCTCACCCATAACCTACCACTCTCGCCCTACCCAATCCCCCTCGCCTCTCCCTACCCTCTCTCGCTCATACCTACCCCTCTCACCTCTACCCTCAGCCCTCGATCCTATCTTGCTTTCCCTCGTCCCTACCCTATCAACCCTCGCCCCTATCCTCCCTATCTTGCTCCCTCTCGCCCCTATCTGAACTCAACCTACCCTTGCCTCTATCTATAATTCCCTCGCCCTATCCCACTCTCCTCGCCACTTATCTCTAATTCTCGTCTGTCTGTTTGTCCTCATATTCCTTCTGTCTGGACTTGTTGAGTCCAATGACACATTCGTCTGCGTTCTGCATTCTCCACACGACCCGACTACCTCCATGGATCTCACGCCTTTCAAGAACTGCTCTTCAACATTGCTCTGTGTTCAACAGCTCTCTGTGAATGTACGCTTTTGTGGCTCTGTAAGTTTCTGAAGATACATTGATACACAGAGTATGTGGCATTCACGACAACTCACTATAGTTGGTACAAGCAATCAATCTCGTAAGAAGACTTTGTCGCGACAAAGGTCCTCGTCTCGAAGTTTTGTTGAGGAAGACGCAGAAAACTCTAGCCATGGCCTCACAGATCTGTCCTCCAGTGATCGTAGTGATGAGAGTTACAAAGCTTCTCTGGAGTTTTCGTCTGCGTCAGACTCTTGGCTCTGGATTTGGCTCCGACTCAGAGTCTTCTAGCCAACAGGAAGAATATGTGAGAGACTAAAAAGAAGGCCAGCATTCAGGTGCTCAGCTATCAAATCACTAGGCATTCTTTCTCCAAAAGTCAAACCAGATTCACTTTGAACTTTCATCTGTAGCCGCCTCATCCTTCTCTTCAAGAAGTTTTATCAAGAGATCAGCTACAAACGCTAGGTCTGACAACATTGGCAGAGGCAGATCTCCCTACTGATATTCTCGTGGATATGGTCCATGAGGTTCTCAAGCTTTTTCCAAAAGTACGAGGGCACACACTGGCGGCTACACGCATTGGCTATGCTTTGGGGACGACAAACTTTCCTTCAATAAAACCGACTACAAGAACCTACTCACAACTTTCGAAAGATGTGACCATTTAGGCATGCCAGGAGCTACTTAGTGCTGATCACGCCGACTATGCGAAGAATAAAAAGTTCTGGGCCATTTTTAAGTATTACTTCTTAGTCAGAGCTGCTAAAGTAGGCAAGGGCAGATGTGATGTGCCTACTATGTTCTCTCACTGCGATGGCCTATACTGCCTCATCAACACCATCCCGTGTGGCTTTCATCAGATTCTCTTTATCTCCTTACAATCCCGGGCCAAAAGATTCAGAGCTCAGGTGCAATCTGTGCAGTCTAGCTTTCAATGCTTTGTAGCTCCTATGTTGGCTTGGGTCATTAACATACATGTTAGCCCCATGGATGCGGATATGCGGCGTAAAAACTCAACGGCAAAAGAGAAATCTATTGAACATGCAACGGATCTACCTGAGACGAAGAAGAAGAAGAGGGCTAGAGTGGTGAAGGACACAATAGGATCTCTAATATCACTGCCAATATCTGAAAGCCAGCAGCTTCGGATGAAGCACCATGTACGGTGCTCCTCGTATACTCTTGCTACTTATTCAGTGGTATGCTCGGGTGTTTCGGATCACACTATGCATGTTTTAACTGTGGCTTCTATAGTGTGTGTTCCTCTCTCTACTTCTGTCATTTTCACTCCTAACACAGTGACTAGCTCTTGCGTCCCGCTTGCAGTTGCCTCTTCTCCTATACCTATCCCTGTTGGCAGCCACTCCACCCGTCTCTACTCCACCAAAGAGGCATGCTCCGAGTCCACCACCAGCAGTGCCACTTCCCAACCCTCTCTCACCTGACACTGCTGCGGGATATTCCACAATTTTGGACTCTACATCACTTTTTCGGCTATTTGAGGACATATTGCAAGAGTCCAGACTCTAGGTAGGCCATTGCTATCATTGAGCGGTTGGTGGCTAACTTGAGTTGTTTTGCAGATATGTTGTAATCGTGGACGATTACTCTCTTTCAAGAAGGGGAGATATCACAAACTGCTGACGTGTCAAAGCCTTGAAGAAGGGAGCCAACTTGCAGATGTCGGCCGAGGGGCCTAAACCCTAAGAAGAACAAGTAACTGAAGAAGAAGTCCTACCAACTTATAAGAATCCCGTCCGATAGGGCCCCAGTGACATAAAGAAACTAAAATAAAGCAGGAGCTACACGCAAAAACTGAGGACGTAGCAGATTTTCAAAAATTGCGTTGACATGATGACGTGGTAGGCTGTACGGATTTTCGCGTTTTGCGCTGATTGCTGACGTGACAGCTGTACAAAATTCCGGATTTTACGCCGGCAACTTTTTGGCTTGCTTTTGGACCAGATGCTTTCGAGTTTGAAGGCTTTTTACTGTAAACTGCTTTTGGGGCCCAGGGCCTTTAAATATGAGGTTAGGACTCATTCTTTGGCATGCTTCTTGGAGAAGGTGTAGAGTCTGGAGTACTGACTTGTACTGTGTTGATGCAATATAAAGAAATATCGAAAGGGGCGCCAAGGTTTTGGACCAATACTCTCTGGGGTGGAATTCCGCCACTCCGTGTCGTGTGTCGTCTCTCTCTTTTAGTTCAACTGTTATTGAAGTGCTAAAAGTCTGTTCACTCTGTTCTTTTCTATTGGCATGTGGTGCCCGTCTTGTGATAGTGCTGAACTGGAATGAGACGGTAAACGTGAGGAGGGCATGATCTACTGCTACCCCGATAGGCTTGGGTCCGACTGTAATCCATGTCTATGAGGAAACAAGTAAACCCACTCAATACTGGAAATCTCTAGAGACCATTCAAGGTCCATGTGCAATCCTTATATTTGCTAGATATCCCCTATATTCAATGTGCTCTTGGCCAATCCCATATCACTAACATCCAATTCTCTTAACATTTCCTTTTAGGTATCGTAGAAAGCTGTGTGGGAGTGGCATGTCCTGCCATTAAAGTCTCCCAAAAGAATGACATCTCCATCCCTAGAGAACTCCCATATGTCCTCATCCAATATCATATAGGGTGACTGTCCCTTGGGTGATGCATAATGAGATGTGTTGGGAGCAAAATAGTATATTGCAATGTAAAGTGGTCTCCCTGTCTCCGCTCTCAATCTGACACACATATATATGGCCTGCTCAACTCTCCGAACAATACGAATGAGGGATTGAAGCTCCTCCCTCAATAGGTTTTGCCACATCTCTTGACCTACGTCCTCTATGCATTGATCTCACATCCTGTCTACAAGTAGTCTCCCAATGGTATCTCGTCACTCTAGGTAACGTGCCGCCAGGAGTCTTATACGTCTCCAATATAATGTCTCTTCCCTTAAAGCTATCCTCAAATGCGCCTATGTCTAGCTTCATTGATCCATTACAATTTCATGCTGCCAATTAAGGTTGGTCCCATAGGTCTCGTATCGTCATGCGGTGTGTTTTTCCAACACCACTACTCTCCCTCCCCTGTAGAAAGCAAATTTTCCCTTTCTTCCTTGCCGCCTTGATCACTGGCATCGGCTCTTGCATATGTGCTACTTACGCTAGAGTGAGGTCATGACCCAAAAATTTCCTAGTTTGCTTGAGTGTCGGTCTCTTCTTCAGAAATTCCTTCCTAGCTTCCAACGTAGGAAAAGGTATAATAAGTGCTCTTTCCTTAGGACTTGCTTTCTCATTACTTCCCTTCTTGCCAACTCTCCAAGCACCTGTGTGTGTGAGTTTAGAAATATCCATGCGCTTCGAGAGCTCTTGCACTTCTTCTACTTTTCCAATGTCTTGAGACCTGTAACACGCAAATGAAGGGCTCTAGTCTTTCTCTTTTGCTCCTCCTCAATTGTCATATTGATGATAGTGGATGTCGGTGTGGTTTCAAGCATCTTAGTTCACTTTGTGTCCTCGATCCACTTTTCAGCTTTATCAACCTTCTCTTGTACTTTGAACAGGTGCTCCGTCCATGAAGAGGTTATTCGTGCCTTTCGCTCTTCCTCTTCTAGTAGAGTTTTCAACTACTCCTTAATGATTTCGAGTTCTTTGAAAATTGAGGGTTGATTTTAAGTGTTTCGATCAATGCATCCTTTTCATTCATGTGTTCTTCCATTTTTTATTTCCACGATTCAAAAGCAATAGGTGCATCCTCTAATCTTTTTTGCATCACATATTCCATTACATTCACTTCTGCCGTCACTATAGTCTACATTTCAACATTCAATGATGTGTACATCTCGTCACGCTTACCAAGCATCTCTTTGTCCAACTCTTTCCTCATATATGCATACATAGCTTTTTTGTAAGTCTCTGCATTTGCATACATGATACATCTCTTTTTCAATGTCACCCTCACAAGGGTTAGCTCCGCCTTAATTATCACATGTACCTTCTCATACATTAAGTCATCTTTGACTTCGCTCTCACAGAACCCGGCGACAGTGTGCTCTCTCAATTGCTCCGTCTAAATGTCGCTTTCGATTTAGGCGAGGTTCTGTTCATATCGTCATCCTCGAGGTCAGCTGATTGGTCCATCCTCAGGCACCTCGTGTGATGCTTTGCATAAAGTACCTTGTCGCAAGACCACACCAACCCCCAATGAGAAGCAGTGGACCCACAGCCCGTTGCGGGCAATGCTCAATGCCACTAGGAACAAGGGACCAAAGACCTGCTGCGTTGAACCTGCGCTGTGAATCTGCATGGCAATGAACAACTCGCGGCCCCCTTTGTGGGGTTAGCATGTGGCACGGGCAGCCCGTGCAAGGCGCTAATGGAACCAGCCCTCACAGGGGCGCCTTGTTTCCCTGCAGCTGTGAGGCCTGCTCGTTCGCGATCAATCTCCCCGTACCTGCATGCCCCGCTCCTCTTGTCAACTCTACTCCACCTGCGTGCCCAACTGCTGCACTTGCACCCTGTCACCTTTGTGAACTGCAGCACCTAATGCAGCTTGGAGAAACCTGACGGCACCTTTTGCCATACGGCTCCTTTTAATCCACGTCGGCAAAGTCTGACCTTTGTCAGAAATCGCGTGACTCTATTCGCGCGACTAATGGTCAGTTGCTCCCGCTGCCCTCGCTGCACCAACGCCCCCAGAGAGAGAGAGAGAGAGAGAGAGAGAGCAAATGAGAGTGTAGGGGTTGTTTTTTGTGCTTTCCACAAAACTCTCGTGAAAGTCGTTAGTTGCACATACGCTCTTTATTTGGTAGAGATATAAAAGTGAAGCAATTAAATTTATGTTCTTATCTTTTACTGAGGAATCAATCTGAACATTTGTGATGAAGATAATGTTGACACTGAATATGCCTAATAATTTCTGCATTTTTCTAACATCTTATTTCTAAGTGCTATCTTTGACTCTTGTCAGCAACCAACTAACTAATTCTTTCAAATATCTGGATGATGTGTAGCTTGCAAGGTAAACATATGAAGGGAAATGGCATTTTGCAGCTTGTGGCTGGGTGTCATTATCATGTTGAATGCACGTGCTTTATTGACGAAGTGCGTAGAGTTGAGGGACAACACACGATGCATATTTAATGACAAGCACACATGTGAGAAAGCACAGTCGAAGCAATGTGAGTGGTGTGAGCTCCCTCAAGAGTGTCATCATCTAGCTGTTGTGAGTAAGCTAGGCGTGAATTGCAATGGCTCGCAAAGGAGGCGACTCAAGGAGGTTGAGGACTGTGCCAGCATTGCCTCCAAAGACAAGTGTCTGTCTTTGGACCATTGTAGGTGGTGTAGGAGTGAGTCCCTGGATGATGGATGTTTTGGAGCTTGGGAAGCAAGGAAATTGCCACTGGAGGTATTTGAATGCACAAAAGGATCATAAAAAATATTACCATAAATAAAAGCAATAGCAACTCAATACAAGTGTAACGACCCATTTCGACTTGTACATACTGCGTTTCCTCTACCTTCAATATGCACATGTACTAGAACAAGTGTATATCATTCTGCTGTTGAGATTAAATCAAACTTGATACAAATTCAAACTTCGTTTTATTGCCTAATGGTTTCATGATTTAGTTGCAAGTACCATGATTTTTTGTAAACGGTTGCATTAATTTGATCACTATAGGTGGTTGCCAAGTAATGGTGTATGATATCATTTGAGGCAGTTTAAAATCTGTTGGTTCTATAAGAGTTTTTTTTTGTTTTCCCTTATACATACTGTCTCGATCAATTGTATATAGAAACTTGCTATTGTATGTATTCCTAAACAAAGTCAATTGAATGCACTGTAAAAAGTCATTAAATGCACTGCAAAAACAAATAAAGATTGTTTGAGAGTGTGGCAAGTGAACCCTACCAGTATTTGAATCTAGCGATAGTGTAGCCCCCCCATTTAGTTATAGTCGTCCTTGAGCTTGGAAAGGGATGCCCCTTCTTGGGTTCCCTCCCCTCTTTTCCTACCATCATGCTACCACATTCAATGCCTAGGATTCATCTAATCCCCTCCCCCATTGTTCCCCCATCATCCCCAACAGCCTCCCCTTTGTCCTTTAACATCCCTACCTTTCAATTTGTTGGTGCACCATACCAAGTCCTTGTGAGTGGGCCAACAATCTGGAGACAACTTTCCACCTAAGAGCTCAAGGCCTTCTCCACTATGGTGGGCAAGAGAATTCCCAGGAGGGTAAGGCAAGGATCTGTGCTTTTCTTCTGTCCATCTCGATGTTTCTTTGCCAAGAAGGCATAGACGTTACTAACATCGGTCTCACAGAATCTTGAAGAGGTTAGCCCTACATTACTTTTCCTATTGCCCATATTAAAAAGCTTGAGTTAGATCTAGAAGCTAGGGCTTTCGGTTGGGTACCATCCACCTCTTCCTAAGAATCACTATCTCTTTGAATTCAAAGACATTGAAATGGCCTAGAATATTCTAAGCACGGGGCAATGGATGATTTGTAATTCTCCATTGTGATTGTTTAGATGGACGATCACTTTTAGCCTAGAGGACTTTGCTTTGACCAATCCCACCTATTCCAGAGTTAGACTTATAGTGATTGAACATAAAGTTTGAGCATCGAGTCTGGTTAAGGGTTCAAAACTTTAGATGTTAGATGATCAAATGGCATAGAATCAGGCAAAGCGCAAACCAAATTACTCCAAACTATTGGATAGATAGATTCAGACTTCATAAAATGAATTCAAGGAATTGAACAGACAAGTTCAGATTATGAGATATTGAATAAGAGGCAATTTGGAATGTAGTGTAGTTTCAGATTAAGTGATACAATGGTACAAGACGAATGAAGGTGGAAAGTCAAAAAACTTTTTGTGTTCATATAAAGAGGTGGTGGACTTCATATTGGTGCATTTGTGTTTTTCTTCTCCTTTATTTTTCCCTTAGCGTTTTCTTCTCTTTAAAGTGTCCTTGCACTATGTATCGAGTGAACTAATAGTAGTAAAAGTATGTGTGCACAATTTGAAAACATCTCAAAAACAAGGAATCATTTGTGGATGCAAAGGAGCGTGCTTTTGAAAATTTTCAAAAATAGTTTTTTTTGCTTTGTGTGTGTATGTGTGTTCCTCTCTCTCTCTCTCTCTCTCTCTCTCTCTCTCTCTCTCTCAGAATGCCCTTGAGTCTTGCATATTGATGCTTGTTATGCTTGCTCGCACAATGCTGTTAATGATTGCCATGGCATGCAACTAACAATCTTGTGTTGCTGCACACACTAGCTTTGCTTGATGGGAGGGTGAGCTTTTCTCATTACCGAAGCTCATCTCCCCTCACCACTAGTACTGCTGCCAGTGTGGCATCTCATAGGGAGCATGGGTTGGTACGTAGGAGGCCGCGAAATGTGGGGTGATGGCAGGAGAACGGAGGAAGACGAGAAAAAAGGGGCGAGTCTTGCAACTTAACTTGGGTGCGACCCGGCTCTAAGTAGATACCCCTTAGTATAGATCTCTCATTATCCATATGTAGCATTTATCCAACCTTGCTTCCTTGTTGGCAAGAGAGCGCTTGTCCATGGCACTAAGTGACACATGCCCGCACGTAGGGTGGAGTAAGGGGATCAACGACGGAGAACTGCCATCCCGAATCTCGAGGTTAACATGGCCCCCCAAAAATGAAAGGCACCCTTGCGAAACCCGGGCTCAAACCCATGACCCCATGCCCCAATGACTTTCAACGTGTGTGCTAAACACCAAGCCCACACACACACATTTGAAAATGTGCCGCCCGGGTTTGATCTTATAGATAGTAAACTTGTGGACTGACCCCTCTGTTCACGTTCAGTGAGTGTCGGAGTTTAGTTTTAAAGGCCATCTAACGGCCCTAGGGGCTTGGGATCTACCCCGGATAGTGTATATTGGTTTCCAATAAAGGGTTATAAAAATGGGTAGGAGTTCAACATATGCGCGAGGGTGAGATGGCTAGCCCATATGTCACAAAACCTGAGCTATGAGGTTGTGGGTTCAAAACCTAGTGGCAGGGCCTTAATTTTTTGCGCTGCTCGAGTTTAGCTTCGCCCCGATTTTTGTGTTGCCCGAGTTTAGTCCGCCTCAGGATCCCGCCTTGGACTTTTAGGCCGTCAATCCCCTTAACCCCCCTCATTCAATGAGATGTGTTACTTAGTGTCGTGGTATCTTTATTACTTTGTTAGCTAGCAGTCTCACTCGAACCTCTTCCACAAATCGTTCATGGGCCCTCCCAAAAATTTAGTGAGCCTAGGAATGATCCTTGACGACTTCTCTCAATCTAGTATCCATGGAGGACCTGTGGGTACCAATGTTTTTTAGTGTAGAGTCCGATATCACTTTCTCCTTGTTGAGGTCTTGCAGCGGCTCTTTGTCCATATTGTTGATCTGCTCCTCCAGCTTGGAGATATTCTTTTCTAGCTTGGAGGTAGGGTTGGAGCGGGTTGACTTGATTCCCTTGTTTTTTTTTCATCAAAATTTCCCCAATAGCCATTAGGGAAAAAGGGTTCTCTATTTGCTGTTCTTAGGGTTTGGTTTTTTACGAGATGAACCGTATGAAACTTGAGCTTAGGAGAGCTAATGAGTAGTTAATCAGTGCTGATTTTTGTACTAGTTGTACTTTTCAAGCCAGAACCTGGTTTCAGGCTATCGGTCAGGAGGAAGAATCCCTATAAAAATCAAACTAGACTAGTATTGACGGTGACCTTTGGCCGCCTCTCTTTCTCTCTCCTCGTGCAGGCCTTTTCTCTCTCTCGCTGAGCGCGCTAGATTCAGAGCACACTGGCTCGTGGAGGGAGCCGGAATCCCTCCCCCTTTTATAATTGTATAGATACCCCTCTTTAAAACAAAATTTAGAATCGTAGTGGACTTATATTTGGTCTTGCATCCAACTTCAATGGTAATGAGAAGCCTTAGTAAATTCAAATTGTCACACTTTGAGCTTGGAATAGACATAAGCTCAAAATCAAGACGAACTGGTCTTCTCATGACAGTCTTAACGGTCCCCTGATCATGGCAATTCTTGAGGTTGGTGAATGTGTGCAAGGACCAACCGTTTGCCTCCACAATCTTTGGGATCAAGTTGGAAGGCTATTGGATCTTTGATTTCAACCTCTCCATACACTTCAACAACCTTAGACCTTGATAAATCTAACTTCTCAAAGCATGAGTGAGCTTTTCCCTACCCGTCAAGGTCCAGGGTCGCGGGGCGGCAAATCTGGAGCGTCCATCAACTGCCCATTACTGAGCGTAATTTTTGCCTGCAACTGTCTGATGATTGCCAGGTCAGCACCTGGAACCCACTCCCATGCATCCAATGAAGAGCCGGCATGTTAGCGCAGGGAAAACGATCAACTGTTGACACCTCAGCTGGCGGAAAATCTGCAGGACCCATACTGTGCAAGGCAATCATTGCCAATGATTGCAAGACACCTCACCATACATAATCGCTCCTAGACAGCCTGTGCGACTGTACCTGCTCGTAGTTGTGTTAGTCAGAGACCAATTTTGTGGCCCCTCTCCCTTGGACGCTTGACGAGAGGGAATGGTCCTCAATCGACCATTCCGATAATCTGTGCTCCCACCATGGCTCCCGGCTCCCGCCGGTCGCCATGTGGTCGCACAGATTATGGGGAATGGTCGATTGAGGACCATTCCCTACCCCATCTTAGATGGAATTTGAGCACGATTTTCATGTCATCTCTAGATGGGAAGGAGGATATGAACTCCATCATTCCAAGATCCTCCCTACTACTAACACCCCCCTTCCCCCCTTCTCTCTCTCTCTCTCTGTCTCTCTCTCTCTCTCTCTCTCTCTATCCACAATACTCTCCCCAAAAAGGTGACTACTTGGATAGGACCTAAAATGGCACTGGGAAGTGTATTTCCTCGTGCAAATTTGCAACATATATTTGTATATTTGCACACTTGTTATGAACTTTGCATTTTGGAACAAAGCCATATCTAAAATTTTGTGGATTATCTAGAGACAAAGGAATTTCCATGTATATGAAAGGACTTACCAGAGGCCTAGTCTAAGAAAGTTTTTTGATGATATTTTCTCTCAACTCAGCCTAAGCCTAATTAGGATCTGGTAGAAAAGATGAGCCATTCTAAGAGAGTCTCTACGAGATCAAGGAAGAGATGTTGACATTGAAGACTGGGGATTGTGCGCATTTGGAGAAATTGGTGAGAAAGGTAATGGGAAAATTTCAAGAAGGGTAAGATTTTGTGGAGAATATCCAAATGGAACTTGACTCCCTCCACCAAGGATGAAGATTATTAAGTGTTGTGTTAGCTTCTACAACACCAATCACTTCAACACCTTGCTATCTCATTTCTCTATCTGGCTCGTCCTAGATATCGAACTCCTAGTGGCAGGGAGTCCCGTCCACCGGCAAACCGGTTACTTCTAACAAAGGTTTACCCCCCCCCCCCCCCCCGCCCCCCCCCCCCCCTCCCAAAGTTTAAACAATGTATCTATTTGAACACGAGCTGAGGATTGAGCAACGAAGTCTTGCTAGTGGTAGAGCAAGGGCCTCTCTTCGCGGGCACTCGTGTTCAATCCATGTGGGTGAATGGTCTGTAGTCATTAAGCATGTCGTTGTTTGTGCAAACTAAAAGGCTTGCGAAAAAGCTAAGGGTTGAAATGTGACCTGCTACATCGACCCAACAGGTCAACACGATCGCCACTTGGACGACTCTCAAAGGTGTCACATCCTTGAGAGTCTGATATTTCTACCTTCTCCCAAAATGTTTGGCTATTGAAATTATGGTGTATAATAGTGGAAATGCTTCACTAACAAAAACACGTCTCACTTTTGCCATTCCATGAAGCCTCCTGAATGGGCAAGTCTACAAATTTTGATGGAGTTCATTGTTCCAACTCATCAACCTTATCCCTATCTCTCATAAGAGAATTTTCCTATGGAATTCATGCTTCAACAAGACTAGCCACCACAAGTTCTCAACAAGAAGCCAAGGGTGTATAACTGTCACTTAGAGAACAAAGACTACAATGGAGGCAAGTCCCAAAACACTAATCAACACCCAACAATAAGTGAAGGAGACAAACATCAATCAATAAAAGGCTTAAAATCAATGACCAATGTGTCCAAAGGGTGGTTTTCACATTGTGTAGCCAAAGACTCAAAAGTAAAAGTATAAAGGCAAACAAGATCATGTCATCGACAAAAGTTACATTAATATGGGCAAAAGATACACAAGCCTGAGTTATTGAGTAGAGGTACTATTGTTACTTCCAAGGACTATTGTTACTATTGCTACTAGGGTAGAGGAGCCAGTTATAAGACGGCCTCCTTTTTAGAGGCATGTCTACCCCCATATTATTTACCAATAAGCGTGAGTTTAGATACAGCAAGCCGTGAGTGTTTTCGTGGATAGCGTAGCCTCGCAAAACTTTCGACCGTCTGATGTGCATTCGATCTGTGTTGGCAGCACAACCTCTAAACAGGCTCCCGTCAATTTTGCATTTGGCCCTGCTTTTTGTTACATGCAAATCAAAAAACGGCGTTGTTCGACCGTTGTTGAAGATGGCGTTTTTGCTGGAGGTTTCTACTGCGTAGAGCTTTCGGATGCACATCTTGGGTCCAAAAATGGTGGAGCAGAGTCGCCACAACTGCTCGCCCAAGTTGGGTGCCTCTAAACTGGCTCCTCTACCCTATTGTTACTTCCAAGGATCACCATTTCCCTCCCAAGCACACAATGCAAAAGTGGGTATGCAAGGATCTCCTCATTTCACAATGCTACCACAAAGGCCATTAACAAATTTGGCTACCATTCAACCCAAAGCTTCAAGGAAATCTCAATGCCAAGGGACAAAAAGGATCAATAAAAAGAAGGCTAGTATGGACACCAAAAGCTTCTCAACCGTAGCAAGGACAGTGTCACGTGCGTGATGGAAAATTTTCAAATCAAAATTGGGTCCCAAAGAAGGTGCTCCATGACCTTGAGAAGGTTGAATTCATCTCCAACTTCATTGATATACTAGTATAGTGAATCATGCCAGAAAATTCCACATGGAGTCTAATGTTAGCCAACTTCCTCATTAACAATCAAGCATTGATCTTGAATCCTTCAAGCTTTACTTCATGTTAAGAGCTCTTTGCAATAACGTTGAGACATGTGGATAGAAACAAACCCTTGGCATAGGAGTCAAGAGCTTGGCCTTCCATACTAGCTAAAATGTGCTTTGACGGTAGAGGGTGTGGAGAATAGAAAGTCAGCATTAGACTGTGTCTTTTCATTTATTAGTATTGCTATTCCATGGAGATATATTAAGTAGTATCTTTGTAGATACCCGTCAAGAAAACATTTGTGCCAGCCTGCTTGTTGTATTTCAATCTAATATTGTGGTGTGGGTGGCCGGATAGGTAGTGGTGTGAATGCTCATATGTAACTACCTAAGCACAATATAAGGAGGTCACAAGTGCCTTCTCGTGGAAGGGACACACTCAGGCTGGGTTCATACTGAACCGGCGGAAGAAACAAGCCTTTCTAAATGTGCCGCCGCCTAGTGTGAACAATGGAGGAAAAAAAGTGAAAAGTGAAGAGTGAAGGGGGCTGAGAGAGGCCATCAACTCTTCTGAGAGGGGGGGGGGGGGGGGGGGGGGGGGGGGGGGAGGGGTCGGAAGAAAAATGGAGGGCCCGGCGGAAGAGTGCTTCAACTCCAACCAATGAAATTTTGCCATGAAGGATCGACACCCCCCTCACTTCCATCCAATATTGCCTTCCACTCATGCACATCACATCGGTGAGGAGACGCGCAGTTAGAAAAGTTTCTTGGTTTTTTTCTTTCGCTTTCTTGGGGTCTTTACGTAGGTATGGCAAGCTTCATCCATGAGCCTGGGTAGGCGACCTTCCTTGCTCTGCTCCCACCATCATTCTCAGGCCAATCCGCTCTAGCTCCAAGTTATGTGGCCTTGGCCGGCCCTGCCTTCTTTGACTTTCTGTGTCACAAGCCAGCTCACTCATGAGCTTCTGCAAGAAGCTGGCGAAGCAGGAGCGTCATGTGGTCGAACGTTATGGTGAAGCCGGAGCCTACTTTACATCTGAGCAATGAGGGTAGCTGCCATCAAACCTGCACCAACAGCATGACGACAAGCAGAGAGATGGAGAAGATGAGGGCGTTATGAGGCTCGATATATGGAGAGTGTAGATCGCCATGCCCGATCCGAGCCAATTAGCTAGGGTTGGCACCATGGAGTGCTTCTTTGCAGCAGTCAACATCATTTCCCTTCAAATCGAGCAGCTGCTGCTGCATCCCCACGATCCACCCAGCACTGGCCTCATCTCCGACCTCTTCATCACCGGCCCTATGCAGAGAGTCACCGAGGATAAATTCAACCTACCCAAAATTGCTTTCTATATCTGTAGTCAGAGCTTGCTGCTGCTTGCAAACTACATTCAAGAAGGAGTGTTGTCTCTTGAAGAGGCCAATCATGATGCTGATACTACCCCACAGTCCATGTAGCCTCCTTAGGGCATTTCTCTACTCATGCAATCAGCTATCTTTGCCATCAGCACAATGTTTCCTAATTGTTGCACCAACGTACTACAACTCTTGGAGTTCTCTTAGTTTGCCATGCCTGCACATCGACTCGATCATTTTCAAGTCCAACCCTTCTACCAAGGCCACACAGTGGCCAGCTGGTTATCACGCCTTGATTTTCGTGAGCGTTTCCTACAATGATCTCTAGTTGAAGTCCTATTCTCTTGGGGCGTTCAACTCTTTGGGTTCTCTGGTTTTTAATTGTTGTCAAGCTATTCAAAAAGATAGGAGTTGTTGCACATCGATTGTCTTGTTGGTCATGAAGTAGAGCTACGACCCTCAAGCTCAACCTTTCACTGTGTATAGTGATAGTTTTTTCACCTTTAGCTCGTTTGAAATCTAGTATTTGTTGAATAATCGTTATCATCACAAAAAGACAATTACGGGAGGGATGAATGTTGCCAAAAACATCATGTTCATGCCCGTTATGTCGTAGCCCTCATTTTGTAACTCTTCGCTTAGCCATTTTCATTGGGATAGTGACCTAATGCATTGCCTATGTCGGGATGTTGAATGTCGATCGTCAAGCCAAATCCCCTAGTCACTCCCCCCACATGAGGCGTTGGGGTTGATGCAGTCCCTTCAATCGTGCCGAGTCTCTCCTCATTCCTAAAATTTGTAAAAAGATGTGCATCTTTTTCTCCCTAAGGGGAGAGGTGTGGTGTGGGTGGCTTGATACGTCGTGGTGTGAATGCCCACATGTAACTACCTAAGCATAATACAAGGACACCGGTGATCTCTTGTAAAAGGGATACACTCAGTTCCGTCCAATCTTGCCTTCCACTCATGCACATCACAATATTTTAAATCTTGATCCATTCACCATGAACAAACAATTTTTGGTTTTCCCTTCAATTGTTTAAAAACAGAAGTCATTACATCTAAGGGCTATTTGTAACCTTTATTTTTTTATTTTATTTTTTTGCCGTTTGAAGCTTCACTTCGACTAGTTTTACGGGATTGTATCCACTCACCCACGCCCACATGTCTCAAAGGTTGAACCATAGTGGGTGCGCTTAAAGCCCCTCACCTTAACCAGTAGGCTCTTTGTAACCTTTTTTTAAAGTGTCGCACGGATAGGAAAGGCAAGCCTAATTTCTTTAAAAAAATGTGTCGCATGCCTAATTTCTTTAAAAAAATCTCAAGTCAATGAAGATGTAATGGATATTGAATATTTGCATGGAAAAGCCATGATGAAGCGAGGATTATTTTCATACGAAAGAACTTGATCAAAAAAATTATCAGCATTGAAGCCTGATGGATTCCCCTCTTGCCAAGGTATCGTACAAAGCCTCATCTTTCTAAGCAGAAGGTTCATTTTCACTTTTGTTTATGACTACTATCTTGATGATGGTTTTGAACATTTCTTCATGAGCTTGGTGGATGTAGTCAAATTTGTTTGTCTCCTAAATGCTTGTCTAAAATTGCTTTTATCAATATAAAGGAAGCTTTTGTTTGTATAGTCATGTGGCTCAAAGTGATGAATGCTCTAGGTAGCTTTCACCGTTCTATTTAAGATATTTTTGGTCCAGAATAAGGGGTCAAAAATATTTTAGATAGAACGGTGAAAAAATCTTGTTGTGTAAAAGATTGGACTTTCTGCTATGTTACTAGGGGCATGTAACCTTCTGTCCCTCAAGGCTTGGCATGAGCTTGAGGTTGATTTGTATATTTGTCAGTGACTTTATAATACAATCACTCACAATTGGGAGTTTTGAAAAAAACAAAAAAGATATTTTTGATCCCTCTCAGTCAAATTTCAAGTTGCTTTTATTGTATGATGTTAGTTATTATGGGTTTCTTGTGGATCATTCAAAAAAATTGCGGTTGTGTAAGCTTAATCATGGTAGTATGCTCTTGCTATGGAGGGAGGTCAATGCGGTGGATCTTGATAAAGTTTGACTATTATCAATCACATACATCTTCCAAGAATATAAATGATTATCAGGGTAAAGTTGATGATTTAGTCACAATGTTTGTTTTCTAATGCATTTGGAAATCTTGTTCGATGTGGGTACTCATCAGACTCAGAGAATTTTTGGCGAACCGAACAATGTAAGTGGGTCATCATAGCTTTCAAAAACTAAAACTCGTTTCAAAACATCTAAAATGCACAAGTGAAGTGTAATTTGCAAGAGAGGAAACCAAAAGCTTCTTTAAAATGGGAAGTCAAAAGAGTTTTGTATTCTATATATATAAAGAGGTGGCCTTGCGGGCATCTTATTGTTTTCCTTTCAACCTCTTCCTATCGATTTCTTCCCTCATGCTCTATTATTGATGCATCTACATTGGAGAAGGCAATTTATGTTTTTCTGGATGCTTTGAATGTTGCTATTGTTGTCCTTTAATGCAACAAATAGATCGTGGTTGTATCGTTTGATTATTATGTAGTCATCGACTATGCTATCGCAGAAAAAAAATTTATCTCTAGAAGAGAATATCTGGGGATGGTGTATACAATTAAGAAAATTTTTCATTATTTATTGGGACATTCTTTTAAATTTCATGAGGATCATTTGGCTTTGCTATATTTGGTTCATTCAACAATATCTGTTGGGTTTGTTGGTGTTGACGATTGTTAGGTTATTTGAAATGGTATTGGTATGGTGAAATGTTTTGTTAAGGACGGTGCTAGATATTTAGCGGGGGGAGAGAGAGAGAGAGAGAGAGAGAGAGAGAGATATTTTGGCATGAATTGAAGGTTAGTGTCCCATTATGAAAAAAAGTGATGATAATGAAACAATTGTCAATAATTGAAATAGAGAGATCTAGAAAGTTTATACCATTTTCCTCTTTTTGGCTTTGTAAAAGAAACCTTAGTGTTGTGTTGGGTTAGGGAGACTTTCATTGTTTTCAGTGCCATGATGGAGACTTACCTTAAATGTTTATTTCACTTTCATCAATTTTTCTTCCTTTTACCATGGTTTGCAACCAGGTAGTCTCCATTTTCAATCGGCTCAAGGCTAAGCTGAGGCAATCCTTTCTTGAATACTAATTCTACTTAAACTCAACCTAATGATTTTATCACGTTCTAATTATTTTAGAAAGCCACCGTGATTCTTTCATTTGTTATTAATACTCTCGATAGATTGGTTATGCCATTTCCGTCTTGAATAACAAATCTTGAGTTCAACTCTCGTCGGATAAATCTTTGAGGTCTCTTTGGATAGTTTTCCACCACGTTACAAATTCTCTTCTTCTTCTTCTTCTTCTTCTATAGAGGTTTCTAACCATGGGGGAGGATAATGCATTGTAGACATCGCTAGATTCAGAGATGATAGAGTGAGTAGAGAGTGAATGTACATAGCACACACAAACTGATAAGAAAGGTACAATCGAGATCAACCAACTCCACCTGGAAGATGAAGAGTCGGACACCACCAACTGAATAGTAGAATTGCACGCAGACTGGCCGAAGCCACCAACCAATAGCCCAAGTACGACATCAGATAAAATAGCACATCCACCATCCGACCCCACTGCGAAACACCACCCCACGGACCCAATTCTTCCGACATAACAACATCAGCGGTCCTTCTACAAGATCTCGCAGGCCCTGCACACTTGATTTGCTCATCGAAGGGTAATAGCCCTTGCAGTAGCCCATGAACTAGAATGGAAGGTACTTGCTCCTTGCAAAGGGTCGTACCCCTCGCACATGGCTCCCCCATGAGCTAGGAGGCTCTTCCCTTGCCAAGACAAAGACGGCTTGCCATGCTGAAGCGCAGGAGGTCTCCTAAGGGCCTATGTTTCCAAAAATCCCAACTGCGATCCAAAGTCGTCTTACTGCAAGTTCGTCAGAGGCCCCCCCAAGCCATGCGATGCTCCGCAGGCAAAACCCTAGCCCCGCTCACTTACTCCCATAGTATTTTCATAGATTACTCAAATATAGACATTATTTTTTACAAATATGACCATAAGCATGGGGTGTAGCCTAAGGCTTATGCTCCAAACAAACAATTCAACTCCCCAACAAAAAGGGGTCCCACCTTTTGGGGGGTGTGTGTGTGTGTGTGTGTGTGTTGTGTGGGTTTTTTGAGAGAGAGAGAGAGAGAGAGGGGGGGGGGGTGTGTTTTTGTTGTAAATATATATAGTATAGTAAACCCCTTTACAATACTATACTATATAGTATAGTAGGGTGATCCTACTTGGGGGGGGGGGGGTTTGCTGTTTTTTGTAAATATGTATAGTATAGTCAACCCCTTTACAATACTATACTATATAGTATAGAGAGTGATCCCACTTGGCGTGGGGTTTTTTGGGGGGGGGGGGGGGGTCGGGGTGGTTGTTGTTGTAATAGATATATATAGTATAGTAAACCCCTTTACAATTACTATACTATATAGTATAGCAAAGTGATCCCACTTTGTTTTTGGGCGACAACATGAAGCAAAGCTTGATGTCTTTGATCTTCTCTTTTTGTTGATTCTTGAGGCGAGTTATCTTTGGCCCAACATTAGCAAAGCTTTCCAACATTCTTCAATGGTATGACCAAGGTTGCTTTTATTGGAATTTAACCCATTTTATTGTATTTAACGGTTCTATATGAGAGTTTCACTTCAAAAAATACACCAATATGCCCAAAAAATCATAAAATCTTGGAAGTTTGAAGGGCAAGGGTGCTCATCCGAACTCAACCCAAGGTATGACCTTGCTTATCACAATGAGAAAATGTCACTTGTTTGTTGTTGTTTGTAGTGTAAGAAATGTAGGACAAAACAGGATCTTGTAGCAAGGAGAGTAAACAAAGATATGATGCAGAGTAGATTAGTGGAAAATCAAATTTTAAATTAGCAATATTACAAAGTGACCAACGGCAATTGAATGTCGCCCATCAGCCACAGGCCAAACACTATCGGCCACCACTAGCCATAAAACTCCGGCCACCACTCATTGACTACTTTCCATTGACCGACCGTTTTTTGATCACTTTTTGACCACCATCCGGCCAAGATATTTTGTCAAAAAGAAATATTCCATAACTTTTGATTTTCCGGCTAGTGATTTTTCTCACGCACGATGGCTCTTGAATTTGCTATGTACCATCCACGATCATAAATAAAGACCTCATCAGTGTGTAAACTCAAATCCACCTCATATATGTGGATTATTGGCTTCTCCTCATATAGCGACTTTACGAACTATGCAACATACATTATGGTGGCCAAAATTGATAGGTGGGCATTGGAGGTATACTAACACCCCCCTCAATGAACACCCTTGAAGATGCTTTATGTTAGTCGTGCGCCAACTCTGAGTTGATGAAGGTGTCAAAGTAATTGGTCTTTTCCAAGAGCTTTGGTGAAGATATTTGCACAATTGTCTTCAGTAGGACAATGCTCTACCTCCACAATCTCATCCTCAATAAGCTCTTGAATATGATGATATTTAACCTCAATATGATTTATACATGCATAGAAGACAGAGTTCTTGCCAATTGCCATGCAAAATTTGGTTGTCATAGTGAAGTATTGTTACTAAACCAATAGGAACACCTAGTCCATGAGAACTCTCCTGAGCCAAACAGCTTTACAAGCTACATAACAAGCAATTTTATACTCTGCTTCTCTGATAATGTAAAAGTCCCAAGTCTGTCATTTCAAACTCTGAGCTCAAACTCTTTGAAGTTTGTTAAATGATATTTTTATGGTCGCTTTTGATGATTAAGTCATCTACATTCAAGATAACAATGACTTGCTTTCGGTTCTCTTTTAGTATATATAAATTTGCATTAGAAGCACTTCGTTTAAAGCCAAGATTTTTGAAAAAAAACTATCTATCATGACATACCATGCCCTTGGTGATTGCTTTAGATAATTAAGTCATCTATATTCAAGATAACAATGACCCAAGTTGCATTTATACGCCCGTATAACATAAATTGTACGTATATTTTGGTATTATATGATGTATACCCGTATTATACGTGTATCCAAATAAACAAGATTTCGATCGAAATACTGTTTTATTTATAAAAAAAGGTGCCGCGATAGTTCGGACGAACTGTCGCAACACCGACTTTGCTGATATATATATATATATATATATATATATATATATATATATATATATAGAGAGAGAGAGAGAGAGAGAGAGAGAGAGAGAGCCTACACCAATAGTGATAGTGCCATCGTGATAGTCAGGTAATCTCTTCTTCTATTTTATATATATATATATATATATATATATATATATATATAGAGAGAGAGAGAGAGAGAGAGAGAGAGAGAGAGAGAGCCTACACCGATACTGATAGTGCCATCGTGATAGTCAGGTAATCTCTTCTTCTATTTTTTATGTTTTATTGGTGAAATTTATTCGCTAGCGTTGTTGTTGTGGAGCTTTGCTCACACCTTAGTGTTAGTTTGCATGTTTTTTTGGCTAGCATTGTTGTTGTGGAGCTTTGTTCGCACTACAGTGTTAGTTTGCAGGTTGTCACTCTCTTTGGCTGTGTTGACCCCCGTGTCACATTGCAAAGAGAGAGAGTTTAGACACTCATCCTTGGTTGTGTTGATCCTAATGACACACTGCAAGGGGGGTTAGACTCTACACTCTTCGTCCTTGACTACTGTTAACCTTCGTGTTGCACTGCATGGAGTAGCTTAGGATGTACAATTAGATTTTTTGTCTCTGGTTGTTGCTGACCATCGAGTCGCACTGTAGGAGGGATTAGCTATCTTACATCCTTTCTTCCTAGTTATTGATGACCATTGCATCGCACTACTAGAAGACTGGATTTAATAGAATAGATTCTTTGTCTCTGTTTGTTTGCTGACCACTGTGTCGCACTACAGGGAGGGTTTAGGATTTTTAAATCCTTCGTTCTTGGATGTTTTTGACTATTGCGTCGCACCGCAAGAAGATTGGATTTAATAGATTCTTCATCTATATCTGTTGTTGACCACCGTGTCGCACTGCAGGGAGGGGTTTAGGGTTGTCAAATCCTTTGTTCTTGGCTATTGCTGACCATCGTGTCACACCGCAAGAAGGTTGGATTTAATAGATTCCTCGTCTCTTATTGTTGCTGACCACTGTGTCGCACTGCAACGAAGAGTTTAGGGTTTTTAAATCTTTCGTTCTTGGTTGTTGTTGACCATCTCGTCACACTGCAGGAAGATTTAATATATTCTCCGTCTCTGGTTGTTGCTAACCACCGTGTCGCACTGTAGAGAGGGGATAGATATCTTACATCCTTTGATCTTGAGTGTTGTTGATCATCGTGTCGCACTGCAGGTTGATTGGATTTAATAAATTTCTCGTCTCTAGCTGTTGTTGACCACCATGCCGTACTGTAGAGAGGGGCTATGTATTTTAAATCCTTCGTCCCTGACAGCTGCTGACTTCCACGTCTCACTACATGGAGATTGGTATTATACACTTTTTTATCTCTGGTTGTGCTGACCACTACGTTGCACTGCAGAGAGGAATTATATATGTTTAGGTCTTTCGTTGTTGGTTGTTATTATTGTCCATGAAATGTTTTTGTTTAGAACTATTTACAATCATATATATCAAATTTATATCTATTCTAGATCTACCTTACTTATATTTGCTTCATGTATTTTCAAGCTTCAATCATGGTAGAGACAAAGTTAGCGCGTCAGCATCGCAAAATCATTTGTGATGCTCTAGTTTTATCTCTCTATGGAGCTTCAGACGATCATTTGCGTCAGGCATTTGATCCACTTTAGGCATAGTTCGATTATTTTGTGATTGAACTTGTGGAACAAAGTTGGCTGAAACTATGCAGTGCATTCCCTGTTTCATTTGACCTAGCTCAACACACTAATGGAGTAATGCATAACACGGTAAAGCAATTATTAGGCCAAGTCACTAGAAGCTTTGAGAGTATGGTTCATCCAAAAATCAAAGCCAGATCTGGAATCAAAGAGCGAATGCAACTTGTGGCACATCAACATTCAGAATCGAAGAGTAGGATAAGGTCTAAGGCTCTTCAAAACTGTAAGATCCCCAATTTTTGGATCTCTTCTAAAAATAATAAAAATAACTTTCAATATCTATTTCGTCGAATTTTGATTGAAATTATTGAAAAGTCATCATTATGTCGGGATGTTAGGGTGTGGCGTAGTCTAGCTACGGTTTTCATTAGTTGGTTAGATACTGCTTGGATGGTCAAATTTAATGTAACAAGGTGAGGGATCACGAGGGCCTGCCAATGGAAGGATTTGTGGAGGTGCTTTTAAGAAGTAGGAAGAGGGCGGAATTCCTCCTTTTCCCCTTGCACTCAACCGGCATTTTGGAAATTGAAGACGACACGATATTAAGCTGAGACACATTTTTTCGGAACACTGACGGCATGGTATTAAGTTGAGAGAGAGGAGATCATGCTTGTTATTTTTTAACATTGGGGATGATGGCCACGTAATCGATTTCATCTTCAGTTCTCTACTTCACCATGAGCCACTGACACTAACGGTCCTCAAAGGTCTAAGCCGTAAATAGGCTAGAACTGCATTTTAGAAAGACTCTCTCTCTTTTGAGGTTGACAGCGTTTTCAAAATCGAAACGGCATGGTATTAAGTTGAAACAATCACAACCAATCACCTCATCGACTTGTAGCCAACCCTCTGTACCAAGGCTTGCGGAGCCCGTGTATTGTCATGCCTCCAAGGGAGTACCTGTGGAGCCTATCCCTGTGGCACAATTTGTTGTTGACTCTAATCAATTGCAGCCAGTCACTGTGCGCACAGTACTCGCAGAGAAAGAGCTCGAGGATCTCATGCTCAAACTCTGCAGCCGTACTGACGCCGACAGCCTCACAAAGACCAGCTCCCTCGCCCTCCGCAACCTCGTAAAGAGCAGCTCCGTCCAGTGCTTCTCCATGGATTGTCGAACCTTGGACGCAGTCGCCGAGTACAGTGGACTGGCTCTAAGCCTTTAAGGCTCTACAAAATTTCACACACCACTGGAAGGATTTGTGGAGGTGCTTTTAAGAAGTAGGAAGAGGGCGGAATTCCTCCTTTTCCCCTTGCGCTCAACCGGCATTTTGGAAATTGAAGACGACACGATATTAAGCTGAGACAAATTTTTTCGGAACACTGACGGCATGGTATTAAGTTGAGAGAGAGGAGATCATGCTTGTTATTTTTTAACATTGGGGATGATGGCCACGTAATCGATTTCATCTTCAGTTCTCTACTTCACCATGAGCCACTGACACTAACGGTCCTCAAAGGTCTAAGCCGTAAATAGGCTAGAACTTCATTTTAGAAAGACTCTCTCTCTTTTGAGTTTGACAGCGTTTTCAAAATCGAAACGGCATGGTATTAAGTTGAAACAATCACAACCAATCACCTCATCGACTTGTAGCCAACCCTCTGTACCAAGGCTTGCGGAGCCCGTGTATTGTCATGCCTCCAAGGGAGTACCTGTGGAGCCTATCCCTGTGGCACAATTTGTTGTTGACTCTAATCAATTGCAGCCAGTCACTGTGCGCACAGTACTCGCAGAGAAAGAGCTCGAGGATCTCATGCTCAAACTCTGCAGCCGTACTGACGCCGACAGCCTCACAAAGACCAGCTCCCTCGCCCTCCGCAACCTCGTAAAGAGCAGCTCCGTCCAGTGCTTCTCCATGGATTGTCGAACCTTGGACGCAGTCGCCGAGTACAGTGGACTGGCTCTAAGCCTTTAAGGCTCTACAGAATTTCACACACCACTGGCCTCCACGTAGAGGCCAATGCTTTAGCAGGCCAACAACAGAGGTAAATTGACAAAATTTGAAGGGTTTTACAATGAACTCCCATTAATTTTCTTAAAATTTTGTAGGTTTTCACACTTTCAAATATAAAATTTCGAGGTAAATTACAAAATACGGTGACTGCCAGTCTGCCATGATCTCTCTCTCTCTCTCTCTCTCTCTCTCTCTCTCTCTCTCTCTCTCTCTCTCTCTCTCTCTCTCTCTCTCTCTCTCTCTCTCTCTCTCTCTCTCAGGCAATCGCCTCATCGAGCTCCGCAAGCCTCGGTACAGAGGGTGGTGACGAGGCCGTGTACCGTTATGCCTCCAGGCTCCAAGGGAGTACTCCCAAAGTCGCAGAGTCACAGGGAAACAGCTCGAGGACCTGTAACTCTGCACCGATTATCAAGCCTTGGAGTCTGTAGCTGTACTGACGTGACAGCGCTTCTACATCTTCTGCCACGCTCTCGGTACCGACCACTTGGCTCTTCAAGCACCTCCTCACGGCCTTGCAGCTTGCACATCTCAAGGCTCTCATGCAGCCATGTTGCCTTTGCTCACTGCTGACTCCCAACTCAGCCGAGTACACTGGATATGGAGAACTCCTTCAGCCGCTTTCCTTTCCTGACCCTCGGTCCCTCGGTGTTACCAACTCACTATCAGCAGCAGTGTTCAATCCCAAACCTACTCACGCTTGGAACTCTACTTTGGAGAAGACGCAGCGGTCTGGCACAAGTACACAGAAGATCAGTAGCGTGCAATCCCAAACCTGCTCACAACCTTGGACGCAATCGCCGAGTACATGAACTGGCTCTAAGCCTTTAAGGCTCTATAGAATTTCACACGCCATTGGCCTCTACGTGGACGCCATAGCTAGTAGGACGCCCAAGCGAGCCCAACACTAAGGCCAATGCTTTAGCAGGCCAAAAAGTGAATGGTAAGTGGGAGAGTTGACCACAAAAAAGCAAAGGCTTGTTTTTAGGAAAGAAAGAGTCTTTTAAAAAAAGAGAGAAGGAGCTTAGTCAGAACTCTTTTCTTGGAAGCCAAGCTTCTTCTTGGAGTCTCTAAATCGCGCATTGAAATCCGTGTCTTCAAAAATAAAAAATAAAAAATAATTTTTTTTTTAATTTTTGAAAAACCGCGAACGTGTACAAACTTGTCTCTCCTTGCTCACTCTATTCTTAGCTAGTGCTTTTGGCCTTGAGAGCGTATATAAGGACCTCTCTTCTTTCACTTTGAGGAGATAGATACACTCTCAGATGCGGAAGCTCTCTCGCTTTGACGTTAGAATTACCTATCTATTATACGGAGTGATGCAAGCTCTTCATCACCATCTCCATAAACTCTTCTCTCTCGTGAAGAAGAAGAAGAAGAAGGATACTCTCTCTCTATTTGCTTATTATCTCTTCTCTCCTTTCACGATGTACGCGCTCTCTGGAAGTTTTCGTGGCGGATACCTCTACGTAGCTCTCATCACCGCTCTCTTGCGACAAAGCAAGAAGCCTTTTGAAAACCCCAAATCGATTGTAAAGCACGGTGAGAAACCATAAAATCCATAGTCATCATCTCTCTCTCTCTCTCTCTCTCTCTCTCTCTCTCTCTCTCTCTGTCATTTTTTCTGCGTAGTCACCCTCTCGGTGACTGTTTTTTTCATGCAAGTGCATGTATGGATTAACCAAGTACATACAAAGTTGTCTCATGATTGTTTAATCATGTTTTACACGTTGATTTATGCACATGATGCGTTATGGTCACGCACATGCATAAAAAAGTGCTTTTCCTTTCACGTCATAGAAGTAGTAGGAATATTGTTTTGGTCATAAATCACAAACCATTATGAATCAGCCCGAACCCTTTATACCATAGATAAAAAAAATCATTTAGAACATTTTCTCTCTTATGTGTTATGTGAAAAACACGCACGAGCTAAGAGATAATGTCAAAAAACAGATTGCTTCCCACTACACTTACAACAAAATTATTGACTTCAGGCTCCTTGGAGAACTACTATGTAGATTCACTGGATCGGCAAACACACTTAACCAATTGAAAGCTTGATGAAACTTGATGATAAATGAATTTAGGTATCCGTTATCACTTCGGGAATGCGAGTTATTAATCACTCTATTATGAGTTTTACCTACACGCGTAGGAGTGCTATCAAAGGGGGATACATACGACGTCGTGAGTTAACCGAGCCGTTTTGATATGTTTATGGTTTGTTTTGGTGAGTTGATTTCAATTATTAGATGGCCCTAAACTTACATGGGAGTATATGATTAAACATTTCGAACCGCATAGGCAGATATGAATAAAGTGACTTTCTTTTGGGGTTACCGTTTGTTGTGTGAGTATCATATGGTCAAAGTGACGTGATGGAGTGATAGTCTATATTATAGATCTGAACTTGATGTATTTTTTTGAGGTCAAACGCTTTCATTTTCATGTTTTTCATGCTCCCGAAAATGTCAGAAAGTTGTTTTTGCACATGTGTGCAGTTATGGTTTATGGTTGAACTAAAGGTTGGAGTTGCTTTGCATCATGTTTATGGTGTTGGAATGTTATTATATGATGTATGAGAACTCATGGATCGATGTGGATGCCTCATATGCATGGTTATGATTGCTTTGCACCTTTCTAAGTCAAAACTAGCTCTATGTGCTAGAGTGGTAAACTGCAGATGTGATGCATCAACTTTGCATGGTTGGATGTTGTCAAAATTGGATTCTTATATCATGATTCTTTGCTGGTCGGACTCTTTTTATGCATAAAAGAATCACATCTTAAGGGTCACATGTGTGTAGACTCCGTTTGATTGCACGGGATGTGTCAAACTCCAAGTGTGGAAGTTGGTTCAGTGTGATTATGATTTATGGTTAAGAGCTGAGATTCCCTCATGGATTATGGTTGATATTTTATTGGTGGAAGTCGGTGTGGCTTATGGTTTTTTTTTCTGGATTGGGTTATGCTGCCAAAATTTTTACAGCCATGTTATATTCTAAAGTGGTTATGCATGTAATGGAAATGGCCTATGAACTTTGAGAGTAGAGGAATTAGGAAATTAGATAAAACACTTTTGTAAGATTACTTTGAGAGCATAGCGGGTGAACTTAATTGATGGTGACATGGTACTTAGTTAACTTGGCATGAACAATACTTTCGCAAGAGAGAGAGTTTAAAGAACATGACAATAGTTGAGGACAGGATTCATACGGAGCTGGTCCCCCCTCTAATAGGCATTTGTATTATAGTTTCTCCCATCAAGAGAGACTTGGTACAATACAATCTTTATGTTCCTTGTGACCTAAGTGGTGCAATGAAGATGGAAAGCTTCATGCATCACAAACATAACATAAACTTTGTAAAAAGCATTAACTATCCCAAGCCTCAATCCCAAGGCCTCAGACACCTTCGAAGGTGGAGAGAGCTAGCGGGGAATGAGGATAGGGAAGAGGAAGAAGAAACATTCCATAGGAGAAAGAAATAGTTCCTCACTTATCATCACTCTTCTTGCTAGCATACATAATAGCATAGTAATGAGGATGGCAAGCTTAAGCATTGAAGCATGGCTCTTGCTTGGATTTGCATTCCATGGCCAAGAGTGTTGGTGTAGGCTCTTACTTCTCACAAGCTTGGAGAAGGAGGTGGAGTTCCTCAACTTTCACCAAGTGAGAATGAATCCACAAAATGAGTGTGTGTGTGTGTGTGGTGTATATCCCCCCAGCACCCTCCTTGCTTGCTTGGGGTGAGTTGTATCTTTTACACATGTTTCAAGATCATTGGACCCCTCTCCCCCCTAGCCAATCACATGCAGCATGCATTCAAGTACATGGGTAGTCTTTTGACAAGTGTCCTCCTTACCCCTTAGAGAGAGAGAGCTTGAAAATATCTAGATATTTGTTGGATGGAGCTAGAAGCTCATTGGACCCCTCTTTAGCCCAACCAATAGCATTCAAGCACACCATGTGGTTAAGCATAGGGAGAGTCTGACATGTGTCACATGTGCCCTTTGAAAAAGGGGTGCCCTTTGGGTGAGTGGAAAGTTAAGTCAAAGATTCCCCTAACTTTGGGACTTTCATGCATAGGAAGCTTCTCAAACAGCTTCCTCATTAAGTTTTTAGGGTTTCTTTTTTACTCAAGCACCTTATCCCCCATGCATAGGAAGCTTCTCAAGCAACTTCCTCATTAAGTTTGTAGGGTCTCTTTTTGACTCGAGCACCTTATCCCCCCATGCATAGGAAGCTTCTTAAGCACAATTAAGTATGACAAGTACCTTAGTCATCAAGCATGACAAGCACCTTAGGTGGAGTTCCCACATCAAGCTCAGCCCTAGCTTTTGCCTAAGGTCAAAGACAAGTTTAGGTCGGGTTCCCACCTCAAGCACAGCCGTAGCTTGCTTAAGGTCAAAGGCAAGTTTAGGTCGGGTTCCCACCTCAAGCTCAACCCTAGCTTACTTAAGGTCAAAGGACTTTTAACACTAACCATTGGAGGTCTTTAGTGAAGCTAACCCTAAGGTCTTTTTTAAGCTCCATTAGATGCACATTTCTCTTTGATAGACTACCTCCTTTTGGACCCCTATTGAGATGTAACCATCTCTCCTCTTAGTCCCCTACTGAAGTAAGTCTAGAAGCACTTGTTGAACATTTCTCTTTGATAGACCATCTCCTTTTGGACCCCTATTGAGATACAACTATCTCTCCTTTTGGTCCCGTGTTGAGACAGGTCTAGAAGCACATGTCTCTATTCTAACTCTTGTTCCCGTTTATTCTCTCACATTAAATGATCATTTTAATATGAGAAAATCATTTGATAAAGTTAGATACTATATTTTGTGACATTACCTCTCTCTTGAAATCATAGTCATCCTTGACTATGAGGTAGAGAAGATAAAGTCTAGTCATAAGTCCATGTTTCTTAGCGGGTAGAGGATCCCTTTTTACCCTACGATATCATTCCAAGATGGATGACTAGTCCATTTGGTGCTTGAGAGACGTAGCTTCCGCAAGCATGTCTGCTCTTTAGTCCATATCATACTTCCAAAGTAGAGTGACAAATTCTACTTGGTGTTTGGGAGACGTCGTCACGACAAACATGATTCTAAGCATGCATACTATTTAAATTTGTGCACAATAAAAAGAGAACTAGTATTATAAGACAAAAACATTTTTAATTTAAAATGCATTTTCGTATGCTTACTCTAGTGCAACATTGTAAGCATTGACAAGGTTCATATTATCCTTAAGCTAGGTTCCTTGCATATATTTAGCATCTTTAAAAGGATAATTCTTTAACTTAATAAGATATCGTCAGATAATCTTACCGTTTCTTAATAACTTGTCTTCATGTCATAGGATGGACTTAGATTGAAGTACTTCTTCTTGATCTTCAATTTTTGGAGGGTTTGCAACTATTGCTTCTTTTGATGGTGCTCCTTTGTAAGGCTTATGTAGGTTCTCATGGAAAACATTGTGTATGAGCCAATGGTTGGGCAACTTCAATTGATAAGCCATCTCATTGACTGGCTTAAGAATTTTAAGGACCATATTATCTTTTTGCTAGTTTAGCATCATACTCTTGGTGGTCCATAGGACTCTTGCCCGTAGTATGCCTCATATGAGCCTTGAGAAACTTTAGCAAGACCCAATCATTTTCCTTAAAGGCTAAGGCTCTTTTGTGCTTATTAGCAGCAGCCCTTTTTGCCTTTCCTGTGAGATGGATATAACCCCTTTAATCTTTGGAAAAGATTCTTGTAGGTCTCAGCTATATTCATCAACAGTGAAGATCTTCCCATGTACTTGAAGTAGTAAGGGACTTTTGAATCTTCCCTCTTTAACCTCGAAAGGTGCTTTCCCCATAGAAGTATGTAGAATGTCATTGTACGCATACTCTATAAGAGGTAGGTACTTCTATAATCGAGAACGTTGATCTACTTCCATGACATAGGCTTCTAGTAGATTCAAGAATCATTAGATTAGTTATTTCACTTTGGTCATCCGTTTGTGGATGATAGATCGAAAGAGAAATTTAATCTACTTGTTAGATTCCAAAAGAGACCCTTCTAGAAATTACTGATCATTTTAGGATCTTTGTCCGACACTATGGATGTTGGAAATCCATGATGCTTGAAATTTTGAGATCTGAAGAGGGTTGCCATTTGATGTGTCTTAATAGTCTTCTTGACAGACATAGAGTGTGTTTTCTTGTTAAGCCTAAAACAATCCAAGTTGCTTCCCTCGATCAATTTTCAACTTTTGGTATACCACGCATTTTGAAACATACTCTTGTATGTTTACTTTTCATGGTAGACCAACAAAAATACATTTCTACTCCTTGAAGAGTAGACTATGGAATCCCTCTTTGCCCCGCATAAGGAGAAGTATGGGATTCATACATAACTTTTGTATTGTATAAGTGATTAACACATAGCCTATTGCCATTTGGAAGATAACCATCCTGCAAGGTGAATGGTTCTTGTTTCTCCCTATTGCAAAGGCCGTAATTACATACTTAAAGTCTTGGTCAGTAGCATACTCATCTATCATAAAAGATAGATCATTGTGAGTTGCTATAGACACCACATTTACCTTGGTCGCTATGAAAGTGCATCAACCACTTGATTGTGTTTGCCATTGATTGTGTTTGCCAACAATGTGAGCAATATGAAATTTAAATTGCAAAAGAAAATTTTCCCACCTCATTTGTCTGTCAGAGAGTTTGGTTTGCGTCATGAAGTTCTTGAGGCTTTGTGATCCATTCGTAGGATGAATGGAGTCCCCAAGAGACAGTGTTTCCATGTGTTTAGGGCATATAGAATAGCTAGTAGCTCTTTTTCATATTTTCCCAATACTCACTTATTAAAGTTGAGTCTTTGACTCTCATATGCTATGGCATGCCCTTCTTGAATCAAATATCTCCAAGGCAATTACCACAAGCATCACATTGGACCTCAAATGGCTTTGAGAGATCTAATAGTGTGAGCATATCCTGAGAGATAACATTCTCCTTAAGCTTCTCAACAGCTTCTTGCACTTTTGCAGTCCATGAATACTTAACATTTCTTTCTGTTAAGTCATGTAATGGGCCTGCTATTAGCAAGAATTTTTTCTATGAAGCATCTATAGTATGCACACATACCTATGAAGCTTCGTACCTCATGTAGATTCCTTGGATTAGGCCATCGTTTTATTATCTCTAACTTTGTTAGATCCATATGGGTGCCATCATTAGAGATAATGTGACCTAAATATTGAATCTCTTGTAGAAAAAATTCACTTTTCTTTTGATTAATGAAAAGCTTACTCTCTCTCACAACTTGAAAGGTTACCTGGAGATGTCGCTTCTACTCTTCAACATAATTTGTATGGCCTGAAGATTTTTGTCCATCATGAGTTTGAATGCGTCTGGAGCATTTGTCAAGCCAAAACTTGTAAATTATCAAATAGATCTTCTACCCGCGGCACGGGAAATCTATTTTTGATAGTGATCTTATTAGTGCCCTATAGTCGACACACATGTGATATGTGTCCTCTTTCTTTTGCACTAAAAGCAATGGTGAACAAAATGAAGAGGAGCTAGACCTCACCATCCCTTTTTTGTCATGAATTCATGCACTTGCTTCATGATATCCTCTTGTTGAGCTTGTGAAACTCGATAAGGAGGCTTGTTAGGTGGTGAGCTTCTTCATAGGAGCATAATTGCATGGTTATCATCCCTCATTTTAGAGATAGCTCACTAGGGATGTCATCAATGAAAACATCTTGGAATCCATTTAGAAAATTATACAACTCTAATTCCTCTTGATTCCCTTTATTGCAGGAATATGGTGTTTCCCAACTCATTAGCATCTATGTACATACTCTTTTCCCTATAGGTGAAGTAAATTCTCCTTTCAAGGAACTTCATGTTGGAAGCCATGCGGTTAAACCATGGTGCCCCAACGATAACATTCTCATGTTTGAGAGGGAAGATGAAGAAATCCTTTTTTTCCACATAGCTTTGGACATGAACCCTTAATTTTCCAATTAAGGAAGTAAGTGAGACGTCTTGTCCCTTGATAGCTCCATTGGCTTTCAATGCATCTCCCATCTTGTGGGCTTGTATGCCTAGCTTAGTGGTCAACTCTGTGGACATGAAGTTGTGAGTGAACCAGGGTCAAACAAAATAAAGGCATCATGCTCTTGCATCTTTCCCCAAGCATAGGAAAGGAGAAATCGTTGGCAATGAGCATCCTCTTTTGGAGCTTCAAACATAGAGGCTCTAGGAGTCTCATTGCGGGATTCTCTTGGGGCAAGGACGATAACCATGGCCTTGCTCCCCACACTTAAAAATTTTGTGGTCCTTACGAAAAGCTTCTAGCTCTTTAGGAGAGAGTTTATATGTACCTTTGTAAACTCCCTTCTCCTTGGACCGATTGTTGTTGTTGTTGTTGAAATGGCCTTGGGAAGAATTTTGGGCATTGGATTTCCCCTTGGCATCACTTTTGACTTTATTTTCCATGGGCTTGACATTCCATCTAGCCCCTTGTTGGAAATTGATGCACGAAGCAAACAGGGTGTGATGGATTACCTTGGTGATAGAACCAGGCCTTTGAGAGTTGACATACTCGGCCATCTCTTTGGGTAATCCCGCAATAATTGTTTCTTTTGCACGGCAAAGTCTATCTTTTGAAAGATAGTAGTCTTGAGATGTAAATCCCAAAACTTGTCCACATATTTGTGGATAGACTCATGAGAGAGAATCTTTAAACTTCACCATTTGGTAAGCACTTTTTTCTTTGCATCACTTGCAAGGAGTTGCTTCATGATGGAAACTCGTAGAGTTTTTCATGTCTTTGGGGCTTCGCCATTGCCACAAAGGCTAGCCCACCATTGACGAGTCAATTTTTGGAAGTTCATAGCTACATGGTGTAGCTTGGAGGACTTCGTGAAGCCCTCGTCTCCAAAGGCCACATCAAAATGTTGGATGAAGGCCAATACTTTGTTAGTAGCACCAAAGGTGCCATCATATGTGAGAAAAAGAGATACTCTTTCCTCCCTCTTTGAACTTCTTTAGCTTTTGTGACCTTCGCCATGCAAGGTAAGATTTGCGATGTCCTCCCCTCTTGTATTCTCTAGGAGAATAGCCATAGCTTTCATCGGTAGAGGAGGAAGGTGAAGAAGAAGGAGAAGAGGATGACCTCTTTCTTGCCCTTTTCTTCCTTTGTTTCCTCTTTTCCCTTTTTGGAGTGACGAGGAAAAGGACTATGGATTAACCGTTTCCTCTTGGGAGGAGTTGGCAATTGTTTAGACCATCTTCATGGAGCCACATCTTTTGAGGAACTTAGGGAGTCATTGCTTTCTCGTTCTTTGGATTCCTCCTCTCGTATGGGAGAGAGTCTTCTTTTGGGGGTGTCACCAAGAGTCCTCCTAAGCTCTCTCTCCTCTTTGAGAGGAAAGGAAATCCCATAAGCACGAAGTTGTTGAGTAACTTTGGCTTGCAAAGAGGGGTTGCCCATAACTTATTGTAACCTAGTGACAAGATAATTAGCAAACATGGGGGCATCATCATTAGCACCTTCGTGTGCAAAATCAAATTTATCAATTTTCATTCTACTCTCTTGGTTATTGTCATCCATGTGAATTAAACTTATGTGTTTACTTAGTGTATGCTTTGGCAATTCAAAACCTTAGTTGCTACTCTTCTTAAAAGGCACTTAAGTATCTACACCCATGGCTCGAATTGGTTAATAGAGAGTAGTGGAGTGAGTCTAACATAGCGAAGTTACCGAGGGATAGCTTCTTTCGGACTTCTTATGGCTCAATAATGGTAAAGCCGTAGGAAAGTCTAAAAAGACTCCACTATTAAAACCAAATCTCCCGAGGTGTGCACCATATCCCACATAGTGGGCTCAATAAAACCGATAATTGATCCCAGTCCCACTTACCCTAATACAATTAACAAAAACAACCATTAATAGGCTACTTAAGGACCTCTCTTCTTAAGCAAGAAAAGAGAAACCACATGCTTTGATACCAATGTTATGGAAATGGCCTATGAACTTTGAGAGTAACGAAATTAGGAAATTAGATAAATCACTTCTGTGAGATAACTTTGAGAGCATAGCGGGTGAACTTAATTAATGGTAGCAACATAAACATGGTACTTAATTAACTTGGCATGAACAATACTTTTGCAAGAGAGAGAGTTTAGAGAACATGACAATAGTTGAGGACCGGATTCATATGGAGTCGGTCCCCCCTCCAATAGGCATTTGTATTATAGTTTCTCCCATTAAGTAAAACTTGGTACAATACAATCTTTGTGTTCCTTGTGACCTAGGTGGTGCAATGAAGATGGAGAGCTTCATGTATCACAAACATAACATAAACTTTGTAGAAAGCATTAACTATCCCAAGCCTCAGTCCCAAGGCCTCAAACACCTTCGAAGGTGGAGAGAGCTAGCGGGGAATGAGGATAGGGAAGAGGAAGAAGAAACATTCCATAGGAGAAAGAAATAGTTCCTCACTTATCATCACTCTTCCTGCTAGCATACATAATAGCATAGTAATGAAGATGGCAAGCTTAAGCATTGAAGCATGGCTCTTGCTTGGATTTTCATTCCATAGCCAAGAGTGTTGGTGTAGGCTCTTACTTCTCACAAGCTTGGAGAAGGAGGTGGAGTTTCTCAACTTTCACCAAGTGAGAATGAATTCACAAAATGGTTGTGTGTGTGTGTGTGTGTGTGTGTGTGTGTGTGTGTGTGTGTGTGGTGTATATCCCCCCAACACCCACCTTGCTTGCTTGGGGCGAGTTGTAGCTTTTACACATGTTTCAAGATCATTGGACCCCTCTCCCCCCTAGCCAATCACATGCAACATGCATTCAAGTACATGGGTAGTCTTTGGACAAGTGTCCTCCTTACCCCTTAGAGAGAGAGAGCTTGAAAATATCTAGATATTTGTTGGATGGAGCTAGAAGATCATTGGACCCCTCTTTAGCCCCAATCAATAGCATTCAAGCACACCATGTGGTTAAGCACAAGGAGATTCTGACATGTGTCCCATGTGCCCTTTGAAAAAGGGGTGCCCTTTGGGTGAGTGGAAAGTTAAGTCAAAGATTCCCCTAACTTTGGGACTTTCATGCATAGGAAGCTTCTCAAACAACTTCCTCATTAAGTTTGTAGGGTTTCTTTTTTACTCAAGCACCTTATCCCCATGCATAGGAAGCTTCTCAAGAAACTTCCTCATTAAGTTTTTAGGGTCTCTTTTGACTCAAGCACCTTACCCCCCCATGCATAGGAAGCTTCTCAAGCACCTTCCTCATTAAGTATGACAAGTACCTCAAGTACCTTAGTCATCAAGCATGACAAGCACCTTAGGTGGATTTCCCACCTCAAGCTCTGCCCTATCTTGCCTAAGGTAAAAGGCAAGTTTAAGTCGGGTTCCCACCTCAAGCACAGCCCTAGCTTGCTTAAGGTCAAAGGCAAGTTTAGGTTGGGTTCCCACCTCAAGATCAGCCCTAGCTTGCTTAAGGTCAAAGGACTTTTAACACTAACCATTGGAGGTCTTTAATGAAGCTAACACTAAGGTCTTTTAAGCTCCATTAGATGCGCATTTCTCTTTGATAGACTACCTTCTTTTGGACCCCTATTGAGATGTAACCATCTCTCCTCTTGGTCCCCTGCTGAGGTAAGCCTAGAAGCACTTATTGCACATTGCTCTTTGATAGACCATCTCCTTTTGGACCCCTACCTAGATGCAACCATCTCTCCTTTTGGTCCCCTGTTGAGACAGGTCTAGAAGACATGTCTCTATTCTAACTGTTGTTCCCGTTTATTCTCCCACATTAAATGATCAGTTTAATATGAAAAAATCATTTGGTAAAGTTAGATATTATATATTATGACAATTCAGGATTGGTCGTTCCTCACCCAAGTAGGGTGGAGAGCTCACCCGTGTGATGTGATTAGATTATGGATTATGGTTTTTGGATTGGATCATGAAGTGATTAAGATTGTTTATGGTAGACGTGTAAGGGTAGAGACCCTGTACATTCTGACTATTTGGAAAAGGATTGTTTGTGCATCTGGGAAGTGATATTGTGATTGGAATTATGTGTTATGTTTCTCATGGCAGCGTCGCTACAAGACTAGGATCACCTACATCGCTTAGCCTTAGACTAAAGGGTCGCTGACCTGGGGCTTTGCTGGATCGGGGGTGTTGCCTAGGTCTTTTTCTTTTTGTTAGGCTCATCTACACGATTAGTGCGTCGGGGGTTGAATGACCTACACAGCTAACGCGTCGAGGATCTTGCCTTGGCTTTGCCTAAACACCCGGTGTTGGGCATCAAAGAAGTGGGGTGTCTAAACTGGTATGATTGGTGTTGATACCCTACCACCTTCTGGTATTTGGGATCCTTTCAGAGCTCGAGTTCATGGAGGGAGGCGAAGCGGCCTCACCTATGTCTGGCTCAGGTAGGATGGACGTGTTCTGGCTTGCTCTCGACGAAGTGAAATTCTCTCTATCTGTAGTAGAGCAGAAGTGGATGGGTGGACTGATCGATCCCTACACAGGGTCTGGTGCTCTGCTAGTTGTTTTGCTATAAACTATTTGATGTTATGGTATACCCAGATTTTGTCATTGCATTAATACATGGTTGCCTGTTCCATTTAGATGGGCATTTAAAGATTCTCTATTGTCGATTTCTCATGTCTTTGTACACTCTATTTCAACCTCCACTGTATTCTCTCTCTCTCTCTCTCTCTCTCTCTCTCTCTCTCTCTCTTCCCGCAACGCAGTGTACACATATATTCACCCTCCACAATGTTATATTTTTCTTGAGTATGCTTTCATTCTTAACACCCATTCAGGGGTAGCACTAGTCGCTAGGTACCTCTGGATGCAATCTGGCTCATGGCCTAAACTCCATGCTTGGTCGGGCGCTGAGAACTCCTCCCCTATACAAATGCTTCCGCAACTCTGATGTATATTGAAAATTGTATAAAAGTGTAAAATTGTATATTCTATGCACAAACCCCTGGGGAGGGGTGTTTCTCAAAAACGTCCTAGGACAGAAGAGGATGTGCCTCCTCCTTCAGGTGCCGAGCCCTTAGCTATACACGTGGATGATACTACATGTCCTCTTGCCCTACACTTGCTTGGGGAACATTCTATCTTTCACTTGCAACAAGCACCCCAATTAGATGAAGGTCGTTTTGCAAATGTGAAACAAGTTTCAGTTGCCCATCCTCTCTTCAAAGATCCTATCTATGCGGAAAAGATCTACAAGGACCAGATAGGAAGCAAGCCGACATTACAAATCGTGCTAAAGAAAGCAATTGCTACTACTGCTCAGCATTGTGGCATGATATTTCTTCGTGCTCTTGTTCGTTATAGCAAAAGGCCTATGTTGATCTTCAAGATTTAGAATGGAGGTCACTTGAGCAGTGGATTCAGGCATGTCATCATGGTGGAAGCAAGCCTGCAATCAGAGGGTTTTAGCACACATCTGGAACTGTACAATAGTTCATAGAAAACATTTTGCCAATCTACAACGCTCTTCTGCAGACGATGAAATTCGTGCATAATCACGACTTCATTCACAACGATCTATACACTAGAAATATTCTACTACATTTTAACGAGTGAGGAGCGTATGCTAGAATCGTGGACTGGGGACAAAGTACACCATCAAACACTTTGGCAACATTTCTCAAGCTGCCAAATCTCACCCCTCAAACTAGAGCTCAATTCGAGTGAGATTATCCATGGACTGCCCCTGAAAATATCAGCACCAATCCTACTTCTTTCACCAAAGCATCTTATATATATAGTCTCTTATATAGTCTTAGACGCTTGGTTGCGTGTATTCCAGAGCCCTCTGAGGTTCTCAAGTGCGAATTTTTGCGAAATGTAAACAAACATCTTGCCAGTGAAAATTTCTCCAAACCCTTAGACAGGCCTAAAATATGGGATTTAAGCCTTTGTTTGAATGGAGCCCATAATGTTGGCTATCATGTTGTAATCGAATCTGGCTTGAGGCATGTTGATGATTAGACCAGTAACAATATTTTTTGTCATTAATGGTGTGCAATGTGTGGTGATAATTCAAACTAGATGTTTAATCGTATTTTTAGTTACGTCTTTAAAGTTCTTCAAGTTAGGGTTTTAAAGTATTTCAAGTTGGATCACTGAAATCCCCTAAACCATATCTCTTTTTTAAGTGCTACGACTTCGCTCATTAAAGTTTATTGTTTTGCATTTCAGGTATGGAAGATATTGCTCCCGATCGGAATGCAGAGCAGCCTAATGATCCTTTGCTTAATCATACATTAGCACAACAAATTTACAAAGAGGGAGAGATTCGGGTGGCTCAAGGAGATCTTACCGCTTTGGCTGCGTCCCAAGAAGATGAATCAGAACTTCAAGGGGAGTCACTCAATTACAGGCAATGCAGATAGGTATGCCCAAATCATTTTGTACGCAATACATTATTTCGAGTTAGTGGAAATGCCAAGGCTTTCGCTCCCTTGAAAGTTTCAAATTTGCAACACATTGTCCTTGCCAAAAATATCCTTTTTTCAAGATTTATCCAAGTATACAGATCGCCACCAAATAATAATCAATTGGCAATTTACTTTGTGCAACAATGCTATTGTTATTATGTATTGTGAGTCAAAGTACATTGGAATGATCGTCCCACTACAAGAGGCGTCGACAAAGGATGCCCAGCCCAGAAGATTCATGCATAGACCTCCTCGTAAGAGAGGTTACATATATTTACCCAAAGAAACCTCAATCATTGAGCAACTCGCAACCCAAGGCGTGGATTTGGCAAGTCAAGGAGACCCTAGCCATGCTGCGTGCTCGTTTAGCAGAGCTAGAAAGAAAGTTGGCATGGTACGAGCCAAGATATCGGCTTGTTATAGAAGAAGAGATAGGGAATGCGGGTTCGAGTGATTCATTCTCAAAATTTCACGTCTCTAATCTTTTAGGGGATCCAGCCCATTATTTAAATTAAATCTTCCAAAAAATACTAAGATCTTTTTGTATCTTAAATCTCAAGATTTGTAGCTAAAACCTCTGTTTGATATGTAAATCTCTATTTGTTGGAACAAATGGACATGTCGGATATTGTTGCAATTGTGTAAGTTTTATTCTCTCTCCCTCCCTTTTCTGACAATGATAGAAAGAAGATGGAGAGAAAGAGAGACAATAGAGAGAGAGAGAGAGAGAGAGAGAGAGAGAGATTGTGAAGGTAGACTCCACACAACTTTTGCATTACAAAATTAATTGAAAATATAGTACAAACTTTACAGATCATCCGTCCCCTCAATCACAGGCACCATGTCATCAATTTCTTTGACATCTGAACATTTCGGATCAATATCTTTCGGGTTCCATTCCATTTCATCATCGGAGTTGAGCTCATTTGCAATTGCTTCGTGTGTTTGAAAGCGCCCGAAGCTTTCTTTTGTGGCACGTGTGGCTAACTTTGCTGGCTTATGCATAAGTCGTATGTTACAAAATACATACACCAAGTTCACAGTTCGTTGAGGACTTAATCGATTTTTTCGTTTTTAGTATGCACGAAAGCAAATAAAGACCAATTTCTTTCACAGCTACCACTTGAGGCGGCAACAGACAATACTCTCACAAAAGTTCCACTTTTTCTCCACCATACTCTTTCCATATGATGTCTTTTGTGTGTATGCCATCTGTCCTTCCACATTGCCTAATAGTTAGGCACACACTTTCTTGAAATCACTGATCACTTCATTGTTTGAAGATTGATCGTACATCTGGAACTTGGGATCTAAGACAAACCCTACTCCATGTAAAGGAGTATGCAGCTGCTCCCATCATCTTTTACCAAACGACATCATCATGGCTTTCTCTTTTCCTCCATAAGGTGTATAGTCTTTTAACTTGCGAAAGGCTTCATGCATGTACCAGTTAACCCGTCCAAAGATAGAGGATTCTTTCTCCACTTATCGTATCAGATGAGTGAAGTGTTCTGTGACAATAAAATTTTTGTCTACATTTCTCCAAAAAATAAGAGAGTTTACAAGCTGATAGCATTTGGAAGCAGCAGGTTCATACTTGGGATATTTATCAAGCCAAATGTCCCATCTTCTATCTGCCACTATTTCAACAAGGGTTGCTTTGACCTGCTGTAGTGTAGAGAGAACCTAATACGCTATCACAAAACGGGTCACACAAAAAATTTGTTAAAAAAAAATTGGGGACTTTATTCTAAATAAAGCATAAGAAAATGAATGCTCTCTGATAAACTTCACCAAGTGGTTTGCATCTAGAAGAGTTTGCTTAATAGAAGGAACTTTTCCGAAGTCCTTTAAGAGCAGATTCAAAGTGTGAGTAGCACATGGAACCCATGTAATCTCTCAATACTTTGCTTCAATTGCTTTTCCAGCTGCTTTGTAGTTAGATGCATTATCTGTGACAATGGCTATCACATTTTGAGGTCCCCCTGCTCTTCTGTTCAAACGCTCATATACACCAACAAGATATCCACTAGTTTTTGCTTTCATGGATGTATCGATCGCTTCAAGAAAGATGGAACCTCTTGGACAAATCAGCATCACATTAATCAATGGTTTCTTCTGACAATTTGTCCAACCATCTAGAGCGATTGTGCATCCATATTGTGGCACATAATCAAGAGTTGTGCACTTCAAAATATTCTCTTATGTATCTTTCACTTTAGTAAATATTTGTACGCATCTTATTATAATCAGGCACCACAAAACCCTTCTTCGTTGTGCTCATTAAAGCATCTTTAAAGATATGAAGTCAAATGACATTGAAAGGAATTTCACATGCAACAAATGCTTTTGTTCACTTAAGATGGAGTTCAAGCAGCCATTGTTTATCAAATGCCTGATGCAAAGCAAAACCACTTGGTGCAGGTTCTCCTCCAGTCCATGCTTTACTTCGGCTTATGTTAGCAGAGCTTGCGGTAGGATTACAGCTACAAGCCCCAGCAAAGGATGAATGACACCCTCCTTGACCTTGAGCAGGGATCGAGCGAGGGTTTTGGTCATTCTCGAGTGTCATCTCCACGTCCCTAGCCATAGATGGAGCCATCATTTTGGGAACTTCCTTTTTTTTGCCCTCAAGATGTACTCTCTTTGCCCTGAGCGCCCACTCGGGAAATTTTTCTTCAATACCTCTTGGGGGGTTTTTGCAAGCTGTCACGTTTCCAAAATTTTGAACACGTTCTTTTATCCTGTGAGCATCTCCGCTAAAATTATGGCCGCATGTCTTACACCTCAACTTTGATGTAGTCTTTCCATTGACCAATTCATCTACCTAGGTCTACTCATATCTTTTCACCATCTCATAAGATCTGCAAACTCAAACATGACTAATTACTAAATACACATCTAAAATTGAACTCTAATACCATTTACATACTTTATTCGTCAACGTTTTCCAAAAAAGCATAAATTTTCAACCTCTTTAAATTATAAATACCAATTTTATTTTATTTTTAAAGTGTGAGCTTTCACTCTATACCTGAATCATGATAAATAAATTGCTTAATCTATTTCAATAACTTCTAAGTGTGAGTAAATTCTACACAAAGCAAGATATCTTTAAAAAACCTACCTAGATTACCTCCAAGTGTGAGTGTAACTCTACACATGGAAAGCAATCAAAATTCACTACTTATCTAAATCTCTTCTAGGTGTGAGAATACCTCTACACAAAGCAAGAAATTATAATTTAATTTACCTAAATTGTGTGTAGTGTGAGTATTACTCTACACATGATAGACAATCATTAGGTAAATCTAACCTAAGTTACTTCCAGGTGTGAATATAGTTCAACACACAACAAGTAACTCCTAACTTTAACTCTCTAACTTAAGCTAATTCTAAATGTGAACATAGTTCAACACAAAGCAAATAACTGCTAACTTTAACTATCTTAAATTACTTCCAAGTGTGAGTTTCCTCTACACAAGGCAAGTAATCACTAACCACTTTACTTAATTTACCTCCCACTATAAGATATACTTCACACATAGCAGATAAAGACTAAACTCAAAACTCCAAAGCTTTAAAAAAACTACATTTAACTAATTTAACTTTTATCATGAGCTCTAATTTTTTACTAAAAATTTTCTATAACTAAATTTAAAATGGTGTTTTTATATTTTTTTGATGTTATAAAGCTCACCTATAGATGAGAAAAGGGGGAAGAGAGATCAATAGAATGAGGAAAATAGTCCGTTTTCACGGTATATAGAGGGCTATATTTTGATTGAAATATTATTTTGATCGAAATTCTAAGAAATTATACGATACGGTGTTTTTGTTGATATAATACAACCAAATAAAGATAGGTGTTGTATAATACGCCCGTTTAAAGCGTATTATACGTACATCATATAACGTACAATGCGACTTAAACAATGACTTGCTTTCGGTTCTCTTTTAGTATATATAAATTTGCATCAAAAGCACTTCGTTAAAGGCCAAGCTTTTTGAAAAAACTATCTATCATGACATACCATGCCCTTGGTGATTGCTATAGACCATATAAAGTCGTCTTAATTTGCAAACCTTCCCTTTTGAATGGGGATACTCAAAACCTGGTGGCTGCTCTACATAAACCTCCTCCTTGAGAAGTCTATTCAAAAAGGCGGATACTACATCCCTTTGGAAAACAACCCAACAAAAGATAGCAATAAGAGCAAGGACAAGGCGAATAATGGTCATTCAAGTTGTGGGAGCAAAGATTTCACTCACATCAAACCCTTCAATTTGTGAAAAATCTTGTGCTACTAATCTTTCTTTGTACTTTTCCAATGAACCATCAGCCTTGTGTTTGACTTTGTAATTTGGTGTGGATAATCTTTTATCTTTGTTGGCCGATCCACTATTTTCCATTGTCATTCTTTGTTATTTTTTCATACTATGACCGCATTGCTTCTTTCCACTTTGGATCACCCATGGCCTCTTCAACGAAGGATGGCTCCTTTACAGAGCCCACAATTTCATTCAATAGAGCCATGTTGACGATGTGTTTGGAGGATCTTTTTTGCTCATCTATTCTCTGACCTTCGCAAACCATCCTCTTGCTCACAAAGATTGTGAGGAAGAAGAGAATTTCAATCATCAAAGACCTGTTGAGGCCACTTTGGTAGTGAATTCTCCCGTGATGCTAGAACAAGTTGGTTACTTTTTTTTGTGTTGTCATCAAGCCAGTCCCTCCTCTTCAATTTTTACCTCACTTTGATCTAGCACAAGTTGGGTTATTTCTTCATTTGATGAGAAAGTGGACGAACCTGTTTTTTCCTTTGAATGCGACCCTTCTTCAAATACTACATTGCGACTAGTGAGTATCTTCTTTGCCTCTTGATCATAGAGTCTGCATGCCTTAGACTCTTCACTATATCCTAGAAATACACACTTCTTGCTTTTGGCTTCTAACTATGTTATTTTGGAATGAAGAACATGTGAATAACAAAAACACCCAAAAGTTCTGAAAGTTAGACTGAAGATTTTATTCCAAAATATGCTTCTTGAGGTGTTTTTTCTTTCAATGCCTTTGTGTAGTGACGGATGCAAAGTGGACCCCGAACCCCGACGGCCTCTAAAAACGACGAGGGCCAAATGGCGCGCCTCGAGCCTGCCACGGTAAAGTGAACAGGGGGCACCACCTAGCTTTGAGCGGCTAGGACGCAAACCACGATGATATGAACACTGCAAAATTACACACACACACACACACACACACAGAAAGAGAGAGAGAGAGAGAGAGAGAGAGAGAGAGAGAGAGAGAGAGAGAAATTTGCAAACGATGAAAGCCCTCGGGGGTGTGAGGGTGAATTATTTCTGCAATATTTACAAAATGGCACGCCGTGGTGGTAGAGAGGTAGGGAGAGGAGGTGGTGCAACCTACTTGGTGCGTTCTCTAAGACGACTCAATGATTGTGAATACTTACTACCAAGAGCATGCATACGTGTGTGCATCGACCATTGGAGTCGAGAGATGGATGTGGTTCCCTTCGCATGGTGCAATTCCCAAGGCAAACCCAACACACAAGCCCCCTCCCAGTGATGGTGATAGTGTCAATCCTTCCCATTACACTCTACCAAATGCTTGGCTCCTCATGAATTGCCCCCCCCCCCGGATAGTGACCTCTCAGTGCTAATTTATAGGTGTTGGCTGCTTGGATTATGGTAATCCCAGTGTGGTTAGGGTAAGCTTAATCGGGGAGACAAAGCAAGTGGTGGGCCCGGTGTGGTTGACCCTTGCTTTGTTTTGGGAGGTTATTAAAAGATGGGAATCTCTAGGTGGGCCTTTATAACCATCACCTAGAAAGAGGATATTTACAAAAAATGGAAATTTACAATGGCTCGGGTGAAAACCGAAGATAATGATGAAAATAACCTATAAATTATTGGAATGGCGTCGTGGTTACGCGTTGCCGGCGAATGGTGTGCTGTCGGTGAATCCATGTCGAGCGTACTTCTTTTTGGAGTCGGCCGGGGCATGCCTTCGGCGCATTTCCTCTTTTTGTTGTTGGCGGCGTGTGCTTTGGATCCTTCTTCTTTATTCGTCGATGTCGTAGTCGTTTTTCCTTTGTATTTGTGGTGCGGTGCGTATATGCATGTGTGTGTATGTATTCGTGCATGAGGACGGGTGTGTATGTATGTATATGTATGTGGGTGCGCAAAAACGTGCATGGGAAGGGCTTTATATATATACAATATATATATTTTTTTTATTTTTTATTTTTTATTTTTTCGTTGGATGGCTGACGGTCGGCTGCCTGCCAAATTACGCAGGGCGGATGGGGGGAAAGATGGGGTAGAGAGAGAGCGTGAGTGTGTGTGCGGTGTATGTGTGTGTGTGTGTAGGTATGGTGTGTGTGTGTGTGTATTGTGTGTGTGTGTGTGTGTATATGGATGACGCTCTGTTGCGGTGCGTGAGCGCCCGGGTGAGAGAGAGAGAGGGTGGTCCTGTTGTGGGCTTGTGCACAGCGCCAAGGGGGGGGTGAGAGTGATGGTGTGTGTGTGTGTGTGTGTGTGTGTGTGTCTATGGAGAGAGAGAGAGAGAGAGAGAGAGAGAGAGAGAGAGAGAGAGAGAGAGATTCTACTGCCGCTGTCCGTGGAGAAGGAGAGAGAGAGAGAGAGAGAGAGAGAGAGAGAGAGAGAGAGAGAGAGAGAGAGAGAGAGAGAGAGATTTTGCGCAGCCTAAGCGCCCGAGATGGAGAGAGAGGGGGGTGGTCCGCGCTGGGCTGCGAGAGAGAGATTGTGAGGGAGAGGGTATGTGGGTAGAGAGGGTAGAGAGGGTGTGTAAGGGAGGGAGTGTGTGTGGATAAGGGAGAGAGAGGGAGACTTTTCGGCGCCTTCACAGGCTCATGGGAGGGAGAGAGAGAGAGAGAGAGAGAGAGAGAGAGAGAGAGAGAGAGAGAGAGAGAGAGAGAGAGTGTGAGGGAATAGAGGGAGGAGGGCCGCGCCTTGTGGGCCGCCGGACAAGAGAGTGAAGGAAGGGGGTGGGGGGTTTGGCAATGGAGTGGGGTAGGGGAGATGTGTGGGTGAGAGAGAGGGGGGGGGAGGTTCTACTGTCTTGCATGGGAGCTTGAGGACGAGAGGAGGGAAGCAAGTCAATGGGTGGGAGTGAGGGAATATATCAGCGGGCCAAGGGGGAGGGAATGAGCCGAGGGGAGGGTGAGGTGAGAGGGGGGGTAAGAGGGGGGAGGGGGAGGGGAAAGAATATTAGCGGGGCAAGGGGGGGGGGGGGGGGGGTGAGAGTGGGGGGGGGTAAATCGGGAGAGAGGATATTAGGGAGGGGTATGTAGGGAAAATGAGAGACGGAGAGAGAGAGAGTGTTATTTTATCCAATGCTCGTCGGGGGGGGGGGGGGGGGGTAATGAGAGTGGGGGGGGGGGAGTTTTTTTTTTTTTTTTCTTTGATTTTCGAAATTTGTCTACCATTAGCCCTCTCCCTTTGGCTAGAGACATTCATGCTTCTAGCCCTTCTTCTGCTTCTTCAGCTGTAGAGTTAGAGGGTTCTCTCTCTTTTGGAATGTCTAGCACGAATTCTGGGTCAAACCTAAGAAAATCCCTTTTCAGTCTCCATCCATTGACCCTAGTCTTGTGAATTCTCCCATCTGCTTCCATCAGCTTATAGCTACCGTTGTCATAGCGTTTCTTGATGATGAATGGCCCTTTCCATCTGGGTTGAAATTTCTTATCCTTCCTAGTGTCAAATCTATTGTCGTATCACAGTACTAACATGCCTTTTTCCAGTCCCTTTTCTTTAAGCCCTTGATTGAAAGTGAGCCGACGTCGTTCTACCTATGCTGCATAGTGATTGATTGCTTCTTCCCTATCCAGTTGGAGTCTCTCCAGATCCAAGATGTGGTTTCGGAGGTTTACAATTGGACGATGTGTTTGGCTAGCCAAGACTCGTAAGCTGGCTATTTGTACCTCAATGGGTAGAATTGCCTCCTTCCCATAAACTAGATGGAAAGGAGTGAAACCTAGTGATGTTCGGAACGTTGTTCTGTACGCCCAAAGAGCTACCATGAGATGTTTATCCCAGTCCCCTGTGTGGTTGTTCACTTGTTTTGTGATGATTTTGCAAATCATTCCATTTACCTTCTCTACTAGACCATTGCATTGTGGATAGTATGGTGTGGAATGCCTACTTGTGATGCCTAACTTTTTCATCAGTTCTCCCACCAAATCACCTCTGAATCTTGGTCCTCTATCTGATATTATCTCAAGAGGAGTGCCAAAACGGCAACGATATGCTTAAAAATTAACTTCGCCACCTCTTGGGCTGTAATGCGGGTGGTGGCTGTTGCTTCTGCCCATCGAGTCATGTAGTCTACACTCACTATGATGTACAGTTTACCTGATTGGGCCCTTGGTAAAGGACCGATTGCATCTATTCCCCATTTCTCAAAAGGACCATATGAAATGATAGGGGTTTGTGGCTCGTAGGTTAACGTGCGATCACTAGCCACTTGACAAGCCTTACATGTTTTACACCAATGGTGTACATCCCTGTTCAAACTAGGCCAAAAGTATCCTGCATGTAGAATCTTCCTACTGGTGATATCTAGAGCAAAATGACCGCCGCAGATGCCGTCATGGCAACTTGAAATTACCTCTGTGATTTCACTGGAGGTTGGCACCCGCCTGAGGATTTGATCTTTACCCTTACAATACAAGTGGTCGTCTATAAGGTGGTACCTAGTAGCCTTCCTTACCAGCCACTGTTTTTGGCCTTTGGTGTGTCCTGCTGGACATTCTCCTGTATCTAGAAAACTGATGATATCAGGCATAGCATCACTACCTTGGAAGAGGGGTAGTTTTAATTTAATCGCCCCTACGGGAACGTCTTGTATTCTTTCTTTAGCTAGTGCATCTGTCTCTTGATTTTCTGCTCTGTGGCGGACATGGAATAGTTTCACTACTTCAAACCTCTTTAGGAGGTCCTTAACTTGGCGAAGTTGACCAAGTAAAACCTGATTTTTGCAATCCCAGGTGCCATTTATCTGCCTTATCAAAGGCAAAGCGTTACCGAACACATTTAGACGCTGAATTCTTTGTGAAATACATTGTGCCAACCCAAGAATTAGGGCTGTATATTCTGCTTCATTGTTGGAGTGGGAGTGTAATAACTGTCCCATGGAGCACACTCTTTCTTGCTGTTCATTGAAAATGACCATGCCTGCTGCAGACTGATCCATTGTTCTCTTGTATGCTCCGTCAAAGAAAAGAGAGTGATCTCTCTCTAGCCTAGGACTTTCTATCGTTGGTATTTCTTCCTTTGCTTCCGTGTTGACCTTCAACTTCTTCTCATAATGGCAATGAGTGAGAATTCCTGCTAAACTAGCTCTAGTGGAGTTTTCTACTTGCATAGTGTAGTCAAACTCTTGTAGTCTAATTAACCACTTTGAGATCCTAGACGAGACATCCATGTGTCGCATTACATATGGAAAAACCTCCTCCATTGTCAGGATTACAAAGGGTCTAGGCAGGAGATAGGAGCGGAACTTTGTGGTAGCAAACATTAGTGCCAGAACCATGTGTTCTACTTCCGTAAATCCTTTTTCTGATGGGGTCATGACCGACTAGAGAAGAAGTTTTGGGGTCCTTTTGCATTAGCACTGCTCCGAGTGTATCACTTCCCACACTAGGGTTCACATAAAATGGCTCGTCCCACTTAGGAGGTGAAATAGTGGGAAGCTTAGCTAGGATTTCCTTTATCTCAGTAAACTGCTGCTCGTTCTCTTCACTCCATGAGAAGACATCCCTCTGGGTGAGTTGTTGTAGGGGAAGGACCACTTGAGATAGCAGGTGAATGAACATGCTTACGTATCTTACCTTCTAAAGGAAAGAAACCAGCTGCTTGGCGGTGGTTCTACTGTCTTGCATGGGAGCTTGAGGACGAGAGGAGGGAAGCAAGTCAATGGGTGGGAGTGAGGGAATATATCAGCGGGCCAAGGGGGAGGGAATGAGCCGAGGGGAGGGTGAGGGGAGCGGGTGGGGAAGAGGGGGGAGGGGTCGGGCAAAGAATATTAGCGGGCCAAAGGGGGGGGGGGGGGGGGTTGTTTTGGGTGAGTGTAAGAATACGGGAGAGCGGAGGGGGGCAGGTTCCATGCGGCTCACACAGAGGGAGCACGAAAGAGGGGTCGGGAGGGTGAGTGCTCAAAGTTTTCACCTGGCCAGGGGGGGGATGAAAGTGGGGGGGTAAATCGGGAGAGAGGGAGAGAGGATATTAGGGAGGGGTATGTAGGGAAAATGAGAGGGGGAGAGAGAGAGTTATTTTATCCAACCATGCCCGTGGGGCGGGGAGGGGGGAATATAACGAGGGGGGGGGAGGGGGGGGGAAATGAAATAGGTTTTTTCTTTTTTTTTTTTTCTTTGATTTTCGAAATTTGGCTATCAGTAGCTTTGATTGAGGACATAAATTGTTGTACTTACTCCTTCGGGCCAAAAGAAATCTGACACATGCTTGGTTTTGAGTATGCATCGTTCCATCTCTACCACAATCCGATTGCGACGCTCCACAACTCCATTCTATTGTGGCATGTAAGTGGTAGAAAGATGACGATTAATGCCATTTTCATTGTAGTAGTTGTTGAATTCATTTGAAATGAATTCTCCCCCTCTATATGTGTGAAGTTTCTTGACCTTCTTTTCTGTCTAATTTTCGACAATCTTGAGCACCACTTCAGATTTTTTAAAGCTTCAAATTTCTCACACATTAAATACACTCACATATTTCTACTAAATTCATCGACTAACAACAAAAATTAGAAGGATCCACCCAAAGCTAAAGAAGACATTTTACCAAACAGAGATCCCCATGTACCAACTCTAGAGGAGACTGAGCTCGACTATTGTTATTACTCTCTCGTGGAAATGTCTTTCTTTGTTTCTTGCCCATCATGCAAGGCTCACATACTTCAGTCATATCTAAAATTTGAGGCATGTGTGCAACCATCCCACATCTTTGCATCTCTTTTAGCATAGCAATACTTAGGTGACAAAATCTATCATGCCATAATTGAGTTGAACCTTTTTTTTGTAGTTATCATAAGTGCAAAAAACTTGTGATTGTTGAGCCTTCAAAGACTTTTCACTATATTGCCTTCAAAATCAAAGATTTATGCTCCAGATTGCTTGAAACAAACTTCAAGACCACGATTAGTGATTGCAACAATCAAGAGAAAAGTATTCTTGATTTGTGACAACACATCAAAGGTTGCTTAGTTTCACTTGTGGTTAGTAAAAAAAAAACATGTTTTGGATCCTTCTAGTGGACAATTTGCATTATTTCCAACGGTTACACTTGAGACTTCCAACAACTATATCAAACTTTCTTATTAGTCATATACCAAGATGCTCCACTATCTAGAGTCCAAGAACCATTGATGAGTGTTGTTTGTGCCAATGAGCATATCTCTTCTATAGCAGCCCAAAATACCTTTACCTTCTCTCCATCAGCAAGTTTTTGAAAAGCAAGTTGATTTTTTAGATTTTGAATTCTAATGTAATTTGTGTGTCTCATATTATCAAGCCAATATGCTCCAAGCTTCATGTGCTTTGGTATGATGCTAAGTTTAAGTGAGAATAGAGTCACTTACACACATGACAATGGCACACAATGCATCTACATTCCTTCTCTTTCAAGCATGTAGAAGACTAACATGTGGAGGGATTACAAGACTTGGATTTTCCGAATCAATTGTTGCAGAACCAGGTCGGCACTGCTTTCTTTCAACACTATATCTAACAATTCATACAAATCCAGAAGCAAAAATTTTAAATTTACATAGCCATATGAAGCAGTTTTCAACCTACAAACCTTCCCTTTTAAATGGGGGAATCAAACCTTGGTGGCTACTCTACATAAACCTCCTTCTTGAGAAGTCCATAAAAAAATACAGATACTACATCCATTTGAAAAACAACCCAATAAAAGATAGCAACAAGAGCAAGCACAAGGCGAATAGTGGTCATTCGAGTTGTAGGAGTGAAGGTTTCAATCACATCAAACCCTTTAATTTGTGAAAAATCTTGTGCTACTAACCTTGCTTTATACTTTGCCTACTACTAGCCATCAGCCTTGTGTTTGACTTTCTAAACATATTTGGTGCCAATGACCTTCTTCTTTGTTGGCCAATCCGCTATTTCCCAAGTGTCATTCTTTGTTTTCCACTTTGAATCACCCATGGCCTCTTCGATGAAGGTTGGCTCCTTTATAGATTCCACAATTTCATTCGTTAGTGCCATGTTGACGAAGTGTTTGGAGGTTCTTTTTTGGTCCTCTTTTCTCTTTGACCTTCACAACCCATCCTCTTGTTCACAAGGATTGTGAGGAAGAGGATTTCTATCATCAAAGAGCTGTTGAGCTCACATTGGTAGTAAATTCCCTAGTAATGCTAGAATAGGTTGGTTACTTTTGTTTGAGTTGTCATCATTAGACAACTCCTCCTCCTCAATTTTTACTTCACTTTGATATGGCACAGTTCGTCATTTGATGAAAAAATGGATGAATTTGTTTTCTCCATCGAATGTGTCTCTTCTTCAAATACCACATCGTGACTATGAATATCTTCTTTGCCTCTGGATCATAGAGTCTATATGCCTTAGACTCTTTATTGTATCTTTAAAATACACACTTCTTGCTTTTGACTTCTAACTTTGTTCTTTTGAATTAGGAACATGACCATAATGAAAACACCCAAAAGTTTTGGAATGCAAGACTGAAGGTTTTTTACCACAATAGGCTTCTTGAGGTGGTTTTTCTTTCAAAGCCTTCGTGTAGCTTCGAGTGAGGATATAAAGTAATGTACTTACTACTTCAGTCCAAAACAAATCTAGCATATCCTTTGTCTTGAGCATGCATCGTGTCATCTCTACTACAGTCCAATTGCAACGTTTCACAACTCCATTCTGTTGTCGTGTGTAAGAAATAGGAAGGTGATGCTTAATGCCATGCTCGTTGCAGTAGTAGTTGAATTCATATGAAATGAATTCTCCTCCTCTATTTGTTCGAAGTTTCTTGACCTCCTTTCCTGTCTCATTTTCTACAATCTTGTGCCACACTTTAAATTTTTCAAAAGCTTCACACTTCTCACAAAGAAAATACACCCACATTTTTCTACTAAAGTCATCGACTTACAATAGAAAATAGAAAGATCCACCTAAAGCAAAAGTAGATATTTCACCACACAGATCCACATATACCAACTCTAAAGGAGGTTGAGCTCCATTACTACTATCTTATGGAAATTTCTTTCTTTGTTGCTTGCCCATTATGCAACCCTGAGATTATTTGAGATTTGAAGCATGTGTGCAACTATCGTAGATCTTTGCATCTCTTTTAGCACAATTTAGGTAACCAAATCTCTCATATCATAATTGAGTTGTACCTTTTTTGTAGTTACTCTGAGTGCAGAAAGCTCGTAAAGATCGTTGCATCTTACTCCCTTTTCCGTTGTATTCCCTTCAAAATCCAAGATTTTTGTTCCAGTTGCTTGAAACAAACTTAAAGACCACGATCAATGATAATTCTGGTGTGATTGTGCGCTTCATATTGACAAGCCAATAAACTTTAAGCTTCATGTGCTTTGTTGTTGGTATGCTAAATCAAAGAGAACGGAATCACTTACATGTTGGGGTGGTAAAGCCCAATGTGTCGCGCCTGAGTGTTGGGCAGCCGGAGACTAACCGAGAACAAACACTGACCATTCATTCTATATAAAAGAATAAGGACTCATAACCCTAACACTATTGTGTTTGGAGTCCACCCAAACCTGTGTCTCATCTCTTCTTCTCTCTTCTCCATTGTTGCACACACACATGCTCTCATACGCGCACTTCAACTAGTATCAGAGCTCAGGGATTGGGAGCACCATTGGAGCTCAGCAGGGAGGCAAGCGGAGAAGCAGCAAAAACTGCAGCACATTTTTGATGATTTATTTTGGCCTACCAAAACGTCTTCATTCAAGTTGACTCCCATAATTTCTGAGTGGTTTTCTGTCCACTTCAACTTTGTAGAAGAAATTTTTCTCAAAATCTTCACCAATTTTGAGATACGTCACGCAGACTGCCTGTAGGTCGTGAAGTACAAGCTGGCTATATTTACAGATCTGTTTTGACCTGTAAAAATAGCTTATTTCATGTCCATTCCCTCCTTCCCCAACCGTTTTTGCGTGGTCTACAACTTTGCAAAAGAAAGTTTTTGCAAATTTTGCACAGTTTGAGGGATATTCAGTTCAGACAGCAGGGTGGTCTACCTTCGTCGGTTCTTCTGCGGACAGGTTTTTGTTGCAGACTCTTTCTACAATCTCTGTCACGTGCATATTTGATGTAAGGTCTTAAGGGTCTGTTAAATTAGACAAACCACCGCAACGGTTACAGAAAAGGGTTTTTGTGGTTGATTTAAGATCTTATGCGGTTTATGTATTGTGATGGAAATATGCAAAGCCTATTGTTGAGGGTCGTGATAAGGTTTTATTGAGCCAGGGGATTCTCAAATGTGGAGATCCTTTTGGTGATACAGGTTTTGGAGCGAGCCCCCGACATCCCCATAATTTCAGCATCGACATAGGATATATGTTTATGTGGTTAGTGCAGTATTGGTGTGCATCTGCTGACCCACCATTGTTGGCATTGTTGTCATCTTTATGCGTATGCGTATGCGGATGACATTGTTGTCATCTTTATGCGTATGCGGATGCGTTTGACAATGTTCAGTTGTTCAGAAACACTCTTCTAGAGTTGGAGACACTGGCATCGACAGTTCTTTGAGATTCTATCTTGCCAATTTAGCCACTTTGATCAGCGTTTCAGTCATTGTACACATTTGTTTTGGGTTCAGAAGTCAGTTTTGCAGCGGAGACTCTGCCAAAAATTTTCAGGTTTTAGGGGATAGAGCCTAAGGATATGGATGAGTATGATTGGCAGGAGTTGGATGAGCTTGCCAAGTCCACCATCATGCTGACTTTGTCAAAGAATGTGTACTTCAATATGAACATGAAAAAGACTAGCTATGAGCTATGGAAGAATTTATGTGACCTGTATGAGAAGCAAAGTGCAGCATCACAGGTTTATGGGTTGAAAACGTTAGTTGATTTGAAGATGAATGAGGGCACACCCATGTGCAACCATCTCAATGAGTTCAACACAATTTTTCACTCAGCTTTCTGCGCAGGGAGTCAATTTCGGCAATTCAGTCAAAGCAATGTTCTTGCTACTTACCTTGTCAGAAAGTTGGTATACTTTTTGCACAGCCATAAATAACTCAGCACCTCCTGATGGTCTAACAGGTGCTGATGTTGAGGGTAGTTTGCTTACTAAAGAGGTAAGCAGGAACAATCTTGATACTTCTCGTGGTACTAGCAATGCTCTCGTTGTTTGTGGTCGATCACAAGAAAAGGGCAAGCAGAATCAGAGAGTAAAATCTCGTAGCAAATCACGTGGCCGAAAAGATATTGAGTGCTATCATTGCCACAGAAAGGGTCATATGAAGAAAGATTGTCGAAAGTGGAAACAAGAGAGAGATAAAGACAAGAAGTCGGAAGAAGGCAAGACTAAGGAAAGCAATATAAAGATTGAAGAGATCAACACTGATTCTGTTGAAGATTCTGATGGAAAAATTTATCTCATATCTGCCATGGATTCAGCATTTTTGGTTGCCATTGATGACTATGCTTTACAAGATTGGGTTCTTCACTCAAGTGCATCGTTTCATGTGACTCCTCATAGAGAGTGGTTCAGTACATATGATGTAGCCCGTAAAGGTCGTGTTCGTCTAGGCAATGATTTTGCTTGCGACATAGCTGGTGTCGGCGATGTGCAGCTGAAATTTCAGAATGGTTCTTCATTCATGCTCAAGAATGTGAGACATGTGCCGAAGCTTACCAAAATTTTGATTAGTACATGACAATTGGATGATGCGGGATATTAGTGCACATTTGGTGATAGTTCGTGGTAGATTACCAAAGGTTCTTTAGTGGTAGCACATGGTTCAAAGTCTGGGACTTTGTACATGCTACATGTATCCAATGTTAAAAACCATGTAATTTATATAATCGAGCAGCCAAGTGTTTCTTTGTGGCATCGTTGGCTAGGACGTATGTCTCAAAAGGGAATGAAAATCTTGTCTCGTTTTGGTTATGTGCCTGGCTTCAGTTTCTCGGACTTTTCAGTTTGTGAGCATTGTCTTTATGGTAAACTAACACAGTCACCACACAAAAGGAGAAGCACTCGGAAAAGTAAGCCATTAGAGTTAGTGCATAGTGATGTGTGTGGACTATGCCTAACATATCCATGGGAGGTTCATTGTACTTTGTTACATTCATTGATGACTTCTCTAGGAAAGTGTAGGTATATCCTTTCAGGAAGAAGGATGAAGTTCTTTCAAAATTTAAGCATTTTGTGACATTAGTGGAGAATCACTCTGACAAGAAAGTAAAGTGCTTAAGGTCAGACAATACTATGGCTAACATATCCATGGGAGGTTCATTGTACTTTGTTACATTCATTGATGACTTCTCTAGGAAAGTGTAGGTATATCCTTTCAGGAAGAAGGATGAAGTTCTTTCAAAATTTAAGCATTTTGTGACATTAGTGGAGAATCACTCTGACAAGAAAGTAAAGTGCTTAAGGTCAGACAATAGTGGTGAGTATGTCACTAAAGCCTTTCAGAATTTTTGTGATTTCAAAGGCATCATAAGAGAGTTCATTGCTCCATATAACCCTCCGCAAAATGGTGTTGCTGAGACGACGAACCGTACCATACAAGAGAAGTTACGTAGCATGTTGTCTAATGCAGAGTTGCCTAATGGATTTTGGGCGGAAGCGTTAGCAACTTTTATCCATCTTATTAATAGATCTCCTAACAAGGCTTTGAATGAGAAGGTACCTGAAGAGCTTTGGTCTGGGAAGCCACCTTCTTACAAGCATCTAAGAGTCTTTGGTTGTGAAGCGTATTGCCATGTTTCAAAGGAGTTTCGAAACAAGTTGGCTCCTAAGTCAAAGAAATGCATATTTCTTGGTTATGGCAATCCTAGCGAGATGGGATTTCAGTTATAAATCCTGATGCTAAAAAGATAGTTCGCAGTAATGACGTATACTTCAATGAAGAAAAGATGCATAAGAAGCCTATGCATACAGTGGATGTCATGAGAGTTATCAAGATGGAATTATCCACAATAGGGCTGAAGTACCTAATGTCAGACAACAAGTACAGAATCCTCCTGTAGTACAAGATGTTGATGAGGAGCCTTCCTACTATAAGGAAGCCATGTCAATGGATGACAAGGCAAAGTGGGAGAAAGCTATGCAATCAGAAATGGACTCCCTGCATAACAATCAAACTTGGAAGTTGGTTCGGTTGCCTAAAGGTAAAAAGGCATTACCATGGAAATGGGTGTACAAGCAAAAAATTACACCTCATGATACTAAACCCAAGTACAAGGCACGACTTATTGCTAAAGGATTTAAGCAGCAGCAGGGTATTGACTTTGATGAGATCTTTTCTTCGGTTGTCAAGATAACTACTCTACGATGTGTACTTGCATTGATTGCTAAAGACAACATGGAACTTGACCAGATAGATGTCAAGACGGCGTTCTTGCATGGTGATCTTCAAGAAGAAGTCTATATGCAGCATCCAAAAGGTTTCGTTGAGAAGGGCAATGAAGACTTGGTGTGTCCGTTAGAAAAGACTCTTTACGGTCTAAAACAGTCATCAAGGGATTGGTATCATAAATTCTACTCGTTTATGCTCTCTCAAGGCTACAAACGTAACGATATGGACTATTGCCTCTACACTAAGCGAGCTAGAGATGGTAGTTTGCTGATTTTGGTCCTTTATGTGGATGATATGTTAATTTCCGGAAAATGCAAGGATGAGATTTTAGCCTTGAAGTCAGAGTTACATGCAAACTTTGAAATGAAAGACATGGGTGAAGCAAACCATATCCTTGGCATCCGCATTAAGCGAGACAGATGCAAGAAATTGGTCTATTTGTCTCAATCTGAGTACATTGCTAAAGTGCTCAAGCGTTTCAATATGAAGACGGGGAAGGCATTGAGTACTCCATTGCCTCCATATGTGAAACTTTCTAAAAATGATTGCCCTAAGTCTGAAGAGGAAAAGGCTCAAATGGCACAAGTGCCTTATTCATTTGCAGTTGGGAGTTGATGTATGCTATGATTGCTACACGTCTTGATATTGCTTTTGCAATGGGAGTTGTTGGCAAATATATGTCAAATCCAGGCAAGAAACATTGGGAGGCAGTGAAAGGGGTTATGCGATATTTGAATGGTACAAAAGACATGTGCATTTGCATTGGAGGAAAGGAAGCATGTGTAATGGGTTACATGGATACAGATTATGGAGGAGACTTGGACAAAGAGAAGGTCCACCTCATGCTATCTCTTTTAATTCACTAGAGGTGCAGTTTCATGGCGATCTCGTTTGCAAGATTGTGTTACCTTGTCTACTACAGAGGCTAAATATGTTTCAGCTTCAGAAGCTTGCAAGGAAACTATATGGCTTGGTCGGCTAGTGGGAGACTTGGAAATCAATGTTGAGATACATGTGCTACATTGTGATAGCCAAAGTGCTATACAATTGGCAAAGAATCCAGTGTTCTATGCAAAAACAAATCATGTGGATGTGAAGCATTACTTCATTCCTGAGGTACTTGAGAACAAGCGATTGCACCTTACCAAGATTCACACCACTGAGAATCATGTTGATCTTCTAACAAAGGGCTTACCTTCAGAGCGGTTTGCACATTGTCGGGCACTCATGGGCATTGGGTAGATGATCATGGTCATTGTCTACCTGTATTGTATGTATATATACATTATTACCTTAGCTTAAAGGCACATTGTCCTTTAAGTGGAAGGTTGTTGGGGTGGTAAAGCCCAATGTGCCGCGCCTGAGTGTTGGGCGATCGGAGACTTAACCGAGAACTAACACTGACCATTCATTCTACATAAAAGAATCAGGACTCATAACCCTAATACTACTGTATTTGGAGTCACCCAAACCTGTGTCGCATCTCTTCTTCTCTCTTCTCCATTGCTACACACACACACACGCTCTCACACGCGCACTTCATTACACGCATGACAATGACACACAACGCATTTGCATTCAATTTCTTCAAGGCACATAAAAGAGTAGCCTGAAGAGGAATTACAAGGGTTGGATTTGCCGAATCAATTGTTGCAACGAGCTTTGGATCTACGCCATTTTGTCCCAACATTGTATCTCGTAATTCATATGAATCCAAAAATGCAAAAAAAATCAATTTCCACATAGTGTAGTTGGTGCCATCAAGCTTGTCTTCCATGAAGGTTGGTAGACGAATGCGTAGCAGAGTAGCACCACCGAAATATTTGAAGTCAACATAATAAAGGATTGATTTTGCAAGGTAATACAAGTACTTTTCATACAATCTTAAGTACAAGCACCTAATGCTCTAATATCATGTAAAAAATGTAGAACAAAATAGAATCTTGTAGCAAGAGTGTAGAATGAGAGATACAGTGTAAAGTAAATTAGTGACAAATTATTAGCACTATTATAAAATGATGGCGTCATCCACCCATGCGCTCTGAAGGTAGAGCTTAGATGGCGATATAGACAGCCAAAGCAATTAGGTAGGAATATAAGGGATTGATTATCCTTCAATATGGATACCATGGTTCATGGAGATAGCCTCCTTATATAGATGTAAAGGAGCCTCATGGGATCCCCTCTCTCATGAGAGACAACAATCCATGCGCCCATGTGTAGTCAATCCACCTAGAAATCCACCACCAACCATTGAATGTCGTCCACCGACCAAAGACTACAAGACACCAACCATCGGCCATCAACTCTACTGGCCATTGACTCATCGTTTTCAATGGCCGGTGGTGGTGGATTTCTAGGTGGAATTGACTACACATGGATGCATGGATTGTTCTCTCACGAGAGACGGCATCCCATAGACTAATTTACATCACATCTGGAGGCCATCGACAAGCCGTTTTACAATCACTTTCCAACCCGTGTCCGGCCAAGATATTCCAACAAACAAGAATATTCTAAAATTTCCGGTTTGCTGACGAGTGATTTCTTGCAAGTACGATGGCTTATAAATTTGCTCTTTGCCATCCACGAGCATAAAGACCTCATCACCGTGTAAACTAGAATCCACCAAATATATGTGCACTATTGGCTTCTCCTCATATAAAGGCCTTGCAAACTTTGCAACATACATTATGGTGGGCAAAACTAAAAGATGAGCATTGGGAGTATACTAACATATGGTAGCCCTTCTCTTCTTGTAAGTAGTTATTGTTGTCCCCAAGTTTGGTTTTGGGCTTTATAACTACCTCATTATATTCCTTCCATAGAGTTTTCAAGAGGTCGTTTGCCCTATTCTCTTCACCCATATTTGGGCTTCGATGTAGAACCACTTCGGTGCATAGATCTCAAGCCTACTGATTACGCTTTCCAGCTCCTCTATTCATCGCCTTGAGCCCATAGAGAACTAGATCTTTGAGCTTTTGGCTTTGGCACCGAAGAGCTATGCTAGCACTTGCCAGCAACTTGAACAATCACAATGATTTCATCCTCACTTCATTGGAACCATCTTGTTCATTAATATGGCAAGGATGATCCCCAAGACTTACTCATCCTTGGCTCACATTGTGTATGTATGATGGGAAGGGTCTTGCCAAGGACTCTTTACTATTGACTAATCCCATTAACTCAAAATGATTAGTTAATCATCATCATAGAGCAGGTAAACATCAACATACATATCTCATCGGAAATTGACTCATAGGGAAAGTCACTAGATTTTTATTTTAGTACGCAGCTGGTAAACTTGACAATGTTTCCAACAAAAAATTGAGGATATTCTCTTGTGATTATAAGACAATTCTTAAGCAATTGAAAGCAATTCTTCAGCAATTGAAAGCCTTGGCCTCGGACTTCTTGACCTCTAAGCTCTTCAAAACTTTAGTTTGGGAGAGGAGAGATTCACTTCATATTGTGGATGGAATTTCATGGTGGGAAGAACCAGTGCTATGTGAAACTGACATTCCCCAGCAAAAACAAACAAAAAAAAGACAGTTCAAATTCCACATGGCCTAAGGATGGCCACTAGACATTTTTGATACCATGAACCTAGGGTGATATCATAATGCTTAATAATGTAACTATCGACGAGTGTATCGATGTAGTTTGTCTAGTCGAAAGCACATACTAAGACAGCATATGATATGATGTCAAACAATAGCAAGAACTCTCATGTTCACCGCTAGCGCACACCATTACCACCTCTGCAGGCCGTGCTTTACAAGACTTCAACCTACTGCAGCCGGCATCACCACTCACTCCTGACTCCTGCTAGATCTGCTTAAAGAAAATTAGCTCCCACATGCCACAAAACCACATTTTCGTTCCTTTGAAAATGCTTCCAAGTGCTTAATCAGTTGCGCCAATGAGACCGACTGTCCTGATGTGACAAATTTCAAATACATACGTGAGCAGGTGTGAGCAGGTTCACGGTGTCAGCGTTGCACGACAAAGCACATGTACAGAGTTGATGGTTCAATCTTTATCGTGTAGGTCACATGTGGCATTACCTCTCTCACCCTTCTCCAATCAAATTTAGCATACAGGCTGCCATTCCAACTCCACTTTGAGGAGCTTGCGAGACTTCCAAAGATAACTGCAACAATTTGTACCTGTATTCCATCGTGTATACATGTAACAGGTCAGCGGTTATGCAAACTGGAAAATTACCCGCGAGATCAACTCCTCAAACCTTGGGTGGCCTTACAGAACTGTTTACTTGTCATCCTTTTGTGGCTGTTTTCAACAAACTATTACGTCAAATTTAGCCTTTCATGTGCATCAACACAACACACAAGTATCTCACTATTTTCTTGACAGTACAAAGGCATGCTTGGACAGCGATTGTTTGGTTACTACATTATGCAGCTAGCATAGTAGCTCCTGACGTCTCAATGCTACTCATCGGTCCCAGTCTATTTTCTGGAACTACATCGCCTTGTTGAGCATCACCGTTCTTTGATGACCATCGGACTGATTGAAACCTTTTCCCCCTTTTGTAATAGTATTTACCCTTCTTTCGCTTGACGCCTGTGCTTGGAGGAGTAAAAACTACTGCTACAGGGGGAGCGGGAGCTTCTTGGCCCAATGCAGCAAGGTGATTGTCAAAAGCCTGTTCCATAGTTCCACCTGCCAGCTCAAATCAACACCATGTGAGGCGCAAATAGATATAATGGACATAATCGTTCTTACTAAACACAAAGCATCAAGTGTATATGAGTCACTTAGTAAGACAATAAAGGCTGGCTTAAATGCAGACCTCGCTCTGCGCATATTGCAAGTAAAGCCGTCTTAGCTGCCTTTATTTCTGCCTCTTTCTTGTTCTTGCTTAATCCTCCTTTGTATAGGACACCATCGATCTTCACAGTAGCAGTAAACATTGGAGAATGGGTCTCCCCTGACTTTGTTAGAGTGTAGACTGGAATCGGCAGTTTGCTTTTCTGTGCATACTCTTGTAAAAGATTTTTGCATAGTCCAGATTCATGCTGCATAATGAGATGGTTTTTTGTCATAGAAAGTCAAGAAGCAACAGATGAAACAACTTCTGGCACTAAAAGCAAGACCAATGGTTTACCAAAGGGTTAGAGAATGGTTTCTGTAGCTCTGGTCTAGCAGAAAAGGCCATCAAAGCCACTTCTGCAGCTGCATGTTCAGCCTTCTTCAAGTTACCGTAAAAGGCTGGCGACTCGAAAGCTTCATTTTGGACAGTCACGACAGCTTTGAACCTAGGCTCATGAGAAGGTCCTTCCCTTGTTATGTCATAAACAGGTGCCGACCATCCAGCTTTGTGTGCATACTCCTGAAGCTGACTCTTGAACATGGCAAGCTCCTCTGCAATGCTTAAATCAATCTCTCTCTCTCTCTCTCTCTCTCTCTCTCTCTCTCTCTCTCTCTCTCTCTCTCTCTCTCTCTCTCTCTCTCTCTGTGTGTGTGTGTGTGTGTGTGTGTGTCACAGCAGTGCGGCGGGCCCGGCTTCAATTGGGTAGCAGATACAGCTCGCCATCTTGTCCAGAGAGAGGGGGGGGGGGGGGGGGGGGGGGGAGGGGGGGAAAGGGGAGAGAGAGGGGAGAAAGAGGACCTTAAGATAGTGCAGTAGCGCAGACCCGCCAGGGGGCCACAGTGATATTACACAGAAGACGATGGAAAAGTTAGAGCCAGGCAGCCCGCCCCTCCTCATAACCCTAGTTATCTACTAAGGGTTAGGTGCCATTTAAGGTACCTCCTACTAACAAAGTCACCTACTGAATTTAATTCAGTTATTCACCCAAAATTTTTCAAGCCAAAACAGCCCCCAGTTAATAATACCACGGGGATAGCAACACTCTATTTCTAGCAATATGTGTGTTGTGTATTGACCGGGGGCCGCGGGGGGGGGGGGGGGGGGGGGGGGGGGGGGGCAAAAAATAAGGGCCTTGGTAACCTTTTGTATTACGTAATCAAAATTACAACCCCGAAGGCATTACATCAACCCGAACGCACACAAAATATAACGGATCTAACAGTGAAAAAACCCAGAGATAATCAACCACCACAAACCTAAGGGGGAAAAACTACCACTGATACAAAGTTACAAAAGATGGGTGATACTGCATAGCTAGGAGCATGGGAAGAAAGTGACAGAGAGCTGAAGCAAAACCAAGCTACCCATCTCTCCAGATTCGTTCAGTCGGTGCCAGTTTCTCCCAGGGACATGTGTTGGGGAGTGAGGGCTGTTTGTGGTTGTGCCTGACCAGTGTGAGGTAGGTTTCTCATGTCGGGTTGTGTCTAGCCATGTTTAGCCTTGGGTCTTGGCTCCGTTCCATGGCCATTAGACTCTTGCACGGTGGGAGTATTTTTCCCATCCCTGCCGGTATTTTTCCCCTGGGCATTTGTTGCCTCTCCACCCTATTTTCCCTAAATCCCCCATTTTATGCCTGGTCGTGATGGTTGGCTGGCTGGCTGAGGCTGGCCGACCTGACCCTTGTTGGGGATATAGGTGAGGGTAGGAGCGCTTCGGGAGAGTAGTGTGTGCAGGCTATGAGGTGCAGTGGACACAGGGTGCCTGAAACCCTAGAGTTTTTTCCATGCAGTCCAGCATTTTTCTCCCCCAGCCAGAGGGCAGCACTCAGCCCTAGCATTTTTGGTGGGCAGCGGTAGCAATGCTCGGAGATCATCTCTATGCTGAAGTACTATCTCAGGGCAGCCTATCAGTAGCCCTTGCGACCATGCAATGGCATCTTTCCTCGACCGAGATCTAGATCCACATCTAGATCTAGCCAAGAGGAGATGACCAGATCTATGCTCTCAGAGCATGTTGGAGGTGATGCCCATGTGGAGACCGTGTCGATGGTCTCATGTGCAGAGCAGTTGGCAATGTCAGTAGCAGTCGCACTTGTCTGCACCTCGGGTCTATCTAGTTTGCATGTCAATTCTATGCCGGACCACCCTTGGTCACTTGTATGAGCAGATTGTTATCAGCATGGATAGCCTTTCCCAAATCTCTCTAGCTCTCTCTTTCTCTCTCTCTCTCTCATTCTCAAATGTCCCGTCTCATTCTACCTCAGTGATCTCCCTTCTCCACAGATGTGCCTTGCTCATGTGTTTGGCATTGCAGGTGTTCTAGATCGGAGTCAAGGAACCCACCGGATCACGAGCCAGTTCTTGTCTTCATTGCATCTTCCACTGCCATCTTTGACATGGTATCATAGCCCTATGGTGATACGACCATCTGGATGCTCGGATGTGGGTGATCCGGTGCACTTTTGAACATGATTGAGAGAGAAGAAGCTTGCTTTTTTTTTTCCTGTTTTTCTCCAAGTTTGCGACAGATTTGGGTATGTGGAGGCCTTGGATCCTAGTCTACGACTTTCCCATCTTTACCCTTGATTACCCCGACCTCTCTTCACCGAGAGGAACCCGATGGAGGTTGCAGGAGGTGTAGCAGTGCTGGATTGCTTTTGTTATCCCAAATGGAGTCATCTTACCGTGTCTTCCCACAAGGGGAGCAAGCATGCGGTTGTTGGATCCAGAGGGGGAGCTATTCAATTCCAGCTTCTTCTTCATAGAGAAGTGTTTGGACAATAGTAGGATCTTCTTCATCACTCTTGGAGGAGTCTTCTATGGTTGTGTTTTCTTGGAGGAGATGGATTGGAAGATTTGCTATGCCTTTTTGCAAATGCACGTCTTTCTTGGAATTTGTCGCGGAGCTACCTATCCGATGGGCAGCAGGTTGATGATTTGGTAGCAATTTTGTACCAAATTGTGGATTATAATTGACAAAGGGGGATCTCTTCCCGTCTTGAAGCACAGGATGTTCTTTGATTTTCCATTGTCCATCTAAGGATGGAAGTTCCAGTTCCTACTTCATTTGACTCTTGGTAATCGGGTATGCAGCAATTCAGATGCATGTGTTGAAGTTAGCTTCGACAGGCAGAGAGAGATATTTCTATCTTCAGAACCGCTTCTTGTTTGATCATCCGACTTCCTTGGATGTGGTTTCGAGGTGGAGCATGTGGTGCCAGACCCTTAGCCAACAATGACATCAGTTTTAGGAGGCCTTGATGGAGTGTGGACTTATCCTTTCTCCATGTTCTCTCCTTTGTCGGTGGTAGTGTGGCCCTACAGATTTGGTCACTTCATTGCCCTTTTGTGAGCTTGTCAGTAGCAATTGTGGGAACAGTTTACGATCCTTGTGAGCTAGTCTACACCACACACGCATAGAGTGTTGGAGAGTTATGACACCCGTCTTGAAGCAAAGGATGTTCTTTGATTTTCCATTGTCCATCTAAGGATGGAAGTTCCAGTTCCGGCTTCATTTGACTCTTGGTAATCGGGTATGCAGCAATTCAGATGCATGTGTTGAAGTTAGCTTTGACAGGCAGAGGGAGATATTTCTATCTTCAGAACCGCTTCTTGTTTGATCATCCGACTTCCTTGGATGTGGTTTCGAGGTGGAGCATGTGGTGCCAGACCCTTAGCCAACAATGACATCAGTTTTAGGAGGCCTTGATGGAGTGTGGACTTATCCTTTCTCCATGTTCTCTCCTTTCCCGGTGGTAGTGTGGCCCTACAGATTTGGTCACTTCATTGCCCTTTTGTGAGCTTGTCAGTAGCAATTGTGGGACAGTTTACGATCCTTGTGAGCTAGTCTACACCACACAGGCATAGACTGTTGGAGAGTTATGACAGTTATCCATGGTTCAGGTGTTCTCCCTTCAGAGGGGGATGTGGAGCCAGCTTGGGAGTCAGATTGCACAGACTACTTCCTTCAGTTTTAGTGGTTCCATGTGCAGCGAACAGGACTGACAGTCTAGTTGGTTGCTTTCTATAGCACCTTATTCTTCTCTTGCAGAGCTTGGGAGCAGGATCTTTTTTTTATCTTGCCGTGTTAGCTACAGTCTCAATATTGATGTGTGTTTCTTTCTGCTGGATGTTTATTCCCGATTCACTCTAAGAGGGGTGATATTCTCTCGGGATGTGTTCCAGGCAGTTGAAAATCCGTAACAGTTTCACTCTCAGTTCCAATGAACTTCCTTTAGATACAGTTTGCAATTCATCATTCGATATGATGGTTCGTGTAGTTCATCATTCGATATGATGATTCGTGTAGTTCTTTGGTTTTTTGCCATCGAAGATATAGTTCCCTGGTAGCCTCGGTTGTCCCTTTCCTTGGACTTCCGTAGCAGCTTGGAGTTTCTGGCATGTGGTATATAACCGGAGGTGCACATTTCCGACTCTCCTGGAGGGTAGTACTTTAAAGTTGGGAAATTATTATATTGATCATCTCAAAAAATTACAATTGTGAGTTTTGCAAAAAAAAAAAAAAAGTTTAGGAAATTATTTGAATACGAGTCTTTTTTAGCTTTACCTTCAGTTTTGATGCATTCTCTTGGAGCGGTCAGCAGCAGTACCTTCTGAAGATGTTGGTTGTGCGACTTGTGAGTCAGTTGAAGTGTGAAGATTCTTGTTAGAGCTGGATTTACTTTCAACGGACAACATTTTACTTCCCGAACGTCTTTCGGGGGTGGCAGTTGGATTGTATTTACTGCAAGATACTTTCCCACTGCGGAGTATGTAGCAGATATCCTCGTCCACGAAACCCTCTCTTTACAGTTGCACATTGCTCACTCCGGCCACCCATACACCTAGGGATCTTCAGGCACATTTAGGGTTTTGCTTAGCACTTTGCCCGGCCAGACCTATTCTGGCCCTTTGCCATTTTTTCCTCATTTATGGGCTTTTTGTGCATGGTCATTGGGGCTTCTGGTCTGCCCTACCTACTCCCTATTCTCCTATATATAGGAGCGGAGGGGATGCACTATCCCATTCATCTTGTCTTGTACACAACAGTTTTTGCCATCTGGAGTTATTGGGGCTTGCCAACCTTTTCCATCTGTCTTTTGTGTGTCCATCGCCATTCTCTCTCTCTCTCTCTCTCTCTCTCTCTCTCTCTCTCTCTCTCTCTCTCTCTCTCTCTCTCTCTCTCTCTCTCTCTCTCTCTCTCCACACCTTCCGCTGCTCACTCTGACATGGTATCAAAGCTCTAGGCTTGGATCAGCCATCGCCATCCCTTGGGAGAACACTGCGGAGATTTCCATCGCAAAGAAGTGCCTCTTCTTCCTCTAGCATTTTTGGGATCCGGCGTTTTTTGCTGCAGCCCCGCGTTTTTGGTGGCAAGCATCATCTTCTGCACCCTCTGCTAGCGTCATCCCTCCCTCTGCCTCATCGCCACCTTCTGCATCTCCTTGCTCCAGCGTTTTTCCCCATCCTTGGCCTGGCGTTTTTTGTAGGAGGGACTCCCTTGCATCAGCGTTTTTCAGCCAGCCTATGGATCTAGCGTTTTTGCACGACAGCAGCCAGCTGATCTGCGTTTTTCAGCCCTATACCCTAGCGTTTTTGGGCAGGGCAGCAGCCAGCATTCCTAGCATTTCTTGAGGCAGCCAAGACACTATTCGACCAGCGTTTTTACCCTCTACTTCAGCATTTTCTTGCTTGTCGATCTTGGCCAGCCAGAGCCCCGCTCCTTGCCCCTTGGTCTTCCCGCTTGGAAGCTGAGCAGTTGTGACTACTGTTTTGGTGCATTTACAGCCCTCACCTTACCTTCTCGGCATCCGGTGTTCATCACCATGCGTTTTTGCTCAAACCCCTGCATTCTCGCGGTGTTTCGAGCTCCCTTTTGCTGCGATTTCAGGTTTGGACAGCACCTCGACTTTGCTTCATCGGCATCCCTCCGGGTTTCCCTTGCCTCTCCCGTCACGTACCCCCTACTTCGCGGTCTTCTGGCATTCTATCCGGGGTGGGTTTCCAATCCTATTCTCACCTTTGCTTCTGATTTTGCACACGAGACTTCTCTGCTGATTTTTTGTCTGTATCTATGGCAACACTTCCAGCCATGCCCATCTTCCTCCCGGCGAAAAGCTTGACGGTTCAACTTTGTCGTCTAGAAGATGAAGATCATGGTGATGCTTATACAGTTTGACCTTTGGGACTGGCTTACCGATCCTGCAAACACCGTGTGTCCCGGCCTTGCTCCTGCATCTGGTGCTCCTACATCGACATCATCAGCTACCACTTCTTCTTTACTACACATGCAAGCTCCTCATCTACTTCTTCTCATGGTACTGCTTCTGGCGGATCAGGTATTGTGGTTACACAGGCTATGGTGGATGTTGACGTCTTTACGCTCTCACACCACTACACATGAGGTATGGGGTTTCCTTTGCAACATGTACGAGGCGAAGACACCCGGAAGGATCCTCGCTCTCAAAAAGACTTTGATGGACTTACACGTCTCGTCATTTTCGACTATCCAGGACTTCATATCCCGCATGGTTCTGCTCTGTGATGAGCTAGCAGCTTGCGGTCACCAGATCTCTTCCGAGGGCATGGCAACTCGGTTGCTGCTTGAGCTTCCCAACACTTATGATCCCATGTTCCAATCACTTACTACCTCCACGCGCCCTACTCCTATCACTTGGGAGGAGCTCTTACCTGCTGTGCAGTAGATAGCTTCGTGCATTCAGGACAGAACTACCTCAGACACCTCTACGGGTTCTACTGCATTGGTCTCTACATTTAGTAGGGTGGTAGTGCTCCAGGACAGTCAAGACCTGGTTGTACACCTTCTCGCCCTGACATTACTTGTACCTACTGTGGAAAGAAGATCATTTTGCAGCAAAATGTTATAAACGACGGCGGGACCGCAAGAAGGATTCAGATCCTGAGTATGGGACGGCTTCTCGACAGAGGTTTGCCACCGCCATCTCTAGCCCTTCGCACGATGATGGCTTCACCCTCTAGTTTCATCCACCTTCTTCCCTCTTATGATCCAGATCATTTTTTGTCTTGGAGTTTGCCGGGTCTACCACCTTGGCCTGCTATCCTTTTGTGTCAGAGTGCTCTGCTTCAAGGGGGTACTCTCTCTTCCGTCTCTCTCTCTTCTGCCAACCTCCACCCATGAGCTCCCTACTCGTTTTCCATCTTTCCCCCATATATATCCTCTTCAACGACTTGTTCTGTTGTTAGCCTCTCCATTAGCTTCCTTGCGTGAGGGCTTGGTTTTTCGAAGTTTTTGAAGGAGAGAAGGTCTAGTGTTATAAGAAACAAAACGGAAGCAAGCTTCCAAAAGAGAGGGTGGGTAATCTTTTGCCCTTAGTTTAGCAAAGAAGAGGTTACGGATAGTGATAAAACCTGAAAAAGAGCTTTCTCGAATGATGTACCTTTTAAGCTCCGAAAGAATGAAGGCAATCTTTTGGTGTGTGGGATGCCAAGACTGCCAAGGGATATAGTTGTAAGAATTGAGGCTTTTTGGTGACAATGTGAATCGAGTATTCCATAGGTGGCAAAAGAGGCTCCTTTGAAGAAATGGATGTCCAAGATAACCGCCTCTTGAAAGGAGATAAAGGAAGAGATCTTGATATGCTCCTGGAGAGGGCGTCCATAGCTTTGAAGAAGCTAATAGCTTTGAAGAAGCTATGGAAGAGATGGAGAGGAGAGGAGATTCGTGCCTTCTTCTAAGGAACAAAGAAAAAAGCAAGCGTAGACAACGGCAAAGTTAGACCCCATTGTCGTACCCTTGATTTGGTGCCAACAAACCCCATTAAAAGAAAGGTAGTGATGGTTGAGAATAAGAGAAGCTAGGGATAGGATGAAGTGGACTTTGGAAGAGCGAAAGATGTCTTGAATGGTGTTTTTGAGAGCTAGAAGACCTTCTTGTATGGGAATGCTTGGATAGAGGGATTCCGCGTCAAAAGTAAACAAAATAATATGGGGAGGAAAGGGGGTGGTGGTTAGGTCTAAGATAAGGGAGTGGGAGTCTTTGAGGTGTTGGGTTTTTAGATAAGAGAACGAAGTAGAGTTGTGCATGGAGCCATTTAGAAGCATTTTCTAAGATGTATCCTTTGTAGGAGCAAATGGGATGACCAACAAGGGAGGGTTTGTGGATCTTAGGTAGGAGAAAGAAAAGGCAAGGTTTGGGTTTACCAAGAGAGGAGAAGAGGATAAAGACTCGTTCATTGTAGAGGAGAAGGAGGTAACTTGAGACAATGGAGCTGGGAGGGAAGATACAAAAGGTAGGGGAGGAGAAGATGATATGGAGTAGGTAAGGGGGTCCGATAAGTGGCGAAGTGCTTCATTATTATACCATGTCCTGGAGAGGATTATTGGTCCTAGATTCTTATCGACCGGCTTGATAATAATACTGAGGTCATTCCTTAAGGAGGATATGGTTTCAATCAAGAATGGTTTTGAGTGTAGAGAGAGAGAGAGAGAGAGAGAGAGAGAGAGAGAGAGAGAGAAAAGGGGTTTAAGGAAGATGAAGATGTGCTCAAAGGCGAGGTTAAGAGTAGAGGAAGGAGAGGGAGGATTCCAAGCGGGAATAGGGATAGACAAAGAGAGGGGAGAAGAGGGGGAAGCATTTTTAAAGAAAAGTTTAAGTTGAAGGGTTCTTTTTAGGTTAGAGTATGCTTCCAGGATTGAGATTGGTGGGGGTGGAGGAGAGGGAGGAATATAGTTGAGTCCAAGACCACGAAATCTTTGTTCGGCGGAAGAGAGGGAACGTTTTGAGAGATTGTGAGAAGAGAGGTTGGTGATTGTGTGTTCAAGAGAGAAGGTAGAGAGATATTTTAAAACCAAAATTTTAAAAAGGTGAGGGTTTGTGAGAGGAAGCCAATATTTACATCGTTTTTTACCCGAAAGGGAGGGGTGAGGGAGGAGAGCGAAAGTACATGGAGGAGGGGTTCAAATGTGAGAGAAGAGAGGGGGTTGAGAAAAAAGCACGTGGACCCAAGTTGTAGGGTACTCCTTCCGTAATTCAACCTCCTCCATTGCAAGTTTTTTGAGTTTCTAGGCAAGCTATATTTGGGGTGAAGTGGTTTAGATTGAGGTAAGCGGGAGGTGTTAGGAGAAGGAGAGTTTAGAGGATAGTTGGGGGTTTGGAGAAGAGAAGGTAGACAAGAAGGGTTGGTAGAGGAAGGAGAGGGGAAGGGAATTTTTGGAGTGGTTAGAATGGGAGAAATATAAGAGGGGGACGTTGAGCGGGGATGGGTTAATGGGGGAGAGGTTTTGGGTTTTTTAAAAGGTTGTCGGGTGAACTCTTCATGGGAGGTTTTGGACAAAGGAGGATAATTTTTGAAGGGTTGCCTAGTGCCAACCATCGACGAGGGAGGGAGCTTTTGGTGGGTAGTATGGTGGGGAGGCTTGAGGTTAAAATACTTCTTTGGGGGTGGTGGTGAAAGAAGCCTTCTCATTTGGGTGGTGACTTCGTGGAGACCCAACTCGCCCACCGTTTCTTCTTTAGGTAGAGATTCTACTACTTCTAGGAGAGAAATTTGGGATCTCTTCCTAGCATTGTGAGCTGCCATGTTCAAGGAAGAGGCCAAATGGGTTTGAAGAATCTCATTTTGCAAGAGAGCATTAAGCTCATTAAGAGAGGCTTGCTTCCACAAGAGTAGTTGGCTTGCCCAAGCTGATGGTTGAACTCGAGATGGATGCAAGCTTTTTAGTGAGCTCCAAAAGACTTTCTTCCACGATGTCGTGGTATTCATCAAAGCTCTTTTGAAGGTTCTTTACAAGTAAGGTTTAGGCTTGAATGTAGACTTTGGTGTAATCTAGTTGAAATTGGATATTGAGGGTTTCTAACTTGGCGCTTAAGCGTGCTTGTGCATGTCTCGTCTTCTAAGGTAAGACGCGGAGGCTTCATGCAAAGACTATGCAGAGCTCTTTGTTTGGCATGAAGGTTTTGTAGGTGGGTAAGATAAGACTTGGCTTTGTTGAGCTTAAGATTGAGGGCTTTAAACTCTTCCAAACAAAGGGATACAATTTTATTGAATTCCAAAGGTTTGTCTATGGCCGGCAAAATGGGAAGAGACATTGGAGAGGAAGAAGGGGTCAAGTTCGAAGAGCTCGCGGAGAGAGAGCCGAAAGAAAAGGGGAAGGTAAAGGAGGGATTGGTGAGGATGCCACTTTGAAGGGTATTGGAGAAGATGCCGCCAAGTTTAGAGGAGGAGGAGCTAGCCATGCCGGAGTGAGGAGAAATAGAGGGGATGGCCTTGCCGAGGTTAATGGTGTCGGGCTAAACCCGAAACGCGGAACGGGAACGACGACAGGCCTCCCCACGGAACGGGGGAACGGCAAGGGGTCCGGAATGGGAATGGCACGGAACGGGAGGCATAAAAATTACCCAAATAATGCAATTTTTAGCATTATGTGTTTGAATACAAATAGTATTAGAGTCCTTTGACTCTAATACTCACAAAAAACATGATTTGAAGACCATTCCACCTTATTATGGCTTGATTGCATCGTGTGGTGATGCGCGGTTATAGTACATTCACAACAGACACAATGCATGCTTGAGATAGAGAGCTTGAGAGAGGCTTCACTTCTTGAGACCAAGGGCGAGAGAGCTTGAAGCCTTGAAAGTTGAGAGCAAGCCCAAGAGAGAGAGCTTGAGGGCTTAAGGCCCAAGCGCAACGGTAGAGCTTGAGAGCAAGGAAGAGAGAGAGAGCCTTGAGACTTGTTGCATTTGTGAAGGAAAGAGGTGAGAGGGGAGGGAAAACACACACCCAAAATCTACCCCTTTATGCTTTCTTACCATTGCTGCCGTTCTGAGACGTTCCGGCCCCGTTCCCCCCTGCCATTTCGGTGATGTATGGTCTGTCGGAACGCCTTGCTGTTTTGAGCCGTTCCGTGCACCTGCAGCCGGCCGATAACGCCATTCCAGGCCTTGGTAGGGACGTTCCCCGGTAACTCTGGAAGTACTTGGTCATACTAGACCTTTTTCCAAAAGCTCGTTGACTTGCTTCAAAATTTCCTCTTGCTAAGCAAGACTAACCCGGTAAGGTTGTTGGTTTGGGGAAGAGCTACCTGATACATGATCAATGCGATGATCTTCCGGACATTCCGGAGGCTTTTTGCCTTGGTTGCCATGGCCATCATAAACAGCTCTTTGCCTTGCAAAAGTATATGCTATCTTCCATCCGCTATCTTCCATCCGTCTGGGGGTACCAGTGGAATGTAGATCCTCGGCAATGATTGCCGACTCCATCATCCACTGAAGAGTGTCGTGTGGGTACGTCTTCATGCTCTTCCAAAGCGGTGGTTGAAGGCACGCTTCAAACTTTCGCATCTTTTCCTCATCAGAGTTCTTCATGAAAGGCGTAACTTTCAGAAGAACCGACCAAAATTTGTCGACATAAGCCGTGACTTTCTCTTGTTCCTTCTAGGCAAGCTAGTCCCATTCCTTCGTAATGTCCTCCTCAAAATCAGGCGGAAGAAATTATTCATAAAATTCAGCTTTGAATTGAGCCCACGTTCTGGCTTGTGTACCTTCCAGAATTTTAGCTAACCACCATTTGCTTGTTGTCTCCTTGAGATGCATCCCAACATGACGCGACTTGAATTTTTCAATGAAGTTCTAGTTGGCAAAAGCAACTTCGAACTGCTTGATAAGAGACGGTGCCTTGGAGATATCTCTCCGTCCTGTGTAGTTGTCAAGCACAGTTTTAGGCAAATAAGAATTACGTACCTGTTCTACCTCCGCGGGATTTAGCTTGATGCCTTCTGCGGAAATGATATAACCTAGATAAGTAACTTCAGTAAGAAAAGACTCAGATTTCTTAGCTGCAATATACAGCTGTCACTCATCCAAACGGGTTAAAACCCTTTCTACATCCTTTTCATTTATTCCCACGATGCAGAAAAAATGAGAATATCATCAAGAAAGATGAACACACACACGCCAACCATATCGCCAAAATAGCCTACCATGAGACTATTAAATGTACCCACGTCACCTGTCAATCCAAAAGGCATAACCACATACTCCCATTGCCCTCGCTCTGTGCCAAAAGCGGTCTTGTAGATGTCGCCTTTGAATACCCTTATCTGACGGTATCCAATTTTGAGATCGACCTTACTGAAAACCTTTGCCCCATTGAGCCTATCGAGGATATACTCAATGCGAGGCATCGGAAACTTGTTCCTTGACGATCATCTTGTTCAATGCCCTGTAATCTACACACAAACGAGACGAACCATCTGTCACAAACTGATCACGTCGCGGACAGCAGAAACCCTAATTTTTGCCAAAAACCCTAATTTTCGAAAATCGCAGAGGCTGAAAAAATAATAATAATAATAATAATGACGAGCGACGCAAATCTTGTTTTTTCTCTACGCCATGAGAAAGAGAGAGAACTTGCTTTTTTTTTTTTAAGAGACTCTGAGAGAGAGAGAGAGAGAGAGAGAGAGAGAGAGAGAGAGAGAGAGAGAGAGAGAGAGAGAGAGAGAGAACTGATGCTTTTTATTTTTAAAAGCTTTTGGAGCTCTACTTTTGGGCATCCCTTGTAACCTTTAAATTAGTGGTGAGGGCCTCACTTCTCAGAGCATCTGGACGCAGAGTCTGAGAGTGAAACCCTAGCCACTCTCTTGTACTTTGAACTAATTAATATACCGAAAGGGGCGCCAGTCTTTGGGGCCAATATCTCTAGGCACGGAACTCCGCCGGGCCACTGCAAATCTATTGTGATCTGTGAATTGTTTTGAAGTGGTTATTTGGTGCTGTCGCGATTGATTTTTGACTTGGAGTGTCCAAGTCTGTTACAGTGGTATCAGAGCACGGCCGATTTCTCTTCTACGGGAAATCCGATCCCCGAATTTTTTTTCAGCGGCACCTATGGCTTCAAGCAATGATCAGTCGACTCCCTCTGCATCTGGAGATGTGGGCAGGGATCACAACGAAGATTCCGGCAGAGAGTATGGCCCGCCTTGGCCTACTTAGGCGGAGCGGCGAGAGATGGAGCGTCGCCAGTTGATCTTATTTCCTTAATGATAATCTACTTTACATTTTTAAGTTAAACTTTATAGTCTTATATTAACTTTACAGTAGTAAAAGAAAATTCTACAATCAGTAAATAAATCTTGCAATAAGTTAGTTAGTGATTCATATAGCTAAACATGTCAGAATTTTGTAGCGTAAATTTTAATTTCTAGGTTTTCTCAACCTACGATTCATAATTTGAACTCGAATATCTTAAATAAGGAGAGATGGTTCAAAAAAATACAAATGCGTAATAGAACTTGTGTGCAATTTGAAAGTAGAGACCTTACAATCTCCCCAACTTAGAATTTAAGATGCCCTCATCTCAAGAGCAGTAAAGGGTAATCCTTAAGAAGGGATGTCTCATCTTCCCAAGTAGCATCTTCTACAGGGAAATCCTTCCATAAGATAAGATGTTCTTTGATGGATCGTCGCAGAGAACCACAACACCACTCCCGAAACCCGCTCTCAAGAAACCTTCTGCCTCCAAGAAAATATACGGAGAAGGAACTGGAGAACGTGGTTGATGCATGGATTGCTCAGCTTTTTGACGCGCAAAAGAAAGCCAAAAAGCACGGCAAAAAGTAGAAGAAAAGCACCGACTTTCCAGGTTATTTGGGTCGTCAGTCGACTTTTGACAAGGCAAAGAAACAGAAGAAGCGTGTTCGATTTGAAGGAGTACCGAGTTCTTCTTCTTCTTCTTCTGATAGTTCTTCTAGCTCCTCGGATTCGAGCGAAGAAGACAGAAAAGGTAAAAAGCGAAGCAAGAAACAAAGCTTTGGAAAGGGCAAGAAAAAGGCAAAGAAGGCTACATCTCGCCTAGAGACTAACAATTCTACTGAGGACTCGTCTACAGACAGCTCAGATTCCGATGACGGAAAGTTTTATGCGAACAAGAAGAATTTTTACAAAGCCAACCAGTATGACTTTCTCGAAGATAAAAGCAAGAAAGTCTGAGAGTTTAAGGAAGGTGGCCACTCGATCAAGTTTGATACTTTTCAGGATACTCAGATGCTTCGAAGGCTTTGTCTTTTACACAGCAGTTTGACATTGCTTTCGCGGAAGGACGCTATTTAGAGCACTCCAAGATTCGGAGAGCTCCCTCTTACCTTAAGGGGAATGCTCGTACTTGGTGGTCCACGCTTCTTTTAACAAGAGTGCACCAGTTAAATGGCTGAAATTTAAGAAGCTTTTTATTTCTTCTTGGTTGACGCAAGAATATGAACGAGATGTACGAGCTGCTTGGAACCATCTTCGGATGACCAAGAAAGATACAATCAATGCTTATTGTGAACGATTCTGGAGCTCTTTTCTACCCGCCTCTTCATTCAAGAAGATCTCGTTCAGAGAACAGATTGAGCGGTTTACCTTGGATCTACCTACAGAGATCCGAGATCACTGCTTGGAACAGAAGTCAGCTTCTATTCAGGAGTTGATGAGTCATGCAAAGCGGGGCTTTGCCATTCACTCTGGCAATCTGACCTACCCCACAGATGAGGCCATGACACAACGAGCCGAACAGACTTCTGGGAATGAAAGTAGAAAGAAAAAGAGCAACCCAGAGAAAAATGATGCACGACCCAAGCTTACTCCTGAGGAGGAGCTCGCTTCATCAGAGAGGGGAAGTGCTTTGGATGCGGGGAACAGGGACATATCTCCGCGAAGTGCCCTAATAAGGCACAGAAAGAACAGAATGATAAAGACGACGACAGGTCTGAGAGTTCGAGAGCAGCTGAGGAATGTCTCAGAAAAGGCAGATAGAAAAGCAGAACTGGTACCACATGGCGTGGGACCTGCACCACCGAATCTAATGAATGAAAGTACAAACTTTGCCGCTTTTGGGGCAAAGTGAAGGATCAAGAAGCTCTTTTGAAGGAGCCAAGGCCAACTTCTTTTCACTTGGAATTGGCGGCTCGATTAGGAATTACGCCCGACAGACTGACACCACAGGCAGAGGTAGTTCGACTGGCACGCGGATGGGATGTTGCCATTACACCGAGCATTGGCAAACTTTGTTTGCAATGACAGGGGTGTTCAGGGCACGCGAGTGACGTTCTACTCATGATCCCTTGGTACCACAAGAACTACGCTGTGGTTGACTACCGGGCCGAGAAAGCGACTTTGATAAATGAAGGGCTTAGAGATTGTACTTGATGAACTTCAGTTTCTTACTCATTCTTTTGGGAGAGAACTGAACGTTGGATAAAGGTTGAATATGTTTTGACCTGATCAAAAGAACGCCAAGATTTTTCTCCACACTCATGCCGATTGCTTTTCAGAGGGCCTGAAGATCAAACCATTGATCTGATACCTGGAAGCACGCCACCGAATCGGCCACCTTATCGTGTGAGCCGAGTACAGAATGAAAAGATTATGAACCAATTGAAAGACCTCTTGGAAAAGGGTCTTGTCCAACCTAGTACTTCACCGTATTGCTCTCAAGTGTTGTTGGTTTTGAAGAAAGACGGATCTTGGAGAATGTGCATCGATTATAGCGCTCTCAACAAAATCACCATCAAGAATAGATTTCCGATTCCTAGGATCGATGATATACTTGACAGGTTACAGGGATCCTCGTGCTTTAGCACGATTGACTCGAAGAGTGGATATCATCAAATCAGGATAGCGCCAGGAGATGTCTACAAGACAGCTTTTCGGACGACTTTTGGGTTATTTGAGTTTTTGGTGATGCCTTTTGGCTTAACCAATGCTCCTACGACATTTAACCGGATGATGGACAGGATTTTTCGAGAGTACAAGCTATTTGTTGGCACTTTCTTTGACGACATCATTGTTTTCTCCAAGAATGAGGCAGAACACAGAGATCATCTGCTTCAGGCATTACGAGATCACACGTTAGTGATTAGTGCAAAGAAAAGTGAATTTTTCCTACCAAAGATACACTTTTTGGGACACATTGTGTCAGCAGCAGGAGTGCAAATGGACCCGGCCAAGATAGAGACTATCCGTGATTGGCCCGATTTGAGGAATATCCATGAAGTTAGAAGCTTCTTGGGACTGTGTTCGTACTACAGGCGATTCATACGAAAGTTTGCAGAGGTTGCTTCCCCTTTGCATACCTAGACACAGAAAGGAGTACCTTTTTCGTGGGGACCCACAGAGGTGACTGCCTTTCGGACATTGAAAGAGAAATTGACTACGGGACCTATTTTGACTTTGCCGGACTTGCAGAAGTCATTTGAAGTATATTGTGATGCTTGTGGTCGTAGTCTGGGTGCGGTCTTGATGCAAGAAGGCCATGTCATAGCTTACGAGAGCTGTTTGTTCTCTAGGCCGGAGATGACAGCACAGATCTATGAGAAAGAGCTTTTGGCGGTTATCCATGCTCTTACTCAGTGGCGGCATTACCTACTCGGAGCGGATTTTACTGTCTTTACAGACCATCAGAGTTTGCGCTACTTCTTGTCACAAAAGCAGCTTTCCGGAAAGCAGATGCGGTGGGCGAACATCTTGTCACAGTTCCACTTCCAGATTGTCCAAGTGCAGGGACAGAAGAATGTGGTGGCAGATGCTTTGTCTCGGAAACCGTTGGTTCTGGCTGTTTCTGCAATACATCATAGGAGCTTCAAGGATATGGTCGATCAATTATGCCACAGATACAGATTTTGCAGATATTTCACACGGATACGGGATGGGGAGACAGTAGCTGGATACTCCCTTCGGGAAGGCTACTTGATGAAAAAGACTGTGTTGTGCGTTACACAGCCGTTGAGGGATAAGGTTATGACTGAATGCCATTGTCCACCTTTTACGGGTCACCACGGCATTGCTACCACCATGAAGGGGGTAGAGAGATACTTCTTTGGGCAGAGACTCAAAAAGGATGTGGAAGAGTTTGTGCGCAGTTGCTTGGTATGCCAGAAGGTCAAGTTTGACAGGCATAAGGCACACGGATTGTTACAGCCTTTACCCATACCCACCCACCCCTGGGAAAGTATTGCAATGGATTTCATTTTTGATCTCCCAAGAACACAGAATGATCACGATGATTTTCCGATTACATGGCACGTCTGAGACGATTGTCTCCGACAGAGACTCCAGATTTATGAGTTTGTTTTGGAAGGCAATTTGGGAGAACATTGGCACGCAGTTGCAGTTCTCGTCATTGTTCCACTTGCAGACTGACAGGCAATTTGAGATTGCCAATTCAGTGATTTTAGATTTATTGAAGTCTTGTATCTCGGATCAGAAGACTCAATGGGAAAAGAACTTACCTCTGCTGGAATTTGCCTACAATAACACGATACACTCTTTGACGGGGAAGACACCATGTGATATTGTTGAAAGTGTTGCGAAGGTTCCATCCTTCCTGAGCACGAAAGATTAGATATTTGAAGCGGATGAATATTCGCGAGATTTGGATACGGATTTTGCCAAGGTTCGCGAGACTTTGTAGGAGTCTCAAGAACGACAAAAAAAGGCAGCGGATCGCCATCGTCGCGATTTGAAATTGAAGGAGGATGATTGGGTGCTCTTACGTTTTGAGAAGGCACGCCTACGAAAGAAAAAGGGAAAGGAGAGGCTTTTTCCAAAGCTTAGTATGCGATACTACGGACCTTTCCAGATTACTGAAAAGATAAATGATGTCTCCTTCCGATTGAAATTGCCAGATACTTGGAGGATTCACAATGCATTGCATGTGAGTCTCTTGAAACCTGTTAAGGGTGATGTGCCTGATGATGGGGAGCCTTATGAGCAACCCAAAGTGGAAGAAAACGAGGAGATCCTTGTTCCTGAACAGATTTTGGCACATAACGATACAAAGAAAGGTAAAGTCCGAAGGCGATTCTTGGTTAAGTTCAAGAACTTTCCTGCATTTGATGCGAAGTGGATGGAGGAGGAGGACCTAGCAGATACTCCTCGGATTGTGAAACTTTACCTCGATGTTTTGGTTTAGCATAGTCTACTCCAAACGGAACCCAGAACTCAGCTTGGCCGGAGATCTGGTGTAGTGGGATGCACAAGAGGGGAGTCACTCCGCTCCTTTGTCAACAGATGCCTTGATTTTGATACTAAAGTCACTGATGTCTCTTTGAGCTTCAGGGATACTGAGAGCTGACAGTATTCTGCTGGATGACTTTATGAAATGGAATTCCTGATAATGATACTGATTTGTTCTTGACTTCTTTTGAGTGCAGGAACTGATAGCCGAAATGACTGTAGCATTTTGGTCTGATTGATCTCGAATAGACATGGTTGCAATAGGGGTTAGTCAATCGGACATCGATGAGGTCCCGATTGAACCTAGATGTGATTGCTAGCTACATTGCCGATAAATCATGGTCTAAGACCGAATGAATGTTGATTGTCATGTGATGTCTGGTGATGTCCTGTGATGTCATGTGATGTGACTGTCGATTTTGTACATGTGCTAGATGTGTGTTCCTAGTATGTAGGTACTAACAGTCGGTGTCTGCTAAGACGGTTTATGGCTTTTGTCGGTTTTGCAGACGTAATCGCGGTCGATTACAATGCTTTCGAGAGGGGGGTATGTCACAAAGTGATGACGTGGCGGACAGCAGAAACCCTAATTTCTGCCAAAAACCCTAAAATTCCTGCAAACCCTAATTTCTGCCAAAAACCCTAATTTCCGAAAATCGCGGAGGCTGAAAAAAATATATAGATAATAATAATAATAATGACGAGCGACGCGAATCTTGCTTTTTCTCTACTCCATGAGAAAGAGAGAGAACTTAAAGAGACTCTAAGAGAGAGAGAGAGAGAGAGAGAGAGAGAGAGAGAGAACTGATGCTTTTTATTTTTAAAAGCTTTTGGGGCTCTGCTTTTGGGCATCCCTTGTAACCTTTAAATTAGTGGTGAGGGCCTCACTTCTCAGAGCATCTGCACGCAAAGTCTGAGTGAAACCCTAGCCACTCTCTTGTACTTTGAACTGATTAATATAAAAAGAAATACCGAAAGGGACGCCAGTCTTTGGGGCCAATATCTCTAGGCACGGAACTCCGCCGGGCCAGTGCAAATCTATTGTGATCTGAGAATTGTTTTGAAGTGGTTATTTGGTGCTGTCGCGATTGATTTTTGACTTGGAGTGTCCAAGTCTGTTACACCATCCTTCTTGTGGACAAATAAAATAGGAGCAACAAAAGGACTTACACTAGGACGTATGAATCCTCTGGCCACCAACTCCGTGAGTTGCCGCTCTAACTCTTCTTTCTGAGTCTTGTTCAAACGGTAGGGAGCCCTACCGACTGGCTGTGCCCCCTCAGTGAGTTCAATGCGATGGTCCTCCAACCGCTCGCGAGGGAGACGGGGTTGAAAATCATTCTGCAAAAAGAGGTGCTCATACTTGGTAAACAAAGTTGAATACCTGTCTAGAGCCTTAATGCTCTGGGTAACTGGAGAGGCATATATGAATGCCGCTTGTGCTCCTCTTCGTAATTCACGCTTCACCTGCACATGAGAAATGAGAGGTAAAGAATGCAGACCCTCCTCACCACGAATGATCATGGGAGAGTCGCTTTTGGCATTTAGAGTGAGAGTATTGTCTGCCTAATCAATGAGAGGGTTATGCTCACGAAACCATCTAATGCCCAAAATCATATCACATCCTGAGAGAGGAGACAAGACAAATTTTCTGCGGAAGGAAGCTTCTTGAACAGTAAATAACACAACAAGGCACTCTTGCATAATGAGAGAGTCCATACCGGATCTGGCTAACCTGTAGGCGGGCTCTCTCTATAAGAGAGGCACCAATAACATCATGCATACTGCCTGAATCAAACAATATGACAAAACGTTGACCCTTCACATGACCCTAACATTTAAAGAGAGACTCATCGATGTGTGTGTCAGAAACATATGGAGACTCAGATTGGTTCACTAAAGTGCTTGTGGTAGCTGTCGGTGCTTTGGGTTCTTTAGGTGGTGCTGTCTTAGGACAAGCCTTCTTAATGTGACCCTTGGCGTGACGCTGATAACATCAACCTTCCTTAGCATAAATGAATTTTTCTTCTTGCGTTATGTATCCTTCTATAATTCCTTGTGTAGCTTTTTCATATGGGGTGAGCTTAGGTTTAACAGGTGTTTTAGCTTTACCCTGAAATTCATTTTGAGAGTTCTTTTCCAAAGGATTAGAGGAAGATTGGCTAGAAGAGTTACCGTTCTTACTATTCTTACCGTTCTGTGGGTTGTGAGGAGTCTGAGAGGTACTGTGAGAAGACTTGTTCTCCTTAGGCTTTCCTTTGTTGTGCTTCATCTCTTGTGCGAGAGCAATCGCTACAGCCTTGTTGAGATCCACGGGATCAAGTACTTCGACATCAAACTTGATATACTCGTCCAACCCAAAAAGGAATGCCTCTTTGCGCTCATCATTCGATTTGCGTAATTGGGTACCAAGCTGCAAAACACGATTAGAGAAAGACATAATTGGCATACCATGTTGCTTGAGACTGCGCCAATCGTCTTTCAACCGCGCTAGGTACTGAGGTGGCATAAAACGCGCCTAGCGCTTGTCTTGGAAGTGGCCCAAATTGAAGGAAAGGGGCACGCCTTCTTCGGCTTCCTCTAGGTGCGCGGCCAACTGTGCCTCTTGCCATGCGTGATACCAATTAATGGCATCACCGGCAAGACACATGGCTGCCGTCAAAACTTTGTTATTTCTTGTTTTCTTAGTTTTTGCAAAGTAAGCATTAAATTTATGCAACCAAGAATGAATAACATTAGCATCCATCTTACTGTCATACTTACCGAACGTCAACTTCTTAGTGACTGGATTATTGGAGTCCGCTACCTGATGAACTGCCCACATCTTTGACCGGCTCGAACTTCGAGATGAGTAGTTGTAGGACCAACTCTTGCATGCGTTGGTCTCTCTATGCCTCACGCTCTAATTTCAAGGCCGCTCGCCTTTCTTCGGCCGCTATGCGTTGAGCTTCGCGTGCTTGCTCACGCTCAAGCTCCATAGCTGCCTTTCTTTCTTTGGCCACCAAGCGCGCTTGATTACGCTCGCAATCCAAGGCAGCGCGTTGCGCCTCTTGTTGTAGCATCATGTCCATCATCGACTTGACCAAAGCCTCCATAGGATTTGATACAACCCATTGCATAGATGGGAAAGGAGGGTCGGAAAAAAATCCTCCTGGTGGGGAAAATTCTTTGTCACCACCTCCATGCTCATCACCTTCACGCAAAGTATCCATTCTGTTTCGGGTGATGACCATACACTGAGATCTTGAGTACTTAAGTTCTCGCGGAACTTGGGTTGTTGAGGTTCTTGGGTTCTTGAGGTTCCTGAGTTCTTCAAGTTCTTGAGGTTCTGTAGCTTGCAATCGGTGTTTGAGAAGGCTTTTCTCTTACTCAAGCTCGACTCTTCCCTGCGGGCGCACCCTTTGGCGGCCTTGCGCTCACACCAAAGTTTCTTTTTCCCACCTCACGTCGATTGGCCAACCGCTAAGTGCATGGTTTGCTCTTAATGAGTGAAAAGAGGAACAAGGGGAGGCTGGCCAAGCCCTTCTTTCTTACTCTTCAAAAACACGATTAGGAATCGACACACCCAAGTGGACTTGGGTTACGTGCGATCGCAACAAAAGAGAAATTTCTTGTGGTTCTTTCTTTGAGTGATACAGAAGACTGCCAAAGCTCTGATACCAATGTAAGGTGCAGTGGAAGTGAATGTTGATATTGCTCAAGATAAGTGCTCCGAACTATGCTCAAGGGTTCCTTTTACTTACGGAAGCCCTTCCCTTCCTTTAGAGAGAATGCAATGATCACAAACAAAGCGAATGCTATTGTGAACGAAGGTGCTGAGACACACACACACACACACACACACACACACACACAGAAGAATACGACACCAGACGGTTCTCAAACCCTCCTCCAAGGACCCCCCTCTCTATGGCAAGAGAGGTCTATGCTATAAATTGCACAAATCTCGTACAATGGTCTAGATGCAATGGACTTGCCAACGATGTCAACGACAACGATGACGACGACGGGCTGAAAACTAGAAACGCTAGGGCTGAAATGCTGAAATCTGCAAAACGCTGACTTTTTGTTGATCTCTGACAATGTATCGACAAAATGAAGGACTCGACGACGATGCGTTGAAAACGAAGATGCTGAAAACTGAAAACAGCGGGCTGAAACTGTAAACGCTGGCTGACTTGACGGTACGGCGAGGATCGGCTGCGGGTAGGTGAGATCTGCGAGGCTAGGGGCTAGATTTGTTGTGGCTAAGTGCTGAAAACTGAGAACGCTGATGTGATGGGCTGATCTGGCGTTGTGGAAATGCAAACGATAGGCTTGATCTGCTACAAGAAAAACGCCAGAAAACGTTGGAGCTGATCTGCTACAAAAAACGCCATAAGATCTTGTTGGCTGAAAACGCTAGGCTCTCTGCCGGTCTTGCTGAGAAGGGCACTACAAGTTGCTAGAACTTCTTACGCTTCTTCTGCTAAAACTGGGCGCGCCATGTCTGCCTATATAGATGTGGAAATTTGGGTCGAGCAATCTCCTACAACCCACGACCTCATGAAACTGGTAATTAAATTAATAAAATGCCCAAAATGTGAGCGCGCGTGTGCGGAAGCGTGAGAGAGAGAGAGAGAGAGAGAGAGAGAGAGAGAGAGAGAGAGAGAGAGAGTAGACCACAAACACTATGTGTAGGAAAGGGGGCGATCAGCTCCCCACTGCCTACCAGAGCAAGAAGACCCAATACAATCAGATGTGTGTGGAAGTGGGTACCCCTCTGGCCCCATAAATAGGTGCCCAAGGGGAGGTAGGGCAAGGCCTGATAAAAATCCCCACGACCCAACAAAAAAATTATATATGGAAATATATGTGGACGCCCAGACAAAAGTGGACATGCGGTCCTATCACGTGACACATCTAACCCTGTGTGCACGTGGACAAGCTACTTCATGACAAGGGTTCAGTCTAGTTAAGTCCGTCTAGAATAGGAAGTGATCTAGCACTTTTGTGAGTCTGTTCGGAGACCGTGCATATCCTCTGCACACAGCATGACCATCAGATTCCAGTCAGAAACCATCAGTAGCATTTTTATAGTGCATAAACCTATTTTTGACATTTTTCACTTATTATTTTTTAAGTGACTTTTGTTGGAAAGTAGGTAGGGCAATTTTGCTAAGTTTGTATATAAGCAAACCAGAGCTAGCACTTTCTAGCAGACGAGGCAGCAGGAGCACCTTGCTCAACAAGCAACTTCTCAGCAGAACCCAAGAGGCCTAGCATTTTTGCTCCACAGCAACCACCTAGCGTTTTTGGACCAGATCAGCCAGCGATTTGCACTTGCAGATTCCGACGACAGCAGAACATCAGATCAACCTAGCGTTTATCATTTGCAAGACAACTGGCGACAGATTTGCACATTTCAGCCCTAGCGTTTTTCCATTTGCACCATAACCCAGCATTTTGCAGATTCACCGTGACGGAACATCAAGAACCATCAGCGTTTTCAGTTTTCAGCCTTTAGACACCGCAGATCAAGTCCCGAACCTCGTAGATCTCACCTTCCCGCAGCAGTTCCTCGTCGCACGGTCAATTTCCGCAAGGTTTACAATTTCAGCCCAGAAAATGCAGATTTCAGCATCTGCGTTTACAGCGCGTCGTCGTCGCATCGTCGCCATCGACATAGAGTCAAAATTCAGCAAATAAAGATTTGCAGATTTCAGCCCTTAGCGTTTTCAGATTTCAGCCCGTCTCGTCGTCATCCTCATTGTCGTCGACATCGTCGGCAAGTCCAAGCATTGTAGAGATTTGTGCAATCATAAGTAGACCGCTCTCGCCATAAAGAGTGGGGCCTTCGGAGGAGGGTTTTACAACGTCTTTGGTGTCGTATTCTCTTCTCTCTCTATCTCTCAGTCTCATACACTTTCACGCACAGTGACCATTCACTTTGTTTGTGTCCATTGCACTCTCATTAAGAACGGAAGGCTCTCCCTTCCATAAGAACAAAAGGAACCTTGAGCACAGTTCGGAGCACTCATCTTGAGCAAAGTTCAAACATTCATTCCGCTGCACCTTACAGGTCCCAAACTCGGATGGCCGGACAAGGTGCAACCTAGACTATGGGTGGCCAGCCCGGAGACATACTAGCCGTACAAGTATGCCCTAGACCTATGTAGCAGCAGAGTGGTGTAAGTCTAACACCCCCTCTCAGCACATGATGCTGAACAAACCGCATGAAGCCGAAGATGTGAGGCAAATGATGAAGATGTCTGATGGGATGTCGACTGAAGGACGATACTCCGGCGAGCTCCGCGAGTGTAGCAGCAGTCTAGGGTGTCTCGACCGCCAAGAAATTTCCATGGAACGATGCCGTCACGAGCAGTGTAGCAAATTGCTGTACTCCGTCGATACAAGGTGAAGATACCACATGAAGGTCCCAAGGTTACATCCGTACGGTACGGTTCCGTACGTACGGATAGGTAGTGTACGTTTTTTTTTCCCCACATAATTTTTTTTTTTTTTTTTTTTTTTTTAGGGACATCTTGCCATTAGTATCTACATTTTAAACGTATTCAATCGAATACAGAATGGGGAGGTAGTAGCGGGATATTCCATTCGGGATGGCTACTTGATGAAGAAAACGTTGTTGTGCGTTACACAACCGTTGAGATTGTTTTTAGGAACCAGATTGAAGCAGTATCTAATGGATGTTTGAAGTAGTATCTATGTCTAGACTCTATGTAGTTCCTAGTATGTATAGGCTGAAAAAGGCTAAAGTCACTATTCTTTTTGTTGTTACAAATGTTACGTATTGGTCACGTACCTTAAAGGCCGATCCATACAGAAGGACGTACCTTGCGTACTGATTACGTACCGTACACTCCGTACCTTTCCACCTTGGAAGGTCCCGAATTGAGTGTGAAAACAACTCCTTGTCGTGAAAGAAGTGCCAATAGACCTGCAAGTATCCTGCCCAATAGGATCTATGGTGATTGTAGTCAAACCGTCTAAAGAAAATGGAGAAGCCCAGGAACCGTCATGAGAATGCACGGAAGCCTGTCAATGCATGAACCTGCAACTCAGTGTGGCCAGGTGGCTAAGCTGTGTAAAACTCCAGGAAGGCCATATGTAGTAATTTGCGCCATAAACTCCCTCCGAATCAAGGAAAGCGAGACTAAGCAGTCTGCATTGTAGAAGCTACCGTAAGCTACAGCAGTCACCAGGAGACCACAAGGACCACCACCGGATGGTGTCCTGTCCGTAGGTAGGGTAATCTAAGATGAGGGGAAAGCCAGACTCAACAATCTGCGCTGTAAAGGGCCTCTGAGAAGAGCAATGTGACATGAAACGTTTCGTGGTTTCGGTCGTTTCGGGGTTTCGAGGTTTTGAAACGTTTCGTTTCATAGCGTCAAAAACATGAAACAAGTTTCATAAACGACATTAAATTATATATTAATAGAATATAATAAATATGTATACAATGTAGCACACATGACTCTAGACTTTAATGTCCACAACAGAGAGAGAGAGAGAGAGAGAGAGAGAGAGAGAGAGAGACGTGCCCACTGCTTAGAAGCAACTTCAAGTGAGCACGATCAAAAAGATGTTCAGTATTGATGAAAGTTAAAACACAGCCACTAGTTTCATGAATCATAACTGATGCATGATTGATTCATTTAGCAAAGTACTTCTATTGAACAAAGTTTTTGGAAAAAAAGCCCCAATTTTAAACGTTTCGTAAAAAATGCATGTCCGTTTCATGCGTTTCGGCAAAACGTTTCATAGGTTTCGGGGTTTCATATGCATGAAACGCGTTTTTATGTCACATTGAAGAAGAGGTGTGATCTGTGAGGATTCTAGGTACTAATCCTTTACTAAGTACTTAAACTCATGATTAAGACTTAAGAAACTTGAACTGTACTCAAAACAAGAATTAGAAGACTCTGTGTTTGATTGATTGAATGTGTGATACAAGGGTTCCTTTATATAGGAGACGAATAGACACAAATGAAAAGACACGTCTCTTGGTGAAGAGACATGACTTTAGACGTAAAGACACATCCTTTCGGCGAAGAGCTGCAACCATTGGGAGAAGAGTCGCACCCGTAGAGCGAAGGGGTGTGACCAGTCGTCGGAGTGTGACTTTTGGCGAAGAGACACGTCCTTTGGGAGAAGGGATGTGACCATCCAAGCGCAGGGGTCCTCCTTGGCATGGCACTTCGCGTATCTGCAACTAGAAGTACATGTATTGTTGTTAACATAGTCACAATCGTGACATTCCCTGCCATTTAAAATGAGAGCCCGTGTCAAAGAAATGACTTCTGATGTTGATAGAACTCTGGAAAAGCATTGAATCTTTGAAAATCTTCAGTCTTTAAGTTATCTGAAGTCTTTGTCTTGAACCTTTGCTTCTTGCGAAACCTTTTTGCTTTGACTGCTAAATCCCATGTCATTGCATTATTCAAAGACTTTTTAGAGGAATCTGGCATAATCAGGTTGACTGCAACAAGAGGTTGATCTTCAAAATCTTTCATGCGATGTAAGCCTTCTGGTTTAAAATCTTCCAATAACTGTGAAATATTTGGGGAAGAGGAAATCTTCTCAAGGTACTCTTCAGATGGGGTAACTTCAACTTTATGAATCACTGGAGAGGATTTTGGCTTGAGACTGTAATCATCTTCCAATAATGAATCCCAAAATTCTTCAGAATCATCTTCTGGAACTGTAACTTCATGACTTGTAATTGGTATATCATCATCCAATAAAGAATCAAAGAAAGCATAGTCGTCTTCAGACTCGGAATCTGCAACTATATCTTTATCTTTGTCTTCATCAATTGATTCGGGAGAAGTTAATGAATTCAAAAATTCATCAATAATAATATCTGCATCTGCATCGGAAATCATATTCTCTTCATAATCCACTGTATCATGCTGTTTGACTAGTACACGTGAGGCTTGAATCACTCTTTCCGCATGAGAAAGCCCATGTAAAATCAATTCACGTCCATCTTTGAACAAATTGATAGTACGTCCTCGAAAGCTAATTGCTGGATCATATTGAAATAACCAATGCTGACCAAGAATCATGTCGTAATAAGATCGACATGACTTCAAAATCCAGTTGATCTGCATAAGTTTGAATCTCGAACTGCAATTGTCGAACTGTCTAATCACAAGTCAAGATTGATCCATCTGCTAATTCCACATCATATAAGTGAGATGTCTTCTGAGTTGGTAAGCCAAGCTGTTGAACTATCTGAGTGCTGACGAAATTATTCGAGCATCCGCTGTCCACCAAAATATTGATGGAGCGACCATTGAGTAGTCCAAGAAGGCTCAAAACTTGCTTTGAGAGAGGCTCCAAAATTGAAGAATTGCACTGAGCATACTTCATAAGAATACTCGTATCCTCTGAGACACGAATCATATTGACCACAGATTTTCCTTTATCCTTAGCAGAATCTGGTTGTTCAGAGTTCGATGATGTTTCCGCATTGGAGTTTCTTTTCAAATAAGACGGATTTGGTCTCTTTGGACATTGATACCATCTATGGTCACCACTGCAAATTGTACACAATCCTTCCTTCTTTGAAGTCGAAGATCCATTTGACGAAGAGCCTTGCTGAGGATTGGAATGCCGATCTTGAGAAAAATCACGTTCTTTACCACGATCAAGTGGAGGAGCATGTGAAGAAGATCTGCTTTGAGATTGTCGATCTTGAGAATAGAACTTTGAAGTTGAATAAGGTTGCGTTGCTTGCTGTCTGAACTGAGACTGATGTTGTTGACTTTAGCTATAGTTGTCTCTGCGATCGCGCTGTGAAAAGCGAGCGCTGTTTGAAGATCTATCACCAGGGAGAAAATTCCGTGTAGGACGTTGTTTATCGCCAAGACGCTCCACATAGACAATTGCAGCATCCAAGGTGGTAGGGTTGTATTTGTGCACATCGTCCTTCAGGTTGGGTTCGAGTCCATCGATAAAGTTGTGAAGTTTATCAGAGGGACTAAGGGTCTCTATCTCCAGAGTTAATCTTTGGAACTTTGTGATGTACGCGGCCAAGGAACCTGTCTGGCTCAGGCGGCGAAGAGAGGACCGGGCATGAAAATCCGCATTGGCAGGTTCGAACGCCTTGCGAATAGCACGCAGGAATTTATCCCAAGAAGGTATGTGTTTACCATCAGTAACCCGTCGTTGCCACCAAAGAAATGCTGTGTCCTTGAGCAGAGAACTAGCAAGTGCAACTTTTTTACTCTCGACCAAGTCCGTGTTCGATAAGTAAATCTCCATTTTGAACAGCCATTGGTCCAACACGCGCTTGTCGCAGCGACCATTATACGGTTCCGACAGTTTAACATCAAGATTCTTCTTCTGTGCAGCATTAAAAATTTTATAAAGTAATTGAAGTTCGCAATTGTCTACCTCTTCAATTGGGTCTGGTTCGTTTGGTTCATCCACTGAAGCTTCGGATGAAGGTGTCGACTCAGCATGTGTAGTTCGAGAAACAACAGGTCGACTTCGAGAAGTGTTTTCCGTGTGCATCTCATCCAAGCGAGTGTGAAGTGATGCGAGGCTTATAGCAAGTGTGGCCATCTGCTCCTTAATAAGAGTAAGGGCATCGTCAGATTGACCACCTTCGTCCTAAGAATTCGGCATGGTTACGTCTCAAAAGGAACTCGATTAGGTGTAAGTTCTGGGTCGGGAACAGATTCTGGGACAACCTCTGGAATTGGTTTTGGTGCCGATAAGTTGGAAATAATGATAATTTCGGGTTCGGGAACAGGTTCTCAGAAGAGGCTCTTCTGGAAGTACGTCAAGGTAGCTCAAGTATAGCACGGGCACGCGGAACTCGTTGGCGTCTGCATCCATGCAACTGTGAGCACGAAGAGGAGCACCTAGAGCACCTAATAATTTTGGGGCCTTTTAAATGATTAAGTGTTCACATGGGTTTTAAAAATTTAGGGCATGTCAGTCAATGTTGGCCGGCCACTTTGGGGCTGAAATTTTGAGGTATTTTAATAAGTTAAATGGATTCTAGGTGCTTTCACATAGGCCTTTTTAATTATGGGTTTTGGCCGGCCACCTAAACTTTAAAATAGGCAAATTTGCCCAGCGTAAAAACAGAGACCCAGCCAGCGTAGAAAAATAAGTCCAGCGAAAGTCTATTGGCAGCCAGCGCTTGCAAATTAGAAGGCAGCGTTTCAGCATGAGGTGACATTTCAGCCAGCAATAAAGTGTTAAATCTGCCAGCGCTTCAAAAATTCAGCCTTGCGTAGCAGAATTCAGCCAGCTTTTCAGATTTGCAGCCAACGTTTGCAGAAATTCAGCCCATCTGCACTTCTCATGGCGCCAAGTGATTTGAAAACCGTTCGTGTGAAGGGGTGCAATCCTTGGGAAGGAGTGCGAACTCTTCAAACTGAAGGGGCACTTCCAAGGGGTGCGAGCATTGGGAAGAGGTGGCACCTGCCGGCGTGGTACCCTTTCGCATGAAGGGGTGCGACCATGGGTTTGAAGGGGTACTACCCGAGGGAAGGGCGCTCGAAGAGGCTCCAACAGAAGTTGTCCCGAAAGTCACCGGGTACGCCACACAAACTCTGGGTATGCCACACACTCGCAGACACCTCTTTCTAGTGAGGGCATGTGGTGCTTTTATAGCTCCTTGGCCATGGCACGAATAGCTGCTCGCGTAGAGATAGCGGCCGTGTTTTTTTTTTTTTTTTTTTTTTTTGGTTCTACCCGAAATAGGGAGAGAATTCGCTAGCTGGTTTTGTTGCTTTATTTTCTAAGTGGCTGCCCACTTATTAAGTGGGCGGCCGCCGGCATATTTTAAAATCGGTCTGAACCTGCCCAAAAACTCAATAAAACCTTATAAGTTAAAAACAATGTCTTTCACGACACTTCCCAGGCGTCCCTGGATGCAACCACATGCACGAATGCAATGCAAACATAGATTCCTCGCGGGAAAGCGTCTGCTCTTTCCGGAAAACTCGTTAAATTATTCCGCTTTTTAAGAAAAGCTCTCAGAACCCATCTGTATTCTTTTTTTTCTTTTTTTTTTTTGGAAAAATCAAGGTTGTATATTACTGAGTACAATATAATCCCCAGCGGATGCCAAAATAGCCTATCACGTGGGGTGTACAAGCTAAATGTAAGGGTGAGAGCCACTATAGTGAACTCGACTAGAACAATCTTGTGGTGGTCTGTGTGATGAGTGGAGGAGAAACCACCGAGGGGAGGCATAATGCCATGTAATCTGGCCATCTGTATTCTTGTGCTTGCGTCTTTACGCGTATTCCTCTTTCCAGTTCAGATTTCCTCTCGACTATGGATATTCCCTTTCCGATGCACCCGTCACCCACCTTGTGACGCATCAGGAATACCCATTACCTAGTCCTTTCCTACCGAACTTACGGTACAATCCCCTTCACGATGCTCTATGTCACCCATCCTACGACGCATCAGAGATGTCCGTTCTCGGATGGTCGGATACTTCTTACTAATGCTCCCTGTCACCCACCGATGTGACGCATCAGAAGTACCCGTTCCTGGTGGCCTTAGAGATATTCCCGTTCACAGTGCTCCTGTCATTTCTTTGAATGACGCACTAGGATACTCTGTACTCGGATGTCTCCAACCCTCTCACTTAAAATTCCAATAACTCATTTAGAATTATTTTTCCTTGGTGTTCCAAGCGAATAAACTATAAATACAATAATTCATTTAGAATTATTTTTCTGTAAGATAAAGCCAATTTAGCAACATCCCTCTCACTTATAAACAGTTGTCCTCAACTGTAGAGGTCCAACTGAACTGCCAGGGAGAAACCGGAAAAATTCTAAATCTTGCTCAATGGTGAGTTGAGCTCGTTCTTTCTCAAATGAGAACTTAAAAATTAAATTAAACAGAAATTCAAAAATTCAATAATCCAATACTTACCTTACCGGTTCATGTCCTTTCTCTGGTACCTCGAGGATATCCTTCACCAATCATCAAACTTACGAGCCATGTAAGAACTCGTCATTCGCGTCTTTCCAACAGATCGGAAGTTTCCTCATCCAAGAATCTATTAACTCAATTCCACCTTCTCAATCCCGAGAAGAATAATCCTCCTAGAAATCAATCTAGGTATTTGTCCTTGCGCATAATCCTGCGTTGTTAGTCTAGAGGGTATTAAACCTCTTGTGTCCTCCCACATAGGGAATGCCCAAGTCATACAGCAATAATCTCGATGTCTTGCTTTCACAATTTGCGATCACCTTAAAGAAGGTTCTTGTTCCAAGCCATCGCTCAACGTAGGCGGACGGTTCCAATCCAAAGATTCCTTGTGCACGGCGGCTCTTCCTTCCAATCTTTTCCTCCTGCGAGTTATTACCACCAGCAGTGTTTTCCAGACGCCCATTAGAGTCTCTTCCTTACAGAATCATTAAAAAAAATGATTCACCTTGCGAGCATCAATGACGCCTTGCAAAATCTCAGGTGGATAGGATTCTAGCATAGTGTCACCAGCGTGTGACTACTATCTATCCTTTTTGTTGATTTCTTTCTTATTATTTATTTACTTTCACTTTTTGGAAACACCCCTCGGGAAATCTAACTGCCCTGCATTGCATAGCTAGTGTAGAACTGTTCAAGAGGAGTCCAGCCCAAAGGGCAAGAGAGCACTAAGGTTGGACAAGGACTATGGTTAGCCAAAGTTGGGTCATTGACTAGCCAAAGTGGAATCCTTTGCTACAGAGGCTATATTTCACTTTTGGGTGTGGCTGCAGTGTACAAAGGGGGTCAGATGACCTAGAAAGATACAATGGTAGCATCTCCTAAAATTTAAGGAACTGCTATTTTGGGACCTGAAAATGTGTTCGCGTCATTACCTCCGGAATGACAAGGGGAATATTTTATTACTCTGCAATGAAGTCAACCGGGCAACCGGTCGGGAGATTTTTAGGCGGCAACGCCGAAACAGGAAATAGCTTGTAAATGCGCCAAGTGGCACATTTCTGTGCACTTTCCTCATGCAACAAGAAGTGGCGCTGAATTTATAGCTAGGAGGCTCATTTTGCAAGTTCCTGTCACAGGTTAAGAGCTATGGAGTGCTTCCTTTCCCTCCTATGTACAGTGCGGTGCCAGGAGTGATGCCCTGCACGCTACACACTGCTCTCTCTCCCCCCTATGGCAGTATGTTATGCCCCTCTAGTGGGCTTTTCAATTGACCAATGTACAGTTGTGTGGGTTCATGCGCGATTGCCGAGGCAAGAGCCTCTTGCACAGGTACTGGATTAGCTAGCGGCTAATCCCCTGCAGGTACAGGTGAATTCGGAGAGGTTTCATGCCAAAAATCTCGTCCGATTCAAAGGGCAAGTAGCCCTACAAGTGCGGGAGCTCGAGGACTTGCTCGGATGCGGCTGGCACGCGAAACGGAGCCCGAAACAGTAAATTACAGCATGCTATGTATTTTTGCAGGTTTAGGGTTTTGGCCCTAAACGGTCCCTAATACCCCCAGGAGGTTTGGGGACGCGAGGGGACCGCTGTACAGGTGATCTGGCGCATTTTCGGGGCTGAAAACAGAGAATTCAGCATGCTGCAGATTCTCGCCAGGTTTTGCAAAGTGCCCGTATGCGTCGGGAAAGTCATTCAATGTGTGGGAATACTGACTGTGAAGGGTCCTAGTACAGTTATGCTGCCGATATCGGGCCGGAACAGTTGAAATTCAGCCAAGCTTGTGCGGGGCAGCTTGTAGGGAACCACAGCATTTATTCCCTCTTTTAAACAATAAAGAAATACCGAAAGGGGCGCCTAAGTTAGGGGCCAATCTGGTGTCGGTCTTCTCATACAGGTGCATTCTAGCAGCCTGTATCCCTTTCCCCTTTGTTGTGTCTTGAAAGAACAGGTAAAGTGGGCGACAAATAGCAAATAAGGTTTAAGTCTAAGGTCTACCGCCCTTTTTGAAAGTACAGGCCGGTTTCATGGTTCCATCGCCGGGATTAAATCACTTTTTCCTATAGAAGTGAGCCTTGGTCAGTTTGGGCTTAAAGACACAGGGGATCATAGACCAGACACAGGGAATTGCAATTATGGTTGACAGACCAGATGATGTGACTGAAGAGGTTTCCTCTTCACAGGGTCAACAGACACATGAAGTGGGTGAGTCTTCAAGACCACCACAGACGGATGATGATATATTCAGGACCCAGTTGGCTACTGCTGTGGCTGTGTTCACACAAGTAATGCAGAACCTCAGGTTTTTGGCCTTTCTGCAACCTCCTCTTCCGTCTCAGCAAGTTGGGTCACTGGATCATATTCAAAAGCCTACTAAGGCTCGAGCACAGGTGATTCATACTGCAGAGTCAATGGAAACACCTGTACACTTGACGGAGAACATGCAGTCTCCACAACTTGTGCCTAAGGTGCAAGAACAGGTGGCTGAGATGCCAGTCTTTCAAGCTGTACCAGTTCAGCCAGCCACTTTTCAACAGCCTATAGCTGGTTCTAATGGGCACGGAAGCAACCTACAGGCTATGCAACAAGTCTTCCCACCACCTTCAGTACACCCTGGCTATTTTGGAGGTGGATCGGTATTCCAGAGCATGGCTGGTCATGCACCTGGAAATCAGTTTTACACGCCAGGAACAGTGTTCGGGGGTGCTCAAACAATGATGCCTAACCCCATGTATGGTGTCACGGGCATGCTACCAAGGTTTCAAAGCACTCAAGGCCAATTTGGGATGCCACAGGCAAATTTTGGTATGGCTGGCAGCCAAATATGGCATTTCCAGGTCAACTTAATTGCGGTCAGGGAACACAAATGAACCCTAACAGTGTTCCCATGTTTCAATCACTCCATATGACAACGTAACGCCGCTGGAGAGGCCAACTCCGTACAAAGAAGGTGGCAAAGGTGTGACATTCACGACCTTTACAGGGTTTGATGACAGGAAGAAGGCTCTCTCATTCCTCCAGCAGTTTGACAAGGCCTATGCAAGGGGAAACTTTACAGAGGCTTCAAAGGTCCGCAAGACAACCGGCAGCCACTTTCTTGACAGGGAATGCGGGACAATGGTGGACAACTTTATTGCTGCAAGGGCAAGCTCCGTCCACATGGATTTACTTCAAGCAGATTTTTGCAGCAACATGGTTATCTGATGACTTTGAAGCAGATGTCATGACAGAACGACACCAGCTTAATGTTGCCACTTGCAAGAATCTCGATGACTACAATCGGAAGTTTTGGAAAGCTCTACTTCCAGTAACTTCCTATAGGTTTGTGCCATTGACAGAACAGATTGAAAAATACTGTTGTGGCCTACCCAAAGGATTAAGGAAGTACTGCACGAAGACCAAAGTCACTACTTTGACGCAACTCATCGAGGTAGCAAACACTGGCAATGGTTTGCTCAAAGGAGAAGATTGCGAATTCAATACTGGCATCAAGGAAGGATCAGCCAAGAAAAATTCAGCAAAGAAGCACGTTCCCAATGAGGCTCCTAAAGGGACTCAGGAGCCAGCCAATGCAGGGAAAGGCAAAGCTACGGCTGAATCAGAAAAGGGACCAGCAAAGAAATGGAAAAGACGTTTTCCTCGCAAGTCGGAAGAGCAAAAGAAGGTCCTGAGGTCTGAGAACAAATGCTTCATCTGTGAGCAGCCTGGCCACATTGCTTACAATTGTCCTACAAAGAAAAGGCTAGCTGATTCTGAAGACAAGGAGGACAAGAAAGGAAAGAAGCCCATGGCTGGTCTAGTGCCAGATATGGTGGGCGACAAGCCAAATTCAGATGCAAGTGAGCTTTGCAGAGCATGGGGAAAGGTCAGGGATCAAACAGTGCTTATCTTCTTTGATCCGGGCGCCAAAGCCAACTTCATTTCCCCAGAATTGGCTTCAAAGTTGGGAATCAGACCTAAAGAGATGGGGTATACAGCAGAGGCAGGTTTGGTATGTCCTAGCCATACAGAGGCTGTGACACCCATCATCGGAAAGTTGCGCCTACATATCCAGTCCTATGTAGATGCTGAAGAATTTTACATCATGCCACTGGACGGATGTGATGTGTTGCTAGGTATTCCTTGGTTGTTTCGTGTACAGGGAATCATGGATGCCTACAACAAAAAGATCACTGTACAGAGCAGGGAAAAGACTCACATTCTGGATGTAAAGTTAAAGGGGAGTCTATTCCCACTGTATCAGCTTCTGCTATTACTTCTGTAATGAAAAAGCATCTTTCTGCATACTTGGTTTTTGCACGTGAAGTGTCAGATTGTGATGAATCAAATTTATCTGTGCTAGATAAAGAAAGGTCAATGTTTTTACAACAGTATAGTGATTGTTTTTCCGATTCATTACCGTCTCAATTACCGCCAGAGAGACCTGAGGACCATGCGATAGATTTGGTGCCAGGCAGTAGCCCACCAAATAAGCCTCCGTACAGGGTTAGTGCGGCTCAGCAGAAAGAGATAATGGGCCAAGTACAGGAGCTGTTAGAAAAAGGGCTGATTCAGCCCAGTTCATCCCCATTCTGTTCTCCAGTGTTGTTGGTGCATAAAAAGGATGGCTCATGGCGTATGTGCATCAACTACCGTGCACTGAACAAGAATACCATCAAGAATAGGTTCCTGTACCTAGAATTGATGATATTCTGGACAAATTAGAAGGAGCAGCTATGTTTAGCAGGATAGATCTGAAGAGTGGGTACCATCAGATCCGCATTAGATCAGAGGATGTGCACAAGACTACTTTTAGAACGACGTTTGGCCTTTACGAATTTTTAGTGATGCCCTTTGGTCTCACAAATGCTCCTGCTACATTCAATAGGATGATGGACAGAATTTTCCGTCCACACCAACAGTTTGTTGGTACATTCTTTGATGACATGATAGTCTACTCAAAGAATGAAGAGGAGCATAGGCATCACTTGGCCATTGTGTTCAAAGAGCTCCCGCAGTCATAAGTTGCTCATCAATGCAAAGAAAAGTGAATTTTTTCTGGAAGAGATTCACTTTCTGGGACACATTGTCTCAAAGGATGGTGTCAGAATGGATCCTGCAAAAGTTGAAGCGATCAAGCCATGGCTAGATTTGAAGACGGTGCACGATGTCCGAAGTTTCTTGGGACTATGCTCCTATTACAGAAGGTTTATCCGAAATTTCGCTGAGATTGCTTCACCTTTACATGCTCTTCAAAAGAAGGCAGTCACCTTTAGATGGACACAGAAAGAGATTTCAGCTTTTAATCTCTTAAAGGAAAAGATGACTTCAAATCGAGTCATTGTGTTGCCAGATCTTAGGAAGTCATTTGTGGTCCAGTGCGACGCCTGCGGTAGTAGCATTGGTGCAGTGCTAATGCAAGATGGCAGGGTAGTAGCCTATGAGAGTAGAATCTTGCAAGGCCAGAAAAGACTATGCAAGTCTATGAAAAAGAACTGCAGGCCGTGATTCATGCACTCTTAAGTTGGAAACACTACCTGCTAGGTGCAGACTTTGTTGTCCAAACGGACCATCGGACCTTGCAATACTTCTTGACACAGGCAAAGTTATCTGAGAAGCATATGCGATGGGCAAATATCTTGTCTATGTTCCACTTTCAGATTGTGCATGTGGAAGGCAAGAAGAACGTTGTGGCTGATGCCTTGTCAAGGAAGCCACAAATTTAAGCTGTGTCAATTCCTTATCATCATGAACTTGACGATATGAGGGAACAGTATGCAAATGATGAAGATTTTGCAAGGGTCTTCGAGCAGCTAATGGATGGACAACGTCATGAACACTATCTTCTCAAAGATGGGTTCATGATGATGCATGGCAGATTGTGTCTCACAAAGCCATTGCGACGCAAAGTTATGGAAGAGTCATGTCCCACCGTATGCAGGGCATCGTGGTATCGATGCTACTGTTAAAGCGGTTGAGACATTCTTCTACTGGCCTACATTGAGAAGAGATGTGGATGCCTTTGTGCGAGAATGCCTAATATGCCAGAAGGTCAAGTTTGACAGGCAAAAGGCATCAGGGTTATTGCAACCACTACCTATTCCAGATAAACCATGGGAAAGTACTGCTATGGATTTTATCTTTGATCTTCCGAGAACACACATAGGAAATGATGGTATTTGAACCATCATTTGCAGATTCAGCAAGCAAGCTCATTTTATTCCTGTCAGGAAGAAGATAAAGCCAGATCAGATGGCACGCTTGTTTATGAGCAATATTTTCAAGTATCATGGCATGCCACAGTCGATTGTTAGCGACCATGATCCACGCATGACAAGTTTGTTCTGGAGAGGCTTGTTTGAGAATATGGACACAACGCTCAAATTCTCTTCGTCATTTCATCCTCAAACAGATGGGCAGTCAGAAGAGGCAAATTCTATTGTCCTAGATCTGCTGAAGTGCTATGTGTCAGAGCATAAAGGAAAGTGGGAGCAGTATTTGCCATTGGTGGAGTATGCATACAATAATACAGTGCATTCATCAACTGGCAAGGCACCTTTTGAGATAGTTGAAGGTGACAAGAAAGTTCCTCCCATACTGCATACAAAGGACAAGATATTTGAAGCAGACAAGTATGTTCAGGACATGGATGAAATGTACAAGAAGGTCAAAGTGGCCTTAGAAAAGACTCAGGCAAAGCAAAAGAAAGCAGCTGATCGTGACCGACGTCAAGTGGTATTTCCACTTGGTGATTGGGTGCTTCTACGCTTTGAAAAGGCAAGGTTAAAGAAGATGAAGGGCAAGGAAAGATTGTTTCCAAAGCTAAGCATGCGTTACTATGGGCCTTTTCAAGTGTGCGACATAATCAGTGATGTTGCATATAGGCTGAAATTGCCTGACAGTTGGAAGATTCACAATGCGTTTCATGTGAGTCTTCTCAGACCCTATGTGGGTGATGTGCCAGAGGATATGCCAGCTGAAGATCAGCCGGAAGTCGAGGAACTTGACGAGATCTTGGTCCCGGAACAGATTTTGGCACATAAAGAAAGAAAAGTGACAGGCAAGGTTGCTAGGCGTTACTTGGTGAAGTTCAGAAACTATCCACCAATGGATGCTAAGTGGATGGAAGAAGGTGAACTTGCAGAGTCACCAACTGTGTTATCACTTTACCTTGAAGCCTTCAACTTGCAACCTACCTTGACCCCTTGAGTTTCAAAGCTACATGGATTGTCAGTGTGACAATGGCTTCTGAAACAAATGATGTACATGGTATTTAAAGTGAGCTCAAATCAAGTACATGTTACATGAATGTTATTGTACAGATTGTCAGTTTGGCAATTCCTCTTATGGAATGTCCAAAAGTTTGGTTAGTGCTATAGAAGTGAGTATTTCTTGTTAGTTTGTCAAGGATACAGTAATTGCTTCTATTAAAGGGTACATGTGTAACTGCATTCTTAAACTGTCGGTTTGGGTATGCTCGAAAGTGTTACTGGGCCCAACGTGTACTATAAGAAAGTGGCAAAATGTGTGGCTACCATTTTGTCATTGGAAAGTTAGTGACTCAAAGCAATGGCAGAGTGCGAAGCTACCACTATGTCATTGGGACAGGATTCACACCCAGGCAATACATGTGTCGACGAGGTGTTGAATACACAAGGGTTGACAATGAGCATGTATGTGTCGTACATGTGTCGACAGGTGTTGAATACATCAGTGTTGACTCTGAGAATGTACGACATAGATGCAAACGAGGACGTTTGAGATTTCAAGAGGGGGGTATGTCACCAGCGTGTGACTACTATCCTTTTTGTTGATTTCTTTCTTATTATTTATTTACTTTCACTTTTTGGAAACACCCCTCGGAAAATCTAACTGCCCTGCATTGCATAGCTAGTGTGGAACTGTTCAGAGGAGTCCAGGCCTGAGGGTAAGAGAGCACTAAGGTTGGACAAGGACTATGGTTAGCCAAAGTGGGGTCATTGACTAGCCAAAGTGGAATCCTTTGCTACATAGGCTACATTTCAGTTTTGGGTGTGGCTGCAGTGTACAAAGGGGGTCAGATGACCTAGAAAGATACAATGGCAGCATCTCCTAAAATTTAGGGAACTGCTATTTTGGGACCTGAAAATGTGTTCGCGTCATTACCTCCGGAATGACAAGGGGAACATTTTATTACTCTGCAATGAAGTCAACCAGGCAACCGGTCGGGAGATTTTTAGGCGGCAACCCCGAAACGGGAAATAGCTTGTAAATGCGCCAAGTGGCATATTTCTGTGCACTTTCCTCATGCAACAAGAAGCTGCCCTCTCTCTCCCCTATGGCAGTATGTTATGCCCCTCTAGTGGGCTTTTCAATTGACCAATGTACAGTTGTGTGGGTTCATGCGCGATTGCCGAGGCAAGAGCCTCTTGCACAGGTACTGGATTAGCTAGCGGCTAATCCCCTGCAGGTACAGGTGATTTCGGAGAGGTTTCACGCAAGAAATCTCGTCCGATTCAAAGGGCAAGTAGCCCTACACGTGCGGGAGCTCGAGGACTTGCTACGGATGAGACCGGCACGCGAAATAGAGCCCGAAACAGTAAATTACAGCCTGCTGTGTATTTTTGCATGTTTAGGGTTTTGGCCCTAAACGGTCCCTAATACCCCCAGGAGGTTCGGGGACGCGAGGGGACCGCTGTACAGGTGATCTGGCGCATTTTCGGGGCTGAAAACAGAGAATTCAGCCTGCTGCAGATTCTCGCCAGGTTTTGCAAAGTGCCCGTATGCATCGGGAAAGTCATTCAATGCGTGAGAATACTGACTGTGAAGGATCCTAGTATAGTTATGCTGCCGAAATCGGGCCGGAACAGGTGAAATTTAGCCAAGCTTGTGCGGGGCAGCTTGTAGGGAACCACAGCGTTTATTCCCTCGTTTAAACAATAAAGAAATACCGAAAGGGGCGCCTAAGTTAGGGGCCAATCTCGTGTCGGTCTTCTCATACAGGTGCATTCTAGCAGCCTGTATCCCTTTCCCCTTTGTTGTGTCTTGAAAGAACAGGTAAAGTGGGCGACAAATTAAATGGGTGAAAGCAAATGAGGTTTAAGTCTAAGGTCTACCGCCCTATTTGAAAGTACAGGCCGGTTTCACATAGCATTTTCTGAACGTACGTTCAAACCCGATTCACAATAGAGTGAATCCTCTTTTGATTCTCAGGGATGTTCTCCCGTATGTACTTACCACCATTTTGAAATGGTTGGCGAACTATACTTACAAACATAATAGTTCGAATTTATTCGAGCAGCGTGTAAATGCTACTTGACCTGCTCATGGAGAAACATATACCGCAACCAAAAGTTGCTACTGTAATGGTAAAAGCACAAGGTGTACTCAATGATCAAGGACCATCAGAAAACCTCTTCTCCATAGAGAAACTCAAATTCCTTCTACCAAACACATCTCAAATAGAGATTCTCGTGTCGGAATATCCTTGCGTGCAAAAAAAAAAGGCGCTCAAGAGAGTATAACAAACTCTCGACCAATTTCTTGGCATAGGTCTGCATCTTCGTGTGTTATCCATGTACTCAAAGGTGTACATAAGTTTCAGTGAGCCTAGGAAATTACCTTCCCTTCGTAAGATCCTTAAAGCGAAGACGCTCAACCTGACGATCCCTTGGCTCAATCTTAGAGCAAAACCCGCTCATCAAAAAATCTAGGATTTCAATCCTTGGATTCCTCGAGCACAGACCGTAGTCATCCCTTGTTCCTTCCCTCGTAAAGAGAGTGTTCATTCACTTGTGCAAAAAGCACTACCATATCTTCCCTTACCGGGTAGGGGGTGTGGGCTTAAAGAGTATTCAAGCTTAATGAAAGCTTTTCTTTGCTGGAAAGCTCATAGTGGTTCCTTCATAATTTCCTACCCGCAATAGCAGGTTATCTGTTTGAGAATTACTGGATACCAGATCAATAGTTGACCTTCTGGCTAGTTAAGCAAACCAATTCATCTCAGAAACAATGTTTCAATTTGATCTTGCTCTCATAAACATTCAAGAGTGAGTAGTCCTGGTCAGACATAACCATACCTCGTGCAAAAGAGCAAACAAGCACCATGCACTTTATGATTTCCTCAAAGATTTGTAACTTTGATCAAAGACCTGCCCTCTCACTTAATGTTTGAGGGTCTTCTATTCAAGAACTCAGGAGTTAGATTGAATTCCCTTACTCCAAACTTTCTCCGGATAGCAACATATCCTTCAAGGAGAAATAAAAAAATTCGTTGTTTGTGTTGAATGGTTCTCGTCCCACTGCGGGGATTAGGTTCTATGTACACCTTAGTGTACACTTTCAGCTTTTATTGCTGACTCCACCATCTGAACAAAGTATTTTGCAGATGCGTCTACAAAATTTGGACAAAAGTCCTTTGTTGCACTTCATCTTTCCTCCCTGAAAGAGGTCGAGAGTGGAGCTACCTTGGCAAGAGTGAACCACTACTTGCTTTGACTCACTCGTGTTCCTATTGGGCAAACCGATCCCAATCTTCTTGGATGCCTTCCTCAAAGCATAGAGAAACTGGAACCGTAAGGTTAGGAACTGTAGATCTACTGGAATTATTAAAAGCCATCAAGAACGGAAAACTCTGATGCGTCATATGATGGGTGACATTAAGCATCGCGAAGGGGTTTTACCGTTAGTTCAGTGGGAGAAACCGGGAAACGAATATTCCTGATGCATCACGTGATGGGGTGATGGGAGCATCGAAAAGGGAATATCTCATTGGTCTGGCAGGAAACCGAAACCCGAACTGGAAAGAGGAATACGCGTAAATGCGTAAGCACAAGAATAAAGATGGGTTCTGAGAAGCTTTTCTTAAAAGTGGAATATTTTAACGAGTTTTCCGGGAAGAGCAGACGCTTTCCCGCGAGGAATCTGTTTGCATGGCATTCGTGCATGTGGTTGCATCCAGGGACGCCTGGGAAGTGTCGTGAAAGGCATTGTTTTTAACTTATAAGGTTTTATTGAGTTTTTGGGCAGGTTCAGACCAATTTTAAAATATGCCGGCCGCCCACTTAATAAGTGGACAGCCACTTAGAAAATAAAGCACAAAACAATTCTCTCTCCCTATTTCGGGTAGAACAGCAAAAAAACAAAAAACAAAAAACAAAAAAAAAAACGGCCGCGATCTCCACGCGAGCAGCTATTCGTGCCATGGCCAAGGAGCTATAAAAGCACCACATGCCCTTACTGAAAGGGAAGAGTACCAACGTCAGCAAGAGAAGACTCTGTCGCCAGATAACGCAAGAGATCACGAGACTACGAAGCACGGAAGTCGCTTTTCCCGCGCAAGAGCGACAGGTATCTATTGTGGATTCGCCATACCAATTGTTGTCGCGTGTTTATGTATGTGTTTGCAGGTACTTCATCGCGAAGGAGAAGCACGAAGGCTTCGGCCTATGCTTGGGAATTCCGGGAACGGAATTCAGAAATTGTTTGCGGAGTCTCGACTCCGAGTACACACAGAAAAAGGATTGAAAGCTCGTCTCTCGGATTTCCCTTACGGGAGGAACGACCATCGAGTCAAAGATTTAGAACGGAGGGGTTTTCTCCGGTTCTTGTGCTTGTAAAAAGATTCTCCCTAATAAAGGATTCTCTTTAAGGGGGGGGACCAGCCATCTTCTGGTCCCAAATACTGTGTCAAACTTCTCCCTCAACTCTGTTTAGTTGAAAGATTATTTATTTTCATCTTATTGATTATTCGTGTGCGCTCCCGTTTGTGATAGTGGTATCAGCACTGTCACAAACGGGAGTGCATAACAATATAAAATATACTCGGATAAATAGAATTTATCACTTAATACTGAAGCCAAAGGATATAGAGAGAAATACATAGAGAGAGAGAGAGAGTGAGAAGATCGACACACTACTGGGACCAGAAGATGGGCTGCCCCCCCCCCTTAAAGAGAATCCTTTATTAGGGAGAATCTTTTACAAGCACAAGAACCGAAGAAAACCCCTCCGTTCTAAATCTCTGACTCGATGGTCGTTCCTTCCCGTAAGGGAAATCCGAGAGACAAGCTCTCAATCCCTTTCTCTGTCTGTACTCAGAGTCGTGACTCCGCAGACAATTTCCGAATTTCGTTCTTGGAATTCCCAAGCATAGGTCGAAGCCCTCTCGCTTCTCCTTCGCGATGAAGTACCTGCAAACACACACACACAAACACGCGACAACAATTCGTATGGCGAATCCACAATAGATACCTCTCGCTCTTGCGCGGGAAAAGCGACTTTCGTGCTTTGTAGTCTCGCGATCTCTTGCATTAACTGGCAGCAGAGTCTTCTCTTGCTGACGTTGGTAACTCCTCTTTCCAGTGAGGGCATGTGGTGCTTTTATAGCTCCTTGTCCATGGCACGAATAGCTGCTCGCGTAGAGATAGCAGCCGTTTTTTTTTTTTTTTTTTTTTGGTGTTGTTCTACCTGAAATAGGGAGAGAGAATTCGCTGGCTGGCTTTGTTGCTTTATTTTCTAAGTGGCTGCCCACTTATTAAGTGGGCGGATGGCATATTTTAAAATTGGTCTGAACCTGCCCAAAAACTCAATAAAACCTTATAAGTTAAAAACAATGCCTTTCACGACACTTCCCAGGCGTCCCTGGATGCAACCACATGCACGAATGCAATGCAAACATAGATTCCTCGCGGGAAAGCGTCTGCTCTTCCCAGAAAACTCGTTAAAATATTCCGCTTTTTAAGAAAAGCTTCTCAGAATCCATCTTTATTCTTGTGCTTGCGTCTTTACGCATATTCCTCTTTCCAGTTCGAATTTCCTCTCGACTATGGATATTCCCTTTCTGATGCACCCGTCACCCACCTTGTGGCGCATCAGGAATACCCATTACCTAGTCCTTTCCTACTGAACTTACGATACAATCCCCTTCACGATGCTCTATGTCACCCATCCTTTGACGCATCAGAGATGTCCATTCTCGGATGGTCGGATACTTCTTACTGATGCTCCCTGTCACCCATCCGATGTGACACATCAGAAGTACCCGTTCCTGGTGGCCTTACAGATATTCCCGTTCACAGTGCTCCCGTCATTTCTTTGAATGACGCACTAGGGATACTCTGTACTCGGATATCTCCAGTGAGAAAAACCCTCACTTAAAATTCCAATAACTCATTTAGAATTATTTTTTCCTTGGTGTTCCAAGCGAGAAAACCCTCTCACTTATAAATACAATAATTCATTTAGAATTATTTTTCTGTGAGATAAAGCCAATTTAGCAACAGCAAGACTGAGCAATCTGCGCTGTGAAGATCTTCTGAGAAGAGGAAAGGCCATTCCAATCTCTCTGTGTCGTCTTGTCTGTATCTCCTGCCTCTAATCCTCCAGTGTCAACCAATACAGAATCCGCACCAACAACGCCACGGTACCAAACCACAACTTGGTGTGGCTCTCAATGTGAATGAGCTGGGAGTGGCCTATCGCCCAGGTCAGGGGATAAGTCTGTTGTAAGGTTACCAAGGGTGAGTGTAAGCAACTCTGACGGTAGCAATCCAAATGATCAGGAATGTAGAAGAGCAATTGCACTACCATCCAAGCCAAGCTCCGGGTGACTCCGGATGTAGTCGCAGGATGCCTGATCTCCCGCATCTCACTGAGAGACCGCATGGACCACCATTGGATGGTGTCCCAGCAAAAGGTAACTTCATCCTCTGTGAAAAACATAAACCATGTGGCTGCTATCCACCCAAAAAATGCAATTGCGAGGTGATGAAAATGCTACTGTCCAACGATTGTCAACGTGCTTGTACGCTCCTGGCAGGGTCCGGAGCGGAGCAAAGGGTGTAGGGAGGGGTGGTGAATCACTGTCACTACCCCAGATGGGCTGAAAACAGGAAAAACAGCAAGGGGTAATGGCTGAAATCTGTAGATTTGAAGAGGAACTTCGTTGGCAAGGCACCTGATGCCAAGGCTGAGTAGGTGGTGGCAAGATCCAAGGTCCAGAAGCTGAGCGCTGCCCTCCTGCTGCAAAAACGCAGGTCAATTTGCAGCCCACCTTTGTTGCACTTTTTGGCACCAAAAACCTTCTATTTGCTGGAAAAACAAAGGCTTGATGGGTACCGTAGGTGCCCAAACAACTTGTGGAAGGTGTTAACGACACAAAGTGACCAATAAAACCCCAAAAATGGTCTGAAAACCCAAAAACGCAGATGAAGATCAAAAACGCAAAAACAGGAGGGGCATTTTCAGCGACGAAACTGTCCCAGATGTGTAGCGCTAGCAGGGAAATCAACAGCTCTGATGTTTCTTGCAAAAAACGCACATTGAGGTGAGGTCCTCCGCGACAAAAATGGCTCTCGTTTTTGCGCTTGCCTGGCTGATGGAAAAACGCTAACAAATCTGGCTCCAGTTGCAAAAGCGCTGGCTCATCCAGCCCTTGGGAGAAGAACCAGATGCGATGTAGCACCTCAGAATAGGCAGAGTCAGCACACGCGCACTCTCACATGGTATCAGTCACCAGGGCACATGATATCAACAACTTCAGGCGAGAGAGAGAGAGAGAGAGAGAGAGAGAGAGAGAGAGAGAGAGAGACCACAAACGCTATGTGTAGGAAAGGGGGCGATCAGCCCCCCACTAACTACCAGCTACCAACAAGAAGACCCAATATAATCAGATGTATGTGGAAGTGGGTACCCCCCTGCCCCCATAAATAGGTGCCCAAGGGGGTGTAGGGCAAGGCCTGATAAAAATCCCCACGACCCAACCGAAAAATGATATATGGAAATATATGTGGGCGCCCGGACAAGAGTGGGCGGCCGACCCCAAACTCGGACGGCCGGACAAGGTGCACCCTACGGAGACATACTAGCCATACAAGTATGCCCTAGACCTATGAAGCAGCAGAGTGGTGTAGGTCTTAACACAAAATGCCTGTAAACTGTATTGTCCCAAAATTGGCTAGGAAAATGGACCTTGTGCTTGAACAATGCATATGTTGGGTGGTACTGGGTGTGCAATCAGAGGATATGCAACTACTCGTAAGTGTCTGGACATGCACTGCCTGCTCATAGACTCACAAAGGTGCCATAACACTTCCTAAGCTGACCTGAACCCTAGACCTAAGATAGCTTGTCCACATGCACATAGGGTTAGATGTGCGTGACACATTAGCATTTTGGCATCTCAGCATTTAGCATCATTGTATCAGCATTGTGCAAGTAATAAAGCAAGTACTTGCTCTGGCAACAAAGCAAGGGGGCCCTTGAGGGTGATTGGGACCCAACATGCCTCTCTCTCTCTCTCTCTCTCTCTCTCTCTCTCTCTCTCTCTCTCTCTCTCTCTCTCTCTCTCTCATTGTATTCAATTCAGTCTCTTTTCAAGTGAAGTAAAGTAACCCTTGTGTTTGTGCGGAGTACTAGATCCGAGCTAAAATTCATAAACACTTCCGCTGCACCTGACATGTCGACAGCAAGAAAGAAGAAGAAATCCCTTCGCCAAATTACTCTTTTATGAAGAACCTCGATAATATCATTCTTGATGAGGAACTTGAGTTGCCTCCAGACAAGGCTGTAGATCGACCAACAAAAGCAGAAAAGCAAGATCCAAAGCTATCTCCAAGAAGCGGTACCAATACCACAAGAAGAAGGAAGAAGAAGACGTTCAAAGCTGGAGATAAAGATGTTAAATTCGAATGTTATGATGGAAAGAGGATTGATACAAAGGCTCTCGCTTTTATTCGACAATTCAAGGTAGCCTTTGCAGAAGGTAATTTCTCAGAGCGCTCAAAACTACACCATGTGAGCATGTATCTGAAAGATACGGCTAGCAACTGGTGGTTTACCACAATTCTCGAAAAACGCAAACCCCAAGACTGCGAAGAGTTCAAAAAGGAGTTCTATGCTCAGTTCCTTCCCCCTGACTTTGCCAACGATGTGAAGAAAGAATGGGATTGGCTCTCCCAAAGAGAGAATAAAGTTGTGTTCGACTATGTCGCCAAATTCTGGAAGGTCCTTTTTAAAATAACTCCCTTTATGAAAGTTTCGATGAAGAGAAGATGCACAATTTTGAAGTTGGACTTCAACCAGCTTCAGAAAAGTATGAAGCTCTACCCCCAAAACACTCTTAAAATTATTATGCAGTCCGTCCTCATAGCCAGAAACTTGCATTCGAAGAAACTCCTCGAAAGCAAGAGTTTAGTACCTTGCAAAAAATTTCAATTAAAGACAAGAGCAAGAGGCAAGACCTGCATCAGTATCATGAAGCATTACAATTGTGGACAACGGTTTAGAAGCAAGAGGTATGTATATTTTTAGCTACGGCTATAGATAAATGAAAATGATTTTTGTGCACACTGAATGACTTTATGAATTTATGAATTTATTGGTACCAATTATGAACGGGTGAATTTTCAGGTACAATGTCACATGTGCCATCTGAATATTCATCCGTGTCCAAATAGTATGATAAGTAGAGTAGTATCGGGACACAGTGCACAACAGATCAAAACAAGCGCATGAATAAGACCACAGGTGATACCATCACTTGGAAGGATGAGTGGATGGAGAAGGAGGAGGAAGCCCACAAGGCTGCCCATATCGAGTCTCTCCTCGTTTCCCATCTCGAGCTTAGTTGGGAGGAGTTCCAGGAGGATCTCGAGACTCGCTTATCACCTCCACAATACCTGAAGCGATTGAGCCCCTAGCTGGGAATGGGCCTTTTGGAGGGTGTGTTGGCTTGCAGGTTGCTCTCCCACTGACATGTGTCCAGTTTGCCCCATTTGATTTAATTCCTAACCCCCTCCAACTTATAAAAAGTCTGGTCAGGGGGCCCAAGAGACTTTTAATTGAGCCTAGCCACTTCTTTACTAGTTAGATTTCGGTGCCAGTCCGCCCAACCATCTCGTGGCTACACGGCCTTGACTCCTACGGGTGAAACTCTTGGCCAACGACCGTTTCACACTGGTCGTGCAATGTCCCAGCATTTGTGATTTCAAAAGAGGGTCCCAAAAATTAAATAAAAATCAAGGGAAGGAAGCCAACAAACAAATTTAGTATTCGTCACAGTCTCGTAACACACCACCACAATTATGAAGGCACTAGATAAAGCTGCCTAGGACCTACGTCCTAAAGTTTAAGTGTACAACTCAATTTGAGACAAGAATCCTATTTATAGGACTCTCGTAAGAGATGAGTCAAGTGTGCAAAGGAAGGAGAGAGGAAAGAGACAATGGCGAGAGAGAGAGAGAGAGAGAGAGAGAGAGAGAGAGAGAGAGAGAGAGAGAGATGGACAAAAACCTGGAGAGCTCAATAAATCCATATGGCAAACTCAGCAAATATGACAAAGAACCCCTAAATCACATATATAGTGAGCTAGGGTAAGGTCAGGCAAATATCTATGTAAAATATCAGGACCAAAGATAAAATTCCTCATCCTAAAAAATGAAAAATGGCCAAAACAAGCCTGAAATGGGCAAAGTGCAAGTGCAAATCATAAGTGCATCTGAAATCCCAATCTTGCAGATACTGGTTTGTTTCTTGGTAGGAAACCCCTCATTACTCAATCAGCTTTCTAATCAACATGACAACCAAAGTAAAAAAGTCTATCATTTGTGTGTTTTGGTCAATTTGACCATAAATCATTTAGAGAGACAGCACATACTTTGAGTAAAGTATAAAATCCAAGCCATTCCATAGGCAATTGTCAACAAGTCTGCTAGATACAAAAAAGAAAATATGCAAAGATGCAGTATGGTTGAGATTTTGCTACTCAATCAAAAAATACCTTACATGCACAAAACCAGAGATACTATCTACAATATGATACATCATATTGAACAGTTAGCATTTGACCACATCAGTAAGCACATAGTAGCATAATGTGCACATTATGATCATCTAAGACACTCGAAAGGCCAAATAGGACAAGGGCGGACTGCTTTGGCTATTAAAAATTTGATGTCACAAGTTGCCCGCACAACCATGCCGCATCATGTACAGCACACATGGTCAGGACAGAACAGGTGGTCAAGTACGAGTGTGGAACGCAACCTTGGTAAGAAAAACACATTTCTAGATATCAAAATTTTCTTTAGACAGATTCTTTCACTCCCACCCGGCTGATTGTCAAATACAAACTACTCGAGTGGAACAAACTTCACATGCAATTCCTTACCAACATTGTGTTCTTCTCAATTTCCATTACATTCTGATTAATTCCTCATTGATGATGGACTTTATTTGGCTCTAATAACAAAACTAGCAACGCAACTCCCTTGCAATAAAATTTTAACCTCCTTGGATAACTTTTTGTATTGTTATGAGCTTCAAGACAAATTGGGCAGGAACAAAAAGTTTCCCTTTCTACTGGCAAGGCCCAAGCTTCTAAGCCCAAAGAAAGACTCCATGGGCTAAAGATAAGCTGTGGAGGAGTATTAAACACTTATAACAATGGTAGGGAAAATGCACATTCTTGCAGTTGAGCTGAAGATCCTTCTTTAAGTAAAATTGCATACCATACTTAAGCCCTTCAAGATAGTCTTCTAATCTGCAGCACTTCCCAGGATTGACGACAAGGGGAGACATGAGAATGGAAAACAAGTCTGAACTTGGAATGATAGGCACATCAAAAGGCACAAAGAGCTCAGAAGAAACATTAAAAGCCTCGCCTTGCTCTCCACAGCCACGTTCTGCATTGCTAACGAGAAAATGCTACCTGTGGAAAGATTAGGAACCACGCGGAGCTGAGTGAGAGTTTCAAGCCTTGAGACGCCCGCAGCTTGGCAGCACGTCGTCTCCTCTGCTTCCTGCTTCTCGACTGAGTAAATATCAGTTAAATAACTCCATCATCCTCCTTCAACTTTGAAGTCAGGGGTTCGGGCCAGGACTTCTAAGAGCGGTCAAAAGTTCAAAACCCTGTTTGAGATCAGTACACTAGGGCTACCCTTTGGGTCAATTGCTTGGTTTGAAAGAAAATTCAGGATAGCCAAATCAAAGAATCACTCTCTCCGACTCACAGCGCTAGCAATGTCTCTCTCAATTTGCATATGCCCTCCTCTCACATGATGGAGACTCTCTCAAAGCTTTTTGGGAGGCACTCGATGTTTTCTGTCCCACTTCTGGACTCTGAATCCGCATCAACCACAATAAGATAGGTGTTTAATCTCTCCTCCCTCTCCCTCAGTGGTTAAAGGAGCTCGGATCCTTGAGGAAGTGTTTAGAATCCTAGGCATTCCTATGGGATTTGGGGTCTCATTGAAGTAGAGGTGGGACTAGGTATGTGATAGGTTTAAGTCCAAGCTCACGAGATGGAAAGATCTTCTGTTGGGAGAGTGGTGGTTATTAACCACAACCTACTCCCGTATATCATATTTTTCATGTCTTGTTGGCCTCCTCCCAACGCACACATTGCACTTATATGAAGGCATTTGCAAAAAAAAATGTGATCAGGGAACCCCTTTATCAAGAAGGTTGCCAAGGTCAACCAGCAAACATGTTATTTCCCAAAGCACAAAGGAGGATTGGGTTCAAAGCCATCACAGCCACGACTGATGAGCTAGTCGTCAAAAATGATTGTCGCAACCATTACCTCCTCCTAGGAAGAATGGGCCATACTTCTCCTAAGACATCTCAAACGGTTTTGTTTGACTGGTCACAAAGGATGGAAGGCTTTGCCCCCTGTCACATTGTTGTTCAGCCACTTCAAGTCATGCAGCACTGGGCCGGACCTCCTCTGATCCCTCTAGCAAGCATGGAACAGGTTCAAAAACCGGTTGAGGAAAAAGTGGCTCTTCAAACATAATGCATCACTCCTCACTCACAACTCGATCTAGTGGCCATTGTTAGAATCCCTCCCCCCCGCCGCCCCTACCTAATTAAGAGCCTTTCTTAGTATCCCCAACAAAGGAACAAAAACTTCGAAGGACATTTGGTCCATAGCCTCACATGACCGGCTCTCAAATGGTAAACTTTCCACTAAGTGTAATCTTCGGCCATGGTAGATTGTCAAAGTGAGGGAAGAGATGTGTCCCCCCCCCCACCCCCCCCTCCTTCCCCTTTTCACCCTTGGGCCTCTTTTGGCAAGGAGGGTTCAAACTCTCTCACCCCCGAGCACTCAAGGCCAACCCCTCCACAACGCTCCATGTGGTATACAATAAAAGATGAAAATTGTGGCTCAATGACAAGTAGTAGAACTTCAAGTTCGCTTCCCTCTAGAACAAAAACACCTGCTACAAAAATTATTGTTGCTTTGGCTCATTGGACACAAGGCTAATTGGACTAGTAAGAAATTTTGCAACGCTGCAATTGGCCATTGAAGATATCGAGCACTTATTCATCAATTGTCCCTTCAACAAGGTTTTCGACCTCGGTTTTGAGCGTACCTAGAAATAATGGCTATTGGGACTTAGTATGTGTCCTCTTGTCATGTTGGAATAGGTTGAAAGTTGAATTCCTCTGGTTGATCTAGAAACAAAGAGATATATTCTTGTATGAGGGAGAGTCTCAATCTAAGTTTCTAAGAAGTTGGTTTTGGAAATCTATGTGTAGGATTGCCTTCTCTACAAGGACCTAACAAGTCTCTAGCATAGACGACCCATGACCCTGGGGACAGTGGTTGGCTGTGGGATGCACTGAGTTGATCAACATAGTGAAAGAAGATGAATTCAGGGAGCACATTGATATATGTGAGAAAGTAAACTACTATTTTGTATATAAAGCCTAGGCAATCAAGTGATCATTAGAAGGCTTTTTGTAATGCCACGCTTAAAACACAATGAAAGACATCAAGCTCTAGTGGAGCACTTGTTAAATACATAGAGGATACACATTTCATCCTCAAGCCAAAACCTATACACTAAAGTTTTTATTTTGATCATACATCATACCATCTCAAATAGTGACCCATCTCCAAGTTTATAACACCTTTCAGTAGACTAGAGGCATTACCCATCTCCAAGTTTATGAGACTACACAATAAAGTCTTGCTCGGCTGCCAAGCCTTTGTAATAATGTCCAGCTCCAAACCTTCATTCATACTTACCTCTTCGTTATGGTGCTTTGGTGAAACTTCCTTGATGTAGGATTCCTTCAACTTGCTACATTGTTCTTGGTCCATGCTGGTGCGTAGACTTCTGTTTTCAAAGCCCCCCCCCTTTGCTTGATATGTTGCCCATCTTCTGCAAAGCCTTGCTAGCAGGTTGGTCTTCCTCTTCTCTTGTGTCTTCCATGCTCTTTGCATTCCTCTTACTCTGACGAGGTCTGATCAACACTTTACACCTTCTTACCCTTACTGCCCAATGTTGTCGATTGATCGCTTTGGTGTCTACTTTATCCAAGGTTAGAGATGTACTAGCACTTGTAACACGATTTTCTTGACTTACCTCCCTCACTAGGGTAGCATCTTTTGATTCTTTATCCTCTTGTTCCACTGCTTCAGTCCTTTGAACAATCTTCTCGCTTAACCCTTCTTCTGTTTTCTTCATCTTGACCTCTTTTGCAAGACCAATGACACTTGGTGTGCGAGTACCAATTGGTGGTGGGCGTAGGATGAGTGTAAGTGGTGATTGTGGCGGTGGTTGCATTGGTGGCTGTAGGACTTGAACTGGTGGGACTAGCTGTGATTGCATGGCTGATGGTGGGATTTGAACAGGTGGGATTGGTTGCTGGGTGGCGGTGATCTCGCCTTTGGTGGAGAAATCTGATTCTGCCTTCTTTCTCTATTGAATCTTTGCCTTCTTGGATGTGGACATTAGTACACGCCATGGCCGTCTTCCCCGCAATTGTAGTAGTGGTATTCTTGGTTTTGCCTTCGTTGTTCTCTTCCTTGCTCTGGATTTTTGACAGGTGTATGCCCTTGCTGCACCAAATGCACGGATAAACTTTCAAGCTGAGTAGTGATGCGACTCAACAGGTCTTGTTGTTCTTCGGATGCCTCCTGTGGTTGGTTCTATGAGCGGGTGTTGCAGTCACTGGGGTTAGTCGAACTGAGCTCGATTCCTCTGACTCGTTAGCTCTTGCTTGCATGAGCAGCTTCTTGTCTTTAAGGCAGGCTACTTCCACTGCCAACTCATACGTTGCAGGGAACCTCCCCTTCACCTTCTCTTTAAGCGGAGACCACATACCAGCAATGAAACGGTCCTTCTTCAAGAAATCAGGCACTCCTTCACCTTCCTCTAGTGAGGCAAACCATCGCTCCCACAAATCCACAAACTTGGATTCGTAAGTGGCATACTCTAGCAGACCTCCCTGCTTTAATTTTGTCAGCAGCTGCCGTAACTTTTTTGATGTTTTGCCTCCACCAAACCTCTTCACAAAGGTAGCATGTAGTACATCCATGCATTCTTGGTAGCTTGGGGCAAAGCATTGTACCAAGACTTGGCCTCTACTTTCATCAGTAGAAGAAAAATTCGTAGCCGTGAGGCGTCGTCATCCTTGTTGAAAACCACACAAGCGATGTCGAAGTCATCCAGAAAATCGGTGGTGATATCTTCTCCCTTCTTTCCACTAAATGTGGGAAAAGAGACACTTGCCATGGTAGTAAATCAAGAAATTACAAACTTTTTTTTTAATAACATTGATGACATTAGCGGCTCATAGCGGCTTTTTGCAGGGTTGGGTGGATAGATTTAAAATAGGATAAAAATGGATCGCAAAGCTAGAATAGAATAAAGATGCTTACATCAAAAGAGTGGTAGTAATACAGAAGGGGCAAGATGATGGGACGTGAGGATCTAAAGATTTCATCAAGCATTTTTGCTCCGAATAGGAAAACAATCTTTTGCTGGTAGATTATCTTCCTATCAATATACACGTTTACATGCATGTGTTGCAAGAAACGAAAAGGAAAGACTTCTAGCCTATTGTTATTATCCATGTCGGGTGTAGGGAACTGATTACTTAGAGTTGCGTACCTCAGGTGTTGACCAGGTGACACCTTCACCACATGCCTCTACCTCTTGTAGAAGTCCGCACAATCCTCCACATTAGGTTCAGAACAGACTGGACGAGAAGAGTCTACCTCAATCGGCTTTTCATTCTGCATGCGGCAGCGGCGCTTGGGTGGTCGAACTTCATTTGAACTCTCTAGGCCTAGAGAGAGCGTAGGCCCACTTGCGTCCACCAAATGCTTTAGGCTTTCTAGCTTAGACTTTGTGGTTGATGTAGTTGAAGACTCCTCTCGGACCATTAGAGAGAAAACACTTGGTGCTACAAAAAATATGACTGTCGTGAAAGTGCTGCAGTTTTTAAAAGCAAAACTCACCGTTCTTTCTTCACTTCCTCTCTCGGCACTCATTGACAAAATGCTTTGGTCGATAACAGTGATAACATTTCGTAGCCTTCCCACCTGATGCTCTTAATTTGTGGTTAGCACGAGCAGTACGAGATGGGGAATTTACCTCTTGGATGTTTACGACGGTGTATTCTGGGAGCACTTCTATGAAGCCGGTCAGTGCTTCTCCAGTCTCCTCCTCCTCCGTCTCCACTTAGAGAATCCTTTTAGCCATTCGTCCATGGTTGATGATGTTCGTTCTCATCAACATTGTAAATTGAAGGTCTTTGAGTTTGATCCTCAGTGGGAGCACCAAATGACGGGCGCAAAGCACGACACGGAGCCCGACCGCCTCAAACGCTAGGAGCCGATGCACGCAGCCGACCACGGTGAGGCGAATAGGGGCACCACCTAGCTTTGAGCGGCTAGGACGCGGACAACGGTGATTACAGATAACACAAACTCTACACACCTAGAGAGAGAGAGAGAGAGAATGAATGACGTTGGTGATGAAAACCCTCGGGGTGTGAGGAAAAGCTATTTTCATGCAATATTTACAGAAACCTTATTTCAGGCGAGGTGGCAACCATGGTGATAGAGAGATAGAGGGAGAGATAGCGAGTCTAATAGTGCGTTCTCTAGAGGTGACTCACAGACAGGTAGATTTTTGCTAGCGTGAGTGTGCGTGTGGCGACCATTGGAGTCAACGTGTACATCACATAGCGCTAATTCCCAAAATGCTACACTAAATCCCCTCTCTCTTGATGCAAGTGTTGCCAATCCCTCCCATCAAAATGCTACCAAGTGATGACCCCCCTGATAGTGACCTCTCAGTGCATTTTTATAGGTGCTCGCTGCTTTAGGTTAGGGTAATCTGATTAGGTTTAGAGCCCTAATCAGGGGAGACAAAGCAAGGCGGTGGGTCCTAGATGGTTGACCCTTGCTTTGTCTTGGGGAATTTTAAAAATGAAAAATCCTAGGTGGGCCTTTGTGGCCATCACCTAGAGAGAGGTGATAATTTACAAATTGGGATTTTTACAAGATTTGGTTTGAAACTGTGGAAAAATGATGACAACCTACGGATTTCACTAAAGAGGGCGTTGTGGATGAGATGCCGGTGAACGACGGGCCTAGCTGGTGCGTCGATGTAGCATGTTCGCCAATTTCGGGGCCGGTCGCGGCATGCCTTCGGCGCCTTTTCTTGTTTCGTTGTCGACGACGCGCGACTTGGCCTTCTACTTCTTTTGGGCGTCAATGTCGACTCCTTCAAGTTTTTAATGTTCTTGTGCGTGCGTATATGTGTGCGTGTACTGTGTGTGGATATGTGAGTGCATGTAGGCGTGTGTGCTTGTGGATGTATGTGAGTAAGTATGTAATGTGTGAGTGTTTTTTTTTATAAAAAGTGATGTGAGTGTGTGTACGCATTGCTCGGGGTTGTGTGTGTATGTATCCGGAGAGTGTGTGCACGGGAACGAGAGTATAAGGGGAAATATATATTTTTATGCTTTTTTACGTGCTGCCTGCTACAGAGATGGCGTGAGTGAGGGTGTGTGAGTGAGGGCGAGATGGTGTGTGTGTGTGTGTGTTACGATAGCGAGAGAGGGAGTTTGACCCAACAACGCGCCTGCGGGCTTGAACGAACACACACACACACACACACACACACATAGAGGGAGTGTGCGAGGGTGGGTGTGTGTGTGTGTGTGTGTGTAAGGGAGAGGATAGCTCTATAATGCGCCTTCAGGCTGACTCAAAGAAAGAGCGCGCGCGCGCGAGAGAGAGAGAGAGAGAGAGAGAGAGAGAGAGAGAGAGAGAGAGAGAGAGAGAGAGAGAGAGAGAGAGAGAGAGAGAGAGGCCTCGGTACTGCTGGCCGATAGAGAGCGAGAGGGGGGGGGGGGGGGGGGGTTTGGTCAACGGGATGGGGAATAGGGTGAGGAAGTAGCGGGCCAAGGGAGGGAGAAGGTGAGGCTGAGGGAAGAGGTGAGGGGTGTGTGGGTGTGAGAGAGAGAGATTATCCTCTATGCATGCTGGCTCGCCACAGGGAAGGTCAGAGAGAGGGTGAGCGTGAGTGGGGGGGGTGTGAGGCCAAGAGAGTGTGGACGAGAGGAGAGGGTGGGTGAGGTATGGCGGCCCTGTCAGAGGGAGAAAGACAAGCAAGGAGGGGGTAAGAGAGAGATAGTGTGGAAAATAATGAAAGAGAGAGAGGGAGACTTTGTAAAAACACGGCGGCCCGCCAGTGAAGAAAAGCCAGCGGCAACTTGGTTTATGCGCCCTTGGGGCTAGGTGACATAAGAGCATAGATAAGAGAGAGATGGTGGATTGGCGAACTGAGCAGGAGAGAGAGAGAGACCTCTGTCTTCTGGTGATAATGGAGGGGGGTGTGGCCAAACTGGTGGCGGTCCACTGCCTGTAAGGTGAATGTAAAAACGGTTTTTCATTGTTTTCTCGTATTGTGCTTCTCCTCGATTGGGGTTGGTTCTTGCGACCGCGACTCCAAAAGTCGGGGCTAATGATGGATAGTGATGGGCCATGGCCAGGGGTGTCGGTCGCATGGGCCGTGGTGGGGGCAGGAGAGAGAGAGAGAGAGAGAGAGAGAGAGAGAGAGAGAGAGAGAGAGAGAGAGAGAGAGAGAGAGAGAGAGAGAGAGAGAGAGAGAGAGAGAGAGAGAGAGAGAGAGAGAGAGAGAGAATTTGTGGCTCACGATTGACTGGGGAATTGTCGAGCCCTCCGGTGGTGTTGTCGTGCTTCGGGCAGAGAAAACATAGACTTTTTTTTTTCTTGATTTCTGAAAATCGGCTATCAAATCTATAGTAGAAGAGAAGCGCAAAAGGGATGAAGATATTGCAGGAACATCAAAAAGAGCAACTAGATCTAGCAGTAAGCAAGATGAAGGGCCTGCTCCCAAACCTACTCCAGAAGTGGTAATGGAAGAGACATCAAAAGATAAGAAGCAGGGTAAGCCTAAGGGACCTTCTTATAAGATGAAATCGGATATTGAGTTGGTTACAGATCTAAAGAAGGTTTTTGAAGAGCGCATTCTCAATAGCAAAGTGGAGCTCACGTTAGGTGACATCTTGGGAATTGCTAAGCATTGAATCAATCCTGGATGCTTATGAAGAAGCATTTGAAGATGAAAAGTTGAAGGCTATGGTGGTTTCAAATCCAGTCATATATGAGGTAAGGCATGTTCATTTTAAGGACGAAGGGGATGAGGAAGTTGTGCCCAAGAGCCACTTTTCTAGGACTCATTGGGCCAGAGCAACGACAGAAACCATTGTGACGCTTGGGGATATTGAAATGCCAGTTTTAGCACTTGTGGACCATGGGTCAAAAATCAATCGTATGGCAAAGAGCTTGCACAAGAAAGGAGGATGGCCTATTGATGTTGATCACGATTGGCGGATTCGAGCTGCCAATATGCTTCCAGGGGATCTTTATGGTGCATATGCAAATGTTAAGGTAATTATTGGGGATGTTTGTGATGCACAAAACTTTTTTATACAGGAGCATTCGTCATATTCACTCATACTCAAACAACCCTACATTACGGTTGTGCACATTGAAACAAAGGTGTTAGATGATGGCTCGGCTGACGCAAGGATCCGGAGCAGGGATAGTAAAAGGGTTGTGCAGTTTTTTACTGCTTGTGTAGAACATGCCAGAAACAAAGATAGCCTACGTGATCATCCATTGTGGAAGATACGCAAAGAGTTCAAAGAACACAGGTTTTCACAGGATTTCCTCGGGGTGCCACTACAAAGCGGGACTATGGTGGTACGGAGGTGGGAAAGCTCTCGCAAAGAGAGACTTTCTCTTCGGGGTTTTTGGGATTAACATCTGAGGGTTCGGTGTCATACAGGATGTAATGGAATTTGCCTATTCAATTTGAGAATAGCGGAATTTAATGAGAGTACTTTCAAGAAATGATTTTGTGAGCATAGCGGGTAGACATAATTGAAGATAGCAACATAATCATAGCAATTAGTTAACTTGGCATAGACAATACTTTTGCAAGAGAGAGAGTTTAGAGAACATGACAACAATTGAGGACCGGATTTATGTGGAGCCGGTTCCCCCTCCAATAGGCATTTGTATTATGATTTCTCCCATAAAGAGGGACTTGTTACAATACAGTCTTTGTGTTCCTTGTGACCTAGGTGATGCCATGAAGATGGAAGGCTTCATGCATCACAAACATAACATAAACTTGAAGAAATCTTTAACTATCCCAAGCCTCAGTCCCAAGACCTCAAACACCTTCGAAGGTGGAGAGAGCTAGCAGGGAATGAGGGTAGGGAAGAGGAAGAAGAAACATTTCGTAGGAGAAAGAATTAGTTCCTCACTTATCATACTCTTGTTGCTAGCATACATAATAGCATAGTAATGAAGAAGAAGGATATGGCAAGCTTAAGCATTGAAGCATGGCTCTTGGTTGGATTTGCACTCCATAGCCAAGATTGTTGGTGTAGGCTCTCAACCTCTACTTGCTTGGAGAAGGAGAGGGAGCTCTTGCACTTTGCATAGTACACAAAATGAGAGTGCTTGTGAGTGTGTGTGGGTGAGTATACCCCCTAGGCACCCCCCTAGCTTGCTTGGGTCGACCCCCCCTTGTAGCTCATGCTTGAAGCTCATTGGACCCCTCCAGGCCTAGCCAATCACAAGCAGGAGCCATTACAAGCAACATGGGTAGCCTTGGGACAAGTGTCCCCCTTTCCCCTTTGAGAGAGAGGACTTGATAAATGCTAAAACAATTAGATAATTCATGTAATTTATCATTGGACCCCTTTGAAGCCTAGCCAATAGGCTTCAAGCAACACATGAAGGTAACATGGGTAGGGGCCTGACATGTGTCCTTGCTGCCTCTTCAAGTTGGGGCTTCCCTTGTGTGTGTGAGTGGGTGTTCTCTCTCTAGCCCCTAGGAAAAGGGCTCGCCCCCCCTCTTGTAGGAATGCTTTTGACTTGAGGTGATCAAGCACCTTACTCACCAAGCATGACAAAGCACTTGAACTAGGGGGTGTTCCCACAAGCATCTCAGGCAAGCTTCTCAAGGCACCTCAAGTACCTTAATCATGCAGCAAGTCAAGCACCTCAAGCATGGAGCCAGTCAAGCACCTCAAGCATCTTAATCAAGCACCTCAAGCATGACAAACACCTCAAGCACGACAAGCACCTCAAGCAGGACAAGCACCTCGAGCTTGGGCCGGGTTCCCACCTCAAGCTCAGCCCTAGCTTACCTAAGGTCAAAGGACTTTTACACACATTTATTGGAGGTCTTCAATGAAGCTAACCCTAAGGTCTTATGCTCCATTGGTTAGCCTTGCTCTTTGATAGACCATCTCCCTTTTGGGCCCCTTTACCATTGGCCCCGTGTTGAGATAGATCTATAAGCACATATCTATATCTTAACACTTGTTCCCGTTTATTCTCCCACATTAAGTGATCAATTTAATATGAGAAAATCATTTGGGTTGGTTAGATATTAGATTTTATGACATTACCTCTCTCTTGAAATCATAGTCGTCCTCGACTATGAGGTAGAAGAGATAAAGTCTTAGTCATTAGTCAATCGTACTTAGCGGATAAAGGATCCCTTTTTACCCTACGACATCTTTCCAAGATGGATGACTAATCCATTTGGTGCTTGGGAGACATAGCTACCGCAAGCATGTCTGCTCTTTAGTCCATTTCATTCTCCCAAAGTAGAGTGACAAATTCTACTTGGTGTTTGAGAGACGTCGTCATCACAAACATGATTCTAAGCATGCATAGTAGTTAAATTTGTGCACAATTAAAAAGAGGACTAGTCATATAAGACAAAAACATGAGTCATTTAAAAGAAATTTGTACATTTGCTTACTCTAATGTAGCATTGTAAGCATTGACAAGGCTCATACTATCCTTAAGTTGTACTCCTTGCATCTATTTAGCATCTTCAAAAGGATAATTTTTGAACTTAATAAGATACCGTCGGATAATCTTACCATGTCGTAGTACCTTGTCTTTATGCCGAAGGATAGCTTCGGGTTGTAGCACCTCTTCTTGGTCTTCAACTTCGGGAGGGTCTTCAATAATTGGTGCAATTGGTGGCTCTCCTTTGTAGGGCTTAAGTAAGCTTACATGAAAGGCATTGTGTATAAGCCAATGGTTGGGCAACTTGAGTTGATAAGCCGTCTCATTGATAGGCTTCAAGATTTGGAAAGGACCATAGTATCTTTTTGCTAGTTTAGCATAATACTTTTGATGGCCCGTAGGATTTTTGCCCGTCGTTTGCCTTAATCGAGCCTTAGGAAACTTGAGTAAGACCCAATCATTTTCTTTGAACATTAAGGCTCTTCTGTGCTTATCAGTAGCAGCTTTTTGCCTTTGTTGAGAGATGGCTATAGCCTCCCTAATCTTTTGAAAAGATTCTTGTAGGTCACGGCTATACTCATCGGCGGCGAAGATCTTCCCATGTACTTTCAATAGCAAGGGACTTTTAGGTCTTCCCTCTATGATCTCGAAAGGTGCTTTCCCCGTAGAAGTATGTACAGTATTATTGTATGCATACTCTACTAGCGGTAAATACTTTTCCCATTGTGAGCGTTGATCTACTTCGGTAACTTAAGTCTTGAGTAGATCGAGTATCGTAAGATTGGCTATCTCACTTTGGCCATCCGTTTGTGGGTGATAGGCCGAAGAGAAATTCAATCTTGTTCCTAGATTTTCAAAGAGACCTTTCCAGAAATTACTAGTCATTCTAGAATCTCTATCTGACACGATGGATGTGGGTAATCCATGGTGTTTGAAAATCTGAGATATGAAGAGAGTTGCCATTTGATGTGCCTTAATAGTCTTTTTAACAGGAATAAAATGTACTTGCTTGCTAAACCTGTCGACTATTGTCCATATTCCTGTATTCCCATGGATAGACTTGGGTAATCCAAAGATGAAATCCATGGATATACTCTCCCATGGTGAATTTGGAATAGGCAATGGCTGGAGTAATCCAGGTTGCTTCCCTCTATCATACTTGGTCTTTTGGCATACTACACATTTTGAAACATACTCTTGTATGTCCACTTTCATGGTAGGCCAATAGAAATACGTCTCTACTCCTCGGAGAGTAGGTTGAATACCTCTATGCCCTGCATATGGAGGAGCATGGGATTCATACATAACCTTCTCACGAAGGGAATGGGTAACACATAGCCTATTGCCGTGGAGAAGATAACCATCCTGCAAGGTGAATGGTTCCTCTTTCTTCCCCAAAGCAAGGGCTGACATTATGTCTCTAAAGTCAGGGTCAGTAGCATACTCATCTATCATAGAGGATAGATCATTGTGAGTAGCTATAGACACCGCATTAACTTTTGGTCGTCGTGAAAGTGCATCGGCAACTTGATTGTGCTTACCAACTATGTGAGCAATATGGAAATTAAATTGCGAAAGAAAATTTGCCCACCTCATTTGTTTGTCGAAAAGCTTGGTTTGCGTCATGAAATACTTGAGACTTTGGTGGTCGGTTCGTAGGATAAATGGAGTCCCCAATAGGTAGTGCTTCCATATGTTTAGGGCATGTAGAACAGCTAAAAGCTCTTTCTCATAAATGCCCAAGACTCGTTCATCACCATTGAGCCTTCGGCTCTCATATGCTATGGCATGCCCTTCTTGAAGCAAAACCGCTCCAAGGCAATCACCACAAGCATCACATTGGACCTCAAATGGTTTTGAGAGATCCAGAAGCACGAGGACTGGTTGGGAAGTAAGCTTCTCTTTGAGTTTTTCAAAAGCATTTTGCTCCTTAGCAGTCCATACGAACTTAACGTTCTTCTTTGTTAAGTCGTGTAGTGGTCCTGCTACTTGAGAGAATTTTGCTATGAAGCGTCTATAGTATGCACACATACCAATAAAGCTTCTTAGCTCATGTAGATTCCTTGGGTTAGGCCATGATTTTATTACCTCTAACTTTGATGGATCCATACGAATACCATCGTGAGAGATAATATGACCTAGATATTGAATCTCTCGAAGGAAGAATTCACTTTTCTTTTGGTTGAGAAAAAGTTTGTTCTCCCTCAAGGCTTGAAAAATCACTTGGAGATGTTGCTTATGTTCCTCCAAAGACTTGGAGTAGATGATGATATCATCAAAGAACACTCCAGTGAATTTACGATATGGTCTAAAAATTTTCTCCATGAGACGATTGAAAGTAGCTGGTGCATTAGTCAAGCCAAAAGGCATGACTAGATATTCATAAAGACCAAATGTTGTGCGAAACGCGGTCTTTAAGATATCTTCATCCACTATCCTTATTTGATGATAGCCACTCTTAAGGTCATTCCTACTGAAGTAGGTAGAGCCTTGTAGCTTATCAAACAGATCTTCTACCTGAGGTACGGGAAATCTGTTTTTGGTAGTGATATGGTTTAGTGCTCGATAGTCCACACACATACGGTATGTACCATCTTTCTTTTGCACTAAAAGGACTGGAGAACAAAAGGGAGAGGAACTAGGCCTCACCATCCCTTTGTCTACCAGCTCTTGTACTTGCCTCATGATCTCCTCTTGTTGAGCTTGTGAGACTCGATAAGGAGGTTTGTTAGGTGGTGAGCTTCCTGGAAGGAGCTCGATACGATGGTCATCATCCCCTCGTTTTGGAGGTAGGTCCATAGGGATATCATCGATGAACACATCTTGGAATCCTTTTAGAAAAGTAGACAAGTCTAACTCTTCTTGATTCCTATCATTTTCATTTGATGAAACATTATTGGCTTTTAGAGACTCTTTGACATAAATCATGTACGCAGAAACTGAGCTCTTCATTGATTTATCAAAAGAAAGAGGATTTACAAGTGGAATAGTGCGACCATGCTCACTAGCATCTATATACATGTTCTTTCCCCTGTAGGTGAAGTAAATTCTCCTTTCAGGGAACTTCATGTTGGCAGCCATGCGATCAAACCATGGTGCCCCTAGGATAACATCCTGATGTTGGAGGGGAGAGATGAAGAAGTCTTCTTTGTCGACATAGCTTTGGACATGAAGCCTCAACTTTCCAATCAAGGGAGTAACGGAGGCTTGTTGTCCCTTGAAAGCTGCATCAACTGTTACTATATCTCCCATCTCAAAAGCTTGAATGCCCAACTTGGTGGCCAACTCTATTGATATGAAGTTGAGAGTAGAGCCAGGGTCAAACAAGATGAAGGCATCATGCTCTCTTACCTTTCCCCAAGCATAGGAGAGTGATGATCCTTTGCAATGAGCATCCTCTTTTGGAGCTTCGATGGTGGAAGCCCTAGGAGTCTCATTGCGAGTATTCTTCTTGGGGCAAGAACGATAGCCATGTCCTCGCTCTCCACACTCGAAACATTTATGGTCCTTGCGAAAAGCTTCAAGCTCTTCAGGAGAGAGTTTGTTTTTACCTTTGTAAACTCCCTTCTCCTTGGACCGATTGTTGTTGTTGTTGTTGTTGTTGTTGGAAGTGCCTTGGGAATTATTTTGAGCATTGGATTTCCCCTTTGCATCATTTTTATCTTTGTTTTCCATGGGCTTGACATTACGTCTAGCCCCTTGATGGAAATTGATGCGTGAAGCAACCATGGTGTGGTGGATTACTTCGGTAATAGTACCGGGCCGTTGAGAGTTGATGTATTCGGCCATCTCTTCAGGTAATCCCGCACAGAATTGCTGTCTTTGCTCTGCAAAGTCTATCTTTTGAAAGACAGTAGCTTTGAGATGTAAATCCCAAAACTTGTCTACATACTTGTTGATAGACTCATGAGAGAGAAGCTTCAAGCCGCGCCATTCGGTAAGAACTTTATCTTTAGTATCGCTTGGAAGAAATTGCTTCATGATGGAAACTCGTAGAGTTTTCCATGTCTTTGGGGCTTCTCCATTGCCACGAAGGCTAGCCCACCATTGACGAGCTGATTTTTGGAAGTGCATAGCTACATGGCGTAGCTTGGAGGACTCTGTGAAGCCCTCGTCCCCAAAGGCCGCATCAAATTGCTGGATGAAGGCCAACACTTTGTCGGTTGCACCAAAGGTGCCATCGTAGGTGAGAAAAGAGATACTCTTTCCTCCCTCCTTGAACTTCTTTAGCTTTTGTGACCTTCGCCATGCAGGAAATGATTTGCGATGTCCTCCCCTCTTGTATTCTCTAGGAGAATAGCCATAACTTTCATCGGAAGAGGAGGAAGGTGAAGAAGAAGGAGAAGAGGGTGACCTCTTCCTAGCCCTTTTCTTTCTTTGTTTCCTCTCTTGCTTTTCAGAGTGATGAGGAGAAGGACTATGGGTTGCTCTTTTCCTCTTGGGAGGAGTAGGCGATCGTCCAGACCGCCTTCTTCGTGGAGCCACATCTTCAGAAGAACTTAGACTTTCATTGCTTTCTTTCTCTTTGAATTCCTCCTCTCGAATGGGAGAGAGTCTTCTTTTGGGGGTCTCTTCAAGAGGCCTCCTAAGCTCTCTCTCCTCTTGGAGAGGAAGGGAAATTCCATAGGCACGAAGTTGTTGAGTAACTTCGGCTTGCAAGGTAGGGTTGCCCATAGCTTGTTGCAACCTAGTCACAAGATAATTCACAAACATGGGAGCATCATCATTAGCACCTTCATGTGCAAAATCAAAGCTATCAATGTTCATTCTACTCTCTTGATTATTGTCAGCCATGTTAACAAAATTTTATGTATGTACTTAGTGTATGCTTTGACAATTCAAAACCTTAGTTGCCACTCCTCTTAGCCTTTGAAAATTGGCTCTTAAGTATCTACACCCACGACTCAAAGTGGTTAATTATAGAGAGTAGAGGAGTAGGTCTAACATAGCAGAGTTGCCAAGGGCTAGCTCCTTTCGGACTTCTTATGGCTCAATAATGGTAAAGCCGTAGGCAAGTCTAAAAAGACTCCATTATTAAGTCCAAAGCTCCCGAGGTGTGCACCATCCCCCACATAGTGGGCTTAACAAAACCGATATTAGATCCCAGTTCCACTTACTCTATTATAATTAACAACATCAACCATTTATAGGCTACTTAAGGACCTCTCTTCTTAAGCAAGAAAAGAGAAACCAAATGCTCTGATACCAATGTAATGGAATTTGCCTATTCAATTTGAGAATAGTGGAATTTAATGAGAGTACTTTCAAGAAATGATTTTGTGAGCATAGCGGGTAGACATAATTGAAGATAGCAACATAATCATAGCAATTAGTTAACTTGGCATAGACAATACTTTTGCAAGAGAGAGAGTTTAGAGAACATGACAACAGTTGAGGACCGGATTTATGTGGAGCCGGTCCCCCCTCCAATAGGCATTTGTATTATGATTTCTCCCATAAAGAGAGACTTGTTACAATACATTCTTTGTGTTCCTTGTGACCTAGGTGATGCCATGAAGATGGAAGGCTTCATGCATCACAAACATAACATAAACTTGAAGAAATATTTAACTATCCCAAGCCTCAGTCCCAAGACCTCAAACACCTTCGAAGGTGGAGAGAGCTAGCAGGGAATGAGGGTAGGGAAGAGGAAGAAGAAACATTTCGTAGGAGAAAGAATTAGTTCCTCACTTATCATACTCTTGTTGCTAGCATACATAATAGCATAGTAATGAAGAAGAAGGAGATGGCAAGATTAAGCATTGAAGCATGGCTCTTGGTTGGATTTGCACTCCATAGTCAAGATTGTTGGTGTAGGCTCTCAACCTCTACTTGCTTGGAGAAGGAGAGGGAGCTCTTGCACTTTGCATAGTACACAAAATGAGAGTGCTTGTGAGTGTGTGTGGGTGAGTATACCCCCTAGGCACCCCCCTAGCTTGCTTGGGTCAACCCCCCCTTGTAGCTCATGCTTGAAGCTCATTGGACCCCTCCAGGCCTAGCCAATCACAAGCAGGAGCCATTACAAGCAACATGGGTAGCCTTGGGACAAGTGTCCCCCTTTCCCCTTTGAGAGAGAGGACTTGATAAATGCTAAAACAATTAGATAATTCATGTAATTTATCATTGGACCCCTTTGAAGCCTAGCCAATAGGCTTCAAGCAACACATGAAGGTAACATGGGTAGGGGCCTGACATGTGTCCTTGCTGCCTCTTCAAGTTGGGGCTTCCCTTGTGTGTGTGAGTGGGTGTTCTCTCTCTAGCCCCTAGGAAAAGGGCTCGCCCCCCCTCTTGTAGGAATGCTTTTGACTTGAGGTGATCAAGCACCTTACTCACCAAGCATGACAAAGCACTTGAACTAGGGGGTGTTCCCACAAGCATCTCAGTCAAGCTTCTCAAGGCACCTCAAGTACCTTAATCATGCAGCAAGTCAAGCACCTCAAGCATGGAGCCAGTCAAGCACCTCAAGCATCTTAATCAAGCACCTCAAGCATGACAAACACCTCAAGCACGACAAGCACCTCAAGCAGGACAAGCACCTCGAGCTTGGGCCGGGTTCCCACCTCAAGCTCAACCCTAGCTTACCTAAGGTCAAAGAACCTTTACACACATTTATTGGAGGTCTTCAATGAAGCTAACCCTAAGGTCTTATGCTCCATCGGTTAGCCTTGCTCTTTGATAGACCATCTCCCTTTTGGGCCCCTTTACCATTGGCCCCGTGTTGAGATAGATCTATAAGCACATATCTATATCTTAACACTTGTTCCCGTTTATTCTCCCACATTAAGTGATCAATTTAATATGAGAAAATCATTTGGGTTGGTTAGATATTAGATTTTATGACACAGGAAGTTCAATGTGCTACCTAAATGGGAAAAAAATATGTGTCAGGTATTCAAAGTGAATTGTAGGGATGTAATGTGCTTAAACCAAATGATGTGATTTCAGGGATCTTTGAAGAGGTCTCTTATGTGGATACTATGTCAGAGCTAGAAGAGATCATGCAATACAGGTTACAAAGTGGAACTGACATAGTTAAAGTACATTCAATGGACATGTATGAAGAATTGGATTTATATGAAGCACTTACACATATAAAGGAGGACTTGGGTGAAGCAGTTGAAGTCCAGGTAGAGACAAAATATAAATCTATTGCAAAAAAGGTGAGACCAGTGGCTACACCTTTGCCAAAAGGAAGTGATGGAGAAAGCTTCTTGCCAACCTATACTGAGAGATCCAAAAAATATTGGGCATAAGTTCACTGAAGAGACATTGAAGCAGCTGAAAATTGGAGAGGAGGATTTTCTTATTGAAGAGGAGATCAAATGCTTTTGAGAGGTGCTTGAAAATCATGGTAAAGCCTTTGCTTTTGAGCATGATGAGATTGGGTGTGCAGACCCAAATGTTGTTTCTCCTTGGTTATATTTATTGTTCCTCATATGCCACGGAGTTTACGCCCTATTCCGGTACCCAAAGCTCACTTGCCAAAGCTCATTGGTTTGTTAAATGAGAAGATAAGGGTGGGAATTTTGGAACCATCATGTGCACCATACTCTATCGATGGTTTATTGTTCCGAAGAAGAATGGTACCCTAAGGTTCATTTAGGATATGCAACCAGTCAACAAAGTAACAATCCATAATGTAGGTATAGGTCCAATAGTGGACGAGTTTTGTTGCAGCCTTTGCAGAAAGACCTATCTACTCTATGGGTGATCTTTACTCAGGATATGATCAATTTTAGCTTGCTTTGGAGAGCAGGGATCTTACTACAATGCGTACACCTCTTGGTTTAGTAAGGATTGACACTCTACCACAAGGTGCTACTAACTGTGTAGCTCATATGATGAATGGTATGAATAAGGTACTAAGGGATTTTATTCCTCATATTACTATGCCTTTCACCAATGTTTTGTCGATCAATGAATGTGAAGAAGGGTTCAAAGATGAGGTAAAAGACTAGAATGGGTGTCGACAATTTGTTGTCCAACATAACTGTGATGCCATTTTATCTAGGCTTGAAGAAGTTAACTTGAAACCTTCAGGGCCAAAATCAACTTTTGGTGCTAAAGAGGTTTTAATTTTGGGGTATATGTGTGTCTTAGATGGAAGACGACCAAGTCCGGCTAAAGTTGAAGCTATACAAAAGATGAAAGAAACATGCACATTGGTCATAGAGGTTCAAAGATTTTTGGGATCATGTGTATTTTATCGTATTTGGTTGCCTCACTTTGCTCATGTTGCAGAGGCACTTTACCAATTGCTAAGGAAGGGTAAAGGGTTTGTATGGGAAGAAGCTCATACAATGGCCATCAAAAATTTGAAAACGATGCTTCACGAGGCTCCTACCTTGAGAAAGGTTGACTATACGTGTGGAAGGCCAGTGATCTTAACCTTTGACACTAGCCCGATAGGTATTGGCTGGGGTATAGGTCGAGCTGAGCATTTACGTGTGTTTGGATGTGAGGCATATGCACATGTTCCCAAAGAACTTCGCAAGTCAGATCCTAGGTCACAAAAATGCATTTTTATTGGCTATGGTGTAGATAGACAGATGGGCTATCATCTCTGGCACCCAGAATCGCGCAAAGTCATTCGCAACTTACATGTCATTTTCAATGAATCAAAGATGCACAAGAAGCCCATTAAAGAAATTGAGTACATGCACGTTTGATTTGAGGATGTAGCCTCTGAACTAACTCAATTTAGTAGTGATGCACCTAATCTTCAAGTGCAAGATACTACTATTGCTCTAGAGAGAGTAGAGTCCAACAGTCAAGCACCAAGACACTCTATGAGAGTATCACGTTGCGCTCGAGAGGTTTGAGCCAAGTATATACCACATTTTGGTCACTGACGCTGGAGAGCCAACTTGCTATAAAGAAGCTATACATATGATAGCGTTAAGTGGGAACAGGCTATGTAATCAGAATACAATTCAATTGTGGCTAATGAGACATGGGATTTGGTTTACCTACCACAGGGAAAACATGCTTTACCTTGCAAGTGTGTTACAAGAAGAAGTATACATCGGAAGATCCCAAGCTTAGGTACAAGGCTCGTCTAGTTTACAAGGGATTCAAGCAGCAAAAAGGTGTGGATTTTGACGATATTTTCTCTTTATTAGTAAAGATAACTACACTTTGCTCCGTGCTATCAAAGATATGGAACTTGTCCAAATGGACGTGAAAACAACATTTCTTCACGGGGATCTAGATGAAGATGTCTACATGAAATAGCCAAAGGGTTTTGTATGTGAAAATCAAAAGCCAACGAGGGCAGAATTGGTTTCTAGACTTAAAAAGACACTCTATGGCCTCAAGAAAGGTTCAAGGCAGTGGTACCAAAAGTTCAACAAATTCATGCAGTCCCAGGTTAAATAAGGACTAAAGAGGATCACTGCTTATACACAAGAAAGTTGAATGATGGTTCTTCAATCGTCTTGATCTTGTATGTAGATGATATGCTCATCATAGGAAAATCAATTGATGATATCAATCAATTGAAAGAGATACTAAGCACTCACTTTTCCATGAAAGACTTGGGACATGCCAATCACTTTCTCTGTATGTGCATCAAGAGAGATAGGCAACGTGGAATTCTTGAATTGTCTCAAGAAAAGTACATCCACAAGGTCTTGCAACATTTTAGTATGCAGGGGGGAAGTCATTGAGTACCCCAGTTCCATATCCTTCAGCAGTTGGCAGTTTGATGTACGCTATGGTAGCCACAAGACCAAACATTGCACATGTAGTGGGAGTGGTTAGTAGGTACATGTTAAACCATGGCAAGAAACAATGGGAAGCAATGAAGAAAATCCTCAGATACCTGAAGGGTACAACTAGCAAGTGTTTATGCTTCGAGAACAATGATGCATCTATTGTGGGTTACATGGATGCCGATCATGCGAGTTGTGTGGATAATAGAAGATCTACATATGGCTATGTGTTCATGTTTGCTGGAGTGCTATCTCTTCGAGATCGTGTCTCCAAGACTGCACGTATTCATCTACCACTAAGGCAGAGTATGTTGCTGTGTCTAATGCCAGCAAGGAAACAATATGTTTAGCTCGTCTAGTGGGAGATTTGGGCATTCACGAGGTTCGAGTACTGCATTGTGATCGTCAAAGTGCTATTGCTTTGGCAAAGAATGTGGTGTTTCACTCAAAGTCAAAACACATAGAGGTAAAATACCATGTCATACGAGATGTATTGGCTGGCAAGCGCATTGAGTTTGTCAAGGTTCACACTGATGACAACCCCGTAGATGCTCTCACGAAGAGCCTAGCTTCCGAGTGGTTTACGCACTGCATAGAGCTTATGGGTGTAGGCTGAAGCCTAGGCAATGCTTCATTGACTTTGTGTAGACTAACTATATTGATGCCACTTTTGGCCACCCTCTACCCCATATTTACTTTGTCTCTCTAATGAATATAGGGAGAGAAAGTGAGAGCTCTCACTTCCTACTTCACTAACCCAAGTCTGTGTGTCTGCTTCATCTTATTCCCCCTTTCTCTCCTTCCCCCTCTTGCACTCATGGATCCATAGCTTCCCCATAGACTAGTGTTAAAGAATATTTGGTTTAATCATATGCTTTAATATTTTTTTTTTTATAGTGAAAGACATATTTGGTTGTATGTAGACACCCTTAGTTCTAATTGAGGGGAGGATAACATATTCAAGGACAATGTATAGAGCCATGTATCCCTCAATAGCATGGTGTTACTCAAAGGAAACTGTGTGTGTGTGTGTGTGTGTGTGTTAAAACCCGTAGGCACCATAGAGTCAAACTCCCTCTCTCTCTATCGTAACACACACACGCACCCTTGCCGTAACACACACACACACACACACACACACACACACACACAATCTTGCCCTCACTCACACACCCTCACTCACGCCATCTCTGTAGCAGGCAGCACGTAAAAAAGCATAAAAATATATATATTAAATATATATATTTCCTCGTATACTCTCTTGTTCCCACGCACGCACTCTCTGGATACATACACATACAACCCCGAGCAATGCGCACACACACTCACAACACTTTTTATAAGAAAAACACTCACACATTACCCACGTACTCACATGCATCCACAAGCACACACGCCTATGCGCACTCACATATCCACACATAGTACACACACGCATATACACACAAGAACATTAAAAACTTGAAGGAGTCGACATCGATGCCCAAAAGAAGAAGAAGGCCGAGTCGCACGCCGCTGACACCGAAACAAGAAAAGGCACCGAAGGCATGCGCCGACCGGCCCCGAAATTGATGAACATGCTACATCGACGCACCAGCTAGGCCCGCCCCGCCGTTCGCCGACATCTCATCCACGATGCCCTCTTCAGTGAAATCCATAGGTTGTCATCATTTTTCCCCAGTTTCTAAAGACATTTTATAAAAATCCCAATTTGTAAATTATCACCTCTCTCTAGGTGATGGCCACAAAGGCCCACCTAGGAGTTTTCATTTTTATAATTCCCCAAGACAAAGCAAGAGTCAACCATCTAGGACCCACCACCTTGATTTATCTCCCTTGATTAGGGCCCTAAACCTTATCAGATTACCCTAACCTAAAGCAGCCAGCACCTATAAAAAGGCATTGAGAGGTCACTATCGGGGGGGTCATCACTTGGTAGCATTTTGCTGGGAGGGATTGGCAACACTTGCATAACGAGAGAGGAGATTTAGTGCAGCATTTTGGGAATTAGCGCTATGTGAAGAAGCCATGTTTACACCTTGACTCCAATGGTCTCCACACGCACACTCACGCTAGCAAAAATCTCCCTGCCTGTGAGTCACCTCTAGAGAACGCACTATTAGGCTCACTATCTCTCCCTCTATATCTCTATCACCATGGTTGCCACCTCGCCAGAAATAAGGTTGTTGTAAATAATGCATGAAAATAGTTTTCCTCACAGCCCGAGGTTTTTCATCACCAGCGTCATCTCTCTCTCTCTCTCTCTCTCTCTCTCTCTCTCTCTCTCTCTCTCTCTCTCTCTCTCTCTCTCTCTCTCTCTCTCTAGGTGTGTAGAGTTTGTGTTATCTCCAATCACCGTTGTCCGCGTCCTAGCCGCTCAAAGCTAGATGGTGCACGTATTCGCTTCATCGTGGTTGGCTCGGCATGCATTGGCTTCTGGCGTTTGAGGCCGTCGGGCTCCGTGTCGCGCTTTGCACCCGTCAGTTTCATTAGCTTGAGATTTGGCAATAAATGCATATACTGAAAGTGAATCTACTGGATCTGCCCATCCTGTAGTTTGTCTAATGCAATTCCCAACCTGACAAAATTGTCCATGAGTCACCTTGCGTGCTTCTGTAGTCTTCAAAGCATAGGGCCACAAATCACCTTTTGTTTTTGCACCTTCATCATATGCACTAGTTTCTTCATACCACCCCTCCCAAAATTCAAGCGGAGCGGCTCACCTATCGCTTTGAGATGAATCTTCTTGTCTTTCCAAAAGACCACATTTTTCTTATAAACTTCATCAAAATCTTCACAGTCCTTGCGTTCATGATCTTTACTATCACACCACATGCAGTGGTCATCCCAATCTTTGCATGGAGGTCATTGCCGAGGCTCTAAAGTGGAACACTTGGTTGTTACCATATACAGGTGGTAGTGATGTGTGTGAACACACTAGGACCGTCGGGGCATTTTTTCCCTCTTTAGGAGGTTTTTCCCCCTGTGCATACGCCCATCACTCTAGGGCTATCTATCTTTTCATTGCACACCAAGTAACATACTCTCAGTTGTGTGCCTTGAGCTTCCTTCGTCTTCTCCAAGCTGTGTGTGTTTCTCTGCAACCCTAATTCCAACGATTGGTATCAAGGCAGGTTACGTCCTCCCGGGCTTAGTCGCTAGTTGCTCCAGCACACGCCTGCTCACTTTCTCCGATCACAATGAGGTTTCGCGAGCGTTCGTAGGTCAACAAATATTTCGGGTTAGCTCGTAGAGCTGAGGCTGCTCAGATTTTTGATTTGGGCTCATTTCGGCCTCCGTTTCCACTACAGGCAGGTCTGCATAGGCAATTTTGTCATTTTGTGCAGAATTTTTGTTAGTGCTGTTTTTTGCATAACAGGTGCCTTACAGTCTTCTACGGTTTGTGCTATATAGCACGTGTTGTTCTCGCTCCGTTTCTCTTATTTTCGGGCAATTTTCACATCAGTTGCAACACTTACCATGGCTGACAACAAAACAAATGTCTTCAAGATGTTTGCTGGCAGAGGGCAAGTTGGATGGGGACAATTACCCTATGTGGGCTTATACGATGCAACACGTTCTTGTGTCAAAGGGCTTTTGGAATATTGTGCAGGGCATTGATGTACGTCCTAGTTCTGAGGATGTAGACGATGTTGAGGATGTTACAGTTATTGCTGCAAGGATTGATGCTATTAGAGTTGTTCTACCTACGGCAAAACAAGCTCGTTGGATGTAAAGAATGCACAGGCTCATGCATTGATTGTGTTGTTTGTGAAGTGCACCATTGTTCCTCGCATTCATTCAGAAAAATCTGCAAAACAGGCTTGGGATATTCTAGCAGGTCTTTATGCAAGCCGCAATGAGGCTAAAATTGCTTTGCTGCGTAAAGAGCTGGAATCAAAGATTATGCATGAGGAAGATGATATGGACACTTTCCTTGCTAGTGTCAAGGATATCAATGAGAAACTTATTTTTGCAGGTGAAGTCATTTCAGACAGTTCCCTTGTGCAGATTGTTCTTGATGCCTTACCAGATTCTTACCAGACTTTTGCTAGTACTTGGAGACCTATGACCCAAGGAAATCCAGAAGTTGTCAAGTTTGATGCATTATGCACATTGCTGTTGCAAGAGTCACTTACCAGAAAAAACAAGACTAGGTAGCGTGCAGTTGAACAAGCTTTTATTGCTTCTCAAAGAAAGAGTGGTAACACCAATGTAGCCACTTCTTATGGTTCTGCTGCAAGTGGCAAAACTTTTGGTCCCAATGCTTCTATTGGCAGCACATCGTTTGGCAATTCTGGTGATAAGGGCAAAAAGAAGATGCGTTGCAATTATTGTAAAGCTAATGATCACTTGATCAAGCAATGTCCTAAGTTAAAGGCCAAACAGGCTAAGAAGAAAGAGGGTGGCTCCTCTGCAAATGCTGGTTCCACTACAAATGCAGTCATTGTTGAGTCTTCTATAAAAGGAGACTGTAATGCTGATGTTGATGCAGAATGGGATTTTAGTGCAGAGTGCACGTACAATCCTGCTGTCCATGATGCATGCATGTCACTTGCTGTAGATTCACATGTGTGGTATTTCGATAGTGGTGCTACAAAGCACATTACCTCACATCGTGAATTGTTCACCTCTCTCAAGTCTGTCCCTCATGGGAATTCAGTCATTTGTGCCAACAATGCCTCTTATCTGGTTCAGGGAGTTGGAAAGATTGTGCTTACTGCTGTATATGGTAGTTCCTTCACACTTGTTGATGCACTTTCTGTACCTGGGATCAAAAAGAATCTCTTGTCTGTATCCGCACTTGCTAGACTTGGACTAGTATTAAAATATTTGGATGACAGATGTACAATTCATGATCTCAGTTTTGGTGATGAAATCGTTGCATTTGGCTTTTGTGCCGTGGGCTATATAAGCTCACTTTGTATGACAAGTGTGGACAAAATTTTGTTAAGCCAGTTTGCTGCGTTTGTAGAAATCTGATATGGTTGCTTCTTTGCCACCTATTGAAGCACCTATCAAACATGTTTGTGAAGGCTGTATTTTGGGTAAGATGCAGCATTCTAAGTTTCCAAAGGATGGTTCAATTTGGGCCACATGCAGGTTGCAGCTTGTGCATAGTGATGTTTGTGGGCCCATGCAAACTCCGTCCTTGGGCAATTACCTTTACTTCGTGACTTTCATTGATGATTACTCCAGGCATGCATGGGTATTTCCGCTTAAAGCAAAGTCCGAAGTTTTATGTGCTTCAAACAATTTATGGCTATGGCTGAAAATGTATAGAAATGTACTATGGGCACCCTCCGTTCCGATCGAGGGGGGGAGTATATGTCTCATGAATTTAATGCATTTCTGGCTAGTCGTGGGATAAAACACCAATGTACAATTCCTTATACACCTCAACAAAATGGTGTTGCTGAGAGGAAAAACACGTCACTTACGAAAATGGCACGCGCAGGAAATTGGATGATCAAAAGTCAAGCTTTGCTGCATTCTTTTTGGCTTGAGGCCATCATGTGTGCCACTTATGTACTTAACAGGTGTCCTACGAAAGCTTTGCAGTCTGTTACTTCATATGAAGCATGGCATGATAGAAAGCCTTCTATCGAGCACATGCGTGTTTTTGGCTGTTTGGCATATGCTTTGGTGCCACAAACACAGCGCAGGAAATTAGCTGATAAGCCTGTCAAATGTATTTTTGTTGGTTATAGTGCTGAAAGCAAAGGTTATAGGTTGTATCATCCACAAACAAAGCGTATTTTGATTTCATGGGATGTAGTGTTTGTGGAAGATTCTGTTCAGTCCTTGCTGTCATGTACTAGAGATAGTAATGTAAGCTCATAGGACATTTATGACACTTTGTTGCCTCTTTTTAGTGGTGGAAGTTCGAACATAAATTCCGATGAGGCAAATGTACAAACTATGGGGGTTTCAGAAAATGTTATAGATCAGCCTATTACTGATGCAGATGTACATGATGTACTTGATGAGGAAAGGACTGAAAATGAGCAGGCTAGAGGTATGCCAAAATGGTTGCTGCATACATTGCGTGATAGTAAATTGGATGTACCTTTGTCTAGTCGTACTCTTTCAGGCTCTCACCATGCATCTTATGCATTAGATTGTTATGCTTTGGTTGTGTCTAGTTTACATGATGTTGAGGAACCTCTGTCTTTTGATGAAGCACAGAATTCAGAAAATTGGATGGCTGCCATGCAATCAGAATATGATGCACTTATAGAAAATGACACATGGACTTTATGTGATTTGCCTCCTGACAAAAAGGCCATTGGTACAAAGTGGGTTTACAAGTTGCAAGTCATATGGTGAGATCGATCGCCATAAGGCGCGACTTGTTGCAAAGGGTTATGCACAACAAAAAGGCATAGATTATGAAGAGACTTTTGCTCCTACTTGTCGTGTGACTACTGTGTGTTTTCTATATGCATTGGCAGCTCATATTGGTTGGGATGTACATCAATCAGACATTGTTATTGCTTTCTTGAATGGTGACATATTTGTGGAAGTTTATGTAACGCAGCCTCGCGGTTTTGTCGTGAAAGGACAAGAGGACAAAGTGTGCAGATGTAAGAAGGCTTTGTATGGGTTGAAGCAATCTCTTCGTGCTTGGTATGAGAAAGCTGACACTCATTTGGTCAAACGAGGCTTTTGTAACAGTCCAACAAAAAGCACATTGTATGCAAAGCGTGAGGGTGATGTACTTCTCATTGTGGTTCCTTATATAGATGATTTGCTGATCACTGGACCAAATGAGAGACATATTGCTGAATTTAAGGCTGATTTGAATGCTGCTTTCAAGATGAAAGATTTGGGACTGTTGCATCATTATTTGGGCATACAGTTTAAGCAGTGTGATGGTGGTATTACCTTGTGTCAAAAAAGTTACATAGAGATGTTGCTATGTAAGTTTGGACTTGAGGATTGCAAACCTATTGCCACTCCCATGGAAACAGGTTTGAAGTTGAGTCTACATGATGCTGACGATCCTGCTGATGTCACTCTTTACCAAAATGCTATTGGCTGCCTCATTTATGTATGCAACACGAGGCCAGATATTTAGTTTGCAGTCTCAAAGGTCAATAGATTTATGCATAGCCCAGGGTCTAAGCATTGGCAGGTTGTCAAGAGGATTTTTTGCTACCTTAGTGACACTTTTACATCTTGGCTTGTTTTATCCCAAGGGGGGGATCATTGCCGACAGATTTACATGCTTTTTGGGACTCAAATTGGGCTGGTTGTTTTGACACGCGAGTGTCCACAAGTGGTTTTGGTTTCATGCTTGGCAGTTCATGTATATCATGGTTGAGAAAGAAGCAATCTACTGTGGCCACTTTGAGTTGTGAGGTTGAGTACAAGGAAGTCTTCACAGCTACGGTTGAGTGTGTATGGCTCAGACACCTTATGGCTGATTTGGGTGTTGGACAGGACACTGCCAACACTATCTACACTAATAGTCAGAGCGCATCGACAGTTGCGAGGAACCCGGTTTTTCATGCTTGCACAAAGCACATTGAGGTGCATTACCACTATGTCAGGGAGAGGCACAGGACAACCTTGCAGATCTTTTTACAAAGGCATTGTCTTGTGAGAAGCTCGAAGCTTTTCGCAAAGCTTTGGGATTACTCCCTTTGTGGACTGATCATGTCCTTAGGGCATGGCACTTCCCTTTACTCATGTGCCAGCTCTCGTTCACCGCATCACTCCAGGGGGGATTTGTTACCATATACATGTGGTAGTGATGTGTGTGAACACACTAGGACCGCGGGGTCATTTTTTGCCTCTTTAGGAGATTTTTTCCCCCGTGCATTGTATATATGCCCATCACTCTAGGGCTATCTATCTTCCGTTGCACACTAAGTAACATACTCTCAATTGTGTGCCTTGAGCTTCCTTTGTCTTCTCCAAGCTGTGTATGTTTCTCTGCAACCCTAATTCCAACATTGGTGCCTACCCCTTCAAGCTTAATTGCTTTCAAAGTTTGATTTTATTCTTGTATACCTTTGATCAGCTCGTCAAGAACAGGCTCTGTTGGACGGATACGCCATGACGAACGTCAGCACAGCGAGAACTCACCTAACAAGATTTGTCAGCTAATGACGAAGCTCAACCCGCAGGCGCGTGGAAGCAAGCATAGGGTGTCAACCTACACTCAACCGACTCCTAACTAATTCCTACAGAGGTCTCTACCAATTGTCTAAGCCACAGCCTTCAAGAGTGCATAAGAGGAAACTTCCTACAACGCTTTCTAGAGCCGAACACCCATCAAACAATCTCGAAACACCATAGAACTTGAAGGAGACCCTACTAATACCAATAGGTCGCTCTCCCTAAGGTCTATGAACCAAAACCCCAACCCAAAACACCTAGTGCAAACTCACGTAGGATGTCTGGCCGAAATTTGCAGGTCTTCGTTTCCGAAATCTAAAGTGCCTAATGTGTAGCTCTACTCAATGTGAACGCATAGATATGCTGCAATGCAAAATCGGACAACGTATGCTCACCAAATCACCAGATGAAGCTCGTAGAAGGAGCTCACAAAATCGGACCCTACGCGCACAATGTAGGTATTGGTGCGTAGCTCTCGTCGGGGGCAACACACTGCACTTCTTCGCACTCGATTTCGACCACCTGTGCACACGTAGCGTCAAGATGAAGCTCACACTCTCTCTCGTACACAGTACGCTCACTCACAGACTTCAAAACTTATTTTTTAAAAATGACAAAATGTTTTTTCATTAAGGTCAAAAAGTGGTATATATACCTTACAATTCTCAAACCCTAAAGTTCCAAAATCAACCATCTACTCAATCTAACTATCAAAACTGGGATACAATCTGAAAACTTCTGTAAGCCCCAATATTTACAAGGTGAAAAATCGGGTTTCCTCAATAAATGAAAAATTACAAAAAATGACAATCTTCCGAGTAGTTAGTTTCCGTGGGGTGTGTCCAGCTTCTAACACTCCCTCCCCCCCCTCCTTGTTCATGTCGTCCCCGACATGGCCGCTGATCTGCTTCTTCATCGTATGGTTTCACGCATCTTGATCAATGATTCTATCTTGCATGTAGATTCATCATTGTTGGGCCGAAAATATCAGTGTTTATTGTGAAGAAGCCGGTGTAGAATGCTTCTTCAAAGGCCTGGAGGTGATAGGATGCTAGAAACATTATCCTTTGATAGAACTCATGTATCACCTCCTTGGAAGGCTGACCAGACAGATCATAGGCACATCTGTAAGTATCTTGGAAGAAGAAGATACTGTCTGTCACCTGGCCTGGCTTGAATGTCTCAAATACTGCTAAAAGAGTTTTGCAGATTTTCTTCATCATGATGCACGTAAGGTCATTTTCTTCATCATGATGCACGTAAGGTCAGGTGAGCCAGTGAACAATTTGATGGCGCTCGTTAGGATTTTCACCATGTATTGGACACTTATTCTCTCACCTACCTTCACGCCCGGCAGCTTAGGATAATTTAGCCAAGTGGGTTGGCTCCTTTGTAATATCTCCTGGGCCTTCCACGTCCTGATCCTTGGTAGAGGACAAAAGCTGAGGTTGTCTTTGATGTTTTTCGGTGCCTCTACCAAATGGATTAGGTATTGTGGGTACTTTGTTAGCCACGCCTTCCTCCATTTTGGTTGAGAGTCAACTATTAGCCTGACCCCTTATGATTGGGAGATATCTGTGTTGTAGAGTGGCACTGTAGGCTCTTCTCTAATCCTCTTATTGATGGTGGAAGCTTCATACTTCAACAAAGGATATGCGAGAGAGGGTTGAAGCCATTCGCGCCTGAGGTTGCTGACGTCGATCTTCTGGATAGTCATGGATTTGAAAACCCTCTTCTCCCATTCCAAGGCGTCCTTAGTCGTCTCTCTGATCTCCACCTCTATTGCTTTACGTAGCTGTTCCTCCTCTTCCTTTGTCAGATCTTGTGGCTCTTGAGAGGATCCTTCTAGGATTTCCTTTTGCATAGGTGTGTCCACTGGATCTGCCACAATTTCTAAATCTATGCCTTCATCGGCCGCTAGCCCTGTGCCCTCTTGCTCTCCAGCTTGCTGTCCTCTCAGCTCCTCAATCTACTTTAGGAGTTTCTGTTTTTTTGTTTTAGCTTCTTCGCCCATATTCACGAGGAGGTCGTTCAATTCGGCGTTTATCTTCTCCGCCTCCTCGAGCTTTCTTTTGATACTTTATAATTCTTCTTGCAGGGCTTTTTGGTCTTCTTCCATTCGTGTTTGCATAACAATTGACCCTTCTGCCATCATCAATCGTTGCTTTTTCTATAGAGTCAGCTCCTTCTGGAGTTCTTGCATCTCTTCTTCATAAAGTTGGCTTTCCGTAGTGATGTGAGTCGAGCTAGTAGCTCTGACTCTGGCAGGAGATGCCAGCAGCCTCTGGATGGTTTGATCTTTCACTATAAGGTGGTCCTTGAGCTCAAGGACCTCATCCTGGCTGGCTTCTTGATCTATCTCCACCTTTTCTTTGGCGTTTTGCATTGCTTCAACTTCTTTAGACTCCTCACTTGGGCAAATTCTTTCTTTCCCTTCTTTTTCTCAGGTTGCTCTTCTTGAACAGGCTCTAGCCGTCTTTTCAATCTTGTGGAAACCCTTGGTGCTCTTTGTGGCTCGTCTTCTTTGTCTTCTTTGAGTCTCAGCCAGCCGTTCTGTGATGGGGGGTCAGGCCATCTTCCTTTTGCGTGCAATGCCCCATAAATCACCTTAGTGATTAGTTCTCCTGGCACAATATACGTTGGCTTCTTGTTACCCATCTTCACTAGGTTGTCATGTATATATGCTGCATAATTGATTATCTTTGGAGTGCTCTTCATCATTGCCCAAGTGAATGTCGTGGCAATTGCACCTGGCGGCATTCTGTACTTTTGTGGCCTCTTCGCACACATATGGAAGTATCGGTTGTACAACTGGCTCATGATTGCCACTCTTGGTTGGCAATATCTTCAAAAGTGTAGTTACCTTTCTTCTCAGTGTACACCTTGACCTCATCCCTTTTTTTAGTTACACTATCTCCCTTGTTGGAGAGGTCTAGTGCATCTGCTACAACTTGCTCGGTGATGACTATTTATGTTTCTGTCCTGCCTTGCAGATCAGTTACTCTGGCCACTCCATCTTCTTTGATGGTCGTCACAAACTCCCAGACTCTCTTTATGTCAACCCCTGCCGGCACTGCTTCAAAATAGTTGTGGAGATCAATCTTCTCCAAGTACTCGGCCATCGGATCTTCTTAGATCCATGTGTTGGTGGGCTTTAGTGTTCCTTCTGGTATGACGAAGGGCTCCACTTCTTCTAGGTTATCCTTAATGGTCATTCTTCTCTTCTTTGCTGGTGATTTCGCGGCTGCCATAGATCCTATTGCACTCAGTAGTCCGAAGTTAGCGTTTTTTCCATATTAGCTGAGAAACAGAGTTTTAACTATCCAAATGACTTGAAAATTGAAATAAAGCTTAAAAGGAACTTGTGAAACTGTGCATGTGCTATGGGCTCATTGCACCATGGCATTGGCTCCCATGATGTCACTCTTTACACAGAAGGTCCAAATTATGCTGGAGACATCCTACGCGTAGGATGTCTATTTCATCAAAATGGCATGAGATTTGTTCTGTGGGTGGTCCTTGGCCTATGGAACATGGCTATGCTCTTGGATATGGATTTGGACAAGGATTGATTCTTGTAAGAGCGTGTGTAGTGTTTTTGGGCTCAAAAAGTGTATCTTGAAGGTGTTGGGGTCAAAATTGATTAGAATGGCTTCAAAATTGGTATGTGAGCTCTTGATGATGAGGTGATTGGATCTAGAAATGAAAAACATCCTTTGTAGGCCAAAAATGTCAAATAGACATCCTACGCGTAGGATGTCTACTTCATCAATTTTTGCTTCTGACCACACAGATTGGTTGGTGATGTGCTTGTGAATGTGTTGTGCAAGTTTCATGTGATTTGGACAAGATTTGGTAGGTCTATGGCTCATTATTGCCTCTATGCCCTAACTTTGTGTTTTTTCATGCATATGAGGTCAATGTTGATCCAATTGTGATAAAACTTGGTGGCTAGCATGTAAAGGTCATTCAGAAAATGTGTGTGATGAAAAATGTTGGGATCTGTGCCCAGAAAGGCCCTTGAGACATCCTATGTGTAGGATGTCCGCGTAGGATGTCTCCTGATGATTTTTTAATGGAATGTGCCACTAGTGCCTGCCCTTGGTCCCCCTGAGTCCCTTTTAAGCCTAATTTCAACAAAAAAGTCAAATGGATAGAAAGTAACTCCCCGTGTGGACTTCAGAGCCTCCGAGCCGTTTTCTGACTTCTGGAGTGCTTTTTGGCGATGAAATTTCTTGATGTTGGTCTCCATAGCTTCCCGATCCCTTAGGGATCCTTGCCGTATGGTTTTTGTCGACTTTGGCTTCACCGGAGCTTCATTTGGCAATTTGTCGCTCTAGAAGCACCCGTGATTGCGTCTTCAATGATTTGTGGTGGTCCACCACCATAGGACTCTGTTGTTGATGGTCTAGGAAAGCCGCTCGTGAAGTTTGGTGGCAAACGGCCATGCGGTTTGGCCGTGAGAGCAATTTGACGCTTTGTGTGTCTGATGCCGTTTCTGAAGTTTAGTGCCGCTTCGGGTCACTTTTTGGTCATGTGGGTCACATAGACTTGTCGAGCATGTCGAGATGCTCCTACCCATGAATTTTGGTAGCATTTGGGCGTCTTTTCACCGATTTCCCATTTGGTGGCCTCTTGCGGGATTCTTGGAATTAGGGTTTTTCCCGATGGTTTTCTACTGCCTTTGGACATCCAAGACTGGTCTCCTATGCTAGGGTAAGCTGCCAATGAAGTCTCATTGCTTTTGGGTTAGCCATTAGGTCGCCGTCTCTACTTGTAGGTCTCTACCGCCCGCTTTGTGTGTGAACCCTACGCTAGTTTTCGCGACAAAACGACAAACATGCGCGAAAAGCTCAAGGTGGTGAGCCTACCTCTCATGTCTGAAGCCCGTCGGGTAGTCGTGCGCGTCATAGAAGCTACTGGAAGGTCCGTTCGCTCTAGGTGGCAGAAGCTCTCTCCAAAAGGTCAATAGTGAAAATCAGCTAAAAATGAGGTGAAAATTTCTTATAATGGAGGTCCCCGAACCACTTTTCATGAAATTTGACATGTGCTCCCAACTTCTTGCAAGATGCGGTTTAGACTAAAAAATTTCTTGATTTGGACTCCATTTGCTCTGTTTACCAGAAATTTGGCATTTCGATCAAAACCTGCCTAAACAAATTTGGCATTTCGATCAAAACCTGGCCTAAACACGCTTTCCGCTCCAGTCTCATAATTGCACCCCCACTGTACCATAGGTTGTCCTATAGTCACTGATCATCCCCATATTTTTTGTTTTTCATTACGACCACTTTTCACTTGCTTTTTGTATTTTTGGAGTTTTTTTGCCGAAAATTAGCAAAATTAAAAGGAAAATAGCAAATCAAACCCAAAAAATCCCGCAAAACATTATATACACTCACATTCACTTTTATGGTCGGATTTCTCCGTTTTACCAATATTTTGTTCGAAAAATGGCTATTTCTACTTATATACACACTCCTAGGGGCTTGATTGGCGTTTGGCCCCATATACCTATAGATACATGCTGTATAAGGGCATATATACTTGGGTTAGTCTAGAAAATTTTGCAATCAAACAACAACCCCTTAAAATAGTCGAAAATCATGCCCCTTTTTTGCTCTTTCTACTATTGGTTCCGCATTTGAGAATGCCTCCCCCCCTCCTAGCCGGAGTCCTCCCGGGCGACAAGGTATCGCCTCGGAGTATGTGCCGTGCATAGGTTGAATTTTTTTTGCTAATGCTTGGCCGATTAATGTGGCCCTAATTTATGCATACTCGGTCAATGCATGGAAAAATTAATGCTGTGCAAGAGAAGGGAATAAACCATATGCTTATTGACATTCGCCGTCGAGGTTTCATGTTTTCTTTGCAAGTAACAGCTGTAACTCTACTGCTCTCTGTTTAATTGTCTTTTTTGCAAAAGGCAATTGCTTTGCTGCTACTGTTGATATAACCGTAGTTGTTTTTATGGAGAGGATTGGCTTGGTCGGAATGGCCGTGGATAGTATTTCTTTTGCTGTCCATTGGTAGCTTGTTTTTGCCGATTTTGGTAGGTGTTTTGCTACTTCCTTGGTTGCCATTGTTTTGTTGCGGATCGGCATCCACTTAAGTTGGTTGTCCTTTTTCAAATGTAGATGTCTGCCTTCCGTTGTTGCTTGTACTGAAGGGAATTCCTTTTGCTTTTGTTTTGGTATCCAAATGCGAGTAAAATTTGGGTTATAGCTGAGCATTTTCTTTGGGATCCATATCTGTTTTATGCCCTTGGTTTTTGGTTGAACTATCTGCTTCGGTTGAATTCTTTCGTTGCATTGTTGCTTGTCTGCCATGTCATTTCTATCCTTTCGCATCCATACTTGTTTCCCTTGTTTGGTAATCTAGATCTTTGCATTGCGGTCGGTGACGTTGTATGTATGTAGTTAGCATGGTTGGCTTTTACCTGTCTATTGGCCTTGGGTATTATGTTGTTCTTTGGTGGCATTCTTGCTTTTGGTTTTTTTGTCAGTGATTGCATTGCTGGCAGCTGATTATTCCGATATTGCTGAGCAAAGGCTATCACCTGTTGTTCTTGTGCATGCTGAATTTTGACTGCATTCGCATTCCAATCTATCTGCACATTGTACTCTTTTTGCCAAGGTTGTCCCAACATCATTGGGTGTTGTGTGCTTTCATTCTCCACCACATAGAATTTGTGTGGGTAAATATATTGATGTACTTGTACATGCAATATAGTCCAGCCCAATGTTTTCAACGAGTGTGATGTACTACTTTCTAGCACTTAAGGAGTAGGATGAAGTTGGCCTGTGGATTTGAGCTGTTGGTATAATCCGTAAGAGATCAAATTTGCTTGAGCTCCAAAATCAAGCAATGCCGTCGATTCAACTTGATTGCTACCCACTTTGACTGCAATTATTGGCTCCACTGTGTCTTCATCCAACTTCGTTAGTCAAATGGCATTGATTCGCAATGGTGGTCCACTTTGTTGTTGTTGTCGCAGAAGTCTTCTTTTTGCAATGCGTTCTTGTGCTTCTGCTTGAGATTCCTCTTGTACTCTCTGTTTTTCCTTCATTCGTTGTTTTCCTTGATGGATTTTTTGGAGCATCTCCTGTGTGAGTGGTAGATGATATTTCTTCAGTCGACATCCACTAATCCAGTTCGGCATTCTTCACCTGCTAATGTAGCAAGCTTGACAACTCCGCTTTGTGATATATCGCTAATCACAAAGGGTCCCATCCCTCGCTTTTTAAGTTTCTTGGCATGTTGCTTCAAAGTATAAACAAGTACATAATCACTTGTTTTGAACTCTTTAGTGTGCACATGCTTGTCAAAAAACTCTTTTTGTCTTCTCTTTTTAGCATAGATTGAAGCTACAGCTCTCAAGCGGAGTTCATCTAGCTTTTCAAGATCATCTATTCTTGAAGAGAGCTCATGCCCTGTCCATTCTAAGCGTTTCGCTACTCGTAGAGTTGGAATTAAAAACTCTATGGGTAGTATAGCATTTAGGCCAAACACCATGTTGTACGGTGTTGTTCCTATCGATGTTTTGTAAGCTACCCTGTATGCCCATAGGGTTGAGTATAGCTGCTGATCCCAATCTGTTCTTGACTGTGACACTATTTTAGTGAGAACCGTGCATAGTGTTTTATTTGTGGCCTCAGCTTGTCCATTGGCCTATGGATGGTATGGAGCAGATTTCCTATGTATGACCATGAATTCCTCTAGCAGATATTCAATGACATCATTAAGAAAATGTGTCCCACGATCACTGACAATTTCTATTGGTAAACCGTATCGTACAAAAACATTCTCATACAAAAATTGTGCAGGAGTTTGTGCATCTGCTTTTTGCGTTGCCTTGTCTTCCGTCCATTTTGTAAGATAGTCCGTAGCCACAATGATATATTGGGTATGGGTGCGATATGCAGGGGGTGAGATAGGTCCCACAAAATCAATGCCCCATTTTGCAAATGCTTGTGCTCCCATCATTGGCCATAGTGGCATCTCATCTCTCTTTATCGGCACCTTGGTGCACTGACATTCGTTATAACGTTTTACAAACTCTTCAGATCCATACGCAATGTAGGCCATCATATACCTGCGCTTAAGACAATTTTTGGCGTCTTATCGCTCGAAAAATGGTCTCCACTTATTCCGCTATGTGCATGTTCTAGAATCAGCAGGTATTCGCTTTCACTTGCACAGATTCTAAGTTGATTGTCCTTTCCTCGCTTATAGAGTTGGTTCCCAATTATCTGAAAGTCGCGAGCTTCCAACTCTATAGCCCTTTTCCGTGCTCTTCTGATGTTCTCAGGAAACGTCCTGGTGGTTAAGAAATCAATGATATATTGACTCCATGTAGGTGCAATGTTTACCTGAAACAATGTCGCGTGATCCACTGGTCGTTTGGCACTACATATAGTACAATTGGTAACATAAGAATGTGTGTCCGCATACATAGTTGGCCAATAAAACCCTAACTGTTTCAGTCTCTGGTGTGTTTTCACTGTTGAACAATGAAATGCACAATCCTGGACATGTGCTTCTTCAAGGTAGCACTCGAATTCTTTCGGATTTATACATAATCGTAGGATTTGGTCCGATCCTAGATGATACAGCCGTCCTGCTATCAACTGGAAGTTTTTTGTTTATCGAATTGTTTGTTGTTTGGATCTGTATTCCGTATTATCAAACCTAATTCCAAAGGAAAGAATGCTAACTATTTCCTGTGACCATTTGGGTATTATTTCAATATTGAAAAGATAAGTATCTAGTATGTCATCATCTACTCCTTCAGGAGCTTCCCCGTTCTGTATCCTTGAAAGATGATCCGCTCGTAGATGGGTTTTACCCTTTTTGACCACCATTGTGAAATCAAACTCTAGCAATATAATAAACCAACGTACAATTCTCCCTGTATTGCATGGTTTATTTACCAGATACAGAAGAGCTTGATGATCTGTAAAGAACACAAATTTGTTTGCGAGCAAATAATGCCGGAATTTCTTTACAGCATAAATCATTCGTAACCCTTCTTGTTCGGTGGTTGTGTAGTTCTTTTCTGCACTGTTTAACTGTCGGTGTAACATTTAATGGCCTAAAAACTTGTGTGTAGCGGAAATTAGCATGAACATAGTGGGCATTTCATTAGAATAGATTCCTAATGAGAATTACAAGAGTGCTTGGGTGGAGAGAGCAACAAAAAGCCTAGTTAGATAGCATCAACAATACTTTCAAAAGAGAGAGAAATTAAGCTATTGACAACAGTTGAGGACCGGATTTGCATGGAGCTGGTCCCCCCTTCAAAAGGCTTTGTATTATGGTTTCTCCCATCAAGAGAGACATTGTACAATACAATTCTTTGTGTTCCTTCAAGACTAGCTAGTGCAATGAAGATGAAAGCTTCATGCACTAAGCAAAACACTTAGTAAACACAACTTTAATTATCCCCGTTCTTAGACCCAAGACCTCACACACCTTCGAAGATGGTGAGAGCTAGCAGGGTATGAGAGTAGATTGAGAGGAAGAAGGAGTATCTTACGAGAAAGATGTACATCTCCTCACATAATCACTCATACTAGCATAGATTTAGCTTAGTAATTAGCTTGATAGAGGAGATGATCATGCATTGAAGCTTGGCTCTTGGTTGGATTTGCATCCACAAGCCAAGAGTGTGTCGATGTAGGCTTCTATCTCACAAGCTTGGAGTAGGTGATGAGCTCTCCATTAAAGCTTGGGAAGAGATAGTCTTCTCTTTCTTCACACATGAGATTGTGTGAGTGTGTGTGTGATAATTCCGTGCAAAAATCAGCCCCCTCTCTCTCTTGGGCGAGCCCTCTTGCTATTTGCTCTTGCAGGCTCCCCATTGGACCTCCCCAAGTCAAGCCAATGGCTATTAAGCAGCATAAGTGATAGCCTTCTGACATGTGTTCCCCTTTCCCCTTTTGTGAGAGCTTAATCAATTAAACTTAATTGATTTAAATGAATTAAATCCCCATTGGACCTTTCCCCATTCTGACCAATAGGAATTAAGTAGCCCATTGGGCTGCTCAATTCGTATTGGACCCCTTCACGGGCTGTCCAATAATTATCCATGAGACTTAATTTTCATTGGTTCTTTTTATTAAGTGTTTTAAAATTAATTAGGCTAAATTTACTCTAGTCTCATTCTCATTGGTCCACTTCAAGGGTCATCCAATAGGAATTGGGTACACCTTGTGGGCATCTGGCCTAGGGAGCTGACATGTGTCCCTCATTCCCTTTGTGTAAAGGGAGCTTGTGTGTGTGTGTGTGTGTGTGTGTGTGTGGCCTTCTCTCTCATCCCCTACTTGCTAGGCTCGCCCCCTCCTATGTAGGGATATTCAAAGGCTTTTCTGGTCACATACAAAGCATCCAATTCCCTTAAGGTTGACCTTTGGACACAACCTTTGAATGTTGAAACCTTAGCATTTTGGAAGTCTTAATGGGCTGAACCTTAGGGCCTTTTTAGCCCATTGTTGCACATGGTTCTTCTGCAGATGGCCCCCCCCCTTTGGATCCCTATTTTCCCTCCTTTGGATCCCTACTGTGGCCGGTCTGCTAGCTTAACCAATATTCTATCCCCTGGCACTTCCCCATATTAAATGATCAGTTTAACATGAGAAAATAATTTAGGAGAATTAGATATTGATTATTATGACATTACCTCTCTCTTGAAATCATAGTCGTCCTCGACTATGGTGTAGAGAAGATAAAGCATATTCATGAGTCCTTTTCTTAGCGGGTAGAGGATCCCTATGTTACCTTACGACATCATTCCACAATGGATGACTAGTCCATTTGGCGCTTGAGAGCCTGAGGCTGCTGCAAGCATGTCTGCACATTAGTCCTATCAGTCTTCCATAGTAGAGTGACAAGCTCTACTTGGTGTTTGGGAGACGTCGTCTCCGCAAACTTGATCTAAGCATGCATACTACTTCATTTTTGTGCACAATAAAGAAAAAGAGAGTCTTATAAGACAAAAACTTTGTTCATTTTTAACATTTTGTACATTTGCTTCCTCTTGGGAAGCATTGTAAGCATTGACAAGGTTTAGGTTATCCTTTAATTGTATGCCTTGCATCCATCTAGCATCTTCAAAAGGATAATTCTTAAACTTAATAAGATATCGTCGGATAGTCTTACCGCCTCTTAATACCTTGTCTTCATATACCTTGTCTTCATGTCAGAGAATGGACTCGGGCTGCAGCACCTCCTCTTGGTCCTCGATCTCCGGTGGGTCTTCAATAGTTGGGTGGCTCTCCTTTGTAAGGCTTTAATAGGCTCACATGGAAAGCATTGTGTATGAGCCAATGATTGGGCAACTTGAGTTGATAGGCCATCTCATTGATTGGCCTAAGAATCTGGAAGGGACCATAGTACCTTTTTGCTAGTTTAGCATAGTACTTTTGGTGGCCCGTAGGATTCTTGCCCATCGTGTGCCTTAATCGAGCCTTGGGAAACTTTAATAAGACCCAATCATTTTCTTTAAAGGCTTGGGCTCTTTTGTGCTTGTCAGCAGCAGCCTTTTGCCTTTGCTGTGAGATAGAGATAGCATCCTTAATCTTTTGAAAAGATTCTTGTAGGTCTCGGCTATACTCATTTGCAGCGAAGATTCCATGTACCTTAAGTAGCAAGGGACTTTTTGATCTTCCCTCAATTACCTCGAAAGGTGCTTTTCCCGTGGAAGTATGTACAGTGTTATTGTAAGCATACTCCACTAAGGGTAAGTACTTCTCCCATTGGGATCTTTGATCTACTTCCATTACATAGGCTTTTAGTAGATCGAGAATTGTTAGGTTAGCTATTTCACTTTGGCCATCCGTTTGTGGATGATAGACCGAAGAGAAGTTTAGCCTTGTTCTTAAATTCTCAAAGAGACCCTTCCAGAAATTACTGGTCATTCTAGGATCTCTATCCGACACTATAGACATTGGCAAGCCATGGTACTTGAAAATTTGTGAAATGAAGAGGGTTGCCATTTGATGGGCTTTGATAGTCTTTTTGACAGGTATAAAATGAGTTTGTTTACTGAACCTGTCTACTATCGTCCATATTCCCATATTCCCATGGATAGACTTAGGAAATCCAAAGATAAAATCCATGGATCTGCTCTCCCATGGTGAATTAGGAATTGGCAAGGGTTGAAGCAATCCAAGTTGCTTCCCTCTATCAAATTTTGTCTTTTGGCAAACCACACATTTAGAAACATACTCTTGTATGTTCACTTTCATGGTAGGCCAATAGAAATATGTTTCAATTCCCTTTAAGGTAGACTGAATCCCTCTACGCCCCGCATACGGTGGAGCATGAGATTCATACATTACTTTCTCACGTAGTGAGTTAGTAACGCATAGTCTATTGCCATAGAGAAGATAACCATCTTGTAAAGTAAATGGTTATTCTTTCTTCCCTAATGCAAGGGCTGAAATCACATCTCTAAAATTGGGATCAATAGCATACTCATCTATCACTGAAGATAGATCATTGTGAGTTGCTATGAAAACCGCATTCACTCTCGGCCGTGTTGAGAGTGCATCAGCTACTTGATTATGCTTGCCAGCAATGTGAGCAATATGAAAATGAAATTGTGAAAGGAAATTTGTCCACCTCATTTGTTTGTCGGAGAGCTTGGTCTGCGTCATGAAGTACTTAAGACTTTGGTGATCCGTTCGCAGAATGAAAGGAGTCTCCAATAAATAGTGCTTCCATGAGTTTAAGGCATGTAGAATTGCAAGGAGTTCCTTTTCGTATATGCCTAGAGCTTGCTCAACAGGGTTGAGCCTTCGACTCTCATAGCCTATGGCGTGCCCTTCTTGGAGCAAAACAGCTCCAAGGCAATCACCACAAGCATCATATTGGACCTGAAATGGTTTTGAGAGATCCGGTAGTGTAAGCACAGGTTGAGAGATAAGCTTTTCTTTAAGATTTTCGAAAGCATTGTTCTCCTTATGTAATGTCCCCAACCCGCCTATACCGTGATCGGGATGGGATCCTTGACAGGTCTCTAGGCCTTATAAAAATCGGAGTCTCTAGACAAGAAAAATCCAAGGAATAAACCTTTGCCATTGACAATGGCTTAGGTCTATAGCCCTAGAAGAAGACCTAGTTCTGTCTCGCAGCGGAAACGGGATAACATACTAACAATCCCAAAAGTCTTTCGGCCCTATAACGTCCACATATTGGGCTAAGGTATCCTCAACCAACGCTTTTTTCCCTCTAACAGATGTGAGGGCACAACCGTTGGTGGACTCCTCTCCAAGTGAAGAAGTTTTCTAAACATTTTAGTGCGCAGGGATGGATAGTTACCTGACTAATCAGGTCCACCCGTCCATGATTGACAACCTTAGTCAATCCCCACTTACCACCCCGCACTCACACATGATTCATTTATCTTACTATCACATTGTTTTAAACATTTAAAATAATGGTTTCTTATAACTTTTAGTCAGAGTAATTCCTTGAATCAATTATTAAAGACAACATTGAAAGCATTCTTTTAGAAAACAGACATCTTTAAACTTAAGACAGGGTACTGTCAATCAAAACATTATCCATAATAACCATGACCAGTACTCTTCTTGTCTCAAGACCACCTAAGGGTGAAAAACGGCACCCATTCCTTATTCAAATCCGGAGTGGATAAACCCCCACCCAAGGTTCCGGGTGCCCATACACCAAACCACTTGCCCATACAACTGGGCGGCTCCCCTAGGATAAAAAACGGTATCCTAACTTATGTAGAAACATCAAGACATGACACGGAGTAGAAACTCATCGTTCATGGGGGTAACCGACTTATCCGTGGCTAGAAAGCCAATCATTATCATCAATTTATATCAAGGAGTCGGAGGTGTCTTGAGACAAGCTGTCTTAAGGATGATCAAACATATCTTTCCTAATTCAACCAGTTTTAACCCAAAAAATTCTTTCCTATATTATAAACAAATGCACATTGGAAGTTAACTACCTTCCGTTTTCAGCCAGTTTATCCTTCTTACGTATGCAATGCTAACTTATAAAATAACTTAAACTAATTAAAGACTTAATTGAACAATGGGACACCCACCTGGGATTGATTGGCCATCTACTGTTGCGCTGGCGCCTGAAGACTCCTCCGTAGGCCTACTACTAGGACCGGCTTCGTCGTCATGCGACGCTCTAGTTTGTTTTGGAGCTATGTCCTCATCATCAGATGTAGGATTTGCTCGTGTTCTTTTTGGTGACATAACTTCTTATCCTTATAAAAAGTACGTCTAATCATTAGGTAAATAATTCAAAATCTGGACTTATCCTTTGTATTCAATCGTAACCCATCCAAGGTTAAATTTATAGTCTTAGTTGATAAATTCTTGACCTAGTAATTTCTTATTTGTCTATATAGGCATGATAACTTTTTCCACCGCTTCTTTAAGGGTTTTTTAAGCTCTCCTATATTTCTTATAATTTTCTATATCTTTTTCCTAATTTTTCCATCGACTTTTAAGCTAATAATCTACTTATTTCAGGCTTAATATTTATTGTATTTAATTTCTCTTAAAGATTTTATTTCCTCAACTTGATATCATAGGTTTATACTTACTATAATTTTCTTAAAAACTTTTGACCACAAAGTCTATTTATTTTAATTAATCATTCTCTAAAAATAGGACTTTTGGTCAATTATAATTTTCTAACTTCACCAATTAACTATGGTATAATTACCACAAGTAGATAAGGTAATTTTTGACCTCTGGTAATTATCTTATTATTTTCTAACTTAATTATATAATTTTCATCTTTAATTTTTAGCCAAAAATAGTGTAATTTGACTCATGATAAATATCTATACTACTTTTCGACCTATGGAATATTTATCACGGCCTCTTTACCCTATAATATAGCTCTGATAAATAGCATATAATCATATAGCATGATTTAAAAATTTCCTTCTTTAGTTTTTAGCTAAAAATAGTGTAATTTGACTTAGATAAATATCTATAATACTTTTCTAACCTTGTAATAATTATCACGGACTCTTTACCCTATAATATAGCTCTGATAAATAGCATGTAATCCTATAATATGATTTACTAATTTCCCTCTTTAGTTTTTAGCTAAAAGTAGTGTAATTTGATTGAGATAAATATCTACACTACTTTTCTAACCTTGGAATAATTATCACGGCCTCTTTACACTATAATATAGCTCTGATAAATAGCATGTAATCATATAGCATGATTTACTAATTTCCCTCTTTTATTTTTCCCTTAAAATAGAGTAATTCCATTAAGATAATTAGTTAAACTAACTATCTCAGGTTAGAATAATGATCACAGGTTATCTAACATCTAATAAACCTCTAAAAATTAACTCAATTAAATTTGAATCTATTTACTAATTTCCCTTATTTAAATTGCTCAAAAAACAGAGTAATTATGTCTAATTAATTAGCTAAATTAATTATTTGAGCTTCTCCTAATTATCAAGGATTTTTTAACACTTAATTACCCACTAATAAATATATCACAACAATTAAAATCAATTTACTAATTTCCCCTATTTAAAATTTTCAAAACACAGAGTAATTCTGCTTAATTAATTAGCTAGATTCATTATCTGAGATTTTCCGAATTATTACAGGTTTTTCAATACCTTTTTAACCACTGATAAATATATCACAGCAATTGAAATAAATTTACTAATTTCTCCCATTTAAATTTCTCAAAAAACAGTGCATTTCTCTTAAAGAAATTAGCTAGATTAATTTTCTGAGCTTCTCCTAATTATCACGGGTTTTTAAACACCTACTTAACCACTAATAATTATATCCTAACATTTGAATTTCATTTACTAATTTCCCCTATTTAAATTCCTCAAAGAATAGAGTAATTATGCCTAATTAATTATCTAAATTAATTATCTGAGATTATTCTAATTATAACGGGTTTTTTAAGACCCAATTAAGCACTTATAAATATATCATAGCAATTAAAATCAATTTACTAATTTCCCCTATTTAAATTGTTCAAAAAACAGAGTAATTCTGCCTAATTAATTAGCTGGATTGATTATCTGAGCTTCTCCTAATTATCACAGGTTTTTTAGCACCCAAATAGTCACTGATAAATATATCATAGCAATTAAAATCAATTTCCTAATTTCCCCTATTTAAATTTCTAAAAAAACAGAGAAATTTTGCCTGATTAATTAGCTAGATTAATTATCTGAGCTTCTTCTAAATATCATGGGTTCCTTAACATGCAATTAATCACTGATAAATATATCATATAAATTAAAATCAATTTACTAATTTCCCCTTTTTAAATTACTCAAAAAACAGAGTAATTCTACCTAATTAATTAGCTAGATTAATTATCTGATCTTCTGCTAATTATCACGGGTTCCTTAACACCTAGTTAATCACTGATCAATATATCATAGCAATTAAAATTAATTTACTAATTTCCCCTATTTAAATTGCTCAAAAAACAGAGTAATTCTGCCTAATTAATTAGAAAAATTACCTAAAAAATTATAGGATAATTTTTCTAGCTTAATGACTATCTAATGCAACTGTGATAATTACCTCATCTTAATCTAAGCTTAATTAATATATTTATCATTAATTCATGGTTAATTTGGCTAATTTCAGCCCTAATATGATAGGATAATTAATTAGCTTAATATTACTAAGCTTAACTATAATAATCAGCAGAGATTAATTAATTAAGAGAGGTTTTGTGAGTATACATAGGACTAATCTTTAATTTTTTAACAAATATCTTAATCTAACCTTGCTAATTAAAAAAGATTAGACTAATTACCGTTAGGGTTAATCAATTAGAGATTAATCTCTAATGATTTCTGCGTAGTGTTCTCTCTTAGATGAGAGAGAGAGTAGCAAGGCTCCGAGTCTGTGTAAAATGTGAAGCTAGGGGTCTTATTTATAGTTTTCTGGCACTCTTAAGCTCTCACAGGGTTAAAAAAGCAGTTGCTTGAAGTTCAAGCAGCCCCCAACAAGTCAAAAAACGCCCCCTGCTGCTAAATGAGTCCCTGGCAGGTCAGTGATGACCCTCCCATTACCTGCCAGCTTTTAAAATATCAATTTTGCTATAATTTGACCTATTTTTGCTTAATTGGTAAATATCTTGTAAATATCTGGGAGACCTTTAATAAAGTCTATGCTTAAATGATTACTACAACCCTTCAATTTTACCTATTTTACTCAATTCACAGTATAAACTTCCAGGGGTCATAACTATGCCAGTTTTTATCGGAATTCAATTCTGAAAATTTCTAGCCCGGGGTTTGCTGTGCTTAAGATTCCAAAAATACCAATATTTGCCATGGTCGGACAATTCTACATTGCTTTTTTAATAATCATATCAGTTTGATTAAGCTTTATACAACCTTTAAGGTTTCAGAAACTGGAAACCTTACACCTTAGCAGACCATGTATACCTAACGCTTTTCTTTGTTAGGTCATGTAATGGTCCCGCAATTTGTGAGAACTTTTCTATGAAGCGTCTATAGTATGCACACATACCTATAAAGCTTCTTAGTTCATGAAGATTCCTTGGTTTAGGCCATCCTTTTATTACCTCTAATTTTGATGGATCCATTTGGATGCCATCTTGAGAGATAATATGACCTAAATACTGAATCTACTTTTCTTTCGATTAACATAAAGTTTATTCTCTCTCAAAACTTGAAATATTACCTGGAGGTGTTGCTTGTGTTCGTCTAATGAATTAGAGTAGATGATAGTATCATCAAAGAACACTCCAGTGAAGGTTCGATGAGGCCTGAACAGCTTCTCCATCAAGCGGTTGAATGTGGCTGGTGCATTGGTCAAGCCAAAAGGCATGACAATGTATTCATAAAGACCAAATGTGGTGCGAAATGCGGTCTTTACAATATCTTGATCAACTATCCTTATTTGATGATAGCCACTTTTTAGGTCAATCCTACTGAAGTAGGTCGATCCTTGTAGCTTATCAAATAGGTCTTCTACCCGTGGAACGGAAAACCTATTTTTGATAGTGATCCAATTTTGTGCTCTATAGTCGACACACATACGATATGTGCCGTCTTTCTTTTGCACTAATAGCACAGGTGAGCAAAATGGAGATGAGCTAGGCCTAACCACGCCCTTCTCAACTAACTCATGCACTTGCCGCATAATCTCGTCTTGTTGAGCTTGAGAAACTCTATAAGGAGGTTTGTTAGGCGGTGAACTTCCTGGAAGAAGTTCAATTGCATGGTCATCATTACCTCGTTTAGGAGGTAGCTCACAAGGGATGTCGTCAATAAAAACATCTTGAAATCCCTTGAGAAAATTGGATAACTCTAATTCCTTTTGGTTGCTTTTATTTTCTTTTGTTAAAGCATTAGGTTCATTTTGAGAATCTTTAACAAAAATCATGTACACGGAAATAGAGCTCTTTATTGACTTGTTGAAAGCTGGTGTATGTACAATGGGGATAGTGTTACCCATTTCCTTAGCATCTATATACATGTCTTTTTCCCTGAACTTAAAGGAGATTCTCCTTTAAGGAAATTTAACATCGGCAGCGAGGCGGTCAAACCATGGTGCCCCTAGGATTACATCCTCATGCTTGAGAGGAGAGATAAACAAGTCCTCTTTGTCCACATAGCCTTGGACATGAAGCCTCAATTTCCCGATTAAGGGAGTGATTGAAGCTTCTTGCCCCTTGAAGGCACTGTGTGCGGGTAGGACATCTCCCATCTCGTAGGATTGTATGCCTAGCTTGGTGGCCAACTCTATAGATATAAAATTGTGAGTAGAACCAGGGTCAAAGAGAATAAAAGCATCATGTTCTCTTACCTTTCCCCAAGCATGGCATAGAGGAGATCCTTTGTGATGAGTTTGGTGAGTCTCCTCCTCTTGGATTTCAACCAAGGAAGCTCTAGGAGGATCTTGGCGGTTGTTCTTTTGGGGACAAGCGCGGTACGCATGCCCTTGTTCGCCGCACTTGAAACACCGGTTATCGTTGCGATAACGCTCAAGCTCTTCAGGAGAGAGTTTGTTCTTACCTTTGTAAACTCCCTTCTCTTTAGCTTTGTTGGAGTTGCCCTTAGGAGACTTTTGGACATTGTCCTTCCCCTTAGGCTCATTGGAACCCTTGTTTTCCGGGGGCTTATTATTTCTTTTAGCCCCCGTTTGGAAATTGATTCGTGAGGCCACCATAGTATGGTGTATTACCGCCGATATGGTACGTGGCCTTTGGGAGTTGACATACTCCGCCATTTCTTCGGTTAAGCCCGCACAAAATTGTTGCTTTTGCTCTCCAAAATCCAACTTTTTAAAGACAGTGGCTTTGAGTTGTAGGTCCCAAAACTTGTCTACATATTTGTGGATGGATTCATTGGGAGAGAGCTTTAAGCTTCGCCATTCGGTGAGTACTTTGTCTTTGGCATCGGTGGCCAAAAACTGCTTCACAATGGAAGCTCTTAAAGATTTCCATGTTCATGGAGCTTCACCGTTGGCTCGTAGGCTAGACCACCATTGCCTGGTGGACTTTTGAAAGTGCATAGCTACGTGGCGTAGCTTAGAGGACTCCGGGAAGCCCTCATCTCCAAACGCCGTATCAAATTGCTGGATAAAGTCCAAGACTTTGTCCGTAGCACCAAAGGTGCCATCATAGGTAAGGAAAGAGATGCTCTTCCCTCCCTCTTTGAACTTCTTCAGCTTGGATGACCTCTTCCATGTGGCATAGGATTTCCTATGGCCTCTTCTTTTTGATGGTTCAAAGGTTGCACCATCACTTTCTTCAGAAGGTGAAGAATTTGAAGAAGGTGGAGAAGAGGGTGACCTCTTTCTCGCCCTTTTCTTGTCTTGATCTTCGTCGTCTTTACCATCACTTTCATAAGAGGAAGAAGATGGAGAAGAGGGTGTCCTCTTTCTCGCCTTTTTCTTCTCTTGATTTTTATCATCCCTCTTTGAATTATGGCCTGGAGAAGAGTGTGATGGTCTTCTCCGCTTTGGTGGTGATGGAGAGCATTTAGCCCGCCGTCTTCGTGGAGCCATCTCCATCGAGGTGGCGGGAGACTCACTTCTTTCTCGTTCCTTCGGTGGAGGCTCTTGAGTTCTCCTTTGGGAAGGAGATGCATCATCAAGAAGTAAATTCTTGAGCCCTTCGTATGGATTCTCTTCTTCTTCCCGAATCGGAGAGAGACCTCTTTTGGGAGTCTCGCAAGGAGGCTTCCTAGGTGTTCTCTCGTCATGGTGATGAGCTTGGAGAATCCCGTGAGCACGGAGCTGCCGTTGCACTTCACTTTGGAGAGATGGATTGCCCATGGCTTGTTGAAGCCTAGAAACAAGATAGTTAACAAGCATTGAAGCATCATTAGTAGCTTGCTCATGAGCAAAATCAAAGTTATCAACATTAATTTCACTCTCTTTACTATTGTCAGCCATTCTAACAACTTTTAGGTGTAAACTTTTTAGGTGTACTTTGGTACTTCAAGCCCTAGTTGCTACTCCTCTTTACCCCTGTAGAAAAAGCACTCAAGCTACTGTACCCGCGGCTCAAATACCATTAATTGCAAGGAATAGAAGAGAGGTTCTTTCGACACCAAAACAACACCAGCTCCTGTCAAGCTTCTAATAGCTCACTAATGGTTAAGCCGTAGGCAAGCCCCGTAGGACTCCACTATTAAGACCATAGCTCTCGACGGTGATGCCCCGTTAACTGCACAAAGGCAGGCGCACTGCAAGGCTGAAAAATCCCTATTCTACTTACTCACAGGCAATTAATAATACCAACCATTTATAGCTAGCTTGAGGACCTCCCTTCTTGAGCAAGAAAAGAGAAACCTTGTGCTTTGATACCAATGTAACATTTAATGGCCTAAAAACTTGTGTGTAGCGGAAATTAGCATGAACATAGTGGGCATTTCATTAGAATAGATTCCTAATGAGAATTACAAGAGTGCTTGGGTGGAGAGAGCAACAAAAAGCCTAGTTAGATAGCATCAACAATACTTTCAAAAGAGAGAGAAATTAAGCTATTGACAACAGCTGAGGACCGGATTTGCATGGAGCCGGTCCCCCCTCCAAAAGGCTTTGTATTATGGTTTCTCCCATCAAGAGAGACATTGTACAATACAATTCTTTGTGTTCCTTCAAGACTAGCTAGTGCAATGAAGATGAAAGCTTCATGCACTAAGCAAAACACTTAGTAAACAAAACTTTAATTATCCCCGTTCTCAGACCCAAGAACTCACACACCTTCAAAGATGGTGAGAGCTAGCAGGGTATGAGAGTAGATTGAGAGGAAGAAGGAGTATCTTACGAGAACGATGTACATCTCCTCACATAATCACTCATATTAGCATAGTTTTAGCTTAGTAATTAGCTTGATAGAGGAGATGAGCATGAATTGAAGCTTGGCTCGTGGTTGGATTTGCATCCACAAGCCAAGAGTGTGTCGATGTAAGCTTCTATCTCACAAGCTTGGAGTAGGTGATGAGCTCTCCATTAAAGCTTGGGAAGAGATAGTATTCTCTTTCTTCACACATGAGATTGCATGAGTGTGTGTGTGATAATGCCTTGCAAAAATCAGCCCCTCTCTCTCTTGGGCGAGCCCTCTTGCTATTTGCTCTTGCAGGCTCCCCATTGGACCTCCCCAAGTCAAGCCAATGGCTATTAAGCAGCATAAGTGATAGCCTTCTGACATGTGTCCCCCTTTCCCCTTTTGTGAGAGCTTAATCAATTAAACTTATTTGATTTAAATGAATTAAATCCCCATTGGACCTTTCCCCATTCTGACCAATAAGAATTAAGTGGCCCATTGGACTGCTCAATTCCTATTGGACCCCTTCACGGGCTGTCCAATAATCATCCAAGAGACTTAATTTTCATTGGTTCTTTTTATTAAGTGTTTTAAAATTAATTAGGCTAAATTTACTCTAGCCTAATTCTCATTGGTCCACTTCAAGGGTCATCCAATAGGAATTGGGTACACCTTGTGGGCATCTGGCCTAGGGAGCTGACATGTGTCCCTCATTCCCTTTGTGTAAAGGGAGCTTGTGTGTGTGTGTGTGTGTGTGTGTGTGTGTGTGTGTGTGTGGCCTTCTCTCTCATCCCCTACTTGCTAGGCTCGCCCCCTCCTATGTAGGGATATTCAAAGACTTTTTTGGTCACACACAAAGCATCCAATTCCCTTAAGGTTGACCTTTGGACACAACCTTTGAATTTTGGAACCTTAGCATTTTGAAAGTTTTAATGGGCTAAACCTTAGGGTCTTTTTAGCCCATTGTTGCACATGGTTCTTCTGCAGATGGCCCTCCCCTTTGGATCCCTATTTTCCCTCCTTTGGATCCGTACTGTGGCCGGTCTGCTAGCTTAACCAATATTCTAGCTTTTGCTCCCCTGGCACTTCCCCATATTAAATGATCAGTTTAACATGAGAAAATCATTTAGGAGAATTAGATATTGATTATTATGACAGTTGGCTTGCATAACACACTGGAAAATCCATTGTTCCGTCTCCAGGTTGAGCCAGAATACTCCCGATTGCATATGAAGAAGCATCAATGTGAACATGGAATATCTTTTCCCAATCCGGTGCTTTAAGTACGGGTGCTGATATAAGGTTTTCCTTCAGCTTTTGGAATGAAGTTTCACACTCCTCGGTCCAATCGAAATTGACTAGCAAACGATACAGAGGTTGTGCAATGACTGCATACATGTATATGAATCTTCGATAATATCCGCAGCGGCCCATGAAGGATTGCACTTGTTTGGCATTAGTAGGCTTGGGTAGGTCTACTATGACTTTGAATTTGTTTAGGTCAGTGATTATGCCATTTCTTGAGACAATGTGTCCTAAGATGCGGCCTTGCTTAACCATAAAGATACACTTTTCTGGGTTAAGATAGATTCGATATGTCCATCATTTTTCAAATACCTTTTGCAAATGATCAATATGTTCCTCTCGTAGAAGAGAGTGTATACAAAGATCATCCATGTATATTTCTAAGAATATTCTCAGGTATTCTTTGAACGTGTGCATCATTAACCTTTGGAAAGTAGCTGGGGCATTAGTTAAGCCAAACAGCATAACTCGATACGCATAAATTTCCCATTCTGTGGCAAACGCTGTTTTGTGTTGATCCTCCCTTGCACTTGCCAGTTGGTTGTATCCTGAAAACCCATCCAGAAAGGAATAAGCCCGTTTTCCGGCCACCCGCTCAACTACATGTTCTGTGATTGGCAAGGGATAATTATCCCTTATGGTGGCTGCATTTACCTTTTTGAGGTTTACACACACTCGCAATTTTCCATTCTTTTTGGGAACTACCACAATGGGTGACACCCAATCTGTATGTTCAATTTCATAGATGAATTTAGCTTCCATCAGCTTATCAATCTCTTCTTTGATTCGTTTAGCAAATCTATCATTATATGTATAAGTACGTTGTTTGCTAGGTTTTGCATCCGATTTCAAAGGTATTGTATGTTGGCATATCGATGGATCAACTCCTTTGAGGTCTGTATAGGACCATGCAAACACATCTTTATATTTCTTGAGAAGTTGTGTTAGCCGTTCTTCTTCTTCAGGCTCTAAATCGTTTGCTATATAGACCGGCTGAGGCTTTTCACATGGATCCGTGAGGTCTATTCTTTTTGCATTTTCTGGCCCATCGTAAGATTCTTGGTTGGTTCTTTCCCTGATTGGTGGCGTCATGATGATTTTTCTGTCCTGGATGGTAAATTTCCGATAGTGTGATGGTACATTCATGTTTCCTTTCTCTGACTCCCCTTTACCATCACTATCTTCTTCAGCAGTCCATATCTCACATAAAGACCATTTCAATTCTTGGTATTTCTGTTTACTCTCCAGTTTGGTCCACTCTTGGTCTTTTGTTGTTTCTTTTTTTTATTTTTGAGAGTTTTGTGATTTTGTTTCTGTTTTAGCTTTTCGTTCCTATTTTATTTCCTCTCGCGTGCTTTCCCTTTGATCTTTTGAGAATCTTCCTGATATTTGATCTTTTATACAATCCTCTGCTTTTACAAGCATCAAATAGTGAGTTTTACCTTTTATCCTGGGCATCAGGTTCTTTCTCACTTTGTTTCCTGCTCGTTTCCTCCTATAGCGTTCTTGGCGTCTAGGGTGTTGATTAGCAAAATCATAAAATTTGATATTCTCGGTTTCCCTTCCACGCTCACTTGAGGTGTCTGAACACTCATTATTTGCATCATCATTTACTTCCAGATGTTCAGAGGAGTTATAAAACTCTTCTTGTTCTGGTTGTTCCATAGTCTCATCTTCTCCTAGTATAATGCTTACCATGTAGTAGGGTAGCACATCAAAGCCATCCTTATCGCAAAATTTTGTTGTTGGACTATCTGTAATGGTACAAACATCCAATGTTGCTAGTATGTGTTTCCATTCTAGAGGTTCCAAGGCATCTTCAGGAAAGGTTCCGGAATATACTCCTCGTCCTCTATCTCTCTTTCTAAGATGAATTCCTCTCTTCTTAAGCTTCCACAATGTGAAGCTCCGCACATCCATAGCTCTTTTTGTTGTCCTAACCATGCTGGGAGTTCTGATCCTGCTACTGTAGCTGAATCAAACTCTTCCACAGGTGTTTGGTTTACATTTTTGTAACTATGGTCTTTCAGGTGTATTTTAGTCGTTGACTCGCCATGTTTGAGGTATATGTGGTCGTAACCCCAATCTTGGACCATCTTCAATTGTCGCATGAATGGTCTTCCCAAGCTGATCTCATAATTGTTCTTTTTGTCGAAATCGACTATCGCAAGTGTATGCTCATACTCGATCCCGCAGGAAGTGACAATCACTTTTTCTAAGAGTCTTAGAGGCTTCTCCATGAACCCGTATACCAATTGCAATTTCATTCTGGTAGCTCTTAAAGATGGTTTTCCCCATTTTTTCCAGATTTCCTTGGTGGCGATAGCAACTCCCGCTCCACTGTCAAGAATAGCTTTCGAAACTACTCCTTGCAATTCTACTGGTAGCGTGGTGTTTCCATCTTCTCCCTTGCAATACTCTCCAACCTTGTTTAATGGTACTGGCCTAGTGTTTAGTTGAGGCCTGTCCAACTCTTTGATCCCTTCTAGTAGCCTCAAGGTGGGGTCTCTCACTCCAAATTTTTCTAAGCATTTACCTACTGTGGTCCACACGTTTGGTCGTAACCTTAGGAATTCTGCTAATGTGATTGTGCATGCCACCGGGATGGACAATAACTCAATCAATCCTTGTGAATCCATCACTTTGTTAGAAGAAAGTCTTTGAGATGGGATTGCTCTCACTTCAAACTTGGCCTCATACTCTCCTAGGTAAGAAGTTAAAGTTTTCAACGAGTTTGGTTGGCTGTGCCCCGAACTAATTGATCCCTGATCTCCCCATTGTGAATGTATCTCAAAGTTCATTTGTGACCTTGCCTCAAATTCTTCAATAGGAGGTGAGATCACGTTCTTCTCTTTTCTCTTGCTATTCATGTGGTTACTCATCCTGTTAGCCTCGTTGGCCTCACGGATTTTCTTCCACAGATCATCTAGACCGCTACAGTCCTTACCCATTTCTGTCAATGTTTTAGGCTGGAACCCGTCACTTGCCTCATCTGTTGTATTTGGCACTATGATAGGCTCTCTTATGGACTCATAGGTGTTAGTGAGTCTTTCCTTTGTTTCTACTCATTCCTCTAAAGTTGGATGGATAGGGGTTGGAGCTGGTGCTTCATGCAAATTTGCAGGTTTACCCAGCGGGTCTTCCATCAATGATTGAGCTGTTTCAATTATCTTTTTACACATTTCCAACCTTTGTTTTTCTATTTCCGCATATGGATAAGTCATCCATATTTGCTCTTGGGTTTGGTTCTTTTTGAGTCTGGCTTCATAAGCTTTTAGAAGCGCATCCAACTGCTCATTTACCTTGTCTGCTAGTACAGATCCTCCTGATCCTGCACTTTTGGGCTCTGCTATTTCCTTGGGTCCTATGGTTGCCGTGGTGTGTGAACTTAAGCTAGCTAGATCCTCTAACCGCTCTAATCTATCCTTTGTATGTTTCAACTCCTCAAATAGAGCTGTGTGCTCTCGTTCTTTCCTGGCTTTCATACGCGCCTTTCTAGCTTTCTAAGTGCTTCTCTAATTTTTTGTTTCTGAACTTTGGGCATCGGTTTTTGGCTCTTCAACTATGGGTTCGTTCGTCATTCTTTGAGCTTGGGCTCATGTTACCGCCTAAATAGGTATGATTGTTTCATTTTCCGACCCTCCACTGGAAGGTACTGTTTCTAGCATGTTCAAGGTGGTTTTTGCTCTTTTGCTCAGGTTTTAAGGGCAATCGGGAATCAAATGAGTAACTCCACACTCGATGCAATATGCGTTGACTCTAATGATTTCATCATGAGGACAGTCTGTTAGCCAATGGTCTCCACCACACTTGTAGCAGGGTCCCTTGGGTTGTTGAGGTGCTCCTTGAGCTCCTCTTTGTTGGTATGCATGTCTCTGTCCGCCCATGACTTTGTTAGCTATGAACAACAATGTTCGTTCATCTAAGCTATATCTTCCTTCTCTTGCTACCTGTGCAGCTGGTGGTGGTCCTGTACTTCCTATCATGCTCCATGGTTCTGGTGTCGAGGGTTCTTCCGGTGGATAATAGACAGAGTTTTCCGCATATCCATTGGGATCTTCATAATATGCATGCATAAGTACCAAAGCCTTATCCTCTGATTCGGTTACGGTTGGTGTGTATCTTATACCGACTGGTCGTAATCCTGGTAGGGGTGGTTGTTGCCCCAACACCGGTTGTGGTCTTTCTACACCTACAGGTCCTGGTAGGTTGCCTGCTTGATACCTAGGCATCGGTGAACTGAGGAGAAGCTACCGGAGCTTGGGGAGCGTAAGGTCTCTCTCTCACATATCCCTTGTTATAATAACATTCCTCTGTCCCATGGTTTGTCCATTTTTGTTCAATAGCACACCACTTGGGCTGTTTAGCCTAGGGTTTGGCGTACAAGTTAATCTTTTTTAGCACTTCATCTACAAGCAGCTCTTGGTTTACAGCTACTTCTCCTTTCGGTGCTGTCTTGGAAGATTTGCTTCCACTTTGTTGTGAAGATGAATCGTTGTCAAGGTCCTTGAACTCCCCCTCTTTGTAGACCGCACAATTGTCCACAAGGTAAAGAGCCTCCTTGGTCAACTCATTCAACGTCGTGCTCCTCTTCATATGTAAGTCTTTCTGAGATCCGCATTCCTTAGTCCTTGGATGAATATAAGCATAAGTCTAGACTGAGTTGGCAATTCTTCCACAGGACAGAACTTAACATATCTTTTTAGTCTTAGGTATGCCTTTCGTACAGATTCCCCATCTTTCTGTTTGAATTTATGGATTTGTGAGACGATATTATGAGCTATCTCCCTTTGTGAGAATTCCTCGATAAATTCATCAAATGCAAACTGTCATAACTTTTTCACCGTAGCTCCAATTGATGAGCTGTAAAGACAAGCCGATAGAGCACTTCAAGCACTGCAGTTCTAGATCATAATCTCTCACCTGTGGTCACCTTAAGCATACTCCTTTTTAGCATCAGTGAGGCATTTGTTGGCCCTTTAAAGCCGCATCTCGCATACATTAACCATAAAACTTGGCATTTTAACAAGCCCTGATCACTGCTTAGTAAATTTGTAGGCTTCAAAGAAGATTAACTTGTATTTATTTGCTCTTTTTCCCATCATGGAAGTGGAGCAGCACGACAACGGGTCGGTGTAGGTTTCAAAGGGTTTCTTAGCAATACCAAGTGTGGGGATATTCATGGAGAAGTTTTGTGTAGTAATAGCTACCTCATCTTCATCAAGACCGTCAGGGATCAACCAATTTGAAGATGCAGTGGGAGGTGATATAGACAAGGAAGGGGCCCCTCGGAGTAGATGATTCTTCCTCTGCTTGATAAGGCGGTCGTTATGAAGCTTTTTTCCATGCATATCCATAAACTTCCGCATAATATGAGGGGAGTTTTCAAGCCATTCATGGTGTTCCCTGCCATCATCATCTTGGATATTCCCAAGATTAGCAGCAATATCCATGAGCCTTGACACATCAACAAAACAGGGCTATATTTAGCCAAAGCATAAATATTGAACCAAGCCGGGATATCCAATTGAGCAAGTACTAGTAAATCAGTGGTTTCATCCAAAGCGAAAGTGGCCTTATATGCATCCATCAGAGTTTTATGGAAAGATGGATCTTTGATGCAAAGAAGTAGGCCTTGCACAATAGAGGGAGGAGCCAGTAGGCTACCATCATAACATAGGGCTGCACGTGCAGCAGCCCATCCACCTAAGCTTGCCCGTGAAAAAACAAACTAAGTAAGTCGAGAGAGAAGGGATCAACGTTTTAAAGATGATAGGTAATCAATAACAATTACTATCACCACGAGTGTGTGTGTAGGTTACAAAAGACAATGAATCTTCAAAAGGGTAACAAATGGAGAAAAGAATACCATTTCTAGGTTAATGAGAAGAAAAAGCTAGAAATTGATCATGATACATAGGCATGCCATTATCAAACCATAGAGAGATTATTCTTGCAGAAGACATTAGGGTAAAGGGTTCCTCTATACCTGGGCATTGCTCTCCATACAAACTAAGTGAGCCAAGAGAGAAGGGATCAACATTTTAAAGAAGAATAAGGGGTTCCTCTATACCTGGATATTGCTCTACCTGGGTAGAAAAACAAACTAAGTGAGCCGAGAGAGAAGGGATCAACATTTTAAAGAAGAGTAAGGTGAAGGGGATCGGGGAGCACCACAGACGGAGAGTGAGAGAGAGAAAAGGAGATACACACACGATGTGGGTGGGGAGACTGTGAAGTGGCAGCTCCCCCTATACAATATACTCACTATAAGTATAGGGTAACAGTGGGCGGGCGCCCATGACCTGGGCGACCGGTCAAGGCACATAGGCCTTAACCCCAACAACCTCCCACTTAAAGGCCAATGTGCCTTTAAGCAAGATCTACTAGTGTACAACTAATAGAAGGTGAGATATTCTCTCAACCTATGCCCACTGACTCTCGATGAGCTAGTGCATCCGGCTCTACTGATAGACAAACATCCCGCTGCGGAAGCCACATAGAGCTAGCTCCAAGCTCTGCAAAGAGTCTACAAGAGCTCATGCACTCCTACAAGTATTGGTCCAATACCTGCAAACCTCCCCTATGATCTATGCCGAGATCAGTCATCGAACAACTAATCAACCCTGCTGCAAATGCTCCCACTACAGCTGCTATGTCGGGCCTCAAGATCAGCATCTCGTACATGAGGACACCGAACGTTGATGCAACCTTGGCAACCTCTGCCACCCCCAACTCAGAACTCAACTCATGGCAATCCTGTCCCCTATCATAGAGACCATGGCACTCTGACTCCGAGCTCTGGAGTGACTCCTCGTGCCCACCACAGATCACATGTGTACCAGGAGTATCCATCTGTCCTGAATCTGCATCAATCTCGGGCATAAGCATATCAAGAAATGACTCCACAATAGCCGACATCTCAGCATCCATGTGAGTCATTTGTGTCATCACCTATGATGACTCATCCATCTGTGACGCACTAGAGCTGTCCCGCTCTACCTGTGCATCCGTAGACGCAACCTGCACAATAAGGTCACTGCTCTGCACTCCATGCAAAGCATACTGTAACCCACAAGCAAAAGAGACTCGCCTGCTCTCTCGCTCTCTACCTGGTTGCATGATCACAGAGACAACACCGTCTCTCCCGTGATCCACATGCAATGGGTAACCCGTACCACTCCTGGCACCTCTCGCAATCACTAGCGAACCCAAATGCATCACAAAATCTCGCTCTCGTAGCGAAATCTGACATCCACAATCTCTAAGCTGACCAATCGAGATCAAACTCACTATCAAATCTGGTACATAGCACACATGTCATAACAAGTAAGATGCACCACTCGGTAATGACAGTCTCACATCTCCTGCACCTGCTATCGCATGCACCAATCCATCGGTCAAACGTACACTGCCAAGCATCCCGCTAGAATAGCTACAAAACCATTCACGATCCGGCGTGACATGAAACATAGCATCTGTGTCTAGCAACCAATGCGAAGGGAGTGCACTATCCACATGTATAGCATCTCGTGCATAGCTCAAGGTAAAAGTGACATCCCCGTCACTAGTATACTCCGACACTACATCTGCCTCAACTGTCAAAGCAACTGAGTCCATGGAATCACTACATACATCTCTGAGACTGCCATGTCTCCTACGATGTCGCATACGATGAAAACAGCGCCGTCTAACGTGTCCAGAATGACCACAATACCAACATGTCACCTGTCGGCGTGCTCGTGAATGTACATGTCTCACACAAGTCTGTGATGACTCAGATCTATCATACATATCATGTAATCTGCGCCAAAGTGCTCTCGAAGTAGTCTCATACATAACAAGAGCATATACAGATTCCGCAAGGTGCAAAGAGAGTGTAGATAGTGCTATCTCCTCTAGCTCCTGCCATTGATCGTGAGACATGTTTGAAGGTCTACCTGCATCACCACTCAATGGTCAATGCAACCCTCGCTGTGTTAATGCATCAAGCATACACTCTCTCCATGCTGCAAAGTCTGACCCATCAAACATGCACATTTCGGAGAGATCATAATATGAGCGATCACCTGTCTCTGCCATGAGCACAATGTAGCAAACTAGAAAGCAAAACCACCTCACCAACAACACTTGGAAATTGTCTACAAATATGGCTAGAAACACAATGTAAAACCTGTGAGACACACTCCAAAATAGAGCTCCCGCAATGTCAATACAAGCCTCGCTTGCTCTAGTATCACACTGCAATCTGTGAGGTAATCACCAAGCCCACACTATGCGGTATCGATGCATACACATGCACAAATATCCCACCTACAGAGAACACCGCACGCAAATGCTGAGTGCAACCCGCAATCTCTACCTAGATCGCATAAATGATACACATAAAACTCCTAGGAAAATTTCGCCAGAGTTTCGATGCACAATGGCTATCAACACAAAATAACCATTGTCATGCAAGCTCAATACAATGAGCAATCAATGTGCATCAAACTACACTGAACATACATGCATAAGCTCTGCAAAACTATGGCAAACAATGCTCGAGATCACAAGACTCTCCCACCCGAGAGCAAACCACTGTCTCAAGCAAAGAAAGATACACAACTCCTCACTCTTGCGAGAGTGGATACAAAAAACACAAAACTGTGTCCAAACTGACAAAACATGTCAAAGTGAGAGTAAACACTCGATCACAAACTATGGCGAGAATCTGGGAAAAATCGGACAGAATTTCCCCTGAAAACTGAGCAAAAAACTCAAGTACAATCTCTACCATAAACCATAACACTACTCAATGCCAATGAGTAGAAATGCCAAAATGGCTCCACATTTTCACATACAATGGCAATCTGCACTCAACGCACATCAACGGAGTGACCGCGCATAAGCAAGTGCCAAAAGATTTGCAATCCAGAAACTTGATCAATGCGAAAACAATGCTCTCAAGAGAGCTCACCGGCACTTGAAAGTGCTCGCCAAAATGCATGTATGAGGGGCATCAACCATGCGCCATAACCATATGCAAACCATCCGCAAAGACCATGAATCCAAGCACAAAATCACTGCCAAAGTATCCTGTGAAAACCAGTGAAAGAAGCTCCACCTGTGTGCTCCAAAAAACTGCGTCTCTCAAGAGACCGCCTCGGTGGTGTGTAAACGCCTCCGTACTTCGTTGCCCAAGTCTACCAAAAAACCCTCAACCACAAGCTTAACACAAGATGCAATTGCATCTTCAGCTCAGAATTTATGCAGTCAATTTCAAGCATCTCCCGTGCTTCGAAAAGTGCATCAAACTCGCACACAATGCGACAACAAAAAATCTGGAATTTCTGTATACAGTCAGTCTGAGCTGAATATCAGCAAAACGGTGAGGAATTTGCAAAAAGTTTCTTCTGCAAAGTTGTAGAATTCTCAGATATTCATTCTACAAGGAGAAAAACGAATATGAAAACAGTGCTACTGCGCACACAGTTTTAGGGCAGCACCTTCACTTACACACAATCTTCCACACTCCTTTCTGAGCTTCCACAAGAGCATACATCACTCTCAACTGAGCTCACAAGCTCCCATTGCATTCTCACAAAGCTTCCAAGCTTTCTTAATCTCTCCACCGTCGAGAGAGAGCGAGCTATCGCCTCGAAGCTCTCAAAGCCGTCGTGCTCTCCGCGGTCACCATAGCTCTGATACCAATTGAAGGGAATCGGGGAGCACCACAGACGGAGAGTGAGAGAGAGAGAAGGAGACACACACACGATGTGGGTGGGGAGACTGTGAAGTGGCAGCTCCCCCTATACAATATACTCACTATAAGTATAGGGTAACAGTGGGCGGGCGCCCATGACCTGGGCGACCGGTCAAGGCACATAGGCCTTAACCCCAACATAAGGGGTTCCTCTATACTTGGGTAGAAAAACAAACTAAGTGAGCCGAGAGAGAAGGGATCAACATTTTAAAGATGAGAGGTAATCAATAACAATTACTATCACCACGAGTGTGTGTAGGTTACAAAAGACCACGGCTCTTCAAAAGGGTAACAAATGGAGAAAAGAATACCAATTTTTGGTTAGAAATGGTTAATGAGAAGTACATAGGTATGCCATTATCAAACCATAGAGAGAATATTCTTGAAGAAGCATTTAGGGTAAGACATGTGTGTGCGTGTGTGAGTGTGAGTGCACACACAATCATAAGTCCATTGTCTTCTCCTTGCACTACAATAGCTCACAAAATTTTCTCCCCGTATTGCAATGTTGCTTGTGCAATGCTTTGAACTTCAACCTCACCACCAAAATGTCTCAAATTTACCCTTTTTCAGCACGTCAACTCTAGCGTTATCCCGTTTGATATGATTTAGAAATTCAAAAAGCATGCTACTTTCCTCAATTCTATAGGTACAAAGTCCACTTTTGCCTTTTCTTTTTAATTTAGACCTTATCTTCAAATCCTAAGGTTCAAGATTAACTACACAATTGCCCTTTGCTAAGGTGCACCCCCCTTCTCCAAAAGCTTCAAGATCTCTACAGATTTCATCTCTCAAAGCTATTCAAGTTTGCTTCACTACACGAGGGCAGGGGAAGTTGCCACTATGCTTACATGGTCTAATACCTTATTGAAGGGGTGGTGCAGTGTGCACAAGCAGTGTGGTGCATGTGAGGAAGGAGACTATGTATGGGTGGAGTAGAGTGGCTAGAAACCCACTCTCCTTATTCTTCTATGTATATAAAGAATAAGGGTAAGTCAATGTAGTCAATGGATGGCCAAACAATGGATGTCTGGTCCAAGACAAGGCACATGCCACCTTTAACCCGATAGGCCTTACCCCAGAGCCATGTCCTCCCTTGGTCCTACCCTTTTTTGGACATTACTTCCCTTAAAGGAGCGTTTTTGTCCTCAAAAAAATCAACGAAAATTCCTTATTAAGGTCACCAATATTTCATAAACTAAATCTATAGTATGGCTATGGATCCACTTAAGAAATACCAAATCTTATACTCATAGGAGGAACTATTTGCTCGTAGCAAAAACTAAACAATGGAAAATTGAATGATCGATCTCAAAATATCTCCTAAAGAGAATGCTCCTTGGCCAAAAGGAACCTCAGCTTAAAGCTCATGCTAATAGTAGAGCTTACCTAAAATGAGATGCAAAAATGTCCTAATTGAACAAAAATTATTGCTCCTACTTCTCAAGCAATCCTTTCCTGCTTACATAGTGAGGATGGGAAAGTCGGAATCATTGAGGGTAGTGTGGCCTCTACACACCATCACCCTACCATCTTTGCCTCATAGGTCTAAGACAAAACCCTTCGTCTAGAAAATAGTAGGCAATACCTAGTGTTTCTTGTAGCTAGGAGACAAAAGTCCTATCATCCAACACTATGGAGTGCTTAGTGGAATGCTAAACTAGATACATGATCACTCAAAACCCATATGTGTGGATTAGAGAGTGAAGGAGAGGGGAGAAAGTATCCATCTTCAACGTGCAGCTCATCATGCTAGCATTCAACAATTGCACAATGAATGACCATAAAGACATAAAATGGTCTTCCCTATGCCAATGAGAGTGTCACTGCTAAGGACTAATGTAAAACCAAGAGAATCATGTAGCAAAAAGATCACCAGTACACATGTGCAAGCCCAAGAAAATAGAGGCATTGCGAGATTATAATAATAACTTGATGGATATTGCATTTGCCACAATAGTGAGGGAAAGGAGAGACACATGCATGATGCCCATTTTGCCATATGGTGCATGGACAACCGTAATTAAGCTTAGTTTCCATGGGTGAGAGCATGATGTGTGTACCCTTAATTTTCCTTGCATGGTGCAAGTGATAACTCTCCCCCAAATCCCCATGCATATCAATCTCAATGTACATGTCCGATCCCTTTCAACCACACTATGCTTCCTTCAATCAATTCCTCTAGTTTGTCTCTTGATGTGCTAGTCCCCCTTTGGTGTGCAAGTAGACCCTCCTTTTATAGGGAAGGGGGTGGGATTTGGTAGAATATCATGATGGGTATGGTGCTCCTTATTGTGATGAGAGAAGGGTGGGATGCATGTGATTAGGGAATCCCTTTCAACCACACTATGCTTCCTCCAATCAATTCCTCTAGTCTGTCTCTCAATGTGCTAGTCCCCCTTTGGTGTGCAAGTAGACCCTCCTTTTATAGGTAAGGGGGTGGGATTTGGTAGAATTTTAAAGTGGGTATGGTGCTCCTTGATGTGATGAGCGAGGGGTGGGATGCATGTGACTAGGGACCCATAAGGCTTTCCTAGTTTATTTAATAGAAAGGTCCAAGTAGGGAGAACAAGAGGAATAGTGTGGGGTAGGGGGGGTATAGAAATTTACAATCAGTGATTAGGGACCCATCATGCTTCCCTAACTTATGTAACAAAAAGGTCCAAAGAGAGAACACAAGGGAGAGTGTGGGGCACAGGGGGTAGCGAAATTTACAATCAGTGATTGGCTAGGACTCCAAGCTTATTAGGGAGAGAAGAGAGAGGGGAAAGGGATAATTACAAGGGGATTTATCGAAGGTGGAAAGTTGGTAGAGAGAGTAAACCGCCAAAAATAATGGTTGCCTCCTCTAAATTGGCAAGTATTGCATTGAAGGCAGTCTTGTCTCTTGCAATCATGCATGGAGACTTGTGTGCCACGTGCTAGCCTAGAGAGAATGCTGGGAAATTACCATGTGTGCCTAGTGGGTGTAATGGATGTCGTATTTTCACAACAATGAATTCATGTGGACTACTATGCATGCATGTTTTAGGTAGAGCAGCGGGCATGTGCGTATATACATGAGAGTCAATAAGGTTCCCATGGTAGAAGCATTGAAGGATTGAGTGATTATTTAATCAAGTCCTCATTAAGGGAGCCTAGTTAGAGTAGAGTGGCGGGCATGTTGTAGGTAGAGTAGCGGGCATGTGCGTATATACATGAGAGTTGATAAGGTTCCCATGGTTGAAACATTGAAGGAGTGAGTGATTATTTAATCAAGTCCTCATTTAGGGAGCCTAGTTAATTCTATGCCGAGGCCGAGAGCAAGTGAATAGCTCCTGCCATCACCCTCATCTCCGCCTTTGCCATTGCGAATGTGGAATGCACTCCTCCAAGTACTCAAGTCCTCATTTCCAAGGGAGCCTAGTGAATTCTATGTTGAGGCCAATAGCAAGTGAATAGCTCATGTCATCGTCCTCATCTCCATATTTGCCATCACAATTGTGGAATTCATAGCACTCCTCCAAGTAGGGATCATGGTTATCTTTGTGGAATTCAGCTTTGTTTTCTCCTTCTTGTGATGGCCGTGTGTGTGCATATTGCTATCAAAGCTTTTACATGGTCGTTTTTTGGTGATTTTGATGGTGATAATGTCATAAAATCTAATATCTAGCTTTACTCAAATGATTTTCTCCTGTTAAACTGATCATTTAATATGGGGAAATAAAAGGGAAAGAAGAGCTAGAACATAGGTATGAGTTTTTAGGCCAAGCTCAACATGGGGCTAAAAGGAGATGGTTCCATCTCAGCAAGGGCTCACAAGAAGTTGGTCACTGAAGAACAATGTTTGCATAATGGAGCTTGGAAGACCTTAGGGTTAGCTTGATTAAAGACCTCAAGGGTTAGTGTAAAATTCCTTAGACCTTAGGTTAAGCTAGGCTCATGTTTTACGTATTAATAATTAAGGTGCTTGACATGCTTGATAGCTAAGGTCCTTGGCCAAACTGCCCTGAGCTTGAGGTGTCCAAGTCCAAGTCAAAGTTGAGCCCTACAAAGAGGGGGGCGAGCCTACAAGCTAGGGGCATGAGAGAGAGAGAACCCATGCTCATGCTAAGTAGGTACCTGCTGACTAAGGTGCTTGAGAAGCTTCCCATGCTTGGAGGGTATGGTGCCTGAGGGACTTGAGTCAAAGAGGTGCCTACAAAGGAGGGGGAGAGCCCCAAAGCTAGGGATATGTTTGACTTAACCTCTCACTCACCCAAAGGGCACCCCTTTTGTAAGGGGTACAAGGACACATGTTAGGTTCTCCCTATGCTTAGCCACATGGGGTGCTTGAATCCTATTGGCTAGGCTAAAGAGGGGTCCAATGAGCATTTAGAATAACTAAATAAATTTTTAAAGCATTTATCAATTCCTCTCTCTCAAAGGGGAAAGGAGGACTTGTCCTAATGCTAGAATGGTTGCTTGATATGCAATGTGCATGTGCTTGGCTAGGTTTGTAGGAATCCAATCAAATGCAAGCTTGAGCTACACTAAGGGGTCGACCAAAGCAAGTTGGGGGTGTGCTTGGGGGGTATAATCTCTCTCACACACACTCACATGCTCATTCTCACTTGGTGAAAGTTCAAGAACTCCATCTTCTTCTCCAAGCTTGTTGAGAAGTTGAGAGCCTACACCAACACTCTTGGCTATGGAATGCAAATCCAACCAAGAGCCATGCTTCAATGCTTAAGCTTTCCATCTTCTTCATCATCATTATTATGCTAGTCAAGAACTATCTCTTTCCTGTATGTTACTTCTTCTTCCTCTTCCCTACCCTCATTCCCCCCTAGCTCTCTCCACCTTTGAACCCCACCTTCAAAGGTGTTTGAGGCCTTGGGACTGAGGCCGGGGATGGTTAATCCTTTTACAAAGCTTATGTTATGATTGTGATGCATGGTTTTCCATCTTCATTCTATCACCTAGGTCTCAAGGAACCCAAAGATTGTATTGCATCAATTCTCTCTTTATGGGAGAATCTATAACACAAAAGCCTATTGGAGGGGGGACCGGCTCCACATAAATCTGATCCTCAAATTTTGTCAAGTTCTCTAATTATCTCTCTTGCAAAAGTATTGTTCATGCCAAGTTAATTAAGTATAATGGTGATGTTGCTACCGCTAATTAAGTTCACCCTCTATGTTTTCAAAGTAGTCTCATAAAAATGCTCACTATAGTTCTCTTAATTCGACTATTCTCAATGTTCACAGGCCATTTCCATTATAGATAATGCATTTTCCATGAGTCAAGTGTGTATATATGTGTGTGCCTACTGTATACAATGCATGGGTGTGAGAGAGAAAATGTGTAGGTTGATGTATTATACCTAATACTTATAGATAAAAGAACATTAACTCTTGTGGGCTAATGCGTTCCCGCCCAACCTCTGCCACTCTAGATGGTGTCATTTTTGTGGTCTTCCCACCCCAGTTTGTAAATGATATATAAATTTTAAAAAAAATTGTTATCATTTTTTGGATTTGCAATTGTTTCTATCTCAAGCCCTTTGCACGTGAAATAATGCTCTGTTTGAGATAGCGCAAAAACGATACTTTGCTCGTATATGTCAGGTCCTAAGTCATACTCTAAGATCCCTTTTGATGGTAGCCCTTCCATTTTACTATTGTACATAGCATCAAACTCTTCCTATCATTTGCAAAGGACACAATCAAAACATATATAGTTAGAAATTATAATAAAATCACATGCTAATTTAGCATAGCTTTCAAGCATACCTTCCAAATGAGCTGAGCAAGGACAACCATTGGCCATTTTAGCCACTTTGATTTGTTTGGATCCCTAAAGTTTAAAGCCCTCTTTGCTACCACTCGTGCTCTTTTAAAAAATTTCTATAGGAGTGAAGTTGGGTCCCCCAGTCCTAGCTTTTTTATCATGAATATATCATTCGTAGTGGTGTGAGGGACTGGAACCCTTGTGGCCCTGTTTAACACTCGGATGTAATAAACATTGTCAAAAATAATAAGATACATTTACATTTTCAAGAAATAATTGGATTTACCTGTTTATCATTCCCAAAACTAGTAGAAACTCCACTGTCTCATGGGGTTGAAAATCAACAAGCACACACTCCTCAATGGGGATGTCATTCTTGTTCACCGCATCCATGCCTCCAATCTGTGATTTCCATCCCAAACCACAAAGTACCTCTCGGCCATGTGACTAAGCTCAGGGATTAGACAAAGCTCCTCATCCAAGTCATGTCACATCGCAAGATCTCTCAAAGTCTGACCACAACCAAAGAATCGCTTATGATCATCCCCAAGAATCGACTCACTTACAATAAATCTTGCCATGGTTTAAAAGCCAATTGACTTTAGAATATTAGGCTTAAAATATCTAAAAGGTGACTTGCAAAAAAATGACTTAGAATTTGATTCATTTTTGTACAATATGTTCAAAATGAAGAATCATTTCTGTTGGAAATAGGGTTGCAGGGAAACACACACAGCTTGGAGAAGACGAAGGATACTCAAGGCACGCAACAGAGAGTAGTATTACTTAGTGTGCAGTGGAAAGATAAGATAGCCCTAGAGTGATGGGCAATATACAATGCATGGGGGGGAAACCTCCTAATGAGGAAAAAAGTTTCCCCGGTAGTCCTAAGTGCTCACACACATCACTACCACACGTATATGGTAACAAATCCCCCCTGGGAGTGATGCAGTGAACGAGAACTTACACATAAAGTATACAGAAGTGCCATACCCTAAGGACAGGATCGATCCACAAAGGGGAGCAAGCCCAAAGCTTTGTGGAAAGATTTGAACTTCTCACAAGACAATGCCTTTGTGAAAAGATCTGCAAGGTTGTCTTGTGTTCGCACGTAAGCCAAGTTTATCTCTCCTGTTGAGAGTCTCTCCCCGACATAGTGATAATGCACCTCAATGTGCTTTGTGTGAGCATGAAAAACCGGGTTCCTCGCAATTGCCAATACACTATGGCTATTAGTGCAGATAATGTTGGCAGTGTCCTGCCTAACACTTAAATCAACCATAAGGCGTTTGAGCTTGCTCAACCATGATATGCATGAACTGTCGAGCATGAAACAAAAACCACTCATTGACACTTGTGTGTCAAAAGAACTAGCCCAATCTGAGTCCAAAAAAGCATGTAAATCTGGTGGCAATGATCCCCCCTTGGGATAAAACAATCCAAGATGTAAAGTTCCACTCAGGTAGCAAAAGATCCACTTGATAGCTTGTTAGACCTTGGGCTATGCATGACCTGTGAGATTGCAAATTGAACATCCGGCCTCTTATTGCATACATAGATAAGACATCCACCGATAGTTTGGTAAAGAGTGACATCAATAGGATCACCAACATTATGAAGACTTAATTTCAAACCTGTTTTTATGGGAGTGGCAATAGGTTTGCAATCCTCAAGTCTAAACTTACATAGCAATGTCTCAATGTAACTTGTTTGACACACAAGGCAATACCACCATCACACTGCTTAAACTGTAATACCCAAGTAATGATGCAACATCCCCAAATCTTTCCTTGAAAGTAGCTTTCAAATCAGCCTTAAATTCAACAATATGTGCCTCATTCGGACCACTGATTATCAAAACATCCACATATAGAACAAAACGATGAGAAGTACATCACCCTCACACTTCACATACAAAGTGCTTTTTGTTGGACTATTACAAAAGCCTCGTTTGACCAAATGAGGGTCGGCTTTCTCATACAAAGCATGAGGAGACTGCTTCAACCCATTCAAGAAAGCAGTAACAATGTTTGATTGATGTACATCCCAACTAGAATGAGCTGCCAATGCACATAGAAAATGCACACTAGTCATATGACAAGTGGGAACAAAGTTCTCATCATAACCTATGCCTTTTTGCCATGCATAGCCTTTTGCAACAAGTCAAGCCTTAAAGTGATCAATTTCACCATCCGACTTATGCTTCAACTTGTAAAACCACTTCGTACCAATGGCCCTTTTGCCAGGAGGCAAATCATATGAAGTCCATGTGTCATTTTCTATAAGTGCATCATATTTTGACTGCATGGCATCCATCCAATTTTCTAAATTATAAGTTTCATCAAAAGATAGAGGTTCCTCAACATCACATTGCTGGAAATAGCCAAAGCATAGCAATTTAATGCATAAGATGCACGGCGAGAACCTAAACGAGTGTGACTAGGCAAAGGTGCATCCAATTTACTGTCATGTAAAGTATGCATCAACCATTTTGGCATACCTCTAGCCTGCTCATTCTTAGCCCTTTCCTCATCAAGTACGTCATGTACATTTGCATTAGAAATTGGTTAACAGTTCCCTTGTGCAGATAGTTCTTGATGTGTTGCTAGATTCTTCCCAAACTTTTTCTAGTACTTGGAGACTAATGACCCAAGGAAATCCTGAAGTTGTCAAGTTTGATGCATTATGCACATTGTTGTTGCAAGAGTTACTTTCCACAAAAAAGGGCTCAACGGTGTGCAATTGAACAGGTCTTTATTGTTGCTCAAAGAAAAGGTTGTAACAAGAATGTAATTGCTTCTCATGGTTCTTCTGCAAGTGGTAAATCACCCATTTCTAATGCTTCTGTTGGAAATACCTCGTCTTGGAATTCTGGCAAAAAGGGCAAAAAAAGACGTGTTGCCATTATTGTAAAGCTAATGATCACCTTATCAAGCCGTGTCCTAAGTTGAAGGCAAAAGAGACTAAGAAGAAAGAGACTTGTTCCAAAACAAGTGCAACTATTGCTTAGTCGTATGTAAAAAGAGATTGTGATGTTGATGTTGATGTAGAATGGGCTTTTAGTGCAGAGTGAACTTATGATCCTTTTGTCCATCGTGCTGCAGATACTCATGTGTGGTACTTTGACAGTGGTGCTACAAAGCATATTACCTCTCATAGTGACTTGTTTACCTCTCTTGAGGATGTCCCTCATGGGAATTTAGTCACTTGTACCAACAATGCCTCTTATCCGATCAAGGGAGTTGGAAAGATTGTGTTGACTACTATGAATGACAGTTCTTTCACACTTGTTGATGCACTGTATGTACTTGGGATCAAGAAGAATATTTTGTCTGTATTTGCACTTGCTAGACTTGGTCTTGTTGTGAAATTTGTGGATGACAGATGTACAGTTCATGATCTCAATTTTGGTGATGAGATCGTAAAATTATGTCGTGGGCTATATAAGCTCACTTTGTATGACAAGTGTGGGTAGAATTTTGCAAATGCATTTGTGGATTTAAAGGTTGTTTCAAATGCAAAACTTTGGCATGCATGTTTTGGACATCCAAATTTTGCCAGTTTGCTGCATTTGTAAAAATCTCATATGGTTGCTTCTTTGCCGTCTCTCGAAGCACATGTTAAGCATGTTTGTGAAGGCTGCATTTTTGGGTAAGATGGAACATTTAAAGTTTTCAAAGGATGGTTTAGTTAGGGCTACATGCAGGTTGCATCTTGTGCATAGTGATGTTTGTGGGCACATGCAAACTCCATCCTTCAGCAATTGCCTATACTTCGTGAATTTCATTGATGATTACTCGAGGCATGCATAGGTATATTCGTTCAAAGAAAATTCCAAAGTGTTTATGTGCTTCAAGAAATTTTTGGCTATGAATGAAAATGTCTCTAAATGTATCATGGGCACCCTCCACAAGAACATGGGCAAGGAACTCTATGACAAACATGATGTTCTTTTATATGCTCATGCTAGAGGCTAATAAGTTGGTGCCAGGATGTAGAGTTCCACCTATGGGTGAGAGGAACGTAGCATCCCAGTGTCGGCGTTGGCACATCCATATGCAATGGGTAGTCCTGATGATGTAGTATATACAGATAGTGCAGGGGAGGCGAGTACAACCAAGTTTGCATAGATTTTGTTAGCATTCGGGCATCTGATATATGACCTACTAGTGTCGAGGCCAGACCTAGCAGCTATAGTGGGAGCATTTGCAACAAAGTTGTCAGTCGTACGGTGACTCACACTAGCATGATGCATAGTGGAGCTTTGCAAACCATACAGAGTATTCTGCAAGATTTACATGCGTGCTCTAGCATGGATACACACGCTTGCCTATCACTAGAGCCAATAGAGCTGCACATAGATTAATTGGGCATAGGTTGAGAGAGTCTCTCACCTGTTTTCTTGTGCATACTAGTAGTTTAGCTAGTAGGACCCACATTTTCCTTTAAGTAGGAGAATGTTGGGGTAAAGGCACCTATGAGACTGGTCACCCTCCTATTGTAGTGGTTAGCTGCAATTGGGATAGCTGGCGTAATGGTTCATTATATGCTGTCTATTTAATTTTTCTAATTGAGTTGATGATGATGATTCTATAGAGTGAAATGTTAGGAGTTAACGAAGAGGTGCAGGCAATAATCCTCTCGGTTGCTTTGTACTTGCTCAGTATTTTAGATTTTCATTTTAATAAGCCACTATGGCTCTGTAAATAATTGTAGTGAGAACTTATCCTTATGGGACATGAAAGAACTAATAAGCTTCACTCATTTACAAAATTGAAGTGGTTGTAAAAGAGGGCCCTCAAATTTTAGCACCTAAAACTCACAAATATTATATTAAATACCAAAACTCCACAAGAATGGATGCCGTGGAGTTTGGGGTTAGATTTAAACCTTTTTCTCACAAATTCTCTTTTCTACACTCTTATGCTATGCTTAATTTGTTGTGTACTCTCTAATCAGGTCTCTATCTCTTACAATTCTCTTACACACTCTTACAATCTTGTCTATGTCAATTCCATGCTCTTTGTGTGTGTGCATGTGTGTTTGGAAATTGGGAAAAGAGGTTATAGTCTATGACTCTATATGAATAATGGCATGATAGAAAGCCATCTATTGATCACATATGCGTGTTTGGGTGTTTGGCTTATGCTTTGGTGCCACAAACACAACATAGAAAATTGAATGATAAGGTTGTCAAGTGCATTTTTGTTGGTTATAGTGTTGAAAGCAAAGGTTACATGTTGTTCCATCCGCAAACAAAGTGTATCTTAGTTTCACGAGATGTTGTGTTTGTGGAAGATTCTGTTCAGCTTTTGCTGTTTGTACTAGAGACAATAATGTAAGCTCACAATAAATATATGATAGTTTATTGCCTCTTTTCAATGGTGGAAGCTCGAATGTAAGTTCCAATGAGGCAAATGCATAGCCTATGGGCTTTAAAACTTTGCCCGCAAAAATAAGTTGCTCATTTATATCCTTGATACCAGCAAGGAAAGTGTCCATTTCATCTTCCTCATGCATTATCTTTGACTCCAGCTCTTTACACAGCAAAGCAAGTTTAGCCTCATTGTGACTTGTATAAAGACCAGCCAGAATATCCCAAGCCTATTTTGCAAATTTTACTGAACGAATGTGAGGAGTAATAATGCGCTTCACAGACAATGCAATCATTCCATGGGCATGCACAACTCTTGCATCCCAACGAGCTTGCTTAGCCGTAGGCAAAACAACCCTAGCACAGCAGCAACCGTGCCAACACCAAAGCCTGCAACATCCTCAGCATCGCCTACATCCTCAGAACCAGGACATACATCAATGCCCTGTACAATGTTCCAAATGCTCTTTTACACAAGGACATGTTGCATCCTGTAAGCCCACATAGGATAATTTTCCCCATCCAATTTATCCTCAACAACAAACATCTTGAACACATATGTGCTGTTGCAAGCCATGGCAAATGCTTGCACTTGATGTGAAAATTGCCCAAAAACTGAAGAAATGAAGCGAGACCAGCACGTGCTATAGAACACAATCTGTAGAAGACTGTAAGGAACCTGTTATGCAGAAAATGACATTGACAATAATTTTGCACAAAATGACAAATTGCATGCGTAGTATTGTCTGTAGTGGAAATGGAGGACAACATGAGCCCGAATAAAAATTATGAGCACTCAGCTCTACGATCTTATCCAAAGTATTTTTTGACCTGTTGACACTCACCAAAGCTCACAAAAATCAAAGAAAGTGAGCAGGCATATGCTGAAGTTGCTGGCGATTAAGTGTGGGAGGACGAAACCTACTTTGATACCAATTGTTGGAAATAGGGTTGCAGGCAAATACACAGAGCTTGAGAAGAAAGGAAGATCAAGGCACACAACATAGAGTAGTATTACTTAGTGTGCAATGGAAAGATAAGATAGCCCTAGAGTGATGGACATATATACAATGCACGGGGGGGAAAACTTCCTAGTGAGGGAAACAATGCCTCGACGGTCCTAAGTGTGTTCACACACATCACTGCCACATGTATATGGTAACAATTTCAATATTCCTAATCATCAAAGCTAAAATTGTAGGTGAAATTAAGATTGAGATAGATTTTCATTTTTAGAGTCATAAGCTAAATCACTTCAAGCAAAGATAGCATTCTCACCTGCATCACAAAGATGAGACAACAAATTATGTTAGACTTGGTTGCGTATAGCAAGTGGCAGAGAACTTATGAATTGTTATCTATGTTACACTTAAAAAAAATTAGTTTATCAACTATCAATAATGTATGTGAAGCATATTAGATGAAAAAGAAACCTTTTTTAAAAACACTAAAACTTAACCAATGGTCATTACTCTTTTTATAGGTAAGGAACAAAATATGGTTCTTTCAAACCATTCAATAAAATTTTCATCAATCGACACTTCTATATACTTCCATTTGGTAGACCTTCCTAGTATTATCACATCATTGGTGAAAGAGACTTTGTTTTGTCAAGCCCTCTATCCATACCCAACTAACTAGTAGCTGGTATTTTTTTAAAGTTTTCTGAAAGGAACCAAAAAAATAGTATAGCTTCTATGATTCTTTATACCTAATTGAAAGGTATACCTAATGGCTTCAAAATAAATATTCGTACTTACATAGTGCAAGGACATTCCAGAATTTAAAGAGAAGAAAACGCTAAAGGAAAAATAAGCAAAGAAAAACACAAATTATCAATCTGCACTCGACCATCTCTCTTTATATGGACACAAAAAGTCTTTTGACTTTCCACTTCCACGTGTCTTTTCATTGTCTAAACTCACCCTTCACTTATGCACTTAAGATGTTTTGAAAGGCTTTTTCATTTTCCGAGATTGGAGAGACCTCACAGAGTACATCTTTTTTCAAAAGACCAACCATAACAAAAGAACATCACTAATTTTGACGCCAAGTAACTACTTTGTATTCTTTTAAGTTACGGATACTCCAATGTTTTGATTCTTTTTAGATCTATATAGAAGCGACAAATAATAAGGAAACCTTCACTATAGTATTACATACCAAAGGCATTAAGCCGAGCCTTATTTCCCAAACTCACCATCGAGAGGCTAGCATTATTCTACTTTTTCTAAGTGATTTTCATGCTTAAAAAACTAAGAGCGGTAAGCCTTAAAAAATGCTGCACTACCAAGTTGTGTAAGTAGCCATAATGCCAAAGAAATAGAGTAGGAGTCAAGCACCGAAACAAACACAAACATGGAATGTATATAGAGAACATGGGAAGCATAAAAAAAATCAAGGAGACAACACAACTCAGAGTATGTGTTTTTAGTAAGTATGTTGATGCTCAGAAGGAAATTTCTACCTTTTCTGACATCATTAGTTTTGACTAGCACGGTATTACATAGTAATGATGAGGTAAGCATGGATATTTTCACCAATCAAAAAACTTTCCCTGAGTTTTACTGAACGTTAACCTTATGGAAAACCAATTTACCATTTCGAAATGTGAATCAAGTATTACTAGCTTGTGAATGTGTTACAGCGTTACATATGAGCTCCACCTCCAACAATTTCAAAAAAAAATTCAATACTCTTCATCTATCTAGTTAAACTAGATAGTGAGAAAAGAAATCTAGATTAGCGTCCGGATTAAACTTTAGAGTTCCTTGCCCAACTTACATACACCATCCCTAGGGGTATAAATGCATTAAGTTGAAGGTCAAGAACAAGTGTGTCAAGCAGCCAATATTGATTTTATTTTTATCAAAATCTTGGAATTATTTACTCAAAGCAAGGTAGCCTAAAACAACCATAATGTGTGTTTTTCATACGGTGTAATTTCTACACATTTTTTTGAGTAATAAATTCCATATTCAACAATTTGTCTTTGTTCCCATGAGAGAGAGGTCAATGGTAGGGATGAAGGAATACGCGAATGCGGTGCATGTGTGGAGAGGGAGAAGGAGAGAGAGAACACACAATGTGGGGTGAAGCAGAGTGGCAAGAAGCAGCACTCACTCCTTATTCTTCTATGTATATAAAGAATAAGTGACTAAGTTAGTGGAGTGAGTGGGTGACGAACACTAGACGTCCATCCCCCTAGGGTGAGGCACACCCCGCCTTTACCCCAACAACCTCCCACTTAAAGAAAAATGTGCTAATAAGTGGGTCCTACTAGCTAAACTACTAGTATGTGTAAAAAAAAGAAGAGAGATTTCTTGGCCTATGCCCACTAGCCCACTCACTCGATCTACATGCAATGTTAGAAAATAGGACGTAGCTAAGTAGAGATTAGAGTCTTTTACTTAAGGGAGAGAGATAATTTATACACACGAGAGATTATAGAGAGTAGAGAGAGAGAGAGAGAGACAAAGAGAGAGAGAGAGAGAGAGAGAGAGAGAGAGAGAGAGAGCACATGATATACGTGGTTCACCCAATGTGGGTTATCTCCACAAAAAAATAGCCCCTCAATGGCTTTAGTACTTCAAACTAGAAGTAGCTTATAAAGGAATTAGACACTTAATGGAGCTCCCGCTTTACTTCACTCTCACCGCCTCACATACACCTTGTTTCATCAACCTCACAATACACCACAATATAATTAGTGTGTAGAAGAGGCCTCCTTTTATAGGCCAAAAGGGCTGCCCTCCTTCATGAGAGGCAGTCGTGTGTAGCCACCCTTGTGTAGACAAGCCCCGTTGAATTCTCCCATGCACCCATGTGTGGCCGCCCTTGAGAAGAAACGTCTGCCTAGAAAGCGACCACCGGCCAAATACTGACACCCACCGGCCATCGGCCATCGATTTTCGGCTATCAACCAACCGACCGTCCGTTTTTTGATCACTTTTTTGCCGTCGTCAAGTGATTTTTCTAATGCACGATAGCTTCTCCTGATAGTGCGGGTCTTACAATTGTGCGTTTTAAAGACTAAAAATTACAAGCGGTAAATCGAGCTCCATACTTAACAATCTCCCACTTGGAGACTGATCTCTGCACCAAACTAGTGACTCCTTTCCATACTGGCTTCTTATCTTGGAATGCCAATTGAAGATGAGAAAAGGCTCAACTTATGTAAACATGTCTGCAAGATTTACTTGTGTGCACCTTTCCTAGATTTAGTTGTCCTTCTTTCAAAAGAGTACGTATGAAGTGATAGCTCACCTCAATATGCTTTGTCCTTGAGTATAAGGTTAAATTCTTCGCAAGATTAATGGCGCTTTGGCTATCATTGTATAAGACATAATTGTCTTGCTTGTATCCAAGCTCCTCCAAGAATCTGTGAGGCCACAAAATCTCTTTGCTTGCCTCCATCATTGCTACATATTCTACTTCTAAGAGAGAAAGTGAGACCATTTTCTGCAGCTTTGTATCCCAACTTTGAAGTCCAAATTTTTATAGCTTTGAAGCCCAACTTACTGCTATGCCTGCAATCGTGAAGACGTATCCAGTAGTTCTCCTTTGAGTGTCTTTGTCACCGGTCATATCTACATCAGCATACCCTTGCAAGTGTCACCATATACATGTGGTAGTGATATGTGTGAACACACTTAGGACCGTCGGGGCATTTTTTCCCTCTCTAGGAGGTTTTTTCCCCCGTGCATTGTATGTACGGCCATTCATTCTAGGGCTATCTATATTTCCATTGCACACTAAGTGATATACTCTCTGTTGTGTGCCTTGAGATTCCTTCATCTTCTCTAAGCTGTGTGTGTTTCCTTGCAACCCTAATTCCAACAATTGGTATTATAGCAGGTTGCATCTTCCCGGGCTTAGTCGCGCCAGCAGCTCCAGCACACGCTTGCTAACTTTCTCCGATTTCAGTGAGCTTTGGCGAGCGTTTGCAAGTCAACAAAACCCAGTTAACTTTGGCGAGTGTTTGCGAGTCTGCTCAGATTTCTGATTCGGGCTCATTTTGGCCTCTGTTTCCACTACATGTAGTGCTACACGGGCTATTTCATCATTTTGTGCAAATTTTTTTGTTAATGATGACGGGAGCAAAGCGAACCCCGAACCGCGACGGCCTCTAAAACGCTGGGGGTCGAATGGCGCGCCTCGAGCCTGTCGGTCACGGTAAAGCGAATAGGGGGCACCACCTAGCTTTGAGCGGCTAGGACACAAACCACGATGATATGAACACCGCAAACTTACACACGAGAGAGAGAGAGAGAGAGAGAGAGAGAGAGAGAGAGAGAGAGAGAGAGAGAGAGAGAGAGATTTGCAAATGATGAAAACCCTCGGGGGTGTGAGGGAGAAGTATTTCTGCAAAATTTACAAATGACACACCGTGGTGGTAGAGAGATAGGGAGAAGAGGTGCTGCAAACTACTCAGTGCGTTCTTTAAGACGACTCAATGATTGTGAAGCTTGCTATCAAGAGCGTGTATACGCGTATGCATCGACCATTGGAGTCGAGAGATGGGCGTGGCTCCCTTCGCATGGTGCAATTCCCAAGGCAAAACCAACACACAAGCCCCCTCCCCGTGATGGTGATAGTGTCAACTCTTCCCACTACACTCTACCAAGTGCTGACTTCTCATGAATTCCCCCCCCCGGATAGTGACCTCTCAGTGTCAATTTATAGGTGCTGGCTGCTTGGATTATGGTAATCCCGGTGTGATTAGGGTAAGCTTAATCGGGGAGACAAAGCAGGTGGTGGGCCCGGTGTGGTTGACCCTTGCTTTGTTTTGGGAGGTTATTAAAAGATGAGAATCTCTAGGTGGGACTTTGTGACCATCACCTAGAGAGAGGAAATTTACAAAGTGGGAATTTTACAATGGCTTGGTTGAAAATTGAAGAAATGATGAAAATACCCTATAAATTACTGAAAGAAAAGAGGGTGTAAAATTTCAAAAATCAAGAAATAAAAGGAAAAATAAAAATTTGAATTGGTTTATTCTAATGTTTGGGGTCCTGCAAGTACACCATCCCTTGGTGGCTCATTATATTATGTAACATTCATAGACAACGCAACAAGAAAAACATGGGTTTATGTAATGAAGAATATATCGTATGTGTTCTTCATATTTCAAAGGTAGAAAGCCTTTGTGGAGAATGAAGCAGGTACCAAGCTTAAATGCCTCAGATCCGACAATGGAGGCAAATAATGCAGCTAAGCTCTTGAAAGCTTTTGCGCTAGCAATGGCATGCAGAGGCAAAGGACAACCCAAGGACACCTCAACAAAATGGTATTTCAAAAAAAATGAACAGAACAATCCTGGAGTGAGCACGAAGCATGTGGCTACATGCAGGTCTACCACTTGAGCTTTTTGTAGAAGCAGTAAGTATGTATGTGTACTTAATCAACTAGTCACCCTCAATGACATTGGATGGGGGAGTTCCAGGAGAGGCATGGACAGGTAAAGTGATGAATTATCCATTCCTCAAAGTGTTTGGGTGCGAAGCTTTTATGCACATAGATCAAAGCTAGATGCAAAGTCCAAAAAGTGTTTCTTCATTGTCTATGGAGAAGCTGACTTTGGGTATCACCCATGGAATCTTGAAGATGGTAAAATATTTAGAAGTAGGGATGTAATTTTCAAAATATGTACAAATATGACTTGAAAAGAACACAAACAAAAGATACAGGTGATGAGTACATGGATCTTGAGGATGGTGAAGACTCAAAGAGTGCAAGCAGTGACAATGTGCAACAACGTCAACCAAATGATGAGCTTCAACCTATGTCCCAAAGATCTACAAGAGCAAGTAGACCTCCAGAAAGGTTTGTTCTTTCCTTCAACCATCTCTTGATCTCAGATTTTGGAGAGCAAAATCATATGAAGAAGCTATGCAACACAAATCTAAAGAAGAATGGATGAAGAGCATGCAAGTGGAGATGGACTCATTACATGGCAACCAAACATGGGAGTTGGTTGAGTTGCCTAAAGATAAGCGGGCACTGCAAAAGAAATGGGTGTACAAGATGAATGAAGAAGAAGGTGGGAAGAAAAAGTACAAGTCCAAGCTTGTGGTAAAAGGGTTTTCTCAATAAAAAGGTATTGATTTCAATGAAATATTTTCTCATGTTGTAAAAATGAACTCAATTATGCTCGTCCTAAGCCTTGTGGTTGCTCATGACTTAAATCTTGAGCAAATGGATGTAAATACGGCGTCTTGCATGGTGACTTGAGGAGGAAATTTACATGCTTGAACCAAAGGAGTGTAAAGTAAAGGGTAAGGAGAGAATGATTTGCATATTAAAGAAGAGTTTGTATGGTCTAAAGCAAGCATCAAGACAATGGTACTTGAATTTTGACCGATGGATGTTGGATCATGGATTTAGAAGATGCAACTCAGATCATTGTGTCTACACAAAGAATTTGGGAGATGGGAAGTTCATCATCCTAACGTTGTATGTTGATGACATGCTGATTGCAAGTGCTAATAACAAGTAGGATATCAAAGACCTAAAAGAGAAGTTGTCTAAATATTTTTCAATGAAAGATTTAGGTGTTGTAAAGTGGATACTTGGTATGAAGATATCAAGGGACATGATGAAAAAGACAGTAAAGCTATTTCAACAGGATTACATCAAGAAGTTACTAGCAATGTTTGCAATGCAATATGCAAATTACTTTCTAAACCTTTGGCTAGTTACTTCAAACTAACCAAAGATATGTGTCCAAAGACACAAGAGGAGATAGCCTATATGTCTAAAGTTCCATAAGTTGTAGTGGTAGGTTCTCTAATGTATGCTATGGTCTACACAAGGCTAGATATTACACATGCAGTGGCAGTTGTGAGTAGGTTCATGGATAATCTAGGTAAAGAGCATTGGCAAGCTATGAAGCGGATACTTAGGTATCTAAAGGGGACAACCACGAATGCTTTGTATTTTGGAGGCATTGAAATTTTCTTACTGTTGGAATTAGGGTTGCACGGAAACGTACACAGCTTGGAGAAGACAAAGGAAGCTCAAGGCACACAACAGAGAGTATATTACTTAGTGTGCAATGGAAATACCCTAGAATAAATGGGCGTATATACAATGCACGGGGGAAAAAACCTCCTAAAGAAGGGAAAAATGTCATGACGGTCTTTAGTGTGTTCACACACATCACTACCACATGTATATGGTAACAAATACCCCCTGGAGTAATGCGGTGAACGAGAGCTGGCACATGAGTAAAGGGAAGTGCCATGCCCTGAGGACATGATCAGTCCACAAAAGGGAGTAAGCCCAAAGCTTTGCGGAAAGCTTCGAACTTCTCATAAGACAATGCCTTTGTGAAAAGATCTGCAATGTTGTCCTGTGTTGGCACATAAGCCAAGCTGATCTCTCCTGTTGAGAGCCTCTCCTTTACATAGTGCTAATGCACCTCAATGTGCTTTGTGCGAGCATGAAAAAATGGGTTCCTCGCAACTGCCAATGTGATTTGACTATCAGTGTATATAGTGTTGGCAATGTCCTGTTCAACACCCAAATCAGCCATAAGGCGTCTGAGCCATACACACTCAACCATAGCTATGAAGACTGCCTTGTACTCAGCCTCACAACTAGAAGTGGCCACAATAGGTTGCTTCTTGCTCAACCATGATATACATGAACTGTCAAGCATGAAACAAAAACCACTTGTGGACACTCATGTGTCAAAACAACCAACCCAATCTGAGTCTGAAAAAGCACGTAAGTCTGGCGGCAATGATCCCCCATTGGGATAAAACAAGCCAAGATGTAAAGTGCCGCTCAAGTAGAAAAACATCCTCTTGACAACCTGCCAATGCTTAGACCCTAGGCTATGCAGCATAAATCTGATGACCAATGAAACTTCAAACTGAATATCTGGCCTCATGTTGCATACATAAATGAGGCAGCCAATAGCAGTTTGGTAAAGAGTGACATCAGCAGGATCACCATCATCAAGTAGACTTAACTTCAAACTTATTTCCATGGGGCTGGCAATAGGTTTGCAATCCTCAAGTTCAAACCTACATAGCAATGTTTCTATGTAACTTTTCTGCCACAAGGCAATACCACCATCATACTACTTAAACTGTATGCCCAAGTAATGATGCAACAACCCCAAATCTTTCATCTTGAAAGTAGAAATTAGCCTTATTTGGTCCAGTGATCAGCAAATCATCCACATAAAGAACCACAATGAGAAGTACATCACCCTCATATTGACAAACAATGTGCTTTCTGTTAGACTGTTTACAAAAGCCTCGTTTGACCAAATGAGTGTCAGATTTCTCATACCAAGCATGAGGAGATTGCTTCAACCCCTACAAAGCCTTCTTACATCTGCACACTTTGTCCTCTTTTCCTTTCTTGACAAAACCACGAGGCTGCGTTACATAAACGTTCTCAAATATGTCACCATTCAAGAAAGCAGTAACAATGTCTGATTGATGTACATCCCAACCAAAATGAGCTGCAAATGCACATAGAAAATACACAGTAGTCATACAAAAAGTGGGAGAAAAAGTCTCTTCATAATCTATGGCTTTTTGCTGTGCATAACCCTTTGCAACAAGTCGAGCTTTATACCAATGGTAAACCCACTTTGTACCAATGGCCTTTTTGCAAGGAGGAAAATCACATAAAATCCATGTCATTTTCTATAAGTGCATCATATTTTGATTGAATGGCAGCCATCCAATTTTCTAAATTATGTGCTTCATCAAAAGACAGAGGTTCCTCAACGTTATGTAGGCTAGACACAGCCAAAGCATAACAATCTGAGGCATAAGATGCATGGTGAGAGCCTGAACAAGTACGACTAGACAAAGGTGCATCCAATTTACTGTCACACTATGTATACACCAGCCATTTTGGCATACCTCTAGCTTGCTCATTTTCAGCCCTTTCCTCATCAAAGAACATCATGTACGTCTGCATCAGTAATAGGCTAATTTGTAACATTTTCAGAAACCCCCATAGGACATTTGCCCCATTGGAATTCACATTCGAACTTCCGTCACTGAAAAGAGGCAACAAAGTGTCATAAATGTCTTGTGAGCTTACCTTACGATCTCTAGTACATGATAGCAAGGGTTGAACAGAATCTTTCACAAACACAACATCTCGTGAAACCATAATACACATTGTTTGTGGATGATACAACCTATAACCTTTGCTTTCAGCACAATAACCAACAAAAATACATTTGACAGCCTTATCATCCAATTTTTTGCATTGTGTTTGTGGCACCAAAGCATATGCCAAATAGCGAAAAACATGCATGTGCTCAATAGAAGGCTTTCTATCATACCATACTTCATATGGAGTAATAGACTGCAAAGCTTTCGTAGGACACCTGTATAGTACATAAGTGGCACACATGATGGCCTCAAGCCAGAAAGAATGCGGAAAAGCTTGACTTTTGACCATACATCGTTCCATTTTCATAAGTGACATGTTTTTCCTCTTAGCAACACCATTTTGCTAAGGCGTATAAGGCACTGTACATTGGTGTTTTATCCCACGACTAGCCAGAAATTCATTATATTCATGAGATATATACTCCCCCCCTCGATCGGAATGGAGAGTACCCATAGTACATTTCGAGACATTTCTAGCCATAGCCAGAAATTGTTTGAAGCACATAAAAACTTCGGACTTCGCTTTAAGGGGAAATATCCATGCATGCCTAGAGTAATCATCAATGAAAGTCATGAAGGAAAGGTAATTGTCCAAGGACGAAGTTTGCAGGGGCCCACAAACATCACTATGCACAAGCTGCAACCTGCATGTGGCCCTAACTGAACCATCCTTTGTAAACTTCAACGCTGCATCTTACCCAAAATACAGCCTTCACAAACATGTTTGACAGGTGCTTTAAGAGGTGGCAAAGAAGCAACCATATCAGATTTTTGCAAACACAGCAAACTGGAAAAATTCAACTGCCCAAAACGTGCATGCCACAATTTTGCATCTGAAACAACCCTTAAATCAACTGTATTTGCAAAAAAAAATCCACACTTGTCATAGAAAGTGAGCTTATACAGCCCACGACACAAAAGATCAGATACAACAATTTCATCACCAAAACTGAGATCATGAACTGTACATCCGTCATCCACAAACTTGACTACAAGTCCAACTCTAGTAAGTACAGATACATATAAACGATTCTTCTTGATCCCAGGTACATAAAGTGCATCAACAAGTGTGAAAGGACTACCATTTGTAGTTGTAAGCACAATCTTTCCATCTCCCTGAATTGGATAAGAGACACTGTTGGCACATGTGACTGAATTCCCATGAGGGACAGACTCAAGAGAGGTGAACAATTCACGATGTGAGGTAGTGTGCTTTGTAGTCGAAATACCACACATGTGAATTTGTAGCAACTGACATGCATGCATAATGGACAACAGGATTCTAAGTGCACTTTGCACTAAAAGCCCATTGTGCATCAACATCAGCATCACAGTTGTTAGGAAATAAGACGTAGCTAAATAGATAATTGAGTAGATTACTTAATGGAGAGAGACAGATTTACATACACGAGATTATAGAGTAAAGAGAGAGAGAGAGAGAGAGAGAGAGAGAGAGAGAGAGAGAGAGAGTACACACGATGTTGGGGTATAGGCGTCTGTGCCTTGCCCGGCCGCCCAGAGTTTGGGCGCCCACTGACTTGTATACCTTATACCTAGCATAAGTGTATAGGGGGCTACTCACTCTTTGACTCTCCCCACCCATATCTGTGTGTCGTGTGTCTCCTTCTCTCTCTCTCACTCTCCGTCTGTGGTGCTCCCCGATCCCCTTCAATTGGTATCAGAGCTATGGTGACAGCGGAGAGCACGACGGCTTTGAGAGCTTTGAGGCGATAGCTCGCTCTCTCTCGACGGTGGAGAAATTAAGAAAGCTTGGAAGCTTTGTGAGAATGCAATGGGAGCTTGTGAGCTCAGTTGAGAGTGATGTATGCTCTTGTGGAAGCTCAGAAAGGAGTGTGGAAGATTGTGTGTAAGTGAAGGTGCTGCCCTAAAACTGTGTGCGCAGCAGCACAATTTTCAGATTCGTTTTTCTCCTTGTAGAATGCAGATCTGAGAATTCTGTCCTCCTTGCCTATCCGTTTCGACGTGGTCTACAACTTTGCAGAAGAAACTTTTTGCAAATTCCTCACCGTTTTGCTGATATTCAGCTCAGACTGACTGTATACAGAAATTCCAGATTTTCTGTTGTCGCATTGTGTGCGAGTTTGATGCACTTTTGGAAGCACGGGAGATGCTTGAAGTTGAGTGCATAAATTCTGAGCTGAAGATGCAATTGCAGCTTGTGTTAAGCTTGTGGTTTGAGGGTTTTTGGTAGACTTGGCCAACGAAGTACGGAGGCGTTTACACACCACCGAAGCGGTTTCTTGAGAGACGCAGTTTTTTGGAGCACACAGGTGGAGCTTCTTTCACTGGTTTTCACAGGATACTTTGGCAGTGATTTTGTGCTTGGATTCATGGTCTTTGCGGATGGTTTGCATATGGTTATGGCGCATGGTTGATGCCCATTATACATGCATTTTGGCGAGCACTTTCAAGTGCCGGTGAGCTATCTTGAGAGCATTGTTTTCGCATTGATCAAGTTTCCGGATTGCAAATCTTTTGGCGCTTGCTTATGCGCGGTCACTCCGTTGATGTACGTTGAGTGCGGATTGCCATTGTATGTGAAAATGTGGAGCCATTTTAGCATTTCTACTCATTGGCATTGAGTAGTGCTATGGTTTATGGTAGAGATTGTACTTGAGTTTTTGCTCAGTTTTCAGGGGAAATTCTGTCCGATTTTTCCCAGATTCTCGCCATAATTTGTGATCGAGTTTTTACTCTCACTTTGACAGGTTTTGTCAGTTTGGACACAGTTTTGTGTTTTTTGTATCCACTCTCGCAAGAGTGAGGAGTTGTGTATCTTTCTTTGCTTGAGACAGTGGTTTGGTCTCGGGTGGGAGAGTCTTGTGATCTCGAGCATTGTTTGCCATAGTTTTGCAGAGCTTATGCATGTATGTTGAGTGTAGTTTGATGCACATTGATTGCTCATTGTATTGAGCTTGCAGGACAATGGTTATTTTGTGTTGATAGCCATTGTGCGTCGAAACTTTGGCGAAATTTTCCCAGGAGTTTTATGCGTATCATTTATGCGATCTAGGTAGAGATTGCAGGTTGCACTCAGCATTTGCGTGCGGTGTTCTCTGCAGGTGGGAGATTTGTGCGTGTGTATGCATCGATACCGCACAGTGTGGGCTTGGTGATTAACTCACAGATTGCAGTGTGATACTAGAGCATGCGAGGCTTGTATTGACATTGCGGGAGCTCTATTTTGGAGTGTGTCTCACAGGTTTTACATTGTGTTTCTGGCCATATTTGTAGACAATTTCCAGGTGTTGTTGGTGAGGTGGTTTTGCTTTCTAGTTTGCTACATTGTGCTCATGGCAGAGACAGATGATCGATCAGATTGTGACCTCTCACAGATGCGCGTGTTTGATGGGTCAGACTTTGCGGCATGGAGAGAGTGTATGCTTGATGCATTGACACAGCGAGGGTTGCATCGACCATTGAGTGGTGATGTAGGTAGACCTTCAAACATGTCTGACGATCAGTGGCAGGAGCTAGAGGAGATGGCACTATCTACGCTCTCTTTGCACCTTGTGGAATCTGTATATGCTCTTGTTATGTATGAGGCTACTTCGAGAGCACTTTGGCGCAGATTACATGATATGTATGATAGATCTGAGTCATCAAGGACTCGTATGAGACATGTACATTCACGAGCACGCCGACAGGTGACATGTTGGTATTGTGGTCATTTTGGACACGTTAGACGGCGTTGTTTTCGTCGTATGCGACGTCGTAGGAGACATGGCAGTCTCAGAGATGTATGTAGTGATGCCATGGACTCAGTTGCTTTGACAGTTGAGGTAGATGTAGTGTCGGAGTATACTAGTGACGGGGATGTCACTTTTACCTCGAGCTATGCACGAGATGCTATACATGTGGATAGTGCACTCCCTTCGCAGTGGTTGCTAGACGCAAATGCTATGTTTCATGTCACGCCGCATCGTGCATGGTTTTGTAGCTATTCTAGCGGGATGCTTGGCAGTGTACGTTTGACCGATGGATCGGTGCATGCGATAGCAGGTGCAGGAGATGTGAGACTGTCATTATCGAGTGGTGCATCTTACTTGTTACGACATGTGCGCTATGTACCAGATTTGACAGTGAGTTTGATCTCGATTGGTCAGCTTAGAGATTGTGGATGTCAGATTTCGCTACGAGAGCGAGATTTTGTGATGCATTTGGGTTCGCTAGTGATTGCGAGAGGTGCCAGGAGTGTTACAGGTTACCCATTGCATGTGGATCACGGGAGAGACGGTGTTGTCTCTGTGATCACGCAGTCAGGTAGAGAGCGAGAGAGCAGGCGAGTCTCTTTTGCTCATGGGTTGCAGGGTACTTTGCATGGAGTGCAGAGTAGTGAGCTCGTTGTGCACACAGTTGGGGCACGACTTGAGCAGTCATACAGAGAGGTGAGAGAGTCAGACATGCATGCTTTGCTAGTGACTGAGCAAAGCAGAGAGTCAGTTGTGCGAGATACTTCTATGCAGGATAGACAGGTAGAGCGGTCTTGCTCTAGTGAGTCACGACAGGAGGACGTTGTGCAAGAGTCTATGCATACGGAGTTAGAGCATGAGAGCTCTAGTGAGTCACAGCAGATTGAGTGGTCATGTTTGCAGTGGATGATTGCAGAGGAGGCTGAGACGTCAGCGATTATGCAATCATTCCTTTCTATGCTCGACAGTGAGCATGGGGATATAGTTGTGCAGGATATGTCTTCCAGCAGACACCTAGAGCAGCTAGTTTGCTCTCAGGTTGCACGACAAGTTGATGCATCTTTTGCGGACAGTCAGGAGATGCATGTAGTTGACACGCCTTGTCAGTCAAAGATGCCTATCGCCAGGGATATATATGTTGATGCATGCTCCGTAGAGCTAGCAGGGCCCGCTAGCATTGCATCGGCATTCGGTGGTCTCATGTATGAGATGCTGATCTTGAGACTGGATATCGCAGCTGCAGTGGGAGCATTTGCAGTTGGGGTTGTCAGTCGTTTGTTGACTGATGATGGCATAGTGCACGAGGGAGATATGCAGGTATTGCGTACATACTTGCAGTACGTGTGCGGTACGTCTGGTGGTGTATGGACTTACACGGGAGCAAGACAGCCGGATGCACACGATCACAGCCAGCCAGTGGGCATCGGTTGAGAGCGGTTTTCTCTCGCCTTTTGTAGTCTTTAGACTAGGTTCTCTTGCTTAAAGGCACAGTCGCCTTCAAGTGGGAGGTTGTTGGGGTATAGGCGTCTGTGCCTTGCCTGGCCGCCCAGAGTCTGGGCGCCCACTGACTTGTATACCTTATACATAGCATAAGTGTATAGGGGGCTGCTCACTCTTTGAGTCTCCCCACCCATATCTGTGTGTCGTGTGTCTCCTTCTCTCTCTCTCACTCTCCGTCTGTGGTGCTCCCCGATCCCCTTCACACGATATACGTGGTTCACCCAATGTGGGCTACGTCCACGGGAAAGCAGCTACTCAATGGCTTTAGTACTTCAAAACAAGAAGTAGTTTACAAAGGGATTATACCCTTAATGGAGCTCCCGCCTTGCTTCACTCTCACCACCTCACTCTCACCTTGTTGCATCAACTTCACACTATGAAAAGTGTGTAAAAATGGCCTCCTGTTATAGGCCAAAAGGGCTGCCCTCTCTTATGAGAGGCAGCCATGTGTAGCCGCCCTTGTGCAAATAAGTCCAAATCGGACCCTCCAATCCGCCCATGTGTGGCCGCCCTTGAGAAGACAAGTCCGCTTTTGAATTCGGCCACCGGCCACCACCGGCCATTGACTTCTGACCACCGGCCACCGGCCATTGACTACTGGCCACCGGCCAACCGACGGTTGTTTTCCGACCACTTTTCGGCCGCCGTTCGCCGACCGCTGTCGAGCCATTATATTCCGGCAAAAAGGAATATTCCGGCAAGGGAAAAAAATCTCGGGGGCGGAAGAGGCACCTAAAGTTGCCCCTGGTTTTTGACTGTGAAAATTTTGGTTTCCGGTGAGTGATTTACCTTCACGCACGATGGCTTCTCCTCATAATGGGGGCCTTACAAATGTGCGCTTTTACCACAGAAAATTACAAGGGTAAATCAGGCTCCATACTTAACAATCTCCCACTTGGAGACTGATCTCCAAACCAAACCTGTGACTGCTTTCCATCCTCGCTTCTTATCCTTGAATGCCGATTGAAGATGAGCAAAAGCTCAACTTCTCCTTGTTGACCACCTTTGTAAACATGTCTGCAGGATTTTCACTTGTATGCACCTTTCCTAGCTTTAGCTGTCCCTCTTCCAAAAGAGTGCGTATGAAGTGATATCTCACCTCAATGTGCTTTGTCCTTGAATGAAAGGCTGAGTTCTTCGCAAGATGGATAGCGCTTTGGCTATGACTGTACAAGACACAATTGTCTTGTTTGAATCCAAGCTCTTCTAAGAATCTGTGAAGCCACATAATTTCTTTGCTTGCCTCCGTCATTGCTACATACTCTGCTTCCGTGGTCGAAAGTGAGACCACTTTCTGCAGCTTTGAAGCCCAGCTTACTGCTGTGCCTCCAATCGTGAACACATAGCCAGTAGTGCTCCTTCGAGTATCTTTGTCACCTGCCATATCTGCATTAGCATACCCTTCTAGAAATATATCAGTTCCTCCAAAATACAAAGCATTTGTTGTTGTCCCTTTTAGATACCTAAGTATCCACTTCACAGCTTGCCAATGCTCTTTACCTGGGTTGTCCATGAACCTACTCACAAGTCCCACTGCATGTGCAATGTCTGGCCTTGTCCAGACCATAGCATACATTAGAGAACCTACCGCTACAGCATATGGAACTTTAGACATATAGGCTATCTCCTCTTGTGTCTTTGGACACATATCCTTCGTTAGTTTAAAATGACTATCCAAAGCTGTAGAAACTGGTTTTGCATTTTGCATTGCAAACCTTTCTAGTACCTTCTTGATGTAATCTGCTTGAGATAGCTTTATTGTCTTCTTCGTCCTGTCCCTTGATATTTTCATACCAAGTATCCTCTTTGCAGCACCTAAATATTTCATTGAAAAAGATTTAGACAGCTCCTCTTTTAGGTCTTTGATGTCCTGCATGTTAGCACTTGCAATCAACATGTCATCAACATACAACATTAGGATGATGAATTTCCCATCTCCCAAATTCTTCGTGTAGACACACAGTGATCCCAGTTGCATCTTGTGAATCCATGATCCAACATCCATCAATCAAACATCAAGTACCATTGTCTTGATGCTTGTTTTAAACCATACAAGCTCTTTTTTAATCTGCAAACAATTTTCTCCTTACCTTTTACTTCATACCCCTTTGGTTGAAGCATGTAGATTTCCTCCTCTAAGTGACCATGAGGGAATGCCGTATTTACATCCATTTGCTCGAGATTTAGATCATGAGCAACCACAAGGCTTAAGACAAGCCTAATTGAGTTCATTTTTACAACATGAGAAAATATTTCATTGAAGTCAATACCTTTCTTTTGAGAAAACCCTTTTACCACAAGCCTAGACTTGTACCTTTTCTTCCCACCTTCTTCTTCCTTCAGCTTGTACACCCATTTGTTTTGAAGTGCCCACTTACCTTTGAAGCAACTCAACCAACTCCCATGTTTGGTTGCGATGTAGTGAGTCCATCTCCACTTGCATGCTCTTCGTCCATTCTTCTTTGGATTCATGTTGCATAGCTTCTTCGTATGATTCCGGCTCTCCAGAATATGAGATCAAGAGATGGTTGAAGGAAGGAACAAACCCTTCTGGAGGTCTACTTGATCTTGTAGATCTTCGGGGAATAGATTGAGGCTCCTCATTTGGTTGACGTTGTTGCACATTGTCATCGTTTGCAGTCCTTGAGTCTTCACCGTCCTCAAGCTCCATGTACTCATCACCTGTTTCTTTTGTTTGTTTTCTTTCCAAGTAATCTTTGTACATATTTTGTTCATTAAAAATTACATCGCTACTCCTTAAGATTTTACCATCTTCAGGATTCCATAGGCGATACCCAAAGTCACCTTCTCTATATCCAATGAAGAAACACTTTTTAGACTTTGCATCTAGCTTTGATCTTAAGCTTCTATCTATGTGCATGAAAGCCTCACACCCAAACACTTTGAGAAATGCATAATTCACCGGTTTACCTGTCCATGCCTCTTCTGGAACTCCCCCATCCAATGCCGTTGAGGGTGACCGATTGATTAAGTACACAGACGTACTTACAGCTTCCGCCCAAAGCTCAAGCGGTACTCCTGCATGTAGCCGCATGCTTCGTGCTCGCTCCATGATTGTCTTGTTCATCCTTTCCGAAATCCCATTTTGTTGAGGTGTCCTTGGGGTTGTCCTTTGCCTCCGAATGCCATTGCTAGCACAAAAGCTTTCAAAAGCTTGGCTGTACTATTCATCTCCATTGTCGGATCTAGGGCATTTAACCTTGGTACCTGTTTCATTCTCCACAAAGGTTTTCCACCTTTGAAATATGGAAAATACATCGGATTTATTCTTCATGACATAAACCCATGTTTTTCTAGTCGCATCATCTATGAATGTTACATAGTACAATGAGCCACCAAGTGATGGTGTACTTGCAGGACCCCAAACATCAGAATGAACCAACTCAAGTTTTTTATTTTTTCTTTCATTTCCTGATTTTTGAAATTTTACCCTCTTTTGTTTACCATAAACACAATCTTCACAGAACTCTAAGTCCACTTCTTTCAAACCTGGTAGAAGCTTCTTTGTTTGAAGGATTTGCATTCCTTTGGCACTCATATGCCCAAGTCGGTAGTGCCACACCGCACTGTCAACTTCTGTAGTTGTTGCACAAGCTGAAGGTTGCGTGCTAACAGTACACAAGTAAAGTGTACCGATCTTTTCTCCCTTGGCAACCACCAAAGATCCCTTTGAGATCTTCCACTGTTTGTTTCCGAATGCAATGTTGTGACCTTCATCGTCCAATTGTCCTGTAGAGATCATTTTTTTGCGAAGAGAAGGAACATGCCCAACATCTTTAAGCTTCCATTCATTTCCGTTAGCAGTTTTGACAGAAACTGTACCTTTGCCGACAATCTCACAAGCTTCATCATCTCCCAAGTATACATACCCAAAATTACCTTTGGTGTAGTCTTGGAAATGTTGCTTGTGTGGTGTCGCATGGAATGAAGCCCCGGAATCTACTATCCAGGAATTAGACACATTGTCTAATGAGAGAATTAGAGCATCTTGCTCTACTTTACCTGCCACATTGGCCTCCGATGTTGGCTTTTTGTCTTGAGACTCAGTCTCCTTCTTCTTATTGGACCAGCAATCCTTCTTGACGTGGCCCTTCTTGCCGCAGTTCCAACATTCAAGAACTGACTTTGTGCGTGACTTGCTCCGTCTTGAGCGATCACTACCCTGTTGGTTTTTGAACCTCTCCTTAGGCCTTCCTCTTGTTTCCATTGACAATGCAGCACTTGATGATTCTCCTGTGCTTCTCCTTCGCATTTCCTCACTTAGGAGAACACCCACAACATTATCAAACTTAAGAGTATTTGTACGAGAGATAGAATTACTTACAGCCATCACAAGGCTGTCCCAACTATCCGGTAGAGATGATAGTATAAGGAGAGCTCGCACTTCGTCATCGAAATTGATTTTCACCGATCGAAGTTGACTTATATTTGTGTTAAAGTCATTTAGGTGTTCTGCAACTGAACCATTCTGTGCCATCTTTAGATTGAACAAGCGCTTCATAAGAAATACATTATTGGATGCCGATGGTTTCTCGTAGAAGTCGTCAAGTGACTTCATCAAGTCCTCCGTGGTCTTCATCTCCGAAACATTGAAGGCCACGGTTGACGCCAAGCTTAACCGGATTGTTCCCAGTGCCTTTCATTGGCCATTTTTGCGGGCTTCTTCGCAAGACCGCCTAGTGGCAAATAGAGGTCCTTCTGGTAGAGATAGTCTTCAGTCTGCATCTTCCAATGTTGGTAGTTTGTGTCATTGAACTTCTCGATCTTGAGCTTCCCTTCCTCTGCCATTACTCCTACTCAATTCAAGGAATCCTTTCGTTGAGATACTTTAGCTGCGAGCAAACCTTGCTCTAATACCAGTTGCTAGGAAATATGACGTAGCTAAGTAGATAATTGAGTAGATTACTTAATGGAGAGAGATAGATTTACATGCACAAGATTATAGAGTAAAGAGAGAGAGAGAGAGAGAGAGAGAGAGAGAGAGAGAGAGAGAGAGAGAGAGAGAGAGTACACACTATATACGTGGTTCACCCAATGTGGGCTACGTCCACGGGAAAGTAGCCACTCAATGGCTTTAGTACTTCAAAAAAAGAAGTAGTTTACAAAGGGATTATACCCTTAATGGAGCTCCCGCCTTGCTTCACTCTCACCACCTCACACTCACCTTGTTGCATCAACTTCACACTATGAAATGTGTGTAGAAATGGCCTCCTTTTATAGGCCAAAAGGGCTGCCCTCTCTTATGAGAGGCAGCCATGTGTAGCCGCCCTTGTGCAAATAAGTCCAAATCGAACCCTCCAATCCGCCCATGTGTGGCCGCCCTTGAGAAGACAAGTCCGCTTTTGAATTCGGCCACCGGCCATTGAATTCGGCCACCGGCCACCACCGGCCATTGACTTCCGACCACCGGCCACCGACCATTGACTACCGGCCACCGGCCAACTGACGGTTGTTTTTCGACCACTTTTCGGCCACCATCCGCCGGCCACCGTCCGACCATAATATTCCGACGAAAAGGAATATTCTGGCGAGGGAAAAAAAAAGTCTCGGGGGCGAAAGAGGCTCCTAAAGTTGCCCCTGGTTTTTGACTGTGAAAATTTTGGTTTCCGGTGAGTGATTTACCTTCACGCACGATGGCTTCTCCTCATAATGGAGGCCTTACAAATGTGCGCTTTTACCACAGAAAATTACAAGGGTAAATTAGGCTCCATACTTAACAACAGTCTCCTTTCACACAAGATTCAACGATAGCTTCATTTGTAGTGGAACCAACATTTGCAGTGGAACAACCCTCTTTCTTCTTAGCCTCTTGGGCCTTCAACTTAGGACACTGCTTGATCAAGCGATCATTAGTTTTACAATAATGGCAACGCATCTTTCCTTTTTCCCTTATCACTAGAATTTCCAGATGAATTGTTGCCACCTGAAGCATTAGGAACAGCTGATTTTCCACTTGCAGAAGAACCATAAGAAGTAGCTGCATTGTTTTTACCACCCTTTTTTTGAGCAGCAATAAATGTCTATTCAACTACATGTTGTCTAGTCCTATTTTTTTGTTAAAGTGACTCTTGCAACAACAATGTGCACAATGCATCAAACTTGACAACTTTAGGATTTCCTTGGGTCATAAGTCTCCAAGTACTAGCAAAAGTTTGGCAAGAATCTGGTAAGGCATCAAGAACAGTCTGCACAAGGGAACTGTCTTAAATAACTTCACTGTAGAAATAAATTTCTCATTAATATCCTTGACACTAGCAAGGAAAGTGTCCATATCATTTTCCTCATGCATAATCTTCGACTCCAGCTCTTTACGTAGCAATGCAATATTTGCCTCATTGCGGCTTGCATAAAACTAGAGAGAATATCCCAAGCCTCTTTTGCACATTACGATGAACAAATGTGAGGAGTAATGGTGCGCTTCACAGACAATGCAAATCATTGCATGACCCTGCGCATCCTTTACATCCCAACGAGCTTGTTCTCTAACAGTAGCAATCCTTGCAGCAAGACCTGCAACATCCTCAACATCGCCTACATCCTTAGAGCTAGGACATACACCAATGCCCTGCACAATATTCTAGACACCCTTTGACACAAGAACACTTTGCATCATGTAAGCCCACATAGGCTAATTGTCCCCATCCAATCTATCCTCAACAGCAAACATCTTGAACACATTTGTGTTGTTGTCAGCTATGGTAAATGTTGCACCTGATGTGAAAACTACCCAAAAAGAGGATAAATGAAGCGAGAACAACATGTGCTATATAGCACAAAACATAGAAGATTGTAAGGGTCCTATTATACAGAAAACCGCATTGATGGCCGATTTTTGAAAATCAAAGGAAAAAAAAACTTATTTTTCCTCTGCTGGAGCCTTGGCGACACAGTTGGAAGGCTCGGCAACGCCTGGTCAACCTCACGAAACCTCTACGGGCATGGCACACCCCCCCTTCAATTGGCCGGCCTTATCACCCTCAGGCCCCCGCTTGTCTACACCCCCCCCCCCCCCCTTACTAGCCACCCTCGGCTAGGAGCGGCCACGAGCACTCACCCCACCCCTCTCTCGCTTTCCCTCTCGCGCTCCCTTTGTGTCGAGCCGCATGTGAACTCCCGCTCTCCCGTATCCTTATCCTCACACCCGCCCCCTCTCACACTCTTTCCCTCGCTCTCTATGCAAGCCCTTGGCCCACTAATATTCTCCCCCCCCCCCGTCCTTGAGCCACCAAACAGGACGGGGTGATATCCCCCCCCCCCTCTCTCACCCCACCCCCCCCCCCCCCCCCCCCTTCCTTTGCTCTCTTGTCCGGCGGCCCACATGGCGCGGACCCCCCCTCTTACTCACCCCTCTCTCTCTCTAATCTATCTCTCTCTCTCTCTCTCTCTCTCTCTCTCTCTCTCTCTCTCTCTCTCTCTCTCTCTCTCTCAGCCATTTATGGCTCGGAATTTGTGGAGGCATGTAGATTACGGGATCTCTCCCACACCTTCTCCCACCCACATCCTCATCCTCTCTCTCCCGGTACCCACACCACCTCGCCTTGCCTTCCCCCGATCTGCACATAGTGCCGCCCGCAGGTCTCTCTCTCTCTCTTCCGTTCCACCTCGAAGGCGCACCACAAACACCGGAGCCACTCTCCCTCTCCACACACACTCTCACACACACACTCACCCCCTCTATGACCCCATCTCTCCCCCCCCCATCTGCACACAGTGCCGCCCGTAGGTAATCTCTCTCATCTTTCTCCCTCGCGAGCCTGTACAGGCCGCAAAAACTTCTCACCCTCTCTCTCTACATACACCACACACACACACACACATTCACACACACCACACACACACACACCCTCTCTCACACACAGCCCAGCCCCTTACTCACCCTCGCGTCCCTACAACACGTCACAGACCCGAGAAAGGAAATATATATATATATATATATATATATATATATATATATATATATATATATATTATACAAGCTCGATCCCACGCACGCTTGCGCACACACATACATATACATACACTCACATACACACTCACACATACACACATTCATATACATATATATACACACATCTGCCCACATACACATACGTACACACACGCACGCATATACGCACTACAAATACAAAAAAATCGAAGGAGATCTATGACGACAACGAAAAAGAAGATGGACCTAAATCGCGCGCCGCCAACAACAAAAAGAGGAAATGCGCCGAAGGCATGCCCCGGCTGACCCCGAAAAGAAGTACGCTCTACACCGACGCACCGACGACACATTATTTGCCAGCAACAAGTAACCACGATGCCATTTTCAATAATTTATAGGGTATTTTCATCATTTCTTCAATTTTCAACCAAGCCATTATAAAATTCCCACTTTGCAAATTTCCTCTCTCTAGGTGATGGTCACAAAGGCCCACCTAGAGATTCTCATCTTTTAATAACCTCCCAAAACAAAGCAAGGGTCAACCACACCGGGCCCACCACCTGCTTTGTCTCCCCGATTAAGCTTACCCTAATCACATCGAGATTACCATAATCCAAGCAGCCAGCACCTATAAATTGGCACGGAGAGGTCACTATCGGGGGGGGGGGGGGCAGTTCATGAGAAGTCAGCACTTGGTAGAGTGTAGTGGGAAGAGTTGATAGTATCACCATCACCGGGAGGGGGCTCGTGTGTTGGGTTTGCCTTGGGAATTGCACCATGCGAACGGATCCACGTCCATCTCTCGACTCCAATGGTCAATGCATACGCGTATACACACTCTTGATAGCAAGCTTCACAATCATTGAGTCGTCTTAGAGAACACACCGAGTAGTTTGCACCACCTCTTCTCCCTATCTCTCTACCACCACGGCGTGTCATTTGTAAATTTTGCAAAAATAATTCTCCCTCACACCCCTGAGGGTTTTCATCATTTGCAAATCTCTCTCTCTCTCTCTCTCTCTCTCTCTCTCTCTCTCTCTCTCTCTCTCTCTCTCTCTCTCTCTCTCTCTCTCTCTCTCTCTCTCTCTCTCCGTGTGTAAGTTTGCGGTGTTCATATCATCGTGGTTTGCGTCCTAGCCGCTCAAAACTAGGTGGTGCCCCCTGTTCGCTTTACCGACAGGCTCGAGCTGCGCCATTCGTCCCCATACGTTTTAGAGGCCGTCGGGGTTCGGTGTTTGCTTTGCTCCCGTCATTTGGTGCCCCCATTGAGGAGGGATTTCTAAGACCCTTCGGTTTACAATGCTGAAAGTGACGTTCACTATCAATCATGGACGAATGGCTGAAGGAATTTTCTAACTGGAGGACGGAAGAAGAGGAGACGAAGGAGGCACTAGCCACTTCATTGAAGTACTACTGCCAGGCTGCAGTGTCGTCAGTATTCAAGAGGTAAATTCTCCATCTCGTGTTGCTCGTTCTAACCACAAATCGAGAGCATCATGTGGGAGGCCGGTGAAGTGCCATCACTGTTGTCAACCAAGACACACTGTCAATGAGTGCCGGCAATGAAAGCAACGAAAGGGCTGAAATCATCTACATCGACATTCATCGCGAAGAAGTCATTCACATCAAAGAAGGAAAGAGAACGGTGAGACCTCTTTTCCCTAAAGAAACTGCAGTCACAGTTATAACTCCACAATGGCTTAAAGGGGCTGCTCGAGCCAAAGGTAAGGAGAAGTTAAGCCAGTCTGGAAACACATGACCCCGAAGGGAGAAGCATCTGGCCAAGCAAGTGCTTCAAGCTCAGAAAGCTGGGTTGTACCCAGCTTGCCAAAGAGGAAGTCATCCGAAGCTAAGCGGCGGAAGGTCGCCTACCGATTTGCACGACGCATGCGAGTGCTACCAATCCACTTCCTCCTAGGGAAGAGTGGTTCGGTTACTGCTCTCCCTGTTTTGGAAAGCGAGTGGAGGATCTTCCTCCTCTCCCTGTACAACTTATCTTGAAGAAGCTTTCTACCACGGGTGAAACCCAGTGGTTGGGGACGAGTTGCAACTGAATGGAGTAGAATTCATGCAACACGCTGAATACGGAAATAACCTGCAATTGCTAATAGCCAAGAGGCTGGGAGTGGTCAGACGCGTTGCCATCACCCCGTACGTACTGAGCAACGAAGGGAAGGTAGAGCCCATGAAAGGTGATGACCTCTTGTGGATGTGTCGACTCATCAACACTGGCACGGTAAGAGTATAAGTAAGTATTCTACCCTCTGTGCATGATGGAAAATGGGTCAACGACATTCCCGTTCAGATTCCTGCAGCATATGCATGTGAATATCTATGTAGATAGAAAAGTCTTCTACCAACAGAAGATCGTATACCTATTCGGTGCGGCGGTACTAGGAGAAATCCTCAATTCCCCAAACCCTATCATTCTCTCCATATCGGGTTACCATCATTCCTTTAATGTTTCTATCTTTATCCTGTTTTAACCTATCCACCCACCCCTGTAAAAAAGCCGCTATAAGCCGCTACTTTGTTAATGTATTAAAAAAAAAGGGGTTTGTAATTTCCTGAGTCACTACCATGGCAAGTGTTTCTTTCCCCACATTGAGTGGAAAGAAGGTAGAGGATCTCACCACACCGACTTTTTGGATGATTTTGACATTGCTTGTGTCGTCTCCAACAAAGATGACAACGCTTCATGACTTAGAATTTTTCCTCTACTATTGAAAGTAGAGGCCAAGTCCTGGTATAATGCATTGCCCCAGGCTACCAAGAATGCATGGGATGTGTTAAGGGCTGCTTTTTAAAGAGATTTGGTGGAGACACAACCTCGGAGAAGCTATGGTAGCTACTGGCAAAGTTAATGGAGGGAGGTCTGCTGGAGTATGCCACCTACGATTCCAAATTTGTGGACTTATGGGAGAGATGGGTTGCCTCACTAGAGGAAGGCGAAGGAGCACCTAATTTCCTAAAGAAGGACCATTTCATTGCTAGTCTATGGTCGCCGCTTAGAGAGAAGGAAGGGAAGGTTTCCTGCAACATATGAGTTGGCAGTCGAAGTAGCCAGCGTTAAAGACAAGAAGCTGCGCATGCAAGCAAGAGTAAATGAGTCAGAGGAAACAAGCTCGGCCCGACCAACCCCAGTGATTGCAACAATCAATCATAGAGCCCAACCGCAAGAGGCATCAGAAGAGCAGCAAGACCTACTGAGTCGCATCACCACCCAACTAGAGAGTTTATATGTGCATTTAGTGCAGCAAGGACATGCACCTGGCAGGAATCCAGAACAAGGAAGAGGACAACGAAGGCAAAACCAAGAGTACCACTGTTACAACTGCGGGGAAGATGGCCATGGAATGTACTACTGCCCACACCCAAGGAGACATAATTTCAATAGAGGGGGGAGACAGAATCAGATCTCTCCGCCAAGAGCAAGACCACCACCACCTAGGCAACCAGGACCAATCCCACCGGTCCAAATCCTTCAACCACCTGTACAACATCAACCACCACCCCAACCTCTCATTCCGCCACTACCCCCACCACCTGCTGTGAACCAAGCGGTGAGTGTTATTAGCTTGGAGGCTAAAGGGAAGGCAAAGGTAGAATAATCAGTTCAAGAGAAGCACAAAGGGAAAGCGAAGGTAGAAGAAGTGGATGCTATGGGAGTGAAGCGTGCCAGGCATGAAGAAGCATCTCAAAGAGAGGAGAAGATGAAAGGGAAGGCCGAGTCTAGCAAGCAAGCAACTAAACCGTGACGGAAGATAGACATCGTGGACTTCTCACTAGGTGAGTATGCAAAACCCTATGACTTAGTTCAGGATGTGTTAATGCAGGGCCCGAAGATAACCTGGCCCCAATTACTCCACCTTGCACCAAGGATGAGGAGGCAATGGACAAAAATGGTAAGTACCAGGAAATCAAGGCCCAGGATAGCTGGGGCTATCTATGGAAGGGATCTCGATGACATCCTACCAACCATGAACGCTCACATCAAGGGGCAACGAATCTCAAATGTCTACATAGATGGTGGTGCACAAATATACGTCATGAGTGAAAAGATGATGCACCATCTAGGTATAGAGGTAAGTAGGCTGGCACCTTGCCGAGCCAAGATGGCAAACAATGTAAGAGTGAAATGTGTGGGCATTGTAACTGCGGTCAAAGTAAAAGCATTCAATATAGAAGTGGAGGTAGACATCTTCATCATGCCACAGAAAGGGTAGGGCTACCCCATTATTCTTGGGAGGCCTTGGCTTATGGCTATGGAAGCTAAACAAGACTCGAGCACCGGGATGATTTAGATGAAGGATGCTAAAGGGAAGTCCATATTCTACGACATGAGGACTGGAAAGCAGCGCAACATGATCTTGGAGGCTTCAGAAGATGAGTCCACCAGTGACTATTCATCTACCTCAGGAGAAGAGACAACCACCACCGACGGAAGTGACAGTAGCAACGAAGTGATGGGGGTCATTCTTAAAGACCCAAAAAGATTGACACAATCAGAAACACCCCCGACAAACCAAGAGGAATCATCAAGTATGCAATCCTTGGAGGATGCAGGTAAGTTACAGAAAATGCTCTCAAATGAGTTAACCAATGAAGAAAGGAAGGAGTATGTCTCCATGCTAGGTAACTTCACTACTTTGTTCATTGATGGTTATGATAAGATCACAGGAATTACAGTAGTGCAACACCACATAAAACTCAAGGAAGGCAGTAAACCCATAGTACAAAAGCTCAGAAGACTTGGAGTAATCCAACAAGAGGCACTACTTAAAGAAGTGAGGAGTTTGCTACAAGCAGGTTTCATCTACCCTGTCGAAGACTTAGAATGGGTCTCCCCAGTAGTAATCACACCAAAAAAAAAGGTAAGTGGAGAGTCTGTGTGGATTATAAACCTCTCAATGCAGCCACGAAGAGGGATCACTTTCCCCTCCCATTCTAGGATGAAATACTCAATGAGGTGGTAGGTCACGAGCGATACACAGTGTGCGATGGCTACTCAGGATACTTCCAGATTAGCAATGCGGAGGAAGATCAGAAGAAGACAACCTTCATCACACATTGGGGATGTTTTGCCTACAGAGTGATGCCGTTTGGCCTCACTAACGCCCCGGCCACATTTCAGTGCTATGTGACTTTTGTTTTCCAACCCTACTTTGGAACATCAATGCGGGTTTTCATAGATGATTTTTGCATCTATAGCTCACGACCCCTTCATTTAAGCAAAGTTTATGATGGCTTAACCACGCTGCAAACCTTGGGTGGCCAGCTCAACGTGGGTAAGTGTCACATTGGTGAAAGCAAAGTCACTCTCCTTGGCCATGTAATTTCAGCAAAAGGGATCGATGCTGACCCAGCAAGATTCAAGCCCTAGTATCTTTGTCGTCACCCACCACCGCTAAGCAGTTGGTTTCTTTCCTTCAGAAGGTAAGATACTTAAGCAGGTTCATTCACTTGCTATCTCAAGTGGTCCTTCCACTACAACAACTCACCCAGAGGGATGTCTTCTCATGGAGTGAAGAGAATGAGCAGCAATTTACTGAGGTAAAGCAAATCCTAGCTAAGCTTCCCACTATTTCACCTCCTAAGTGGGACGGGCCATTTTATGTGAACCCTAGTGTGGGAAGTGATACACTTGGAGCCGTGCTAATGCAAAAGGATCCCCAAACTTCTTTCATGCGTCCTATTTACTTCTCTAGTCGTGTCATGACCCCGTCAGAAAAGGGATTTACCGAAGTAGAACACATGGTTCTGGCACTAATGTTTGCTACCACAAAGTTCCGCTCCTATCTCCTGCCTAGACCCTTTGTAATCCTGACAACGGAAGAGGTTTTCCCATATGTAATGCGACACATGGATGTTTCATCTAGGATCTCAAAGTGGTTAATTAGATTACAAGAGTTTGACTACACCATGCAAGTAGAAAACTCCACTAGGGCTAGTTTAGCGGGAATTCTCACTCGTCGCCATTATAAGAAGAAGCTGAAGGTCAACACGGAAGCAAAGGAAGAAACACCAATGGTAGAGAGTCCTAGGCTAGAAAGAGCTCACTCTCTTTTCTTTGACAGAGCATACAAGAGAACAATGGATCAGTCTGCAGCAGGCATAGTCATTTTCAATGAACAGCAAGAAAGAATGTTCTCCATTGGGCAGTTATTACACTCCCACTCCAACAATGAAGCAGAATATGCAGCCCTAATTCTTGGGTTGGAACAATGTATTTCACAAGGAATTCAGCGCCTAAATGTGTTTGGCGATGCTTTGAAAATAAGGTAGATAAATGGCACCTGGGTTTGTAAGAATCAGGTTTTATTCGGTCAACTACGCCAAGTTAAGGACCTTCTAAAGAAGTTTGAAGCAGTGAAACTATTTCATGTCCCCAGAGCAAAAAACCAAGAGGCAGATGCTCTAGCCAAAGAAAGAATACAAGACGTTCCCGTACTAGCAATCAAATTGAAGCTACCCCTCTTCCAAGGTAGTGATGATATGCCTGATATCGTCAGTTTTCTAGATACGGGAGAATGTCCGGAGGATACACCAAAGGCTAGAAACAGTGGTTGGTAAGGAAGGCTACTAGGTACCACCTTGTAAACGACCACTTGTATTGTAAGGGCAAGGATCAAATTCTCAGGCGGGTGTCAACCTCCAGTGAGATCACAGAGGTAATTTTAAGTTGCCATGATGGCGTCTGCAGCGGTCATTTTGCTCTAGATATCACCAGTAGGAAGATTCTACAAGCAGGATACTCTTGGCCTAGCTTGAACAGGGATGTACGCCATTGGTGTAAAACATGTAAGGCGTGTCAAGTCGCCAGTGATCGCACATTAACCTACGAGCCACAAACTCCTATCATCTCATATGGTCCATTTGAGAAATGGGGAATAGATGCAATCGGTCCTTTACCAAGGGCCCAATCAGGTAAACTGTACATCATGGTGGGTGTAGACTACATGACTCGATGGGCAGAAGCAACAACCACCACCCGCATTATAGCCCAAGAGGTAGCAAAGTTCATTTTTGAGCATATCTGTTGCCGTTTTGGCACTCCTCTTGAGATAATATCAGATAGAGGACCAAGATTCATAGGTGATTTGGTGGGAGAACTGATGAAGAAGTTAGGCATCACACGCCGACATTCCACACCATACTATCCACAATGCAATGGTCTGGTAGAGAAGGTAAATGGAATGATTTGCAAAATCATCACAAAGTAGGTGAACAATCACACTGGGGACTGGGATAAACATCTCATGGCAGCTCTTTGGGCCTACAGAACAACGTTCCGAACATCACTAGGTTTCACCCCTTTCCATCTAATTTATGGGAAGGAGGCAATTCTACCCATTGAGGTACAGATAGCCAGGTTACGAGTTTTGGCTAGCCAGATACATCATCCGATTGTAAATCTCTGAAACCACATCTTGGATCTAGAGAGACTCCAGCTAGATAGGGAAGAAGCAATCAATCACTATGCAGCGCAGGCAGAATGACGCCAGCTCACTTTCAATCAAGGGCTTAAAGAAAAGGGATTGGAAAAAGGTATGTTAGTGTTGAGATACAACAACAGATTCGACACCAGGAAGGACAAGAAATTTCAACCCAGATGGGAAGGGCCATTCATCATCAAGAAACGCTATGAAAACGGTAGCTATAAGCTGATGGAAGTAGATGGGAGAATTCACAAGACTAGGGTCAATGGATGGAGACTGAAAAGGTATTTTCTTAGGTTTGATCCAGAATTCATGCTAGACATTCCAGAAGAGGGAGAACCCTCTAACCCCACAGCTAAAGATGCAAAGGAAGGGGTAGAAGCATGAATGCCTCTACCCAACGGGAGAAGGCTAATGATGGCCGATTTTTGAAAATCAAAGGAAAAAAAAGAAAAAAAACTTATTTTCCCTGTGCTGGAGCCTTGGCGACACTGTTGGAAGGCTCAGCAACGCCTGGTCAACCTCACGACACCTCTACGGGCATGGCACCCCCCCCCCCCCCTTTGATTGGCCGGCCTTATCACCCTCAGGCCCCCGCTTGTCTACCCCCCCCCCCCCCCCCCCCCCCCCCCCCTTACTGGCCACCCTCGGCTAGGAGCGGCCTGGAGCACTCACCCCGACCCCTCTCTCGCGCTCCCTCTGTGTCGAGCCGCATGTGAACTCCTACTCGCCCGTATTCTTATCCTCACACCCGCCCCGTCTCACACTCTTTCCCTCGCTCTCTATGCAAGCCCTTGGCCCGCTAATATTCCCCCCCCCCCCCCCCCCCCCCCCCCCCCCTCCCCCCTTTGGCCCGCTATCCCCACCCTCTTTCCCCCCATACCATTGACTTCCCCCCCCGCTCTCACCTCACACCCCCCCCCCCCCCCCCTTCCTTTGCTCTCTTGTCCGGCGGCCCACATGGCACGGAGCCCCGCCATCTTACCCCCCCTCTCATTCTCTAATCTCTCTCTCTCTCTCTCTCTCTCTCTCTCAGCCGTTTATGGCTCGGAATTTGTGGAGGCGTGCAGATTACGGGAGCTCTCCCACACCTTCTCCCACCCACACCCTCATCCTCTCTCTCCAGGTACCCACACCACCTGGCCCCGCCTTCCCCCCATCTGCACGCAGTGCCGCCCGCAGGTCTCTCTCTCTCTTTCGTTCCAGCCCGAAGGCACAGCACAAACACCGGAGCCACTCTCTCTCTCCACACACACACTCACCCCCTCTCTTACCCCATCTCTCCCCCCCTTATCTGCACACAGTGCCGCCCATAGGTAATCTCTCTCATCTCTCTCCCTCGCGGGCCTGTACAGGCCGCAGAAACTTCTCACCCTCTCTCTCTCTACATACACCACACACACACACACCCCATCCCCTCACTCACCCTCGCGCCCCTGCAGCACATCGCCAGCAGACCCGAGAAAGGGGAATAAATAAATAAATAAATATATATATATATACAATATATATTATACAAGCCAGATCCCATGCACACTTGCACACACACATACATATACATACACTCACATACACACTCACGCATATACATACACTCACATACACACTCACGCATACACACGCATATACATATATATACACACATCCGCCCACATACACATACGTACACACACACACACACACACACACATATACGCACTACAAATACAAAAAAACCGAAGGAGATCTACGACGACAACGAAAAAGAAGGAGTACCTAAATCGCACGCCGCCAACAACAAAAAGAGGAAATGCGCCGAAGGCATGCCTCGGCCGACCCCGAAAAGAAGTACGCTCTACACCGACGCACCGACAACACACCATTCACCGGCAACACGCAACCACGACGCCATTTATCGTACACAATCTTCACAAAACTCTAAGTCCACTTCTTTCAAACCTGGTAGAAGCTTCTTTGATTGAAGGATTTGCATTCCTTTGGCACTCATATGCACAAGTTGAAGATTGCATGCTGATAGTACACAAGTAAAGTATACCCACCTTTTCTCTTTTGGAAACCACCAAAGATCCCTTAAGATATTCCTATTTTTTTTCCAAATGCAACGTTGTGACCTTTATCGTTCAACTGTCCTGTAGAGATCAAATTTTTGCAAAGAGAAGGAACATGTCTAACATACTTCCTCAAATATGTCACCATTCAAGGAAGCAATAACAATATTTGATTGATGTACATACCATACAGAATGAGCTACCAATGCACATGAATATGTAGAGTAGTCATATGACAAGTGGGAGCAAAAGTCTCTTCATAATCTATGCCTTTCTCTATTGTGCATAGCCTTTTGCAACAAGTCAAGCTTATAGCAATTAATCTCACCATCGGACTTGCGTTTCAACTTGTAAACCCACTTTGTACCAATAGCCTTTTTTCCAGGAGGCAAATCACATAAAGTCCACGTGTCATTTTCTGTAAGTGCATCGTATTTTGATTGCATGGCAGCCATCCAATTTTCAAAATTCTATACTTCATCAAAAGACAGAGGTTCCACTACATCACATAAGGTAGAAACAACCAAAGCATAGCAATCTGATGCATAAGATGCATAGCAAGAACCTGAACCAGTACGACGAGACAAAGATGCATCCAATTTGTTGTCACGTAAAGTATGCACTAACCACTTTGGCATACGTCTAGCCTGCTCATTCTCAACCCTTTCCTCATCAAGTACATCATGTATCTCTACATCAATAATAGGCTTATCTATAAAATTTTTAGAAACCCCCATAGATTGTACATTTCCCTTGTGCTGAAGTCACATGCTATGTTATATATGCTTTAGTGAACTCCTTGAGAGATTTTGTAGGACATTGTTAAGTACATAAGTAGCATAGATGATGGTCTTAAGTGAAAACAAATGTGGCAAAAATTGACTTTTGACCATACATCATGCCATTTTTGTAAGCAAATTGGTTTTCCTTTCAGCAACACCATTTTGCTGAGGTGTATACAACACTGTACATTGGTGTTTTATCCTATGACTAGCCAGAAATGCATTAAATTCATGAGACATATATTCCCCCCCTCGATTGGAGTGGAGGGTGCCCATAGTACATTTAGAGACATTTTTTGCCATAGCCAAAAATTTCTTGAAGCACATAAACACTTTGGACTTAGATTTAAGCAGATATACCCCTGCATGCTTGGAGTAATCATCAATGAAATTCACGAAGTACATGTGATTGCCCAAGGAAAAAGTTTGCATGCACAAGCTACAACTTGCATGTAGCCCTAACTGTACCATCCTTTGGAAACATTGAATGCTGCATCTTACCCAAAATACAACCTTCACAAACCTGTTTGACAGGGGCTTCAAGAGGTGGCAAAGAAGCAACCATATCAGATTTATACAAACACAACAAACTAGCAAAATTCAGATGCCCAAAACATGCATGCCAAAGTTGTGCATCTAAAACAGGCTTTGAATCCACAATTGCATTCGCAAAATTCTGCCCACACTTGTTATACAAAGTGAGCTTATATAGCCCATGGCATAAAATGCCGCATGCAACAATTTCATCACCAAAACTGAGATCATGAACTTTACGTCTCTCATCCACAAATTTCACAACAAGACCAAGTCTAGCAAGTGTAGATACAAAAAAAAGGTTCTTTTTTATCCCATGTACATAAAGTGCATCAACAAGTGTGAAAGAACTGCCATTCTTAGCAATCAACAAAAACTTTCCAACTCCCTTAACCGGATAAGAGACATTGTTGGTGCAAGTGATTGAATTCTCATGAGGAACATCCTCAAGAGAGGTAAACAAGTCATGGTGAGAGGTACTGTGCTTTGTAGCACCGCTGTCAAAGTACCACGCATGAGCATCTGCAATAATTGACATACATGCATCATGGACAAAAGGATCATAAGTGCACTCTGCACTAAAAGCCCATTTTGCATCAACATCAACATCACAATCTCCTTTCACTAAAGACTCAACAATAGCTGCACTTGTAGTGATTCAACGAGCCTCTTTCTTCTTACCCTCTTTTGCCTTCGACTTAGGACACGGCTCAATCAGGTGATCATTAGCTTTATGATAATGGCAACACATCTTATTTTTGCCCTTTTCACCAAAATTCCCAGACGAGGTGTTGTTAGCAGAAGCATTGGAAATAGGTGATTTACCACTCGTAGAAGAATCATGAGAAGTGGCTACATTTTTGTTACCACTTTTCCTCTTAGCAGCAATAAAGGCCTATTCAACTACACGTTGTTTACCGTTATTTTTTCTTGAAAGTGACTCTTGCAACAACAATGTGCTTAATACATCAAACTTGACAACTTCTGGTGGATTTCCTTGGGTCATAAGTCTCCAAGTACTAGCAAAAGTCTGGTAAGAATTTGTCAAAGCATTAAGAACAGTCTGCACTAGGAAACTGTAAAAAATGACTTCACCTACAGAAATAAGTTGCTCACTAGTATCCTTGATACCAGCAAGGAAAGTGTCTATTTCATCTTCCTCATGCATAATCTTCAACTCCAGCTCTTTACGCACCAATACAATTTCAGCCTCATTGTGCCTTGCATAAAGACCAACCCAAATATCCCAAGCATGTTTTGTAGATTTAGCTGAACGAATATGAGGCGTAATAGTTAGCTTCATAGATAATGCAATCAATGCATGATCCTGCACATCTCTCACATCCAAACTAGCTTGCTCAACAGTAGGCAAAACAGTTGTAGCAGCAGCAACCCTGCCACCACTAAAACCTACAACATTCTCAACATCTCTACTTCTTCAGAACTAGGATGTACATCAATGAAACATTCCAAATGCACTTTGACACAAGGACATGTTGCATCATGTAAGCCCACATAGGGTAATTGTTCCCATCCAAAATATCCTCAGCATCAAACATCTTGAACACATTTGTGTTGTTGTTAGCCATGGTGAATGTATGCACTTGATGTGAAAATTGCCTAAAAAGAGGAGAAATCAAGCGGGACTAACGCGTGCTATGTAGCATAACCCATAGAAGATTGTAAGGGAGCTGTTATGTAGAAAATGGCATTGACAGAGATTCTGCTGAAAATGACGAATTACGTGCACAATACTACCTATAGTGGAAACAAAGATCAAAATGAGCCCGAATGGAAAATTTGAGCAGCATAAGCTCAATGAGCTCACCCAAAGTGTTTGTCGGCTTACTGATGCTCACCAAAGCTCACCAAAATTTGAGAAAGTGAGCATGCATGTGTTGGCAATGCTGGCAACTAAGCCCAAGAGGATGCAACCTGCTCTGATGCCAATTGTTGGAAATAGGGTTGCAGGTAAACGTACACAACTTGGAGAAGACAAAGGAAGGCACACAACAGAGAGTGGTATTACTTAGTATGCAATGGAAAGATAAGAGAGCCCTTGAGTGATGGGTGTATATACAATGCACGGGTAAAAAATAACTTCCTAGTGAGGGAAAAAATGCCTCGGCGGTCCTAAGTGTGTTCACACAAATCACTACCACATGTATATGATAACAACTAGTTGTTGTAACAATTTAATGGTCAAAATTGAGATCATGAACTGTACATTTAAGATCCACAAATTTGAAAACAAGACCAAGTCTTGCAAGCATAGACACAAACAAAAGGTTCTTTTTTATCCCTAGTACATAAAGTGCATTGACAAGTGAGAAAAAATTGCCATTTAATTGCAGTAGCTAACACAATCTTTCCAACTCCCATGACTAGATAAGTGGCATTGTTGGCACAAGCGACCGTATTCCTATGAGGGGCAGCGTTGAGAGAGCACAAAATCACGATGCAACATAGCCTAAAGAGGTTCTACATGTAGTTATGTATGCCAAAAGAGTTGCATTCAAGTACTTATCCCAATCACTAGGTTTGTTGTTGACATGCTTTGCACTAATCCTACATATCATACCATTGATCTCTTCTACTAGGTCGTTACACAATGGATAGTAGGGGATCGAATGTCACCTTGAAATTCCTAATTTCTTCATGATTTCCCAACTAGATCACCCCTAGATCCTGTTCATCTATTTGATATAATCTCAAGAAGCGTGTCAAACCTATAGCAAATGCTCTCAAAAAAAAAACTTTGTCACTTCTTTGGCAGCCAGTGATCCAAGTGGCTACTACTACCTCTGCCCACCTGGTCATTTAGTCAATCCCTACGATGATGTATTTGTTTTTTGATTTTTCTCAAGGTAGAGTCCCAATGGCATCTATTCCCCATTTATGAAATAGCCAATAAGAAATTATGTGGGTTTGTAGCTCATAAATGAGCTTCTTGTTACCAGCCTTCTGACATTCTTTGCATGTTTGGCACCACTAATGTGTATCGTGATGCAAGCTTGGCCATAGAAAGCCATTTCTTGCTAGGGAGTTCTAGTGCAAAGTATCCCCCATAAATATCTTCATAAAAAGTAGTAAGAATCTCCCCGATCAAGAGGGAGGTACTTTTCTCAACACATGATTGTATGAGTCATGGTTAATCATCTTGTATCTACTAGCATTACAAAATATCCATTGCTTATGGCCCTTGGTGACATCATCTAGACACTCACTTACATTAAAAAAAAGTGCATAATGTATTGCATGCAATCACTACCTTGAAACAATGGTTATTTCAACACAATAGCCCCTATGGAAACATTTTGTAAGCTCTCACTAGCCAAGGTATCTACATCTTGGTTCTTTATCCTAGGCACATAGTGTAGTTGGGATTCTTGCTCTAAACGTTCCTTAACTTACCAAAGGTGTCCCTATAAAATATCGTTTTTGCAGGCCCAGGTGCCGCGTACTTGTTTGATTGATGAGTAGCCTAGCATCACCAAATGTATGAAGATGTTGAATGCCATGGTTTATGATGCGCTCAAGCCCTAAGGTGAGAGTTGCATGCTTTGCTGCATTGTAGGAATGCTAGTCTCAAATTGTTGACCTATGGATAGTAATTTGTTACCATCTTCATCCAAAACTCCAATACTTGCATCACCCTTATCACTAGCTCTTTTGTAAGCCCCCGCAAGTAGAGAGAGTGAGGCTTTTCCAACTTCATAGTTTGTGAAGCTTGCAGTTGCTCATTGTAGGTTTAGGTTTTACTTTCTTCTTAAAGTGATGGTGAGTTAGGATGATTGCCATGTTGGGGTATAGGCGCCTCTGCCTTGCCCGGCCACCCAGAGTCTAAGCGCCCACTAACTTGTATACCTTATACATAGCATAAGTGTATAGGGGGCTACTCACTCTTGGAGTCTCACCATCCACATCGTGTGTGTGCCTCCTTCTCTCTCTCTCACTCTCCGTCTGTGGTGCTCCCCGATCCCCTTCAATTGGTATCAGAGCTATGGTGACCGCGGAGAGCACGACGGCTTTGAGAGCTTCGAGGCGATAGCTCGCTCTCTCTCGACAGTAGAGAGATTAAGAAAGCAGAAGACTTGCTGTGAGAATGCAATGGGATCTTGTGAGCTCAGTTGAGAGTGATGTATGCTCTTGTGGAAGCTCAGAAAGGAGTGTGGAAGATTGTGTGTAAGTGAAGGTGCTGCCCTAAAACTGTGTGCGCAACATCACTGTTTTCAGATTCGTTTTTCTCCTTGTATAATGCAGATCTGAGAATTATGTCCTCCCTGCCTATCCGTTTCGACGTGGTCTACAACTTTGCAGAAGAAACTTTTTGCAAATTCCTCACCGTTTTGCTGATATTCAGCTCAGACTGACTGTATACAGAAATTTCATATTTTCTGTTGTCGCATTGTGTGCGAGTTTGATGCACTTTTGGAAGCACGGGAGATGCTTGAAGTTGAGTGCATAAATTCTGAGCTGAAGATGAAATTGCAGCTTGTGTTAAGCTTGTGGTTTGAGGGTTTTTTGGTAGACTTGGGCAACGAAGTACGGAGGCGCTTACACACCATCGAAGCGGTCTCTTGAGAGACGCAGGTTTTTGGAGCACACAGGTGGAGCTTCTTTCACTGGTTTTCACAGGATACTTTGGCAGTGATTTTGTGCTTGGATTCATGGTCTTTGCGGATGGTTTGCATATGGTTATGGTGCATGGTTGATGCCCATTATACATGCATTTTGGCGAGCACTTTCAAGTGCCAGTGAGGTCTCTTGAGAGCATTGTTTTCGCATTGATCAAGTTTTCAGATTGCAAATCTTTTGGCGCTTGCTTATGCGCGGTCACTCCGTTGATGTACGTTGAGTGCGGATTGCCATTGTATGTGAAAATGTGGAGCCATTTTAGCATTTCTACTCATTGGCATTGAGTAGTGTTATGGTTTATGGTAGAGATTGTACTTGAGTTTTTTGCTCACTTTTCAGGGGAAATTCTGTCGGATTTTTCCCAGATTCTCGCCATAGTTTGTGATCGAGTGTTTACTCTCACTTTGACAGGTTTTTTCAGTTTGGACACAGTTTTGTGTTTTTTGTATCCACTCTCGCAAGAGTGAGGAGTTGTGTATCTTTCTTTGCTTGAGACAGTGGTTTGCTCTCGGGTGGGAAAGTCTTGTGATCTCGAGCATTGTTTGCCATAGTTTTGCAGAGCTTATGCATGTATGTTGAGTGTAGTTTGATGCGCATTGATTGCTCATTGTATTGAACTTGCAGGACAATGGTTATTTTGTGTTGATTTTCATTGTGCGTCGAAACTCTGGCGAAATTTTCCCAGGAGTTTTATGCGTATCATTTATGCGATCTAGGTAGAGATTGCAGGTTTCACTCAGCATTTGCATGCGGTGTTCTCTGCAGGTGGGAGATTTGTGCGTGTGTATGCATCGATACCGCACAGTGTGGGCTTGCTGATTAGCTCACAGATTGCAGTGTGATACTAGAGCATGCGAGGCTTGTATTGACATTGCGGGAGCTCTATTTTGGAGTGTGTCTCACAGGTTTTACATTGTGTTTCTGGCCATATTGGTAGACAGTTTCCAGGTGTTGTTGGTGAGGTGGTTTTGCTTTCTAGTTTGCTACATTGTGCTCATGGCAGAGACAGGTGATCGATCAGATTGTGACCTCTCACAGATGCGCGTGTTTGATGGGTCAGACTTTGCGGCATGGAGAGAGTGTATGCTTGATGCATTGACACAACGAGGGTTGCATCGACCATTGAGTGGTGATGCAGGTAGACCTTCAAACATGTCTGACGATCAGTGGTAGGAGCTAGAGGAGATGGCACTATCTACACTCTCTTTGCACCTTGCGGAATCTGTATATACTCTTGTTATGTATGAGACTACTTCGAGAGCACTTTGGCGCAGATTACATGATATGTATGATAGATCTGAGTCATCACGGACTCGTGTGAGACATGTACATTCACGAGCACGCCGACAGGTGACATGTTGGTATTGTGGTCATTTTGGACACGTTAGACGGCGCTGTTTTCGTCGTATGCGACATCGTAGGAGACATGGCAGTCTCAGAGATGTATGTAGTGATGCCATGGACTCAGTTGCTTTGACAATTGAGGTAGATGTGGTGTCGGAGTATACTAGTGACGGGGATGTCACTTTTACCTCGAGCTATGCACGAGATGCTATACATGTGGATAGTGCACTCCCTTCGCAGTGGTTGCTAGACGCAGATGCTATGTTTCATGGCACGCCGCATCGTGCATGGTTTTGTAGCTATTCTAGCGGGATGCTTGGCAGTGTACGTTTGACCGATGGATCGGTGCATGCGATAGCAGGTGCAGGAGATATGAGACTGTCATTACCGAGTGGTGCATCTTATTTTTACGACATGTGCGCTATGTACCAGATTTGACAGTGAGTTTGATCTCAATTGGTCAGCTTAGAGATTGTGGATGTTAGATTTCGCTACGAGAGCGAGATTTTGTGATGCATTTGGGTTCGCTAGTGATTGCGAGAGGTGCCAGGAGTGGTACAGGTTACCCATTGCATGTGGATCACGCGAGCGACGGTGTTGTCTCTGTGATCACGCAGTCAGGTAGAGAGAAAGAGAGTAGGCGAGTCTCTTTTGCTTTTGGGTTGCAGGATGCTGTGCATGGAGTGCAGAGTAGTGAGCTCGTTGTGCACACAGTTGGGGCACGACTTGAGCAGTCACACAGAGAGGTGACAAAGTCAAACATGCATGCTTTGCTAGTGACTGAGCAAAGCAGAGAGTCAGTTGTGCAAGATACTTCTATGCAGGATAGACAGGTAGAGAGGTCTTGCTCTAGTGAGTCACGATAGGAGGACGTTGTGCAAGAGTCTATGTATACGGAGTTAGAGCATGAGAGCTCTAGTGAGTCACAGCAGATTGAGTGGTCATGTTTGCAGTGGATGATTGCAGAGGAGACTGAGATGTCAGCGATTATGCAGTCATTCCTTTCTATGCTCGACAGTGAGCATGGGGATATAGTTGTGAAGGATATGTCTTCCAACAGACACCTAGAGCAGCTGGTGTGCTCTGAGGTTGCACGACAGTTTGATGCGTCTTTTGTGGACAGTCAGGAGATGCATGTGGCTGACACGCCTTGTCAGTCAGAGATGCCTATTGCCAGGGATAAATATGTTGATGCATGCTCCGTAGAGCTAGCAGGGCCCGCTAGCATTGCATTGGCATTCGGTGGTCTCATGTATGAGATGTTGATCTTGAGACCGGATATCGCAGCTTCAGTGGGAGCATTTGCAGTTGGGGTTGTCAGTCGTTTGTTGACTGATGATGGCATAGTGCACGAGGGAGATATGCAGGTATTGAGTACATACTTGCAGTACGTGTGCGATACGTCTGGTGGTGTATGGACTTACACGGGAGCAGGACAGGCGGATGCACACGATCATAGCCAACCAGTGGGCATCGGTTGAGAGTGGTTTTCTCTCACCTTTTGTAGTCTTTAGACTAGGTTCTCTTGCTTAAAGGCACAGTCGCCTTTAAGTGGGAGGTTGTTGGGGTATAGACGCGTGTGCCTTGCCCGACCGCCCAGAGTCTAGGCGCCCACTGACTTGTATACCTTATACATAGCATAAGTGTATAGGGGGCTACTCACTCTTTGAGTCTCCCCACCCACATCGTGTGTGTGTCTCCTTCTCTCTCTCTCACTCTCTGTCTGTGGTGCTCCCCGATCCCCTTCATGCCAAACTAGCTCTAGTTGAGATCTTTACTTGCACTACATAATCAAACTAATGTAATCTCACAAGCCATTTAAAAATCCTAGAAGATACATCTATGTGTTGTAAGACATAAGGGAAGACTACCTTCATTGTTAAGATCACAAATTTCTAAGCAAGCAAATAGGATCCAAACTTTGTGACAACAAATATAATTGCAAGAACCATGTGTTTTGTATTAATGTAGCCTTTTTCATACCAAATCATCAATAGAATTGCTACTAGAAAAATAGAATTGCTACATGAAAGAGGTTTTCAAATCCCTTTGCATCAAAATAGTACTAAGTGTATCATTGCCTACACTTGGGTTGATGTAGAAGGTTTCGTCCCACTTGGTGGTACAATGGCAGGGAGAGAGGCCAACACTTCTCTAACCTCATTGCATTGTTGCTCATTTTCTTTAGTCCAAGTTAAGACATCCCTGTGAGTGAGTTGTTGCAAGGCAAGAATTGCACGAGAAAGCAAGTGTATGAACATACTCAACTATCTTACCTTTGGATGGAAAGAAACTAGTTGCTTTGTTGTGGTGGGAGTGCATAGAGACACAAGGGCTTAAATTCTAGGATTGGCTTCAATGCCACATTGATACAACCAAAGAGTGTCAAATCTAGAAGTGGGCACACGCCAAGCTATGGATGTTTACACGTCCATACCAATGTGCAAGAGTAGGTAAGAAGCTCAAGGGCAGTGAGAGGTATCCAAAAGTGTATATATTTCGTGGTTTGTTTGGCCAAGAGCCTCTATTTCATGCATAATCTAGATGATTGGTCAAGGTTAAAAAGTGTAAAGATGATGTTGCAAAAGGTGTTCTTTAAAGTTCTCTCTAGGTAGGTCTAGACGGCTCATCACTCAGAGCTATACTGGTCAAAGTATTGTAGGTAAAATAAAGAAGTGGTTTGTATATCCCCATCTTATGGAACAAGTGTAGTGGTGGATCAAGGTGTGTGTGAGATGATAGGATTGAACTGCTCAAGTTATGGTGCATGCCAGTCTTTTCGGATCTACAATTGGAGTCCAAATAGTCAAGATATAATCAAAAGAAAATTTGTTAGGGGCCAATTCTGCAGGGATTTGATCGCTTTGAAAAGCATGCCAAAAGAGTTTTTTTGAAGTTTTTCACAGTTTCTAACAGTAGCATATAGAGTGTGGAACACTCTAGAAGCTACAATATGCCAATCAAAGCTTTGGGCAACGAGTTATGATATGTTGAAGTCGGCTGGTTATAGTTGCAAGTGGTCAGCAGATGGTTTTTTCCATTTTTTAAGTGGTTGTTCAAGGCCTTGAGAATTTCAAATGCAAAAGTGAAGCTTGAGTTGCCAAAAAAAAAGTGTACTTTTAGTGGCTTTTTACAGGAAGTCCATTAGAAGAGGGAGCAAAAAGTTATGGGATTCCCAAGCTATGTCCAAATAAGATTTTTTTTTAAAATTTGAATCTGGTGAGTTTTGTTAACCCTCAAGGGGTGCATGGTTTTTGAGCCACCACATGTGGGCAATGAACCCATATGGGATGGGAGCAAGCCGAGGTGCAAGGTATATATGTAGAATGGGTGCCCTCATATGGGTATCACAAGGGAGAGAGGGGACTTAGGGGACGCTCGCATTCTACCCATTGTATATCTCCTTCCTCACGTAGGAAGCACTGTGTGGCGTTGTTTGCAGTGGCTGTCAGCTGTTTGATGGTGTATGGTGGTGTTGCCTTGCGTCTTGCAAGGGCCATTTCCCATGGGGAGGCCAAATGGTGGCCTATGGAGTGGGTACTAGGGCCATTTCACATGCAATGTGGTGGGCAAGATAAGTCGCATGGCTGACACCAACCAAATGATCGTACACATGCAAGAATTACTAAAAAGAATGGGACACTTGTGCGGTTGAAAAAAACATATTTAAAAAAAACCCTTTTTGTGAACATCTTGGAATCCATGCACAAGAGGCTTTTTGGACTGCGTGAAAAGCAAGAGAATGTTGCAAACTATTTTTATTGTGAGAGAAGATTTTGTAAAAGTTATTTTTACCTCAATCAAATCGTTTCCATTGCTTCTTGGTGTCGATTTCACCTTCCCCCTCTTCTTTTATCTTTTTACTTGTGCTTATGGTGCCAGTTGATTGTGTGTGTGTGTCATAATAATCAATATCTAATTCTCCTAAATGATTTTCTCATGTTAAACTGATCATTTAATATGGGGAAGTGCCAGGGGAGAAAAAGCTAGAATATTGGTTAAGCTAGCAGACCGGCCACAGTAGGGATCCAAAGGGGGGCCATCTGCAAAGTGCAACAATGGGCTAAAAAGACCCTAAGGTTCAGCCCATTAAGACTTCCAAAATGCTAAGGTTCCAAAATTCAAAGGTTGCGTCCAAAGGTCAACCTTAAGGGAATTGGATGCTTTGTGTGTGTACAAAAAAGTCTTTGCAATCCCTACTTGGGAGGGGGCGAGCCTTGCATGTAGGGGATGAGAGAGAAAGCTACACACACACACACACACAAGGTCCCTTTACACACAGGGAATGAGGGACACATGTCAGCTCCCTAGGCCAGATGCCCACAAGGTGTACTCAATTCCTATTGGATGGCCTTGGAGGTGGACCAATGAGAATTAGGCTAGAGTAAATCTAGTTTAATTAATTTAAAAACACTTAATAAAAGAACCAATGAGAATTAAGTCCTCTAGAAGACTATTGGACAGTCTCCCAAGGGGTCCAATGAGCATTCAGCAGCCCAATGGCATGCCTGATTGCTAAGCTATGCTAATATGAGTGATTATGTGAGGAGATGTAAATCTTTCTCGTAAGATACTCCTTCTTCCTCTCAATCTACTCTCATACCCTGCTAGCTCTCACCATCTTCGAAGGTGTGTGAGGTCTTGGGTCTGAGACCGGGGATAATTGATGTTGTGTTTGTTAAGTGTTTTTCTTAGTGCATGAAGCTTTCATCTTCATTGCACTACCTAGTCGTGAAGGAACACAAAGAATTGTATTGTACAATGTGTCTCTTGATGGGAGAAACCATAATACAAAGCCTTTTGGAGGGGGGACCGGCTCCATGTAAATCCGGTCCTCATATGTTGTCAATATCTTAATTTCTCTCTCTTGTGAAAGTATTGTTCATGCTATCTCACTAGGTGTTATGCTTTTTGTTGCTCTCTCCACCCAAGCACTCTTGTAATTCTCATTAGGAATCTATTCTAATGAAATGCCCACTATGTTCATGCTAATTTCCGCTACACACAAGTTTTTAGGCCATTAAATGTTACATTGGTATCAGAGCAACAGGGTTTCTCTTTTCTTGCTCAAGAAGGGAGGTCCTCAAGCTAGCTATAAATGGTTGGTATTATTAATTGCCTGTGAGTAAGTAGAATAGGGATTTTTCAGCCTTGCAGTGCGCCTGCCTTCGTGCAGTTAACGGGGCATCACCGTCGAGAGCTATGGTCTTAATAGTGGAGTACTACGGGGCTTGCCTACGGCTTAACCACTATTGAGCTATTAGAAGCTTGACAGGAGCCGGTGCTGTCTTGGTGTTGAAAGACCCTCTCTTCTATTCCTTGCAATTAATGGTATTCGAGCCACGGGTACAGTAGCTTGAGTGCTTTTTCTAAAGGGGTAAAGAGGAGTAGGAACTAGGGCTTGAAGTGCCAAAGTACACTTAAAAAGTTTACACCTAAAAGTTGTTAGAATGGCTGACAATAGTAAAGAGAGTGAAATTAATTAACTATCTTGTTTCTAGGCTTCAACAAGCCATGGGCAATCCATCTCTCCAAAGTGAAGTGCAACGGCAACTCCATGCTCACGGGATTCTCCAAGCTCATCACCATGACGAGAGAACACCTAGGAAGCCTCCTTGTGAGACTCCCAAAAGAGGTCTCTCTCCGATTCGGGAAGAAGAAGAGAATCCATACGAAGGGCTCAAGAATTTACTTCTTGATGATGCATCTCCTTCCCAAAGGAGAACTCAAGAGCCTCCACCGAAGGAACGAGAAATAAGTGAGTCTCCCGCCACCTCGGCAGAGATGGCTCCATGAAGACGGCGGGCTAAACGCTCTCCATCACCACCAAAGCGGAGAAGACCATCACACTCTTCTCCACATCATAATTCAAAGAGGGATGATAAAAAGCAAAAGAAGAAAAAGGCGAGAAATAGGACACCCTCTTCTCCATCTTCTTCATCCTCTCCCTCTTATGAAAGTGATGGTGAAGATGATGAAGATCAAGATAAGAAAAAGGCCAGAAAGAGGTCACCCTCTTCTCCACCTTCTTCAAATTCTTAACCTTCTAAAGAAAGTGATGGTGCAACCTTTGAACCATCAAAAAGAAGAGGCCATAGGAAATCCTATGCCGCATGGAAGAGGTCATCCAAGCTGAAGAAGTTCAAAGAGGGAGGGAAGAGCATCTCTTTCCTTACCTATGATGGCACCTTTGGTGCTACGGACAAAGTCTTGGACTTTATCCAGCAGTTTGATACGGCATTAGGAGATGCGGGCTTCACGGAGTCCTCTAAGCTACGCTATGTAGCCATGCACTTTCAAAAGTCCGCCAAACAATGGTGGTCTAGCCTACAAGCCAACGGTGAAGCTCCACGAACATGGAAAGCTTTAAGAGCTTCCATTATGAAGCAGTTTTTGGCCACCAATACCAAAGACAAAGTACTCACCGAATGGCGAAGCTTAAATCTCTCTCCCTATGAATCCATTCACAAATATGTAGACAAGTTTTGGGAGAGCAAAAGCCACTGTCTTCAAAAAGCCACTGTCTTCAAAAAGTTTGATTTTGGAGAGCAAAAGCAGCAATTTTGTGCGTGCTTAACCGAAGAAATGGCGGAGTATGTCAACTCCCAAAGGCCACGTACCATATCGGCGGTAATACACCATACTATGGTGGCCTCTTGAATCAATTTCCAAATGGGGGCTAAAAGAAATAATAAGCCCACGGAAAACAAGGGTTCCAACGAGCCTAAGGGGAAACACAATGTCCAAAACTCTCCTAAGGGCAACTCCAACAAAGCTAAAGAGAAGGGAGTTTACGAAGGTAAAAACAAACTCTCTCCTGAAGAGCTTGAGCGTTATCGCAAGGATAACCGGTGTTTCAAGTGCGGCGAACAAGGACATGCGTACCACGCTTGTCCCCAAAAGAACAACCGCCAATGTCCTTCTTGAGCTTCCTTGGTTGAAATCAAAGAGGAGGAGACTCACCAAACCCATCACAAAAGATCTCCTCTGTGCCATGCTTGGGGAAAGGTAAGAGAACATGATGCTTTTATTCTCTTTGACCCTGGTTCTACTCACAATTTTATATCTATAGAGTTGGCCACCAAGCTAGGCATACAAGCTTACGAGATGGGAGATGTCCTACCCGTAGACAGTGCCTTCAAGGGGCAAGAAGCTTCAATCACTCCCTTAATCGGGAAATTGAGGCTTCATGTCCAAGGCTATGTGGACAAAGAGGACTTCTTTATCTCTCCTCTCAAGCATGAGGATGTAATCCTAGGGGCAACATGGTTTGATCGCCTGGTTGCCCATGTTAAATTTCCTGAAAGGAGAATCTCCTTTAAGTTCAGGGAAAAAGAAATGTATATAGATGCTAAGGAAATGGGTAACACTATCCCCATTGTACATACACCAGCTTTCAACAAGTCAATAAAGAGCTCTATTTCCGTGTACATGATTTTTGTTAAAGATTCTCAAAATGAACCTAATGCTTTAGCAAAAGAAAATAAAATCAACCAAAAGGAATTAGAGTTATTGAATTTTCTCAAGGGGTTTCAAGATGTTTTTATTAACGACATCCCTTGTGAGCTACCTCCTAAACGTGATGACCATGCAATTGAACTTCTTCCAGGAAGTTCACCGCCTAACAAATCTCCTTATAGAGTTTCTCAAGCTCAACAAGAGGAGATTATGTGGCAAGTGCATGAGTTAGTTGAGAAGGGCATGGTTAGGCCTAGCTCATCTCCATTTTGCTCACCTGTGCTATTAGTGCAAAAGAAACACGGCACATATCGTATGTGTGTCGACTATAAAGCACTAAATAGGATTACTATCAAGAATAGGTTTCCCGTTCCACGGGTAGAAGACCTATTTGATAAGCTACAAGGATCGACCTACTTCAGTAGGATTGACCTTAAAAGTGGCTATCATCAAATAAGGATAGTTGATCAAGACATTGTAAAGACCGCATTTCGCACCACATTTGGTCTTTACGAATACATTGTCATGCCTTTTGGCTTGACCAATGCACCAGCCACATTCAACCGTTTGATGGAGAAGCTGTTCAGGCCTCATCGAACCTTCACTGGAGTGTTCTTTGATGATATTATCATCTACTCTAATTCATTAGACGAACACAAGCAACACCTCCAGGTAATATTTCAAGTTTTAAGAGAGAATAAACTTTATGTTAATCGAAAGAAAAGTGAATTTTTCTTGCAAGAGATTCAATATTTAGGTCACATTATCTCTCAAGATGGCATCCAAATGGATCCATCAAAGTTGGAGGTAATAAAAGGATGGCCTAAACCAAAGAATCTTCATGAACTAAGAAGCTTTATAGATATGTGTGCATACTCTAGACGCTTCATAGAAAAGTTCTCACAAATTGCGGGACCATTACATGACCTAACAAAGAAAAGAGTTAGGTATACATGGTCTGCTAAGGAGAACAATGCTTTCGAAAAGCTTATCTCTCAACCTGTGCTTACACTACCGGACCTCTCAAAACCATTTGAGGTCCAATGTGATGCTTGTGGTGATTGCCTTGGAGTTGTTTTGCTTCAAGAAGGGCACGCCATTGGCTATGAGAGTCGAAGGCTCGACCCGGTTGAGTTGCCTTGGAGTTGTTTTGCTTCAAGAAGGGCACACCATTGGCTATGAGAGTCGAAGGCTCGACCCGGTTGAGCAAGCTCTAGGCATATATGAAAAGGAACTCCTTGCAGTTCTACATGCCTTAGACTCATGGAAGCACTATTTATTGGGGACTCCTTTCATTCTGCGAGAACGGATCACCAAAGTCTTAAGTACTTCATGACGCAGACCAAGCTCTCCAACAAACAAATGAGGTGGGCAAATTTCCTTCGCAATTTCATTTTCATATTGCTCACATTGCTGGCAAGCATAATCAAGTAGCTGATGCACTCTCAAGACGACCGAGAGTGAATGCGGTTTCCATAGCAACTCATAATGATCTATCTTCAATGATAGATAAGTACGCTATTGATCCTGATTTTAGAGATGTGATTTCAGCCCTTGCATTAGGGAAGAAAGAAGAACCATTTACTTTACAAGATGGTTATCTTCTCTACGGCAATAGACTATGTGTTACTAACTCACTACGTGAGAAAGTAATGTATGAATCTCATACTCCACCTTATGCGGGGCATAGAGGGATTGAGTCTACCTTAAAGGGAATTGAAACATATTTCTATTGGCCTACCCTGAAAGTGAACATATAAGAGTATGTTTCTAAATGTGTGGTATGCCAAAAGACAAAATTTGATAGAGGGAAGCAACTTGGATTGCTTCAACCTTTGCCAATCCCTGATTCACCATGGGAGAGCATATCCATGGATTTTATCTTTGGATTGCCTAAGTCTATCCATGGGAATACGGGAATATGGACGATAGTAGACAGGTTCAGTAAACAAGTGTTGGGGTATAAAGCCCAATGTGGTCGCCCAGGTAAGTGGGCGGGCCGCCAGGTATGTACACATATTCTTTTGTAAAAACCTAATAAGAACTCACTATGCTCTACACATTACAGTAGAGCGAGTTCACCATATCGTCGTGCTCTTCTTCTCGCACTCTCTCTCGCATCGCACTTCCGCTCGTACTCCTTCAACTGGTATCAGAGCTCAGATTGAGGCTCGGGGCAGCACTGCAGGAGGCTAGAGTCACCAACTCAGATTGGAGTGAAATTTGACAGGCGAAGACACGGCCCCAAATCTCATGGGCGAGCCCCAAAGGCTCGGTGTTGTCAGAATTTCATTCTGAGGTCATCTCGGCCACCGTTCGGCTTCGACAAAGGTCTGCACATGCCATTTTCGACTACGTGGTCTCGGCGGATGCAGATTCGACTCTGCAAATTTGGGGTTTTCGGCCTACGACTGCAGGTGCTGAGGATATCTGCACTTCCAGAGTGCTGATTTGTGGCTGTCTACACATCGAAGGACGGCTCACAGTTCTCGGAGGCGTGTCACATACGACACGGGCGTATCTACACACAGACTGTAGGCGACATCCACTAGTTCATCAGGTAGCTTGTATTTGCTGCTTGATATTCCAGATTTCATCCTGACATTGCAGGTACTTCCACATGGGATGTATTGTCAGAGATGATGTATGTCTGTTGAGGGTTTGCTGGCTGTGAGTCACGCAGCAAACAACCGCCGCAGCGGTTACAGCATACAGTGGGAAATTTGTGGATGTATGACTTTGTGGGAAGTCTATGTACTGTCAGATTTACTACAGCCTTTGTTGAGGGTCGAGTGAGGTTTTATTGAGCTGGGGGATTCTCGAATGTTGAGATCCTTTCGGTGATACAGGTCTTGGAGCGATCCCTCGAGCACCCTTAGATAGGCAGCTAGGATGTATTGACTGTGAGTTAGACAGTTGGGATTGCATCTTTGCTTTACTGCCGTTGAGGCATTGTCACAGTCTATGCTTACAGGACAGTGAGAGACAGTACAGGTGATGGACAGGTTTACCCGCAGCCTATAGTGTCAGAGAGACAGTGTTTTTTGAGCTGTTTTTTGGTCTGTTTTTTGAGTACACCATAGCCATTTTACAAAGGAGACTCTGCCGAAATTTATGCAGAATCTGAAGCTTTCTTGGTTCATTTGATAGGTTGATATTGGTTCAGAGGTCAGTTTACAGGGGAAACTCTGCCGAATTTTTCCTAGAAAAGTAAACTACTGTGAAGCGTAGCTATGGCTGGATCACAGGACACTGCTCTTTACAATATCAAGAAGCTGGATGGAACCAATTTCCCATTGTGGAAGAAGTAGATTTGGCACGTGTTGGTACAAAAGAAGCAGATAAAACCTATAAATCTCAAGGGGATAAAACCAGAAGATATGGACGAAGATGAATGGAGCGAAATGGATGAATTGGCGCTTTCTACCATTATGCTGACTTTGGTAGAAAGCGTTTACTTCAATGTAGCAGACGAGATGTCGGCTTATCAAGCATGGTTAAAGCTGAGTGATCTTTATGAGAAGCAGAGTGCAGCTTCACAGGTATACTGGCTTAAGAATCTTGTTGACTTGAAGATGAAAGAAGGAACACCTATGTCCAATCATCTGAATGAATTCAACACAATCTATAGTCAGTTGTCAGCTCAAGGTGTCAAGTTTGATGAACCTGTTAGAGCTATGTTCCTGTTGATCACATTGCCGGAAAGTTGGGACACTTTTCGCATAGCTTTGAGTAATTCTGCACCTCCAGATGGTTTGACCATAGCAGGTGTAGAAGGAAGTCTGCTTACTGAAGAAACCAATAGAAAGACAATGGACAAAGGCAAAGGAACAGCCTTAGTTGTCAGGGGAAGGACCAAAGAAAAGTACAAAGGTGGAAAGAGGAATCAGTCTCGTAGCAAGTCCCGCAGTGCTAAAGGCAAGAGTGACATAGAATGCTACCATTGTGGCAAGAAGGGTCACATGAAAAGAGACTGCAGAGAATGGAAAGCAGAAAAAGGCAAAGAGAAAGCTGAAGACCATAGTGAGAAGAACAAGTCCTCAGTGAAGATTCAAGAAATAAATGTGACAAACACTGTTGCAGAGGATGACAGTCTAGTGTCAGGAGACATCTACTTCTTGAAGAATACAATGGACTCAGCTCTTCTTACAGCATCTGATAGAAATGCACTGAGTGACTAGATTATAGACTCAGGGGCATCACTTCATGTGTCTCCAAACAAGGAGTGGTTTACCTCTTATGTGACCACTAAAGATCATGTTCGGCTAGGCAATGGGCAGACATGTGAGATCTTAGGTGTTGGAGATGTTCAATTGAAGTTTCACAATGGCTCTTCTTTCACGCTGAAGAATGTGAGACATGTTCCCGCAATTACAAAGAGCTTGATCAGCACAGGTTTACTTGATGATGCAGGCTACGTCACCACTTTTGGACAGAACATGTGGAAGATATCCAAGGGTTCTATGACAGTAGCACATGGAGTAAAGTCTGGAGGACTGTACATGATTTATGTATCAAATGTCTCTAAAAATGTAATCAATGTAACCGAGCAGCCAAACGTTTCTTTGTGGCATAGCCGGTTAGGACATATGTCCAAGAAGGGAATGGAAATCTTGTCTCGTTCTGGTTATTTGCCTCGCTTTTCATTTAATGATTTTGAATTCTGTGAACATTGTCTGTATGGTAAGCAAACACAGCAGCCACATAAGCATAGAAGCAGTAGAAGAGATACACAGTTGGCACTTGTTCATAGTGATTTGTGTGGACCTATGCCTAACCTATCTCTAGGGGGAGCTTCTTACTTTATGACATTTATAGATGATTACTCGAGGAAAGTATGGGTTTACTTTCTCAAGCACAAGGATGAAGCGTTTAGTGTTTTCAAAACGTTTGTGACACTTGTGGAGAATCAGAGTGGCAAGAAGCTTAAATGCTTTCGCATTGACAATGGTGGAGAGTATGTTTCAAAGGCCTTTCAGGACTTTTGTGAGTCAAAAGGTATAAAACGTGAACTTACTGCTCCTTACAATCCTCCTCAAAATGGTGTTGCTGAGAGGATGAATAGGACCATAGAAGAGAAGGTCAGAAGTATGTTGTCTAATGCACAGCTGCCAAATGGGTTTTGGGCTGAAGATGTATCAACAGCTGTTCATCTTGTGATCTCCTATTAAGGTTTTGCAGAAGGATTCAGTGCCAGAGATGGTATGGTCAGGCAAAATGCCCTCATACAAGCATCTCAGAGTCTTTGGCTGTGAGGCATATACTCACGTTCCAAAGGAATTTAGGAACAAACTTGAGCCAAAGAGTAGAAAGTGCATCTTTCTAGGCTATGGTAATTCTGGTGAGATGGGGTACAGACTTTGGGATCCCGAATCCAGAAAGGTTGTCCGCAGCAATGATGTTCACTTTAATGAATCCAAATATCATTCTAAACCAGAGAGGGTTGAGGAGATTAGAAGAGTTGTCTTCCAAGAAGATGGACCTGCACGTGCAAGACATAATGTCAGGGCTCAAGAGGAGCAAGGACAGGATAGAGTGGAACCACAGCTTGTGGCTGAGCCTGAGCCACCTATTGTGCGTAGATCTGGACGTGTCACGCGACCTCCTGATAGGTTTGTTCCATCTATGAACTATGTCATGTTGACTGATTGCAATGAGCCTTCATGTTACAAGGAAGCAGTGCAAATGAAGGACTCCGGGAATTGGCAATTGGCCATGCAGTCAGAGATAACAGCTCTGCATAAAAACCAGACATGGAAGCTAGTTAAATTACCACGGGGCAAAAAGGCTCTACCTTGTAAATGGGTTTACAGGTATAAGATCATCGCTCATGATAGTCAGCCAAAGTACAAAGCAAGGCTTGTTGCCAAGGGCTTTAAGCAAGAACAACGCATTGACTTTGATGAAGTCTTCTCTCTGGTGGTCAAGATGACTATATTGAGATGCTTTCTTGCATTGGTTGCCATATTAGATTTGGTGTTGCACCAAATGGATGTCAAGACAGCGTTCTTGCATGGTGATTTAGATGTCGAAATTTACATGCAGCAGCCAGAAGGATTTGTTGAGAAAGGCAAGGAAGATTGGGTATGCCAGTTGTTAAACAGTCTTTATGGCTTAAAACAATCACCGAGGGCATGGTACCATAAATTCCAGAAGTTTATGCTTTCTCAAGGCTACAAACGTAGTGAGTTCGATCACTGTCTATTTACAAAGAAGGCTAAGGATGGCAGTTGGCTGATCCTTATTTTGTATGTGGATGACATGTTGATTGCTGGCAAGCACTTGGAAGAAATTTCAGCTTTGAAGTCAAAGATGGCAAAATCGTTTGACATAAAAGACATGGGTGAGGCAAGTCATATACTTGGTATGCGCATTGAGAGAGACAGATCAAAGAAGTTGATTTGGTTATCTCAAACAGAGTATATTGACAAGGTTTTGCAACGTTTCAATATGGAGAAGGGAAAGGCATTGAGTGTTCCATTGCCACCATATGTGAAACTTAGCAAACAAGATTGTCCTGTGTCTAAGGAAGAACATGCTAAAATGGATAAGATTCCATATGCGTCTACAGTGGGTAGTTTGATGTATGCAATGATTGCTACTCGCCCAGACATTGCATTTGCAGTGGGAGTAGTAAGTCGATACATGTCAAACCCAGGCAAGAAACATTGGGAGGCAGTGAAAGGAATATTGAGATACCTGAAAGCTACAAAGAGTATGCGTATATGCTATGGGAGTCAGGAGCTAAGTGTAAAGGGTTTTACAGACTCAGCTTATGCAGGTGACTTAGACAACCGAAGGTCTACGTCAAGGTATGTCTTTACATTGGCTGGTGGAGCAGTATCATGGCGTTCTAGATTACAAGATTGTGTTACTCACTCTACTACACAGGCTGAATATGTTGCAGCATCAGAGGCATGCAAAGAATCAATTTGTCTTAATCGACTAGTAACAGATTTGGGAATCAAAGAAGAGATGCATGTGTTATATTGTGATAGTCAAAGTGCTATACAATTGGCTCGCAATCCAGTTTATCACTCAAAGACAAAGCATGTGGATGTGAAGTATCATTTCATCAGGGAAATGCTCGAGGATAAGCAACTTCAGCTTGTCAAAGTTCACACCACAGAAAATCCTGTTGATCTACTTACAAAAGGACTTCCCTCAGAGAGCTTTGCGCATTTTCGCAAGCAGTTAGGTGTAGGGTAGTACACTTCTCTACATCTCTTGTATATTAGCTTGTATAGTAGCTTCTCTCACACTTAAAGTACCACATTGGACTGTAAGTGGGAGGTTGTTGGGGTATAAAGCCCAATGTGGTCGCCCAGGTAAGTGGGCGGGCCGCCAGGTATGTACACATATTCTTTTGTAAAAACCTAATAAGAACTCACTATGCTCTACACATTACAGTAGAGCGAGTTCACCATATCGTCGTGCTCTTCTTCTTGCACTCTCTCTCGCGTCGCACTTCCGCTCGTACTCTTTCAACAAGCTCATTTTATACCTGTCAAAAAGACTATCAAAGCCCATCAAATGGCAACCCTCTTCATTTCACAAATTTTCAAGTACCATGGGTTGCCAATGTCCATAGTGTCGGATAGAGATCCTAGAATGACTAGTAATTTTTGGAAGGGTCTCTTTGAGAATTTAGGGACAAGGCTAAACTTCTCTTCGGCCTATCATCCACAAACAGATGGCCAAAGTCAAATAGTTAACCTAACAATTCTCGATCTACTAAAAGCCTATGTAACGGAAGTAGATCAAAGATCCCAATGGGAGAATTATTTACCCTTAGTGGAGTATGCTGACAATAACACTGTACATGCTTCCACGGAAAAAGCACCTTTCGAGGTAATTGAGGGAAGATCAAAAAGTCCCTTGCTACTGAAGGTACATGGGAAGATCTTCGCTGCAGATGAGTATAGCCGAGACCTACAAGAATCTTTTCAAAAGATTAAGGATGCTATCTCTATCTCACAGCAAAGGCAAAAGGCTGTTGCTGACAAGCACAGAAGAGCCCAAGCCTTTGAAGAAAATTATTGGGTTTTATTAAAGTTTCCCAAGGCTCGATTAAGGCACAAGACGGGAAAGAATCCTACGGGCCACCAAAAGTACTATGGTAAACTAACAAGAAGGTACTATGGTCCCTTCCACATTCTTAGGCCAATCAATGCGATGGCCTATCAACTAAAGTTGCCCAATCATTGGATCATACACAATGCTTTCCATGTGAGCCTATTAAATCCTTACAAAGGAGAGCCACCTCAAGAACCAACTATTGAAGACCCACCGGAGACCGAGGACCAAGAGGAGGTAAGACTATCTGACGATATCTTATTAAGTTTAAGAATTATCCTTTTGAAGATGCTAGATGGATGCAAGGCATACAATCAAAGGATAACCTAAACCTTGTCAATGCTCCCCAAGAGTAAGAAAATGTACAAAATGTTAAAAATGAACAAAGTTTTTGTCTTATAAGACTCTCTTTTCTTTATTGTGCACAAAAATGAAGTAGTATGCATGCTTAGATCAAGTTTGTGGAGACGACGTCTCCCAAACACCAAATAGAGCTTGTCACTCTACTATGGAAGACTGATAGGACTAATGTGCATACATGCTTGCGGCAGCCTCAGGCTCTCAAGCACCAAATGGACTAGTCATCCATTGTGGAATGATGTCGTAGGGTAACATAGGGATCCTCTACCCGCTAAGAAAAGGACTCATGAATATGCTTTACCTTATCTACACCATAGTCGAGGACGACTATGATTTCAAGAGAGAGGTAATGTCATAATAATCAATATCTAATTCTCCTAAATGATTTTCTCATGTTAAACTGATCATTTAATATGGGGAAGTGCCAGGGGAGAAAAAGCTAGAATATTGGTTAAGCTAGCAGACCAGCCACAGTAGGGATCCAAAGGAGGGAAAATAGGGATCCAAAGGGGGGGCCATCTGCAAAAGAGCCATGTGCAACAATGGGCTAAAAAGACCCTATGGTTCAGCCCATTAAGACTTCCAAAATGCTAAGGTTCCAAAATGCTAAGGTTCCAAAATTCAAAGGTTGTGTCCAAAGGTCAACCTTAAGGGAATTGGATGCTTTGTGTGTGTACAAAAAAGTCTTTGCAATCCCTACTTGGGAGGGGGCGAGCCTTGCATGTAGGGGATGAGAGAGAAAGCCACACACATACACACACAAGCTCCCTTTACACACAGGGAATGAGGGACACATGTCAGCTCCCTAGGCCAGATGCCCACAAGGTGTACCCAATTCCTATTGGATGGCCTTGGAGGTGGACCAATGAGAATTAGGCTAGAGTAAATCTAGTTTAATTAATTTAAAAACACTTAATAAAAGAACCAATGAGAATGAAGTCCTCTAAAAGACTATTGGACAATCTCCCAAGGGGTCCAATGAGCATTCAGCAGCCCAATGGCTTGCCTGATTCCTATTGGCCAGGAGGCAAAGGGGTCCAATGAGAGTTTAGTTGAATTATTAAATTACCTAAAGCTCTCACAAAAGGGGAAAGGGGGACACATGTCAGAAGGATATCACTTATGCGGCTTAATAGTCATTGGCTAGCCCTTGGGAGGTCCAATGGGAGGATAGCAAGAGCAATTAGCAAGAGGGATCGCCCAAGAGAGAGAGGGGGATGATTTTTGCAAGGCATTATCACACACACACTCTCACACAGTCTATGTGAGAAGCAAGAAAAAGACTATCTCTTCCCAAGCTTTAATGGAGAGCTCATCACCTAGTCCAAGCTTGTGAGATAGAAGCCTACATCGACACACTCTTGCCATGTGGATGCAAATCCAACCAGGAGCCAAGCTTCAATGCATGCTCATCTCCTCTATCATGCTAATTATTAAGCTAAGCTATGCTAATATGAGTGATTATGTGAGGAGATGTACATCTTTCTCGTAAGATACTCCTTCTTCCTCTCAATCTACTCTCATACCTTGCTAGCTCTCACCATCTTCAAAGGTGTGTGAGGTCTTGGGTATGAGACCGGGGATAATTGATGTTGTGTTTGCTAAGTGTTTTGCTTAGTGCATGAAGCTTTCATCTTCATTACACTAGCTAGTCTTGAAGGAACACAAAGAATTGCATTGTACAATGTCTCTCTTGATGGGAGAAACCATAATACAAAGCCTTTTGGAGGGGGGACCGGCTCCATGCAAATCCGGTCCTCAACTGTTGTCAATAGCTTAATTTCTCTCTCTTTTGAAGTATTGTTCATGCTATCTAACTAGGTGTTATGCTTTTTTTTGCTCTCTCCACCCAAGCACTCTTGTAATTCTCATTAGGAATCTATTCTAATGAAATGCCCACTATGTTCATGCTAATTTCCGCTACACACAACTTTTTAGGCCATTAAATGTTACAGTGTGTGTGTGTATGTGGGTGGGTGGGTGTGTGTAACGCCCAAGCTGCTAGTGTGTGCGATGACAAAGTAAGAGAGAGGTGTGTTGTGTGTGATGGAAAGCTAAAGCATTGGGTGTGTTTGCTGAGCTATGGTCTTGTAGAGCATATGTGTCTTGGCAACATAAAATTAAATGACTGCCTTGAGAACTTCTAGTAGTTCTTCTTCCTCAATTGTCCAGTTGGAATGTTCTTTGTGCCACTTATCCATCCTTGAGTGCGGGCATCATCAGTCTTCTGAATTTAAAGGTATCTTGTGCTCTCCTTAGTGGGGATACCAAATGAGGATGGGAGAGTCAACATTGTTGATGGTAGCATGGTCTCTACACACCATTACTCTGCCATCTCCACCTCATGAGTCTAAGACAAAACCCTCCACCTAGAAAATAGGGGCACCAAATGCAAAGGGGGGGCTTAGTGTGGTGATAGAATAAACACATGATCACTTAAAATCCATACATGCAAGCTAGAGAGTGAAGAAGACGGAAAGAGTATCCATCTTTAGCATGCAGCTCATCATGCTAACATTGAATGTTACCATACATATGTGGTAGTGATGTGTGTGAACACACTTAGGACCACCGGGGCATTTTTCCCCTCACTAGGAGGTTTTTCCCCCGTGCATTGTATATACGCCCATCACTCTAGGGCTATCTTATCTTTCATTGTGCACTAAGCAATACATACTCTTTGCTATGTGCCTTCAACTTCCTTTGTTTCTTCAACTGTGTGTGTTTCCCTACAACCCTATTTCCAACAATTGGTATCAAAGCAGGTTGCGTCCTCCCGGGCTTAGTCGCGAGCATCGCTAGGACATGCCTGCTCACTTTCTCAGATTTTAGTGATCTTTGGTGAGTGTTAGGAGATTGGCAAATACTTTGAGTTAGAGCTCAGTCTGTTCAAATTTTCCATTTGGACTCGTTTTAGCCTTTGTTTCCACTACATGCAGTACTACACATGCAATTTGTCATTTTGTGTTGCTTAAATTTTCAATGTCATTTTTTGCATACCTATATAGCACACGTTAGTCCCACTTCATTTCTCCTCTTTTAGTGCAATTTTCACATTAGGGACATGCTTTGCTGCTGCCATAGCTATTTTGCCTAAAGATGAGCAGGCTCTTTTGGATGTTAGAGATGCACAAGCTCATGCATTGATTGTGTTGTCTGTGAAGCACACTACCACTCCTCACATTCGTTTACCTAAATCTGCAAAACTAGCTTGGGATATTCTGAGTGGTTTTTATGCAAGTCGTAATGATGCTAAAATTACATTGTTGCGTATAGAGCTGAGATAAAAGATTATGCATGAGGAAGGTAGAATGGAAACTTTCCTCACTGGTATCAAGGATATTAATGAGCAACTTATATTTGCAGGCAAAGTCATTTCTGACAGCTTCCTTATGCTGATTGTTCTTGATGCTTTGCCACATTCTTACCAGACTTTTGCTAGTACTTAAAGAATTATGACCCAAGGAAATCCAAAAAATGTCAAGTTTCATGCATTATTCACATTGCTGTATTGCAAGAGTCACTTTCAAAAGAAAATAGGGCTAAACAATGTGCAGTTGAATAGGCCTTTATCAATGCTCATAGGAAAACTGGTAACAGCAATGTAGCCACTTCTCATGGTTCTTTTGCAAGTGGTAAATCACCTATTCCTAATGTTTTTGATGGCATCAGTTTGTTTAGGAATTCTGGTGAAAAGGGAAAAAAGAAGATGCGTTGACATTATTGTAAAGCTAATGATCACTTGATCAAGCAATGTCCTAAGTTGAAGGCAAAAGGGGCTAAGAAGGAAGTGGTTGGTTCCACTACAAGTGCAGCATTATAGAGTCTTCTATGAGAGGAGATTCAAATGTTGATGTACATAATAAATGGGCGTTTAGTGTAAAAAGCAGTTATGATACTTTTGTCCATGATGCATGTATGTCAATTGCTACGATGCTCATGTGTGGTACTTCAATAGTGGTGCTACAAAGCACATTACCTCTCATTGTGACCTTTTTACCTCTCTCGAGGATGTCCCTCATGGGAATCCAGTCACTTGTGCCAACAATGCCTCTTATTTGGTCAAGGGAGTTGGCAGGTCTTTCACACTTGTTGATGCACTTTATGTACCTGGGATAAAAAAGAACCTTTTGTTTGTATCTACACTTGCTAGACTTGGACTGTTGTGAAATTTGTGGATGACAAATGTATAGCTCATGATCTTAGTTAGTTTCGTGCCAAGAGATATTGGCCCCAAAGATTGGTGCCCCTTTCGATATTTTGTTTTATATTAATCTTTGAGCAAAGAACAACCATGTTGTGTCGACTCTTTTTTTATTTTCAAAGTGTTTTGAAGTGAATCTGTGTTATGTCGCGGTAGAATCCTCACTTGGGGTGTCCAAGTTTGTTACAATTTGGTGATAAAATTGTTACAATTATGTCGTGGGTTGTATAAGCTCTATTTGTATGACAAGTGTGAGTAGAATTTTGCAAATGCAATTGTGGATTCAAAGGCTGTTTTAGATGCAAAACTTTGACATGCACGTTTTGGAAATCAAATTTTTGCCAATTTGTTGCTTTTGCAAAAATCTAATATGGTTGCTTCTTTGGCTTCTTGAAGCATGTGAAGGCTATATTTTGGGTAGGATGCAATGTGCAAAGTTTCCAAAGGATGGTTCAGTAAGGGCTACATGCAGGTTGCAGCTTGTGCATAGTGATGTTTTTGGGCCCATGCAAACTCTGTCCTTAGGCAATTACCTGTACTTTGTGACTTTCATTGATGATTACTCCAAGCATGCATGGGTGTATCCACTTAAAGCTAAGTTCGAAGTGTTTATGTGCTTCAAGAAATTTTTGGATATGACTAAAAATGTCTCTAAATGTACTATGGGCACCCTCCGTTTAGATCAAGGGGGGGAGTAAATGCCTCATGGGTTAATGCATTTCTGGAAATTTGTAGGATAAACACCAATGTACAATGTGTTGGGGTAAGCCCCATGTGGCCGGCTAGGCCAGGTGCCCTCCCACTATACTTATTCATTATGTACATAATAGAATAAGGGGGCTCACATGTAGAGAGTGAGTTTTAGCCCCTGCAAACACAAGGTCTCCTCTTCTCCTCTCTTCTCCATCGGTGCACATAGTCACACACGCTCGTTCGCGCACACTTCAACTAGTATCAAAGCTCAGGGATTGGGAGCACCATTGGAGCTCAGCGGGGAGGCAGGGAGAAGCAGCAAGAATTGCAACACATTTTTACAGATCTATTTTGGCCTACCAGAACGTCTTCATTCAAGCCGGTTTTTGTCCTCTTCAACTTTGTAGAAGAAAGTTTTCTCAAAATCCTCACCAATTTTGAGATACGTCACTTAGACTGCCTGTAGGTCGTGAAGTACAAGCTGCAGATTTTTACGGATCTGTTTTGACTTGTAAAAATAGCTTATTTCATGTCCATTCCCGCGACTCCCAACCGTTTTGGGTGGTCTACAACTTTGCAAAAGGAACTTTCTACAAATTCTAAACGGTTTGGGAGATATGGGCTGATCGGCTGGGTATTCGGGAAGTTGAAGATTATGTATGCCTATTGTGGTGATTTGCTACATTCGGAGAGCTCGGATTGAGCTTTGACATTCTCTTATTTTGCGCATTGATTTTTTGCTCTCAGTGAAGAGAGTGTGGGTTGATATTCTCAACACATTTATGCGCATACATTGAGAACACTTTGTGGATGTATGCATTCTTGTGGACTCTCCGGATTCGAGAGTCGGATTCATCACAGGTTATGTACATTGGCTTGTGCGATGAAGCAGATTTCAGGAGTGTGGTACACGAATTTGCAGAGATATTTTCAAGCATTTTTAGCATGATTGTGAGCTGAATTTTTAGCTGATTTGGATGCTCTTTGATACACATTTGGTACATGCTTGATGCTCGTTTATATTGCCATGTGGATGCACCTGATGTGCGCTTTTCGGCGGATGGTATTCTTCGTCTTGCAATGGCATATGTGGGCTGATTTTCAGTTGTTTTGAGCATCAATTTATGCCATATTTTGGTGGATTTTCATCCAAGTTTATGCTAGTATATGCCTCCCTTGTAGAGTGTGGTTGATGCACTTTCTGTTTTGGATTACAGGATTATTTTCCAAGTGTACGGAGGTGAGACTTTGGGGTAGCTCATGTATGCTTCAGTGCGGATTTTGCGCATGATTTTCTCATGGTTTTAAGCATGTTTTATGGCATGTATGGTTATTCTGGTTAGATAGCCAAATACTGCCAAAACTCTACCGGATTTTTCTTGCGAGTTTATTTGTTTATGCCCATGGTTTGCAATCGTTTTTTGATTGCATTTGGCACTAAGTGGTTGCTTTGCCATAGTGTTTTGGCATCACATTGTGAGAGTGTTTTCTCATCGGATTATGTCATTTGACATGCATGTGGTAATCTCTTCAGGAGGGAGATTGTTGATGATAGTTTCATCAATTGCCACATAGTGCTCTTGGATTAGAGGGGATTTTTTGGTATCATTTGAGCGGTTTTGCTCATTTTGTCTCGTTACATTGATCACCATATTTGTTGATACTTCTCTTAGGCAGCTTATGTTGTATTTTGACAATACTTGATGTATGAGTTAGCCAGGCTTTGGCTATTGTCGGTTGATCGATTTGTGCTTGGTCTTGTCACAGGTTATCGTCATGGATTTGGGATGTACATCATTGTCAGAGTTTGTGCTTTTCCATACAAAGTTTGATGGTTCAAACTTTGAGCATTGGAAAGCAGGTATGCATGATGCATTGACTCAATTGGACCAAGTGTTGCCACTACTGGGCATGGATGCTAGACCAGAGTCTATGACTGACGATGAGTGGGAGGACTTGGATGATCATGTTACACCTTGGTGAGTCTGTCTATCACATTGGTTTGGATGCATGTACAGCTAGAGAGTTATGGCAAAGATTGTGCAATGATTTTGGCACAAATGAGTCTAGAGAGACGCCTACATTCAAAGGACAATCTCGCATACATAGAGATGTTGTGTGTTAGCATTGTGGTCATATAGGGCATGTAGTAGCATTGTTTTTGGCGGATGAGACAACGCAGGAGACAACACAAGAGGGATGCTATCACTTTGGATGTTTTTGGGGGATGAGACAAAGCAGGAGACAACACAAGAGGGATGCTATCACTTTGGATGATGTGGGAGCAGATGTAGCATATGTTGCTACGCATGACGGAGATGTCACCTTTGCTTCCATGTTTATTCTTGACTTTCTTATGTCGGTTTTTGACGACACATTACCTTCGCATTGGATACTAGATGTGAGTGCTAGATTTCATGTCACGCCTAGTCGTGAGTGGTTTAGCACATATGCTAGTGGTATGCTTGGACATGTGTGTCTAGCTGATGGTTCAGTGCATGACATAGTTGAACATGTACATGATGTACTTGATGTGGAACAGGTTAATTTTTGATGAACATGTACATGATGTACTTGATGTGGAAAGGACTGAGAATGAGGAGGCTAGAGGTATGCCAAAATGGCTAATGCATACTTTGCATGATAGTAAATTGGATGCAGCTTTGTCTTGACAATGTCATACTTGTTCATGTTCTCACATTTTATGCATCGGATTTTTATTCTTTGGTTGTTTCTAGCTTATGTGATATAGAAGAACCTATGTCTTTTGCTAAAGCACATAATTCAAAAAATTGGATGGCTGCCATGCAATCAGAACATGGTGCACTTATAGAGAAAGACACGTGGACTTTATGTGATTTGCCTGCTGGCAAAAAGGCCATTCATAGTATGAAGTGGGTTTACAAGTTGAAACAAAAGCTGGACGGTGAGATTGTTCGCTATATAAGGCTCGACTTGTTGCAGAAGTTATGCATAGTAGAAAGGCATAGATTATGAAGAGACTTTTGTTCCCACTTTGCGTATGACTATTGTGCATTTTCTACGTGCATTGTAGCTCACTTTGGATAAGATATACATCAATGATATTGTTACTGCTTTCTTGAATGGTGAGATATGTAAGAAGTTTATGTAATGCAGCTTCATGGTTTTGTCAAGAAAGGACAAGATAATAAAGTGTGCAAATGTAAGAAAGCTTTGTATGGGTTGAAGCAGTCTCCTTGTGCTTGGTATGAGAAAACTGACACTCATTTGGTCAAATGAGGCTTTCGTAATAGTCCAACAAAAAGCACTTTGTATGTAAAGCGTGAGGGTGATGTACTTGTCATTGTTGTTCTATATGTGGATGATTTGCTGATCACTGGTCTGAATGAGATAATTATTGCTAAATTTACGGCTCATTTGAATGCTACGTTCAAGATGAAAGATTTGGAGCTGTTGCATCATTACTTGGGCATACATTTAAGCAGTGTGATGGTGGTATTTTCTTGTACCAAACACATTACATAGAGACATTTCTATGTAAGTTTGGACTTGAGGACTACAAGCCTATTGCCACTCCCATGGAAACAAGTTTGAAGCTGAGTCTTGATGATGTTGGTGATCATGTTGATGTCACTCTTTACTAAATTGTTGTTGGATGCCTTATTTATGTATGCAATATGTGGCCGGTTATTCAGTTTGCAATCTCACTAGTCAGTAGATTTATGCATAGCCCAGGGTCTAAGCATTAGTAGGTTGTTAAGAGGATCTTTTGCTACTTGAGTGGCACTTTACATCTTGGGTTGTTTTATCCCAAGGGGGGATCATTGCCGCTAGATTTACATGCTTTTTTGGACTCACATTTGACTGGTTGTTATGACACAATAGTGTCCACGAGTGGTTTTTGTTTCATGCTCAGTAGTTTAGGCATATCATGGTTGAGCAAGAAGCAACCTACTGTGGCACTTTCAATTGTGAGGCTGAGTATAAGGCAGTCTTCATAGCTACAATTGAGTGTGTATGGCTCAAACGCCTTATGGTTGATTTGGGTGTTGAATAGGACACTGCCAACATCATCTACACTGACAGTGAGAGCGCATTGGCAACTGCAAGGAACCAAATTTTCCATGCTCGCACAAAGCACATTGAGGTGCATTATCACTATGTCAAGGAGAGACTCTCAGTAGGAAAGATGAGCTTGTCTTATGTGCCAACACAGGACAACCTTGCATATCTTTTCACAAAGGCATTCTCTTGCGAGGGGATGGTACTTCCATATACTCTATGTGTTAGCTCTTGCTCACGATACCACTCCTAAGGGGGATTTGTTACCATACGTATGTGGTAATGATGTGTGTGAACACACTTAGGACTGCCATTGCATTTTTCCCCTCACTAGGAGGTTTTTCCCCCCGTGCATTGTATATATGCCCAGCACTCTAGGGCTATCATAACTTTCATTGTGCACTAAGCAATACATACTCTCTGTTGTGTGCCTTGAGCTTTGTTGTCTTTTCTAAGCTATGTGTGTTTCCCTGCAACCCTATTTCCAACATTGAAACACAAAGTGAATGACTCTAGATACACAAAATGGCGTTCCGTATACCAGTGAGTGTTAGTGCTAATGATTAAAATATCACGTAGAGTCTAATAAAGAATAGGAAATGAGATATTTTAATCATGATTTAATAGATATTTGCCATAACAATGAGGGGAAGGAGAGACACATGCATGATGCACTTTTTGCCATATGGTACATGGCCAAGCATCGTCAAGCTAGGTTTTCATTAGTGAGAGCACTCAAGAGTGTACCTTAAATTCTCTTCCTCAAATTCCCATGCATGTGAATCTCAATTTGCATGCCCCATCCCTCTCAATCATACTATGCTTCCTTCTATCAATTCTCCTGCCTCTAATATGTCTCTTGATGTGTCAATCATCCCGTTTGATTTGGAAGTACCCATTCTTTTATAGGGTAGAGAGCAGGGTTTTGTAGAATATCAAACAAGGTAGGGTGCTCTCCACGTGAGTAGGGCCTTATTAGGCTTCCGTAGCTTATTTAAGAGAAAGGCCCAAGGAGAGAGAACAAGAGGGAGAGTGTGGGGGGTAGGCGGGGAGGGAAATTTACAATCACTGGCTTGTTTATGTTAGGTTCTTCAAGCCCAGTACTGCCCATGGGAAATACCTCCTAAAGGCATGCAAAGCACTTCTAGTTTGCATGGCCTAAGCTATATATGTTGTAAGGTTTTTAGAAAGCAAACATCAATCAAAAAATAGCGTGTGGTTTCACTTTGTATCGATTTCTCTCTCTCTCGCTCGCTCTCGTCCTGCACCTCTCCTTGCTCACCATGAGTGTTGCAGAGCAACAGCCACCATAGCTCTTCATATACCCATCAACTGGTATCAGAGTTGCTCTCGGTTCTTGGTGAAGTAATCAAGCTCGTGCTGCTGGCAATCATCGGACTACTCGTTCCTAGCATCAGCGCTGTTGGTTGATGATTGTAGCAAGGCAAAGGCGGTTGCATATCAAAACATTGTGGAACTTAGAAGTTTTGCTAAGCGCTTCGGGGTGGTATTCTAAGATGTCGTAGCCATAATCGATGGAAATGGTGGCTGCCTCGTCTAGGCTGGCAAGGACTATATTGAAGGCGGCCTCGTCTCTTGCAATCATGCATGGAGACTTGTGTGTCATGTGCTAGTTTAGAGAAGATGCTAGGCAATTCACCCTTTGTGCTTAGTGGGTTTAATGGATTTTGTATTTTCATAGTAAATTCATGCAGACTACTATGCATGCATTTTGAAGGTAGAGTAGTTGCATGTGTGTATACACATGAGAGTCAATAAGGTGCCCATGGTGGAAGCATTGAAGGATTGAGTGATTATTTTACTCGAGTCCTCGTTGCCAAGGGAGCCTAGTGAATTCTATGTTGAGGCCAAAAGCAAGTGAATAGCTTGTGTCATCGTTGTCGTCTTCATCTTTTTCATCACCATTGTGGAATTAATAGCACTCCTCCAAGTAGGGATCGTGGTTATCTCTGGAAATTTTAGTTGTCTCTTTCCTACAATGCCCGTGTGTGTGCATATTACTGTCCAAGCTATTACATTATCGTTTTTTCATGATTTTTATGGAGGTCATGCTTTTGCTACAAGTGAAGTGTGTATATGTAACATTTAATGGCCTAAAAACTTGTGTGTAGCAGAAATTAACATGAACATACTGGGCATTTCATTAGAATAGATTCCTAATGAGAATTACAAGAATGCTTGGGTGGAGAGAGCAACAAAAAGCATAACACCTAGTTAGATAGCATGAACAATACTTTCAAAAGAGATAGAAATTAAGCTATTGACAACAGTTGAGGACCGGATTTACATGGAGCCGGTCCCCCCTCCAAAAGGCTTTGTATTATGGTTTCTCACATCAAGAGAGACATTGTACAATACAATTCTTTGTGTTCCTTCAAGACTAGCTAGTGCAATGAAGATGAAAGCTTCATGCACTAATCAAAACACTTAGCAAACACAACATCAATTATCCCAAGTCTCAGACCCAAGACCTCACACACCTTCGAAGATGGTGAGAGCTAGCAGGGTGTGAGAGTAGATTGAGAGGAAGAAGGAGTAGTCTTATGAGAAAGATGTACATCTCCTCACATAATCACTCATATTAGCATAGCTTAGCTTAGTAATTAGCTTGGTAGAGGAGATGAGCATGCATTGGAGCTTGGCTCCTGGTTGGATTTGCATCCATATGCAAAGAGTGTGTCGATGTAGGCTTCTATCTCACAAGCTTGGAGTAGGTGATGAGCTCTCCCTTAAAGATTGGGAAGAGATAGTCTTTTTCTTGCTTCTCACATAGACTGTGTGAGAGTGTGTGTGTGTGATATTGCCTTGCAAAAATCAGCCCCCTCTCTCTCTTGGGCGAGCCCTCTTGCTTTTTGCTCTTGTTGTCCTCTCATTGGACCTCCCTAGAGCTAGCCAATGACAATTAAGCAGCATAAGCGATAGCCTTCTGACATGTGTCCCCCTTTCCCCTTTTGTGAGAGCTTTAGGTAATTTAATAACTCAACTAAACTCTCATTGGACCCCTTTGCCTCCTGGCCAATAGGAATCAGGCAAGCCATTGGGCTGCTGAATGCTCATTAGACCCCTTGGGAGACTATCCAATAGTCTTCTAGAGGACTTAATTCCCATTGGTTCTTTTATTAATTGTTTTTAAATTACTTAAACTAGATTTACTCTAGCCTAATACTCATTGGTCCACCTCCAAGGCCATCCAATAGGAATTGGGTACACCTTGTGGGCATCTGGCCTAGGGAGCTGACATGTGTCCCTCATTCCCTTTGAGTAAAGGGAGCTTGTGTGTGTGTGTGTGTGACTTTATCTCTCATCCCCTACATGCAAGGCTCGCCCCCTCCTAAGTAGGGATTGTAAAGACTTTTTTGTACACACACAAAGCATCCAATTCCCCTATGGTTGACCTTTGGACACAACCTTTGGATTTTGGAACCTTAGCATTTTGGAAGTCTTAATGGGATGAACCTTAGGGTCTTTTTAGCCCATTGTTGCACATGGCTCTTTTGCAGATGGCCCCCCTTTTGGATCCCTATTTTCCCTCCTTTGGATCCCTACTGTGGCTGGTCTGCTAGCTTAACCAATATTCTAGCTTTTTCTCCCCTGGCACTTCCCTATATTAAATGTTTAGTTTAACATGAGAAAATCATTTAGGAGAATTAGATATTGATTATTATGACATTACCTCTCTCTTGAGATCATAGTCTTCCTCAACTATGGTGTAGAGAAGATAAAGCATATTCATGAGTCCTTTTCTTAGCGGGTAGAGGATCCCTATGTTACCCTACAACATCATTCCACAATGGATGACTAGTCCATTTGGTGCTTGAGAGCCTGAGGCTGCCGCAAGCATGTGTGCACATTAGTCCTATCAATCTTCCATAGTAGAGTGACAAGCTCTACTTGGTGTTTGGGAGACGTCGTCTCCGCAAACTTGATCTAAGGATGCATACTACTTCATTTTTGTGCACAATAAAGAAAAAGAGAGTCTTATAAAACAAACACATTGTTCATTTTTAACATTTTGTACATTTGCTTACTCTTGGGAAGCATTACAAGGTTTAGGTTATCCTTTAATTGTATGCCTTGCATCCATCTAGCATCTTCAAAAGGATCATTCTTAAACTTAATAAGATATCGTCGAATAGTCTTACCGCCTCTTAATACCTTGTCTTCATGTGGGAGAATGGACTCGGGCTGCAGCACCTCCTCTTGGTCCTGGATCTCCGGTGGGTCTTCAGTAGTTGGTTCTCGAGGTGGCTCTCCTTTGTAAGGATTTAATAGGCTCACATAAAAAGCATTATGTATGAGGCAATGATTGGGAAACTTGAGTTGAAAGGCCATCTCATTGATTGGCCTAAGAATCTGGAAGGGACCATAGTACCTTTTTGCTAGTTTAGCATAGTACTTTTGGTGTCCCGTAAGAATCTTGCCCGTTGTGTGCCTTAATCGAGCCTTGGGAAACTTTGTTAAGACCCAATCATTTTCTTTAAAGGCTTGGGCTCTTTTGTGCTTGTCAGCCGTAGCCTTTTGCCTTTGCTGTGAGATAGAGATAGCATCCTTAATCTTTTGAAAAGATTCTTGTAGGTCTCGGCTATACTCATCTGCAGCGAAGATCTTCCCATGTACCTTAAGTAGCAAGGGACTTTTTGATCTTCCCTCAATTACCTCGAAAGGTGCTTTTCCCGTGGAAGTATGTACAGTGCTACTGTAAGCATACTCCACTAAGGGTAAGTACTTCTCCCATTGGGATCTTTGATCTACTTCTGTCACATAAGATTTTAGTAGATCGAGAATTGTTAGGTTAGCTATTTCACTTTGGCCATCCGTTTGTGGATGGTAGGCCGAAGAGAAGTTTAGCCTTGTCCCTAAATTCTCAAAAGGACCCTTCCAGAATTTATTGGTCATTCTAGGATCTCTATCCGAAACTATGGACATTGGCAAGCCATGGTACTTGATAATTTGTGAAATGAAGAGGGTTGCCATTTGATGGGCTTTGATAGTCTTTTTGACAGGTATAAAATGAGCTTGTTTACTGAACCTGTCTACTATCGTCCATATTCCCGTATTCCCATGGATAGACTTAGGCAATCCAAAGATAAAATCCATCGATATGCTCTCCCATGGTGAATCAGGGATTGGCAAGGGTTGAAGCATCCAAGTTGCTTCCCTCTATCAAATTTTGTCTTTCGGCATACCACACATTTAGAAACATACTCTTGTATGTTCACTTTCATGGTAGGCCAATAGAAATATGTTTCAATTCCCTTTAAGGTAGACTGAATCCCTCTATGCCCCGAATAAGGTGGAGCATGAGATTCATACATGACTTTCTCACGTAGTGAGTTAGTAACGCATAGTCTATTGCCATAGAGAAGGTAACCATCTTGTAAAGTAAATGGTTCTTCTTTCTTCGCTAATGCAAGGGCTGAAATCACATCTCCAAAATCGGGATCAATAGCATACTCATCTATCATTGAAGATAGATCATTGTGAGTTGCTATAGAAACCGCATTCACTCTCGGCCGTCTTGAGAGTGCATCAACTACTTGATTATGCTTGCCAGCAATGTGAGCAATATGAAAATGAAATTGCGAAAGGAAATTTGCCCACCTCATTTGTTTGTCGGAGAGCTTGGTCTGCGTCATGAAGTACTTAAGACTTTGGTGATCCGTTCGCAGAATGAAAGGAGTCCCAAATAAATAGTGCTTCCATGAGTCTAAGGCAGTCAAACCATTGTGCCCCTTGAAAGCACTGTCTGCGGGTAGGAAATCTCCCATCTCATAGGCTTGTATGCCTAGCTTGGTGGCCAACTCTATAGATATAAAATTGTGAGTAGAACCAGGGTCAAAGAGAATAAAAGCATCATGTTCTCTTACCTTTCCCCAAGCATGGCATAGAGGAGATCCTTTGTGGTGTGTTTGGTGAGTCTCCTCCTGTTGGATTTCAACCAAGGTAGCTCTAGGAGGATCTTGGTGGTTGTTCTTTTGGGGACAAGCACGGTACGCATGCCCTTGTTCGCCGCACTTGAAACACCGGTTTTCCTTGCGATAACGCTCAAGCTCTTCACGAGAGAGTTTGTTTTTACCTTTGTAAACTCCCTTCTCTTTAGCTTTGTTGGAGTTGCCCTTAGGAGACTTTTGGACATTGTCCTTCCCCTTATGCCTGTTGGAACCCTTCTTTTCTGTGGGCTTATTATTTCTTTTAGCCCCCGTTTGGAATTTGATTCGAGAGGCCACCATAGTATGGTGTATTACCGCCGATATGGTACGTGGCCTTTGGGAGATGACATACTCAGCCATTTCTTCCGTCAAGCCCGCACAAAATTGTTACTTTTGCTCTCCAAAATCCATCTTTTTGAACAGGGTGGCTTTGAGTTGTAGGTCCCAAAACCTGTCTACATATTTGTGGATGGATTCATAGGGAGAGAGCTTTAAGCTTCGCCATTCGGTGAGTACTTTGTCTTTGGCATCGGTGGCCAAAAACTGCTTTATAATGGAAGCTCTTAAAGCTTTCCATGTTCGCGAAGCTTCACCGTTGGCTCGTAGGCTAGACCACCATTGCCTGGCGGACTTTTGAAAGTGCATAGCTACATGGCGTAGCTTAGAGGATCCGTGAAGTCCTCATCTCCAAACGCCGCATCAAACTGTTGGATAAAGGACATTATCCGTAGCACCAAAGGTGCCATCATAGGTAAATAAAGAGATGCTCTTCCCTCCCTCTTTGAACTTCTTCAGCTTGGATGACCTCTTCCTTGCGCCATAGGATTTCCTATGGCCTCTTCTTTTTGATGGTTCAAGGTTGCACCATCACTTTCTTCAAAAGGTGAATAATTTAAAGAAGGTGGAGAAGAGGGTGACCTCTTTCTTGCCTTTTACTTGTCTTGATCTTCGTCGTCTTCACCATCACTTTCATAAGAGGAAGAGGATGAAGAAGAGGGAGAAGAGGGTGTCCTCTTTCTCGCCTTTTTCTTCTCTTGATTTTTATCATCCCTCTTTGAATTATGGTGTGGAGAAGGGTCCGATGGTCTTCTCCGCTTTGGTGGTGATGGAGAGTGTTTAGCCCGCCGTCTTCGTGGAGCCATCTCCACCGAGGTGGCTGGAGACTCACTTCTTTCTCGTTCCTTTGGTGGAGGCTCTTGAGTTCTCCTTTGGGAAGGAGATGCATCATCAAGAAGTAAATTCTTGAGCCCTTCGTATGGATTCTCTTCTTCTTCCCGAATTGGAGAGAGACCTGTTTTGGGAGTCTCACAAAGAGCCTTCCTAGGTGTTCTCTCGTCATGGTGATGAGCTTGGAAAATCCCGTGAGCTCGGAGCTGCCATTGCACTTCACTTTGGAGAGATGGATTGCCCATGGCTTGTTGAAGCCTAGAAACAAGATAGTTAACAAGCATTGAAGCATCATTAGTAGCTTGCTCATGAGCAAAATCAAAGTTATCAACATTAATTTCACTCTCTTTACTATTGTCAGCCATTCTAACAACTTTTAGGTGTAAACTTTTTAGGTGTACTTTGGCACTTCAAGCCCTAGTTGCTACTCCACTTTACCCCATTACAAAAAGCACTCAAGCTACTGTACCCGTGGCTCAAATACCATTAATTACAAGGATAGAAGAGAGGGTCGTTCAACACCAAAACAGCACCGGCTCCTGTCAAGCTTCTAATAGCTCAATAGTGGTTAAGCCGTAGGCAAGCCCCATAGAACTCCACTATTAAGACCATAGCTCTCGACGGTGATGCCCTGTTAACTGCACAAAGACAGGCGCACTGCAAGGCTGAAAAATCCCTATTCTACTTACTCACATGCAATTTATAATACCAGCCATTTATAGCTAGCTTGAGGACCTCCCTTCTTGAGAAAGAAAAGAGAAACCTTGTGCCTGATACCAATGTAACATTTAATGGCCTAAAAACTTGTGTGTAGCGGAAATTAACATGAACATAGTGGGCATTTCATTAGAATAGATTCCTAATGAGAATTACAAGAATCTCAAAACCATTTGAGGTCCAATGTGATGCTTGTGGTGATTGCCTTGGAGCTGTTTTGCTCCAAGAAGGGCACGCCATAGGCTATGAGAGTCGAAGGCTCGACCCTGTTCAGCAAGCTCTAGGCATATACAAAAAGGAACTCCTTGCAGTTCTACATGCCTTAGACTCATGGAAGCACTATTTATTGGGGACTCCTTTCATTCTGTGAACGGATCACCAAAGTTTTAAGTACTTCATGACGCAGACCAAGCTCTCCGACAAACAAATGAGGTGGGCAAATTTCCTTTCGCAATTTCATTTTCATATTGCTCACATTGCTGGGAAGCATAATCAAGTAGCTGATGCACTCTCAAGACGGCCGAGAGTGAATGTGGTTTCCATAGCAACTCACAATGATCTATCTTCAATGACAGATGAGTATCCTATTGATCCCGATTTTAGAGATGTGATTTCAGCCCTTACATTAGGGAAGAAAGAAGAACCATTTACTTTACAAGATGGTTATCTTCTCTATGGCAATAGACTATGTGTTACTTACTCACTACGTGAGAAAGTAATGTATGAATCTCATGCTCCACCTTATGCGGGGCATAGGGGGATTCAGTCTACCTTAAAGGGAATTGAAACATATTTCTATTGGCCTACCATGAAAGTGAACATACAAGAGTATGTTTCTAAATGTCTGGTATGCCAAAAGACAAAATTTGATAGAGGGAAGCAACTTGGATTGCTTCAACCCTTGCCAATCCCTAATTCACCATGGGAGATCATATCCATGGATTTTATCTTTGGATTGACTAAGTCTATCCATGGGAATACGGGAATATGGACGATAGTAGACAGGTTCAATAAACAAGCTCATTCTATACCTGTCAAAAAGACTATCAAAGCCCATCAAATGGCAACCCTCTTCATTTCACAAATTTTCAAGTACCATGGCTTGCCAATGTCCATAGTGTCGGATAGAGATCCTAGAATGACCAGTAATTTCTGGAAGGGTCTCTTTGAGCATTTAGGGACAAGGCTAAACTTCTCTTCGGCCTATCATCCACAAACGGATGGCCAAAGTGAAATAGCTAACCTAACCATTCTCGATCTACTAAAAGCCTATGTAATGGAAGTAGATCAAAGATCTCAATGGGAGAAGTACTTACCCTTAGTGGAGTATGCTTACAGTAGCATTGTACATACTTCCACGGGAAAAGCACCTTTCGAGGTAATTGAGGGAAGATCAAAAAGTCCCTTGCTACTTAAGGTACATGGGAAGATCTTCGCTGCAGATGAGTATAGCCGAGACCTACAAGAATCGTTTCAAAAGATTAAGGATGCTATCTCTATCTCACAGCAAAGGCAAAAGGCTGCTGCTGACAAGCACAGAAGAGCCCAAACCTTTAAAGAAAATGATTGGGTCTTATTAAAGTTTCCGAAGGCTCGATTAAGGCACACAACGTGCAAGAATCCTACGGGCCACCAAAAGTACTATGCTGAGCTAGCAAAAAGGTACTATGGTCCCTTCCAGATTCTTAGGCCAATCAATGAGATGGACTATCAACTCAAGTTGCCCAATCATTGGCTCATACACAATGCTTTCCATGTGAGCCTATTAAAGCCTTAGAAAGGAGAGCCACCTCAAGAACCAACTATTGAAGACCCACCGGAGATCGAGGACCAAGAGGAGGTGCTGCAACCCGAGTCCATTCTCCGACATGAAGGCAAGGTACTAAGAGGCGGTAAGACTATCCGATGATATCTTATTAAGTGTAAGAATTATCCTTTTGAAGATGCTAGATGGATGCAAGGCATACAATTAAAGGATAACCTAAACCTTGTCAATGCTTACAATGCTTCCCAACAGTAAGCAAATGGACAAAATGTTAAAAATGAACAAAATTTTGGTCTTATAAGACTCTCTTTTTCTTTATTGTGCACAAAAATTAAGTAGTATGCATGCTTAGATCAAGTTTGCGGAGACGACGTCTCTCAAATACCAAGTAGAGCTTGTCACTCTACTATGAAAGATTGATAGGACTAATGTGCAGACATGCTTGCGGTAGCCTCAGGCTCTCAAGCGCCAAATGGACTAGTCATCCATTGTAGAATGATGTCGTAGGGTAACATAGGGATCCTCTACCCACTAAGAAAAGGACTCATGAATATGCTTTATCTTCTCTACACCATAGTCGAGGACGACTATGATTTCAAGAGAGAGGTAATGTCATAATAATCAATATATAATTCTCCTAAATGATTTTCTCATATTAAACTGATCATTTAATGTGGGGAAGTGCCAGGGGAGAAAAAGCTAGAATATTGGTTAAGCTAGCAAACTGGCCACAGTAGGGATCCAAAGGAGGGAAAATAGGGATCCAAAGGGGGGGCCATCTGCAAAAGAGCCATGTGCAACAATGGACTAAAAAGACCCTAAGGTTCAGCCCATTGAGACTTCCAAAATGCTAAGGTTCCAAAATTCAATGGTTGTGTCCAAAGGTCAACCCTAGGGAAATTGGATGCTTTGTGTGTGACCAAAAAGTCTTTTCAAATCCCTACATAGGAGGGGGCGAGCCTCCGGAGTAGGGAATGAGAGAGAAAGTCACACACACACACAGGCTCCCTTTACACAAAGGGAATTAGGGACACATGTCAGCTCCCTAGCCCGGATGCCCACAAGGTGTGCCCAATTCCTATTGGATGGCCTTGGAGGTGGACCAATGAGATTTAGGCTAGACTAAATCTAGTTTAATTAATTTAAAAACACTTAATAAAAGAACCAATGAGAATTAAGTCCTCTAGAAGACTATTGGATAGTCTCCCAAGGGGTCCAATGAGCATTGAGCAGCCCAATGGCTTGCTTGTTTCCTATTGGCCAGGAGGCAAAGGGGTCCAATGAGAGTTTAGTTTAATTATTAAATTACCTAAAGCTCTCACAAAAGGGGAAAGGGGGACACATGTCAAAAGGCTATCACTTATGCTGCTTAATAATCATTGGCTTGACTTGGGGAGGGCCAATGGGGAGATAGCAAGAGGGCTCGCCCAAGAGAGAGAGGGGGCTGATTTTTGCAAGGCATTATCACACACACACTCTCACACAGCCTATGTGAGAAGTAAAGAAGACTATCTCTTCCCAAGCTTTAATGGAGAGCTCATCACCTACTCCAAGCTTGTGAGATAGAAGCCTACATCGACACACTCTTGACATGTGGATGCAAATCCAACCAAGAGCCAAGCTTCAATGGATGCTCATCTCCTCTACCATGCTAATTACTAAGCTAAGCTATGCTAATATGAGTGATTATGTGAGGAGATGTACATCTTTCTTGTAAGATACTCGTTCTTCCTCTCAATCTACTCTCATACCCTACTAGCTCTCACCATCTTCGAAGGTGTGTGAGGTCTTGGGTCTAAGACTGGGGATAATTTAAGTTGTGTTTGCTAAGTTTTTTGCTTTGTGCATGAAGTTTTCATCTTCATTGCACTAGCTAGTCTTGAAGGAACACAAAGAATTGTATTGTACAATGTCTCTCTTGATGGGAGAAACCATAATACAAAGCCTTTTGGAGGGGGGACCGGCTCCATGCAAATCCGGTCCTCAACTATTGTCAATTGCTTAATTTCTCTCTCTTTTGAAAGTATTGTTCATAATATCTAACTAGGTGTTATGCTTTTTGTTGTTGTCTCCACCCAAGCACTCTTGTAATTCTCATTAGGAATCTATTCTAATGAAATGCCCACTATGTTCATGCTAATTTCCGCTACACACAAGTTATTAGGCCATTGAATGTTACAAGAACATTAAGTATTCATGGACTGCAAAAGTGTAAGAAGCTTTTGAGAAGCTTATCTCTCAACTTGTGTTCACACTACTAAATCTCTCAAAGCCATTTGAGGTCCAATTTAATGCTTCTGGTGATTGCCTTGGAGCTATTTTGCTTCAAGAAGTGCATGCCATAGCATATGAGAGTCAAAGACTCAACTTCAATAAGTGAGTATTGGGCAAATACAAAAAAAAGCTATTAGCTATTGTATTTTCCCTAAACACGTGGAAACACTATCTCTTGGGGACTCCATTCATCCTACGAATGGATCACAAAGCCTCAAGAACTTCATGACGCAAACCAAGCTCCTCGACAAACAAATGAGGTAGGAAAAATTTCATTTGCTTTTAAATTTCATATTGCTCACATTGTTGGCAAGCACAATCAAGTGGCCGATGCACTTTCACAACGACCATGGGTCAATGTGGTGTCTATGGCAACTCATAATGATCTATCTTTTATGATAGATGAGTCTGCTACTGACCAAGACTTTAAGTACGTAATTACAGCCTTTGCAATATGGAAGTAACAAGAACCATTCACCTTGAAGGATGGTTATCTTTCAAATGGCAATAGGCTATGTGTTAATCACCCATTCAATGAGAACGTCACGTATGAATCCCATACATCTCCTTATGTGGGGCAAAGAGAAAATCCATAATCTACTCTTCAAGGAGTAGAAATGTATTTTTGTTGGTCTACCATGAAAAGTAAACATACAAGAGTATGTTTCAAAATACGTGGTATACCAAAAGTTGAAATTTGATCGAGGGAAGCAACTTGGATTGTTTCAGTTCGACAAGCTTAACAAGAAAACACAGTCTATGCCTGTCAAAAAGACTATTGAGGCACATCAAATGGAAACCCTCTTCAGCTCTCAAATTTTCAAGCATCATGGATTTCCAACACCCATAGTGTCAGACAAAGATCCTAGAATGACGAGTAATTTCTAGAAGGGTCTCTTTGAGAATCTAGGAAGTACATTAAATTTCTCTTTCGGCCTATCATCCACAAATGGATGACCAAAGTGAAATAACTAATCTAACTATTCTTCATCTACTAAAAGCCTCTGTCATGGAAGTAGATCAATGTTCTCAAGATAGAAGTACTTACCTCTTATAGAGTATGCGTACAATGATATTTTACATACTTCTATGGGGAAAGTACCTTTTGAGGTTAAAGAAGGAAGATCCAAAAGTCCCTTACTACTTAAAGCACATGGGAAGATCTTCGCTGCTGATGAATATAGCCGAGACCTACAAGTATCTTTTTCCAAAGATTAAAGGTTCTATATCCATCTCACAGGAAAGGCAAAAAGGGTTGCTGCTAATAAGCATAGAAGAGTCTTAGCCTTTAAGGAAACTGATTGGGTCTTGCTAAAGTTCCTCAAGGCTCATCAGAGGCATACTACGGGCAAGAGTCAGATGGACCACCAAGGATATGATGCTAAAGTAGCAAAAAGATATTATGGTCTTTTTTAAATTCTTAAGCTAATCAAGGAGATAGCTTATCAATTAAAGTTGCCCAACCATTGGCTCATGCACCATGTTTTCCATGAGAGCCTAAATAGGCCTTACAAAGGAGCGCCATCAAAAGAAGCAAAAGTGTTGCAGACCCTCCAAAAATCGACGAGAATAAAGAAGAAGTACTTCAATCTAAGTCCATCCTATGACATGAAGACAAGGTATTAAGAAACGGTAAGATTATCTGACGATATCTTATTAAGTTACAGAATTATCCTTTTTAAGATGCTAAATGGATGCAAGGAACCTAGCTTAAGGATAATATAAACCTTGTGAATGCTTACAATGTTGCACTAGAGTAAGCATATGAAAATGCATTTTAAATGAAAAATGTTTTTGTCTTATAAGACTAGTTCTCTTTTTATTGTGCACAAATTTAAGAAGTATGCATGCTTAAAATCATGTTTGGGATGACGACATCTCTCAAACACCATGTAGAATTTGTCACTCTACTTGGGAGGATGAAATGGACTAAAGAGCAGACATGCTTACTGTAGCTATGTCTCCCAAGCACCAAATGGATTAGTCATCCATCTTGGAATGATGTCGTAGGGTAAAAAGGGATCCTCTACCCTCTAAGACAAATTGACTAATGACTATGACTTTATCTCTTGTACCTCCTAGTCGAGGACGACTATGATTTCAAGAGAGAGGTAATGTCATCAAATATCTAATATCTAACCAACCCAAATGATTTTCTCATATTAAACTGATCATTTAATATGGGATAATAAACAGGAACAAGGGTTAGAATATAGACATGTATTTACGGATCTATCTCAACACGGGGCCAATGGTAAAGGGGCCCAAATGAGAGATGGTTTGTCAAAGAGCAAGGTTAACTAATGAAGCTTAAAAGACCTTAGGGTTAGCTTCATTAAAGAACTCCAATGGTTAGTGTTAAAAGTCCTTTGACCTTAAGCAAGCTAGGGTTGAGCTTGAGGTGGGAACCCGACCTAAACTTAAGCAAGCTAGGGTTGTGCTTGAGGTGGGAACCCGACCTAAACTTAAGCAAGCTAGGGTTGTGCTTGAGGTGGGAACCCGAGCTAAACTTAAACAAGCTAGAGCTATGCTTGAGGTGGGAACTCCACCTAAGGTGCTTGTCATGCTTGTCATTTTAGAAGGTGGTAGAACGTGTGTTTGTTGAATTCCTTACAACATTTATGAGAGTTTTTTTGGATGATTTTAGTGTTTTTGGAAAGAAGCAGGAGCATCTTGAGCACTTTAGGTTGTGTTTTAGAAATGCATGGAATTTCAGGCTGACATTGAACCCAGCCAAGTGTGCATTTGCAATTAAGAGAGGAATTCTCTTGAGACATGTAAGTTCTGAGGAAGGAGTATCTATAGATCCAAGTAAGGTGGAAGCAATCAGTAAAGCACCATAAAAAAGGACAATTAAGCAGTTGGATAGATTTTTGGGTCAAGTGAAGCGGCATAACCGATTTTTGAGATATTTAGCACATGTTTGTACACCACTAACAAAGCTTAAAAAGAAAGATGCAGTATTTGTATGGGGAGAAGAGCAGGGTAGAGCATTCAGGATTCTGAAGAAGATGTTGACTGTAGCACCAATTTTAATTGTTCCTGATTGAAAATTACCTTTCCATATTTTTGTGGATGCATCTCATGGGTGCAGCATTGATGCAAGAAACCAGAAGAGGTTGGTTTATACCAATTTATTATGCAAGCACAGTACTGACACTTGTAGAGAAGAATTACACAGTAATTGAGAGAGAATGCTTGGGAATGGTCTATGCATTATAAAAATTTAGACATTATCTTTTAGCCAATAGGATAATCTTCCATGTAGATCATCAGGCTCTTATTTATTTGGTGAACAAACCACATATGTCAGGAAGATTGGCCAGATGGATACTCCTTTTGCAGGAATTGGAATATGTGGTAATACATACTCCTGGTAGACTTCATGTCTTGGTTGACTATCTTAGTAGATTGAAAATAGGTGAGATTGATTCTTCAGGAGTACCTTATCAATTACCTGATGCAAAATTGTTTTTAGTTCATGTGACTAACGAATCAGGGGATTTCTATGATGACATGTTTCAGTTCTTGACTGAAGGTTTGTTACCTGATACAATGAGCAAAGATAATAGGAAGAGAATGGCATTGAGGAGTAAACCATTATTGAAGGAGTCTTATATAAGAGAGGAATTGATCAGGTGATAAGGAGATGTGTTCTTCAATTTGAGCAAAAGGCAGTACTGGCAAAGGCTCATGCAGGTAATGCAGAGGGACATTTTTCAGGAGAGGCAACTGCAAGAAAAATATTCCAAGCAGGACTTTGGTGACCAACAGTAATTAGAGATGCTCAGGAGTTCAGTGTGAACTGCTTGTTGTGCCAAACAGAGGGTAGGCTACTGAATGTAGATAGAATTCCATTACAACCTATTTTGCCTTTGGAACCATTCCAAAAGTGGGGATTAGATTTTGTTGGTCCAATCAAACCACCTGCAAGATTTATACAGAATAGATATATATTGGTTGCAACTGATTATTGTACAAAGTGGGTAGAAGCAGTGGCTTTAAGAGATAATAAAGCAAAAAGTGTAGCCAAATTTTTGTACAGAAACATCATGACTAAGTTTGGTTGTCCCATTGAGCTAGTTTCTAATCAGGGAGGACATTTTATCAACAAGGTGATCAATAAATTGATTGAACTACATATGATATTACATAAGAAATCAATAGTATACTATCCCCAGGGCAATGGACAAGCAGAAAGTACCAATAAGATTTTGGTCAGGATTATTAGGAAGCCGGTTAATCAAAACAATACAGACTGGGATGAGAAATTGGACTCAGCACTATGGGCTTTTAGAACAGCATATAAAGTGACTACCGACATGGCACCATTTAAGCTGGTGTATGGGTTAGAAGCAGTGGTACCCATGGAATTTATAGTGCCAAGTCTCAGGTTGAGTCCAAGAAAATTATCCCTTGAAGAGTCTATCAGTTATTACAGGAAGGAGGCTTTACTGAGGTTGGAAGAGGAAAGAATCCATAGCCAGTATAATGCATATATTATTCAACAAAGAACACAAGCTTGGATTAGCAAAAAGATCAAGTTCAATTTTATTTTTTCCAGGTGATTGGGTGCTGGTCTATAACAGTAAATTAGGATTGAGGCCAAGCAAACACAAACTCAAGTATGTGGGGCCATTTCAAATAGTGAGGCCAATGGGACCAAATACTTTCATACTGTCTGATCAGGAAGGTAAATAATTGAGAAGCCAATTAATGGATTCTGACTCCAACCATTTTTTGGACAAATCGTCGAGAATCAAGGGGGACATCCTATTAATGATGAATTTGGGAGAGTGACTAGTTATTCATGCAAAGGGGTAACGTGTAATCACCACCTTGTGTACAACAAGCCTTTGCATTTTAGAAGGGGGTGAACATGTTGATAGTCCGCAACTCATCTGCGAGTGTTGGTCTAGATACAAGAGAAGAGGAAGAAGTTACAACTACACTTATGTGATTTTCAAGGAAAACTCGCTATCAAGGTCCAATGGTGCCAGACCCGAGTTTAGATGATGAGCCAAAAATGGTTACTCCTACTCGCATGGTATGGTCTGCAAGGGAGGATATATTTTTTGGTTACACTTTTCTCAACTTCATATATGATTTAGAGTACACTGAAGCAAATGATGCATGGCTTAGCAGGATTGGTTTGCTTTATTTTTCAAGATTGCCTTGGGCAAGTTGGAGAAATCACCAGATGGCCTCAGTCTACTTGAAGCACCTACAGATGAATGATGGACGTGTTTTCAAACAAGACTACTTGACTAAAGAGTTAGTTGCCAAGGTGTTGGATTCTTTCTACTAAAGATGATAATGAAGTCACTAAGGCAACTAAAAAGGATATGAACAAGGCCTTTGGTCAGTCTCAGGGGTAAAGGCATTATTATCAATTGACAGGCATGAAGAATTCAATCAAACTTCAGCAAGTCAGGTGGTTCATAGAGAGAGTCTTTTTGCTGGTGAAATCAGAATACATCATTAGGGAAAACTATGGCATTTTGTTGGCAGCTGAGAGTGGTAGACAAATGGGATGGGTCAATATCTTATTTGACAGAATCAAGTTTGAAATTTACACAAAGCAAAAAAGGAAAGACGGGACTACTAAAGTTGGGCCTTATCTAGTTGCTATCTTTCAGTATGTCAATAACAAAAGTATTCTGCAGGGGAGACTGTCTCAAATTCCAGCACAGGTGACTGAAGATGCAAGAAAAGACAAAAACTGCAATTTGATCACAGGTCTTTGCAAATGACTACAGATGTTCAAGACCTTTTATCTGCAGATTATTCACAATAAGAGTCTTTCAATGCAGTAAAGGATAAAATGGATAAAGAGTTTGGAGACTTATTTACTAATACTGCAGTGCATTTGACTGACAAACCTGTTATGTCTTCAACTGCTAAAACAAGTTTCAAGATCAGAAAATTAAAGGACAAATTGTCAAGGGAGAAACATGTAACAATGTTTGGGGATCAAATTCTGGAGAGGCCTACAATTTCTAAGGCTCAATTTTCTACTATGTCATTGGATGAAGTGCAAACTGCACTAAAGCGGGTTAAAGAATATGTTGAGCAGCAACCTCTAGACCTTACCTTTTTGAGAAGAGAGAATGATGGTCTGCATATTGAACTAAAATACATTAAAGAAGGAGCTTTACATGATAAAAAGGCACATACTGAAATAGAACTTTTGAACAAGAAAGTTCAGAAATTGACTAAAACTCTGGAACTCATGCAAAAAGAGTTCAAATCTTATAAACAAGTGGTGTCCTTTAGGGAAAATACTTTAGTAAAAATTTCTCAGTGGAAGGAGGAGTGGTTTCAGATACTACAATCACAGCTAACTGAAATGTCTATTGTCAATGCTACATCGGAAAGTAGCAACAGAGTCTTGTTAAGCAAGGTTGCAGCTTGCAAGAAAGTTGAAGAAAAGATTAGAGACATGTTTAATGAAGAGCTAGATGTAGATGGTTGGTATGTCACCTCAGGGGATATAGACAAAATGAAAAATAAAGTCATGGAATATATGAAAGGGGTGTGGGAACAGATTTAGATCAAAATGTATGATGTTGTGAGTAAACCTTATCACGCTTTTGTAGAGGAGAGACAAAGGAGGAAATTCTAATCTTGGAGAGATAGTATACTGAGTTAAAGGAGCAATATGCACAGTTGCAACAGTAGGTACAGATGGATGTGCAAATGGATCCTGCAACAGGTGATGCAGATCAGACTACAGTTGAAGGTGAAGTTCAAAATACAGTTCAGGATGAAGTACAGGGTGCAGTTTCAGTTGAAGTTACACACAATGATGACATAGGTGATCAACAGCAACTTGAAGACCCATTGATGAAAATTGTTGAAGTAATGTCAGAAGATCCAATTATTGAGGTTACATTAGTGGAAGTTGGTGATGATGCGAATGCACAGTCAAGAGGAGTGATAGAAACTAAAGAAACAGGTGTTCAGGAGCAGTAACTTCAAGTAAGACTTTGTTTTGGTTGTCATGTTTTTATGTCAAGGGTTTTGTGGGCTCTTACAATGTTTTGCAAACATTGCCCACCGGATGTGCCAAGTGTTACTGCCCTGATACATTAGTGTTAGTCTATTTACTTTTGTTTTGTAACTAATGTTGAAACCTTTGAACCTTAAAGGTGTTTTCACACCAATGGTTGATGATTGAAGAGGGTTAGTTTTAGGCCAGCAGTTAAGTTCTTGGGGGCTATCTCGCAGTTCGGCAATTAGCTTCTCTCTTATGGAGTCGTACTACTCTTGGTGCTATTTGTAAGTGCTTGTGGATTGATGAACATTGATCAATGTACTGCATTCTCTTCTCTATTCAATGTGTTCTTCAATATTCTCTTATGCAGCAGTAGCATGCACTTTTACTGTGTACCTGTACTAAAATATTGTTAAGGCGGTTAGCCCCTAACGATGCCCATAACCTCAATTGGAAGAAATCCCGACTCAAGAATTAGGAGCATATATGGTGTTTGTGTCTTAACTCGGAGAAAGTTTGTACGAAAACACTTTTAATCATTCTCACTCTTTCCAAGTATATTTTGAGATGCTCTCACCCCACACTTCAACTCCATAAAGAAGAACCGGTGTCACCAAAGTGTCAAAAAGGTACTTCTTGAGAACCCAACACTTGATGTTTCCTGCATTACTTATGTTCTTAAATGCATAGTACACTCTCTTTCCCGCTTCCAAATGACGCATAGCACATTCATGCGACTTGTGATTGGACGAAACCTCAAGATCAAGGTACTTGTTGTACACAATGCATGGCTTCTCCTTATGGTTGGTTTTCACAAGCATAACCTTTGTCTTGGATTCGTTCACAATCAGCCCACTATGCAAGCAAAAGTTCTCAAGGACAACCATAAGCTTTTGTGTGCCCTCTAAAGTGTGTGCTAGAAGCACTTCATCATCCGCATACAACAAAAGCATAATTCTCGCATTGCAAATAGTGACATCTTCAATGCCTTCTTCTTGCATAAAATCAAGTACCATTTGTTCCAATTGATCGATGCATAGACCAAAGAGAGTTTGTGACAATGGAAAACCTTGATTAACCCCAATAGTGCTTGCAAATTTTTTTGAAATTTCTCTTTCCAAGTCAATTGACATATCACCTTCTCCTAGATTCAAGAAACCGCAAGCATAAACTCACTTGGCACTTGGAGTTCTTCCATCCTTCTCCACAAATTGTTACGAGGAATCATATTAAAAGCTTTCTTAAATCCACAAAGCAATAATACAATCGCTTGCCTTCCAATCATCTTTCCTCCATGAGAACATGAAGAGTGACAAGATGATCAGTGGTGCTATGGTGTTGACAAAAACTCGCTTTTCCTTTTGCATGCTTGCCATTCTCTTTAGCCCAATCACTCAATTTTATCTCCATTATATACCCAAACAAATTTTCCATAAGAGACCCAATCATTATAGTCTAGTAGTTATTTACATTCTTTAGATCCCCTCCTTATGCAAAGGTTTGACCCAATTAGTACTCCAATTATAAGGTATACCATGTTGAAGTGCAAGGTTGAACATAACACAGATCCACTTATGTGTAAAATATCCCATCCACTTAGTCATTTTTGGCTTGATACCTTGAAGATGTCTTGCTTTGCGAGTGGCCAACTTTTTGAGCCCACCGCATACATCCTCAATCGTAAAAGAAGAGGGAATACTTGGGAGTGAACCATAAAATGATATTTTTCAAGCATTTGGTTGCTCATATACTTGCCTAAAATGTGTGTACATATCCACAAGACTCAAGTCACCCAAACACTCAATGTACTTGTCCATCAAGTTTCTCCAAAATCTTCCACATGCATGTGCCTTTTCTTGGATTTGAAACAATTTTTGTTTTACTTCCCATCTTCTTCTCTTCTTTTGAATCAATGCCTTGTATGTATGCAAATGACTTTGATATCTTTCTTTGTCCATGGCTTCATCAAGCTTTATCAAGGACTTTTGAGCATCTTGGCATTCTTTGTTGCACCACCTTTTGCATGATCTATCTTTGTTGATACCATATTATGCTTTATGGGAAAGCATTCTTCGGCACAAGAATAATAACTTTTTTGAAAGCTTCCCATTTAGTTTACAATGGTGCCTCATATTGAATCTTTGTCATCCATAAATTTTGCTCAACCATTTCAATGTACATAGGTACCCATTTAAAATCCATACATAGTGATCACTTCTCTTCCATTTGGTTGAGGTTATTATGCTTAGTTTCTTTTCCATATGCAAGGTCAATTAATAAGGTCCAATGGTTTGATTTTGGGGTCCATTGGCCAAGCGTAAAACTCTTTATGCGATACATGATGGCTTCGGAGAGTAGCATATAGTCAAGCACACTATCCCCATTATGTTTTCTACATGTAAATCCATTGGCTCCACTCCACAAAGATACACCACTGGAAATGAGCATACCCGTGCTATTACACATGTGTAAAAGTAACTTTCCATAGTGATCCGGCTCTTTCTCATCCATTGAAGTACGATCATACAAGTGAACTACCTCCAACTCCCTTGAAATATATGCCATATCAAATTGTTGAGTATCATGTTGCAATATTTTTTGTGCGAGCATTCATATCCTATAATGAAAATTGCCTATGAACTTTGAGAATAGCGGAATTAAGAGAATTAGAGTGAGCATTTTTGTGAGATTACTTTGAGAACATAGAGGGTAAACTTAATTGATGGTAGCAACATGAACATAGTACTTAATTAAATTGGCATGAACAATACTTTTGCAAGAGAGAGAGAGTATTAGAGAACATGACAATAGTTGAGGACCGGATTTACTTGGAGCCGGTCCCCCATTCAAAAGGCGTTTGTATTATAGATTCTACCATCAAGAGAGACTTGATACAATACAATCTTTGTGTTCCTTGTGACCTTGGTGATGCTATGAAGATGGAAAGCTTCATGAATCATGAGCATAACATAAAATTTGCAAAAATCATTAACAATCCCAAGCCTCAGTCCCAAGGCCTCAAACACCTTCGAAGGTGGAGAGACCTAGCGGGGAATGAGGGTAGGGAAAAGGAAGAAGAATCGTCCATAGAAGAAAGAAATAGTTCCTCATTTATCATCACTCTTCTTGCCTAGCATAGCATAATAGCATAATAATGAAGATGAAGAAGATGGCAAGCTTAAGCATTGAAGCATGGCTCTTGGTTGGATTTGCATTCCATAGCCAAGATTGGTGGTGTAGGCTCTCAATTTCTCAACAAGCTTGGAGAAGGAGATGGAGCTCTTGCACAATGAGAGAATGTGTGTGTGTGTGTGTGTGGGAGAGTATACCCCCTCTCAAGCTTGGTCCATCTATCTCTCTTTCTCTCTCTCTCTCTCTCTCTCTCTCTCTCTCTCTCTCTCTCTCTCTCTCTCTCTCTCTCTTATTATTTGATTATATCATTTGGACATGTGTCCCCTTTTTCCTCTTTGAGAGAAAGAACTTAATTATTTATTTTTATGCATCTAAATTCTCATTAGACCCCTTTATAGTCTATCCAATAGGGCTCAAGCACATCATGAGGGCCACATGTGGAGGATTTGACATGTGTCTTTTATGCTTCTTAAATCATTTGGTTTGAATTGAACACTTCAAGCACTTAGTCAATTAAGCATGAAACCCTTTATGCCTCTTGAGAGTTTATCTTTGAATTGAACACTTCAAAAACCTTAGTCATTTAAACATGAGAATCACCTCAAGCTTGGGCAAGGTTCCCACAAACACTTAAAGCACTTTAGTTAGCAAGCCGACAAGCACCTCATGCTTGGGTAGGATTCCCACCTCAAGGTCATCCCTAGCTTGCCTAAGGTCAAAGGACTTTTTAACACTAACGTTTAAAGGTCTTTAATGAAGCTAACCCTAAAGTCTTTTAAGCTCCATAGATACACGTTGCTCTTTGATAGACTACCTCCTTTTGGACCGCTATTGAGATGTAACCATCTCTCCTCTTGGCCCCTTGCTGAGGTAAATCTAGAAGCACTTATTGCACATTGCTCTTTGGTAGACCGTCTCCTTTTGGAACCCTATTGAGATGCAACCATTTCTCCTTTTGGACCCCTATTGAGATGCAACCATTTCTCCTTTTGGTCCCTTGTTGAAATAGTTCTAGAAGCACATATGTATATCCTAACTCTTGTTTCCCTTTGATCTTCCCATACTAAATGATCAATGTATATGAGAAAATCATTCGATAATGTTAGATAATATATTTTATGACATATCCTTAAAGACAATAACATCACCTTTGCCTTTAAAATAAGAAATATCCTTCTCTAAATCAAAAAATGGTTGATCTCTATCCGTGCAAGCATAAAAGGCAGAATCATGATGAGAAATGTAGCAATTGGCTACAAAAATGGGTGCTCATTTTGGTGTCATAATTTTCAGCCATATATAATTTTTGTGCTTGTCATCTTTCACAATTGAAACAAATTCTTTCAATCCTTTCTTAGCCATACATTCTACTCCTCCTTGCCCTCTTCGTTGCTTGAGATTCTTTGATAACATCAATGAATGTATATTGTAATCCTCCAACCTGTTAATCCTTTGTGTATCATGCTCCCAAGTTTCAACAAGAAGTACAACATCGGCTTTTCTAGTTAGTTCATCAATGCCAACCCCCGCATTCCATGGGTATCCAACTCCGCCTCATAGGCTGCGCATTCCTATTTGCTCGAGGGGCTTGCATCCTCCTTGGGCACATTTTCTTCATGAGAGATATCCTTATTTTTCTTATTCCTCTCTTCATATGCCTTGCGATACATATTTTGTTGCTTAATAGTGCGATCTTCACATACAAAAAAATTTGTATCCCTCAAATAGATCCAACTATTATCAAGAATAATCTTTCATTTGGTCTCATCTGGCATGGTGCATATAATTGGCCATTCTCACGAGCAAGGAGCTCCTTCCTTACCCACTCTATGTGCTCTCTAAAACATAACTCCTAACATGCCAAAGTGGGTTTTGAAGAAATCTTTGATAATAATTGCAAGAGAAGGAGGTGTATCTAACTTCTCTTCGAAAATTCCACGAATAACAATGTTGTTGGAACATCCCTCCCTTTCCTTCAACTCCTCTACATCCACATTCTTTGCCCTTCTTGTTTGAGCCATAGCTTGCATGAGGGAGGAATTAGGAACCACATTGATACCGCGTACATCAGCCCAAGACTTGTTTGTGTATACATTTTTCATGTCGCATACATCCCAGCTCATGGTGTCAAATTTCTCCTCTTTCAATACATGGTCATGCTCTACTTTGCTCATGCGCTCCTTCAAAGTATTCAAGTCCATAAGAGAGCGTTTACATTCCTTGACTTCCTCTTCAGGTTGCATCTCAAGGGTCCTCTTGAGATTCTCATTCTCAACCACAAGAACCCATAGCATGCCATTCTCCATTGCAAGTGCCCGTAAGTCTTCACCTTGCTTATTTATGGTCTCTTGCAACGATACCAAGTATATGCCACGATCATGGTTTTCGATGTGGTTGGTTGATTGGTTGTGTTGCTTTCTGCACACTCAAAGATGTTTTGGATCATTTTCTACAATGGTTGTGGACCTTGTTGAAGAAGAAAAACCCTTGGGAGTGTCGAAAGATATTATATGTAAAATAATAGATGAGAGTCAACTTCCGAACATGTTCACTTCAAAAATATTGATGTAGAAACCCCTTCTATAACCCTAATTTTTTTTGTTTTCACATCAATGTGTAGAGGGCATTGTGCTCTTTGGTTGAAGCTATAGATCACCCAAATCAGAGTTTGAATAAAGAAGTTATGATCAAAAGAGTGAACTGCTATCTACTATGTCAAAAACAGCTGCACCACACACACACACACATAGAGCTCGAGTGGAGAAAGGGATTGGGTGTGTGTTGGTAGAAAAAGTATGGAGAGAGAGAGAGAGAGAGAGAGAGAGAGAGAGAGAGAGATTGGGAGTGCGTTGGTAGAAAAAGTATGGAGATAGATAGATTTTATTATCGTCCTCGAAGGTCAAATATGACCTATGGGACCAAAGATACATGTGATGTAGTATGTGTATGGCTGATGAGTGACCCTCGATGCTCCAAAATTGTGGTGATGAGAGTCGCAATGGAGAGCCCACACTTTGGCTGGGAGAGGAAAGTGTGTAGGTCTAAGTTATGGCTAAAAATGTGAGAGAAGCAAGTTCGAATGTGACCAAAAGCTGAGCACTCTAGTACTGTGTGGTACTCAGACTCTTAAACTTGCAGTGAGCATAATGTGCACAGTCAATTTGACTCTTCTCCATTTTCCCAAAGCCCTATCTCACATCGAAGGAAATGGGAGCTAAGCCGAATGGCTGCAATAGTGCGTATTGCCGACAAAAGGATAGGCTCAAGCATGTAAGTGTGAGTACGATTTCCTCTTTCAGCGAAGAACATGGTTTTCTAGTTGGTGGCAATATGGGTGGTGTAATGTATGAAGCGTGACCCATCGGATTTCTCCCAAGCCGTAATACATTAGCGTTGTAGAAAAGCTTCATTCACTTGGGAGGCAATTGAAGCATCATGTAGCAAGTGTAATGCATCCCATCTCCCAAACCACTTCTTTATGTCTTGCATCCATTCCATGCTCAAGATCCTGCTTTCATGCGTCTTTTGAACTTTTTTGCTTTCTTCCCATGCAATTGTAGGAAGTCCATGTCCATAACCTCAATTGGAAGACATCCCGACTCAAGAAGTAGGAGCATATATGGTGTTTATGTCTTCACTTGAAGAAAGTTTGTACAAAAACGCTTTTGGACATTCTCAAACTCTTTACAAGTAGACTTTGAGATGCTCCCACCCTACACTTCAACTCCATAAAGAAGAACCGGTGTCACCAATGCATCAAAAAGATACTTCTTGAGAACCCAACACTTGATGCTTCCCGCATTACACATGTTCTCAAATGCATAAAATGCTCTCTTTCCCACTTCCAAATGACGCATAGCACATTCATGCCACTTGTGATTAGAAGGAACCTCAAGGCCAAGGTAGTTAAAGCTCTCAACAACTTCAAGTGTCTCATTGTTGTACACAATGCATGGCTTCTCCTTATGGTTGGTTTTCACAAGCATAACCTTTGTCTTGGATTCGTTCACAATCATCCCACTATGCAAGCAAAAGTTCTCAAGGACAACCATAAGCTTTTGTGCATCTTCTAAAGTGTGTGCTAGAAGCACTACATCATCCGCATACAACAAAAGCATGATTACCGCATTGCAAATAGTGACCTCTTCAATGCCTTCTTCTTGTATAAAGTCAAGTACCATTTGTTCCAATTGATCAATGCATAGACCAAAGAGAGTTGGTGACAACGGACATCCTTGTTTAACCCCAATAGTGCTTACAATTTTTTTTGAAATTTCTCTGTCGATGCGCAATTGCAAATCACCTTCTCATAGATTCTAGAAACCGCAAGCATAAACTCACTTGGCACTTCGAGTTCTTCCATCCTTTTCCACAAATTGTTACGTGGAATCATATCAAGGGATTTCTTAAAGTCCACAAAACAACAATACAATCTCTTGCCTTTCAACCGACTTTTCTCCATGAGAACACGAAGAGTGACAAGATGATCAATGGTGCTATGGCATCGACGAAAACCTGCTTGTCTCTTTGCACGCTTGTCATTATCTTCAGTCCAATCACTCAATTTCATCTCTATTATGCACCCAAACAACTTTGCCATAAGAGACCCAATCATTATAGTTCGGTAGTCATTTACATTCTTTACATACCCTCCTTTGTGCAAAGGGTTAACCCAATTAGTACTCCAATCATAAGGCATACCATGTTGAAGTGCAAGGTTGAACATATCACACATCCACTCATGGGTAAAATCTCCCGTCCATTTGATCATCTCCGGCTTGATACCTTGAAGATCTCCCGCTTTGCAAGTGGCCAACTTTTCAAGCCCACCACATACCTCCTCAATAGTAAAAAAAGAGGACATACATGGAAGTGAACCATAAAATGGAATTTTTTCAACATTTGCTTGCTCATATAATTGCCTACAATGTGTGTACATATCCACAAGACTCAAGTTACCAAGATTCTCAATCCACTTGCCCCTCAAGTTTTTCCAAAATCTTCCACATGCATGTGCCTTTTCTTGGACTTGAAAAAGTTGTTGCTTTACTTTCCATCTTCTTCTCTTCTTTTGAATCAATGCCTTGTATGTATGCAAATGACTTTGATAGTTGTCTTTGTCCATAGTTGCATCAAGCTTTATCAAGAACTTTCGAGCATCTTGACATTCTTTATCAAACCATCTTTTGCATGATATATCTTTGTTGATACCATAGAGATGCTTTGGCACAAGAACAAATAACTTTCTTGAAAGCTTCCCATTAAGTTTCCAATGGTGCATCATATTGAAGCTTCTTCATCCATAATTTTTGCTCAACCATTTCAATGTACATCGGTGCCCGTTTGAAATCCATACATAGTGATAATTTCTCTTTCCTTTGGCTGAGATTATCATGCTTAGTTGCTTCTCCACATGAAAGGTCAATACATAAGGTGTGATGGTCGGATTTCGGGGTCCATTGGCCAAACATAAAACTCTTTATGTGATACATGATGGCTTCGGAGAGTAGAATATAGTCAATCATACTATCCCCATTATGTTTCCTACATGTAAATCCATTGGTTCCACTCCACAAAGATACACCATTGGCAATAAGCATACCCGTGCTATTACACATGTGTAAAAGTAACTTTCCATAGTGATCTGGCTCTTTCTCATCCATTGAAGAAAAATCATACAAGTGAACTTGCTCTAACTCCCTTGAAATGTATGGCATATCAAATTGTTGAGTATCATGTTGCAATGTTTTTGTGCGAGCATTCATATCCCCAAATACAATAACATCACCTTCACCTTTGAAATAAGCAATGTCCTATTTTAAATCAAAAAATGATTGATCTCTATCTATGCAAGCATAAAAGGGAGAATGATGATGAGGAATGTAGCAACCGGCTACAAAAATGGGTGCTCTTTTTGGTGTCATAATTTTCAGCCATACATAACGTTTGTACTTGTCATCTTTCACAATTGATACAAAATCTTCCAATCCTTTCTTAACCATACATGCTACTCCTCCTTGTCCTCTTCGTTGCTTAAGATTCTTTGACAACATCAATGAATGTACATTGTATTCTCCAAGCCGTTAATCCTTTGTGTATCATGCTCCCAAGTTTCAACAAGAAGTACAACATCGGCTTTGC